>NC_062283.1:93128717-93753717 GCF_902655055.1 Lutra lutra | reverse complement strand
CAGCAATGAAAAAGAGCATATGAATGCTACTTGCAACCCTAGGTAGCAGCAAAGCTTACAGACACAGTGCCGAACAAAAAGAAGCTAGAGAAACAGTCCGCGTTGCATGATTCCATTTCTACAGAAATTAAGAACAGTCAGCAATAATCTACAGTGATAGAGGTCAGAGGTCAGAATAATGGTTAATCCTGAAGGGGTAATGACATGGAAGGGAGGCAGGATGGTTCCTAGGGTCCTGCTCGTACTTGATATGTTGTTCTGAGTGTCGGTTATGCAGATGTGTTCCCCTTGTAGAAGTTTTTTGAACCACTTATATAAGATTGTGTAGGTCTCAATATGTCTGTCATGCTTAGAAAATAAATCAATAGGACAGAGGAATCAAGATGGAGTCAGGTGTACAGAATTATGGCATTCCACACTAATAGACCTATAGTCCAAGGGTTTAAAGGATATTTCTAATAATAAATACCCGACAAAGGTAAATATCTATGGGTATACTCTGTGTGTGTGTGTGTGTGTGTGTGTGTGTGTATGTTTGAAACTGGCAAAGGCAAGTGTTAATGTCCTCACATACAGTTAAAAGAGTAATTTTATACACCAGAGCCAGATTTTGGGCCCCGTCCAGCTGAAGTTGTTAAGTGAGAATTCTCTGAGCAGCAAACTGCCCTTCTGTTTTTTATTCCTAGAAACAGAGGTTAGATCAGGGAAAAGGAAAAGCAAGGAGTTCTATTTCGCTTCTTGCACTATCAAATAGACACCACAAACATTTGACCATCACCGTCAGAAGACGTTTTCCTTCCAAGCCCTTTTACTTGGTTTTAGGTTTCTCAAGATACAGTCTTAAATTGAGTGAATTTTGTCTTAAATGCTAATGTAGTAAGAAGTCTTAAAGAAAAATTTAAGTCACCATTTTAAGCACAGGAAATCTGGAATGTCTTAAAAACAGATTTGAGTCTGGTCCCTCTGATTAGCACGAACATTGCAGAAATCATATGCGGCAGATACCGTAGAAAGAAGCCACTCAGGAGTATCCTGTGACCACAAAGGAGATAACCATCCCTGTACTCTGGAAATACTTTTTACTTAACTGCAGATCGAGAGATGTAATTCAGCATAAAAGCTTTTATGCAGCCATTTTGCAAAATCTAAACATTTAAGCAAACCATAGAACTCCAGTTAAAACCACCCTAATTCAAGCAAACAGGTTTTCAGATGGAAGTTTTATGTAAAATCATGCTGTCCATCATATTTTTCACTTCACCAAAAATTTAATATAAGTATGTGTACTTCATTTCCTTCTTTAAGAAAGAAATATAATGGGGCGCCTGGGTGGCTCAGTGGTTAAGCCTCTGCCTTCAGCTCAGGTCATGATCTCAGGGTCCTGGGATCGAGTCCCACATTGGGCTCTCTGCTCTGCAGGGAGCCTGCTTCCTCCTCTCTCTCTCTCTCTCTGCTTGTGATCTCTGTCAGATAAATAAAATCTTTAAAAAAAAACAAAAGAAAGAAATATAACAAAACACAAAGAACCACAGGAACTGAAACACAAAGGATAAACTGAGTTGAAAGTATTTTGAGGTTATTGTGCCACAAGGGTATTTTAGTTGATCACCAAGCTTTCAGGAAAAAAGAAAAGTCTAGCTTAGGGGTTCGGAGACCTATTACAGAGGATACATCCTTTCCAACTGACCCGGAATTTCTTCCCTCTTCTCTGTGTTCTGCCAGGTCACCTCATCCTCTCAGAGTCTCCAGAAACCTCCTTCTCCTCTGCTTTTCAACCATTTGGTACAAAAGTGAAAACTCAAGTAATGGATGCTGAGGCTTCCACATCTGGCCAGTTGGCATGTTTTTGTTGCTTGCATTTATGGGAGAACATTTTCCAGTTGACTTAACAGCCTGCATTTTCCCCTCCAGTTCAAAGCTGTCTTCATTCATTCAGGTATCACTGCAGTTTTGTACAGCTCATTTGCACAATCTGGGTGGTCAATGTCTACATCTATGGATATGTTTTGGATAAGCTATCACTTTGTTCTATCTAAATAAATTGTCCATTTATGCTCTTTGTTTACTCAAGAACATCTCTCTACAAGGAGGAAGCATTTTTATATTAAAATGAATCCTTGGCTTTATTTGTCCATCCATAAAAAAAGATTGCTTTTCTCCCCTCAAGACAATCTTAGCCCAATGTCTGATACAACCTATACAAATTTGAATGTAAATGAAGGCTTTTCTAGAACAGTGGTATTAAACAGTTTCAATTCTCTGTAGATACTACGAAAATTGCTATATTTAACTTTAAATACAGAAATGCTCCAGTGAAGGTTAGTAAGAGCATCTGGGGAAAGGAAATAGTGGAGGGAAGCCACCCTAAACCTAACCCAGGGTCAAAATTACTAAATTGGAGTAAGTGTGGGAATTGGGAGAATAGAATATATACTCTTTACTTGAGAGATATCCAAATTTTTTTGGTAGAGACCAATAGATTTATTTATTTATTCCGTAAATATTTGGGGGTACCCTTAAGTGTGCTAGAGACTGTTCTATGCGATGAGGATTTGGATATGCCCAGGACGTCCCTGACCTCAGTGAGTACAGACAGAATTGGAGGCAAGAAGCACAGATAATACACCTAATCATTTTCTAGCACCACAAATCACGTGGCTTAAATAACAGAAATAGATCCTCTCACAGCTCTAGAAGCTAGAAGTCTGAGATCAAATTGTTGAGACATTGGTTCCTTCTGAGAGTTGAGAAGGGAAATCTGTACCATGTCTGTCTGCTTTTTCAGCAATCCTTGGCACTCTCTGGCTTGTAGAAGCATCATTCCAATCTCTAGCTTCATGTTTACGTGGTGTTCTCCCTGGGGGTGTCTGTGTCAGTTTCCCCTTTTTATAAGGGCATCAGTCATGTTGGATTAGGGGTCAACTCTATGCTGTTATGACCAGCAACCACCCTCACCCTATTTCTTTTTTTTTTAATTAAAAAAAATTTTTTTATAAACATATAATGTATTTTTAGCCCCAGGGGAACAGGTCTGTGAATCGCCAGGTTTACACACTTCACAGCACTCACCATATTTCTAAAGAAAGTTCATTCTGAGGCATCAGGAGTTAAGATTTTGATATAGGAATTGGGGGTGTGTGTGACACAATTCAATCCATAACAATGTAGAAAGAAAGGCATGAAAGCTCACCAGACTTTGAGGAACCCTTATAGAAAAGCCCCCATATCCATAATGGCCTCCAATCCTACCACCTGTTTCAAGTCCTTCACCTGTTCCTACCGACTGGCCCGTTTGGAGGCTGGCTGCCACAGAGCCAGAATCCAGTGAATGGCAGCCACTACAACTGAGTGAGCAGAGAGCTGTGGGAAGGTCCTTGCCTTCTCCTTAACTTCCAAAGCAAAGCCCTCCATCAGAACCCAGACTACTCAAATTTCAAAAATACATATCAGAGAAGTCACTAAACATTCCCCTGCAGAAAATGAACCATTTCACTCGTGTTGCCAATTCAAGGATAGAATTTTGCTTGTGGACACATTTTTTCTGGAGCTGTGGGAAAAATATTGATATCATTTGACACTTTTTTCTCAGTAAAATCTACACTTCGGGGTGTTTTTAGTCAACTTGAGGAAGCATTCCAGTGATCATACTCCTAGGAAAACATTTTAGACTCAAGGATGTATGTGATATTAAAATTACAATACACAACAGATTCCTGAACTTTCTGATTTTTCTCCCTGAAGGTCATTGCTCTGTTTGCTCACCCTTCATGGGTTCATCAGCAGCCTCATTTTTAAGATTTCTCACACCTCCCTCTTCTGAATGCCATATGGGGCTCTGCCTTCTCCCTTCACATGGCTCTAACTCTTAGTGTTGTCTCGCATCTTCCTCCTTTGGTCAAATTCCTTTGGTTTATCTGGCTTTCTTGGCCTGGGATCCTTCCTTAACCACTTACATTCCCCTAGCTTGACCACGTTTTCAGTATTCTACTGTGTTCTCTTGGCCTGTGACATGTTGCTCTGATTTTTAAACAAATTTCAGTAAAAATATAGAAATGTGGCAATGAACTGAGAGGCATAAGAATCCTGTCTTCGCTGAGCTAAACTGCTAGTATGCCATTTTCTGCCCAGAACAGATACCTTCACTTCTGGGGTTTAGTTCTAAGCTCAATAGTTAGAGCTTTGGGATAAATTCAGGATATTCTGTGGCTTCTGAGATTTTTCTCATTCAGCACTGAAAAACAGAAACAAAAACCGAAGAGCTCACACCTGAGAGAGGTTAAAAAGTCTTTAGTGAACCAAATGTCATATATATATGTATATGAATATGTGTATATATATGTTTTATACATATATGTATACGTGTGTGTATATATATGTATTCAGAGGTCTTTAGAACTACAAGGTGCCCCATTGAGACAAAGGACCACTGTCCTTCTGCACAGATGGTACCCTTGGGATGGAAAGAGGGATCCTCATGAAGAAAAGAATCCTTCCACTAAAATGAGGTCAGATGGAAGCACCACCCTCAAAATGAAAAGAAAGGTGGGAGTCCTTCACTTACTACTGTGAAGGGATTAGAGGAATATAAGGCTAAGATCTTTATATAATAGGGCTATAGGCACATCAACTTTTCAATATTTCTATCTTTTATTTTAGTACCTCATCTGTTTCCATGGAATTGAATAAGCTGTAAAACCCTTAAATTAATTTAAAAAAAAAAAGTCATTCAAAGGAGGCACTAGAAAGGTAATGAAGAGGATTCTCAGAAACCAGAATAGACCAACTGTTAGATTTGCATTTGCTTATCACATGGGTTCTGGGGAACACCTCTGGGGTTGATCAAAATAAAATCAGAAATCTCCTTCCATCTTTCCCAGAACCCCAGCAGCCGCTGCTGCAGCAAATCAGAAACACTGTCAATTTCTTCCATTTAGGGCAGAAAATCAAGGCAAAAATATTTTGATGGGCAAGGATTTTTCACTCAGTTACTCCTCAGAATCCTGGCTAGCGACCAAACCTCTTCCAAGGCCCTAGTAATTCTCCTTTAGTGAACAATTTAGGGTTAGAACTTATCAGGAAAAAGGACATTCAGTAGCTCTTTTTAGAAAACATCTATATTTATCACATATGCCCTGTCAATGCTATAAATGAAACCTCAGTGAGCTAAAATGTTAATTTCTAAATACAGCCATATACTTCACCAGGCCAAGGCAGAATGGATATACATGTTGTACTAAGCAGTGTGGTTCTTTATGTGGGTGAACTTAATGTAGCTAATCAATGTTACCTTAGAATCTAGCAATGGTGATTAGGAGAAGACTTTTGAAACACTCATAAGATCTGGTGCATCTCTCTCCCTATACTTCCATATTGTTTTGTGAGAGCTTGAGCCTGACACTCTCCTCAGACTTCAACATTATTGAAAGCAGGACTGTATACTACTTGTCACTATATTACTATAATCTAGTATAGTGGTACATAGTAGATATTCAGAAAGTGTTTGTTGAGTAAACATGTTAACTAATAAAACTGGTTATTTTTCATTGCCTTCATGTTGATTTTAAACATATAATCCAGTGATACTTTTCAAAAGAACAGATTCACTGATAATGGCCTAAGGCACATAAATGTGCTAGATATTTGTGTCTAATGTATACACAGATTTTCAGGGACTCTGGTATTTTATATATATATATATATATATATATATAATTATTATATCATATAAATATAATAAATATATTATTATATATAAAATATAATATATATAAAAATAAATGGCAATCTGGAGAATGGAGTTTTATTTTTTTTTCTTTCTTTAGTTTTGGCTTTGGTGAAAAACTGAATGGTTACTTTGACTTATCTACATCTGTCTCTGCTTCTAACTAATCCTTGTATTAAATTAAGTCAGATATCTTTTAAATGGAATAAAAAATAAAGGTGTGATGGTGATGAAAAATATTACCATTGTTATTTTATCTAGGACACTTATAGTCAGGGTTCAGAATGTTAAAATGAATGCAACGATGAAAAACTAACACAATCTCCCATTGAGTCTGTTGTGTCTACAGTCTTTAAAAAATACCAGAGTCCTGAAAGGATGGCATTTCCATGGAGCATCTCCTGGACATTTTAAGTCATTCTTCTGACTGAAAACCTTTGCTCAGACGTTAACTCAGGAGTCATAGTAGGTGGTTTCTATGGTGATTACAACTGACAAGACTTTCTGGACTCCATCATTTCAATTTTCAGGGCCCTGCCACTCATGCTTTCTTCCACCAGTCTCTCGCCTCTGCAGATCTGTACCTGCTCCAAGCTCTATTCTAGGAGGAATTCATGTCCTTAAGTGTGATCTTCCTCTCCCTACCCTTCCAACACAGTCTTCTTTCTTCTAAGCAATAATTCCCCAGAAATTAGGCTAAGATGGTGGAAGGCAAAAAATGTGATTACCTAATTAGAGTAATTCACACAATGGTGTGAATAATTGATATGTACCACTCTTTCAGGCTACTTGTACTTTAACTGATAGAATGTTCTCTCCAGGGTTATTTTGATCATTGGGTTCAGTGGTCTCCCAGATGCCTCTGCATGTGCCATCTCACTATCAGATTTTCTCACCTTATTCCCCTAAAATAGAAGTTTAAAGAAGAAAATCCAGCAATGCAACATCTCATTTTTATCAACTTACCTCTACCTGCTACTCAAAGAAGTTTGACATAAGGATAAGTAAAAAGAGTTTATAAGAAAAACCAAAGCTTCTCAGATATACATACAAAGATGATACAAAATAAAATTAAAACTTTTTTAACAGTGAGCTTGAACTAATTCTTCAAGGAAATAAACTTTAAGTATGACTACTTTATTCTATTCTCCGCTAGCATCTTATAAAATCTTCATGGGGAGGGGTATGTTTGTATATCTCACTTACCTTTTAAAACAAAGGGAATAAAGACAGATCAGAATATTAAGAGAGCACTTTTTAAAAATTAGGTAGCTTTCACTAACACAGTTTCATTAATATGGACTCCTACTATTTCCTAAAGTAAATGAATGCTTTTTTAATTTGTAGATTAAAGTTATGGCCAAATGTCAGTCTCTCCTGTTTCTGCTTTCCTTAAAAAAATCATAGATAGCATTTTCTTTTTTTTTTTAAGATTTTTTATTTATTTATTTGACAGAGAGAGATCACAAGTAGACAGAGAGGCAGGCAGAGAGAGAGAGAGAGAGAGAGAGGGAAGCAGGCTCCCTGCCGAGCAGAGAGCCTGATGCGGGACTCGATCCCAGGACCCTGAGATCATGACCTGAGCCGAAGGCAGCGGCTTAACCCACTGAGCCACCCAGGTGCCCCCATAGATAGCATTTTCTAGCCAAATCACATTGAGACAAAATGTTGAAGACAAAAGAATAATTTTAATGAAAACAAACACCAACCATGTCTGAGACCAAAGTAAATAACCTGGGTCAATGAGTAGTAAACTTGGAGTTTTCTAAGAGCAAAGGGAAGTCCTCCTCATGTCAATCTCAGGGTTCAGAGGGTCCCGGCAGTTGATGTTGGAAGAACAGAAAATCCTAACATAAGCAGAGACAAACACTAAGCTGGTGTAGTCAGTGGGTGGCATCAGGGCCCATGAGATATATCCATGTCTGTTGAAAGTTTCAACACTGGTGGCCGAAGCTATACAAAAAGGTAAATACATTTTAAAATCAGTATTGACACCACTAGCAAACAAACACAACTGTACTCTAATGGAATGCAACTTTGGCTGAATTCTCTTAAAAAGCTCACCACAGGTCTGCCATTTAACACACATGTTTTGGTTTGGCCCTGGGCATCCCAAACAACGGAGCAGGTGAATCCACACATGTACATTTCTAATAAATCATTCTGTCAGTTAGGCAGTAACATTTCCATATCACCCTTCCAATTCCTAATTGTCTAATCAGTTGCAAGACCAAATTACACATCTCTCAAGGCAATATAAAACACAGGCATGTAAACAGTATCACAATGGCTCATTGTACTGTCAGATTTACCCTCCTTAGACATGCTATTTCTACTGGGGCAAAGAAAGCTTCCATAATGATACCATTTTTATAAAGGCCCTAACCAAAACTAACCAACGCAATATACTGCTTGGAAGTACATGCTATTTTTTTTTTTTTAAAAAGGGGAATGATAAACACAAAATTCAGGATGGTAGCCAGCTCTAGGTAGAATCTGGCAGAAATACAGGATGGGAAAGGAACATGATATGGAAAGCAACAGTAGTAATAAGCTCAATAGTATAATTATACTTAATAACTTGTGTACCCATCTATTATACTGTTTTATGTTTAGCATTTGACTCATGACTGACTTTTGAAAAGTTTCTGTCTTGTTTAGAATGTGGAGTGCTCTATGCAATAGAGCATGGCAAGCCTGGCTTATGCAGAGAGAGAACCAATATTTATTGTTAGTTTGAAATCTCTTTGAAAGCCTCTTTGATCTTTGCAATATTACTGGCTAAAAAGCTTGTGAAGTTTTCTTCAGGAGCAGCAGCATATAAAGAGAGCTAATGAAGCATTTCTACTTTGATATTTCATATTTACTTTTTTCAAAAGTAAAACATTTTTTAGATTTATTTATTTGAGAGAGAGAGTGTGTGTGAGTTCAAGCGAGGGGAGGAGCAAAGGGAGAGGATCTCGAGCTGACTCCATGGTGAGCATGGAGCCCAATGTGGGGCTGATCTCACGACCCTGAGATCAGGACCTGAACCGAAATCAAGTTGGACACTTAACCAACTGAGTCACCCAGGCCCCCCCCACCACCCCCGCCAAAAGTAAGACTTTGAAAAGCAGTTTTAGATTCACAGCAAACTTGAGGGATGGTATATATTTCCCATACACTCTGCCCCCTCCTTCACAGCCTCCTCCATCATCAACATCCCCCTGCCACAGTAGTGCATTTGTTACAACTGTGTAATAGTTGTAACCTACATTCACTTGTCATCATCACCCAAAGTCCATAACTTACCTTACAGTTCACTCTCGATATTGCATAGTCTATTGGTCTAAAAAAATGTATAATGAATGTATCTACAATTATGGTGTCACACAGAGTATTTTCACTGCCCTGAAAATATGCCTATTCATCCCTCCTCCTACCAACACCTGGTAACCAATTATGTTTTTATTGTATCTATAGTTTTACCTTTGCCAGAATGCCATATGTTGGAGACATACTGTATGTAGCCCTTTCAGATTGGCTTCATTTAATAATATGCATTTAAAATTCCTCCATGTCTTTGCATGGCTTATAGCTAATTTTTTAATGGTGAATAATATTCCACTGTCTAATGTACCATGACTTATTTATTCATTCACCTACTGAATGACATCTTGGTTCTTTCCAAGTTTTGGCAATTACAAATAAAGCCACTATAAACATCCATGTGCAGATTCCTTTTTGGACATAAGTTTTCAACAACTTTGGGTAAATACCAAAGAGCACAATTACTGAATCATATGGTATGAGTGTATTTAGTTCTGTAAGAAACAGCCAAACTCTCTTCCAATGCGGCTGCACCTTTTCCAGCAACAAATGAGAGTTCCTGTTTCTCCATATCCTTGCCTGCATTTGGTGTTGTCAGTGTTCCAGATTTTGGCCATGCTAGTAGATGTGTAGTGGTAACTCACTGTTGTTTTGATTTTTGTTTCTCTGATGATAAATGATGTGGGGAATCTTGTCATATGCTTATTTTCCATCTGCATATTTTCTTTGGTGAGGTGTCCGTTAAGGACTTTGTCCTTTTTTAATCGGATTGTTTTCTTACTGTTGAGGTTTAAGAGTTCTTTGTACCTTTTGGATGGCAGTTCTTTATCAGACATGCCTTTTGCAAATATTTTTTCCCCATCTGTGGTTTGTCTTCTCTTTTTCTTATCTTTTGCAGAGCAGAAGTTTTTCATTTTAATGCAGTCCAGCTTATCAAGAATTTCTTTCATGGATCATGCCTTTGGTGTAGTATCTAAAAAGTCATCACTATACCCAAAGTCATCTAGGTTTTCTTCTATATTATCTCCCAGGGGTTTTATAGTTTGGCATTTTATATTTAAGTCTGTGATCCATTGTGACTTAATTTTTGTTAAGGATTTAAGGTCTGTGTCTAGATTTATTTTTTGCATGTAGATGTCCAGCTCCAACAAAGACGATCTTTGCTCCTTTGTCAAAGATCAGTTGTCTGAATTTACTTGGGCCTATTGCTAATCTCTCCTATTCTGCTCCATTTATCTGTACTCTTGCCAATACCACACAGGCTGGAGCAAGTCTTGAAGTAGTATCAATGGTATCATTCCTCCAACTTTGTGCTCCTTTAGTCTTGTGTTGGCTACTCTGGGTCTTTTGTCTCCCCCAAAGAACTTTAGAATCAGTGTTTTGGTGCCCACGAAATAACTTGCTAGGTTTCTGATTGGGATAAGATTGAATCTAAAGGTCAGGTGAGGAAGAACTGACATCTTGACTATATTGAGCCTTTCTATCTAAAATATAGAATATCTTTCCATCTATTCAGTTCTTCTTTGGTTTTTCCATCAGAGATTTGTAGTTTTCCTCTACCTATTATGTTAGATTTATACCTAAGTATTTCATTCTTGGGGGCCCTAATGTAAATGGCATTGTGCTTTTAATTTCAAATTCCATTTGTTCTTTACTGGTATATAGGAAAGTAAGCATATCCTGCAACCTTGCTATAATCACTTATTAGCTCCAGCAGCATTTCTGGTCAATTCTTTCAATTTTTCTACATAATATGATTACTTTCTAATTCAAAAACAAATATGGACATCTTTAGCAGAATTTTTAAAATGTGTGGTTACCCCTTTAAATGATAAGTAAAAAATGAATTAAAAAAAAAAAAGGCAAGAAACTTTTGATAAAATTTATCCGAGACTTAAAACTGGTTGGAGGTTTTTATTGTTGTTGTTGTTTTGTTCCCATTATGTGCTTTGGCCAATATGAAA
Organism: Lutra lutra; assembly: GCF_902655055.1. NCBI lineage: Eukaryota > Metazoa > Chordata > Mammalia > Carnivora > Mustelidae > Lutra > Lutra lutra. The sequence goes on along the minus strand of NC_062283.1, from coordinate 93,742,722 downwards.
GTTATTCTCTGATTTTCACAATTTCTCACACAAAGGTATATTAGTTGATCATTTTCATCACATAATCACTATAGTAGCTACTGAGGTAGGTTGAAAATTTCAAAAGCCAGATATGGTGGCCGAATTGTTTACATTTTGAAGTCTATTTTGAATAAATGAGATGTCCTCTGGGAAAAATCCATAGAAAATACAAATCAAAATTCAATTAACCCATACAAACAATGCACTCTGGACGTGTCCAACACCACAGTCTTAGATGATGGTGCTATTTGCTGAGACAGAAAACACTGAGGTAAGATGGGAGGTGGGAGAGTTTAATCAGAATTACATGTATTCTAGATAAATAAGATTGAAGGCAAAAAGGGATGTGCTTATAATATAGAATCAAAGAACCTATGCTTAAAAAAAATGAGGGGACATAAGACTGGGAAATGTGCTGCAGCAGAATATTTGAGAAATTCTCCCACTACCAAATAACACAGCAAGCCCCATTTCAGCAAAAAGCAAGGCAAGTTACATTTGACAGGCATTCCTCTAGGAAAAAAAAATCATACTTTTCCTTTATGATTTAGATCTTCTGGTACAGTGCTGCTCCCTATTTGTGCCAAAGGTCACTAATAGCAGTTTTTTTAATGTCAAATTATGTCACAGTATAATGGCTTTCTGTGGCAAACACAAATTGGCTCAGATATGTTTAGTACAGTCTAATTATGAGTTTAACTGGTATTAATATATGGAAAAAGTTTAAATATTATTAGAAAATGTTCATTTTAAATTATAATGCTAGACTGCCCTCCAGTAAAAATGTAAAGTATAAATAAAGCAATTGCCAATTGTATTACAGTACCTATGATATGTTCCTATTTACTTCTAACTTATATTTGATAGAGATCCACATTTTGATTGAAAGATATCTCTTTTTCTGTTTTGAATTTATTTTTTCAAAGATAGAGACGTCACTGAGAAAACTGCTTAAGAGTTATTGTCATATAGTATGGACTGACCATATCAGCATAGCACTATGGTAGCATAAACATAAATGAAATCTTAATCCAAGGAAATTCATATTGTGAGTTTTCAAGCTTAAGTCTTATTTACAGTGACAAAAACACAAAAGTTCTTCTTTTTAATTCATATTATTTGAAATCACAATTTAAGAGCAAAGAGGAAAGCAGTCTGATTGGATGAGGTCTTTAAAATATCTTAGTCATTCTCATTCAAGATAGGCCTGAGTAAGACTGGAATTGACCTTTGAGACTGACTAATGATAAAAGCATTCTAATGGTTTAGAAAAGATAATTTAGCCAGTTTAGGCATCATAATTTATATTCATCCATGTAATTATAATGGAAGCAGCAAAAACCAACACGTCAACATCATACTTTCAGTTACCAGTTATAAAACATGATCATGTTGTCAGAGTGTATCTCTGCTATGAAATATTTGGTCTTATCAGGTCTGTGTAGAATTTTGTAAGCTTCCATGTAAATAACCTCCACTCTATTGAGAAGGTATTTCTCTCGAGTTACAGGTTGGTTCTCTATCACCCTGAAGTAATGGAGCACATGAAAAAGAAACTCTAAATCCCTACTAACAGGTCTCTTCTTATTAGCAGGAGTCTCCAACACTTTGTTTGTATATAAGACATCTTCCAAAATGCAATGCACTCTGTCAGTCTTCTTCCTATTCCTTCCTGCCCTCTTGTTTTCTGGGTTTTACAGAAACCAGTCAGACAACACTTTGGCTGCCTTCCAGATCTACCCCTTGGAATAAAAAAATAAGTGTTCCCAGATATTTTATCCCTGACTCGGAAATAAGAAAAGAGCTTCAGAACCATCATCTGTTCGGTTGCCTTTTTTTTTTTTTCCTATTCACTTATTTATTTATTTTAGAGAAAGAGCGCATGCACGTGAGTATGAAAGCCAGCAGACTCCACTGAGCATGGAGCCCAGTGAGGGGCTCGATCTCACAGCTCTGAAATCATGATCTTAGCTGAAATTGTATGATCACCTGAGTGAGCCACCTAAGCGCCCAACATCATCTCAGCTTTTAGACCTAAAGATATGGGGGCTATCAACTACATATTTGAAAACTATTTCACTAGTCCTGGACCTCATGGTTTATTTTCTCAGACTCTAGAGAATAAATCTGGCTATAAATTCTAAACTTTTGACATTACTGTGAAGCTCATCATATACATATTATATATATATATATATATATATACACACACACACATATATATATATACACACACACACATATATATAAAATGTATGAATATATATGTAATATACACACACACACATACACATACACAAATGCTTTTCTTTCATCCCCAACTTTCAGATGAAGAAACTAAGGCACAAAGCGAGATATTACTTAAGAGGCTGTGTACTTAATCATTGAACTCTCTATCCTTTCTGAACACTATACTCAGTGATGCAATTACTTTCAACCTAAAATGACCAGAGTCCTCTTAAATCATGGTTCTTGTCTCTGATTACAGGTATATATGTTACAATTATAATAATAACAGATAACATTAAGTATTTGATATATGCCTGGCATTGTATTATAAGACTATTACATTTGATCCTCAAAACTGTATGTGATAGATACTATTATTATTTCCATTTAACAAATGAAAAAAAAATTAGGCCTTAGAATTTTAAGATAATAAATTTACCCAAAGTCAAATAGCTCGTAGATGGGATTCAAATTCAATCTGACTCCTGAACCGAAGTGCTCACCTCTTACACTATAAATCCTCTATGTAATAGGTATGTAATAGGTTACATGTTAAGAATTATCATTTTATATATTTGACTATAAATAAATAACTAGTGAAACATAAATGTTCTTTCATCATATACAATGCATAAGCATATAATTGCAAATTAGCTGGAGACTTCTGAATGTATTTGTGATAGGAGATTTAAATTCAATAATTCTTCCTATATTCACTTTGGTAGATCTTTGTGCACTGCATGAAGAGGATTTCTGACCTTATGACTTCTTATAGGGTTTAAACAATGAGAGGTACTGGCAGGAAATCAGACAGAAGAAATGGAAATGTGGAGTAGTTGTTTTGCTTACTCAATTCCTGAAGGGTCCCCCCCACCCATGTTGCAAGAGCACCAAGTCACTGCTCAGGCATAGAGGGGTCACCTGTCCCCTGTTACTAGCCTACAAGTTCTGTACTACAGTTTGTGACTTCCCTCTATCCTGTCTACCCTTGTAAATCATTCCTTCACTAAACTCACTCAAACTACCCAATTTAAGAGCCATCTTTCTTCTCTGGACAAGACCGAAACTAACACAGAAGTGATAGGTTCTGGCATAGAACACATGTCTTATATGTTAGTAGATAATATATCTGCATTTTATATGCATTTGTAACATTCATATGTCTTTTTTTAAAATAGCAAAGATGTATCAGTGTGATTATAAAGAAAAGGATGTGTAATGTTACAGCAGACACACTTTTTTCAGACTTTTGATGTTGGCTTTTCAAACTGGATCTTGCAAATCACTTATGACTCAGTAAAGTACAATTTTAATGCAAGATGAATGGAATGTACAAGCAAACCCAGAATTATTTTGTGCAGAAAATTATTTTTGCTCACTTTAGCTGTGACAATTCCACTCTAATTAGGATGCTCTAAACAGCTGAAGATTTATGCTTTGCTGAAATATTGATGAGCCCAAACGAATTATGTCTAATACCACTAGTTTTTGTAAACATAGAGTCAAAGACACCTAGTCACTTACATTTATGAGATATGTGAGGAAATATTTGCAGGGCATCTCCTGGACAGGACATTGTGAAGTTTAAAGACCTGAAGTGATCAATGGTAGTATTTTTCTATCCATAATGTTAAGCTAGAATATAGAGAAATAAGTACTCCAAATATGGGAGAGTATGTAAATTGATTTAAAGTTAAGAAAATCTCTTGAAGACTTTAGTAGAGCAATTCTGCCTCTAAGAATTTATCTGAAGAAAATAATCACAAACGTGTAAAGATTTATCTATTTATATGTTCACTGAGACAATCAATATAAACATCCATATTAATTATGGACATTATGACATTATGGAAGAATGCATAATGGCAGAGGCAAATGTTACCAAATATGCTAGGTGGGAAAAGAACAAGTAATAAAATTATATATAAGCTACTTCTGGTGCCAGCCAAAATGATGAAAACTGAACACAGACTATCACTTTCACTAATTACAACTAAAAGCACTGAAAAGAATACAAAAAGCAGCTACCTGAGGGCTTTGAAAAGTCACATAGCATGTGGATTGAGAACTGTAAAACTTGAATGAGGACCCACAAGGGGTGAGGTTCATGAATTTTAATTTCCCTTTTTCCCTAGTTTTGACCTGAGTGCAAGCTAAGTCTTGGAGTTGTACAGCAAACACTGACACCAAAAATTCCAGGATAAATACCTTCTAGCCAGAAGACTGGGAAAAATGTTCCCGCATGTTAGAGATTGTGAAGAAGACCTTCTCCGCCCCTACTTTTTCCCCTTTCATTCCCTCTCAGTTATAGAGCTGCACCAGCAATAGTATAAGTATTTAAAATCCCAAAGACAACTCATGTCTCTACCCAGAGAAACTGGGAAAAAGGAAGCCCCCCCCTTGTATGAAGAGTTGGGGTGGGGAGAGTTTTTTTTTTTTTTCTCTTTTGCTTTATCACTGTGAAGGCAACCCCAATTGTGTAGGACTACATGACAGGATAGGAGATTAAAATTCTGAAAGGATTCCATCTTTCTGGCCAGAGGAACCAAGAAAAGGAGCAACTGAGGGTTGGAGAGTATGAGAGAAATCATGGCGAGAAGGGAGATGAAAAAGGACACTCCCAGCAAAGTAGAAATAGAAGGAAATGTACTCAAACTGATAAAGAGGATTTGCAAAATGATTTATAGTTATAATTAATTGCAAAAGACCATTTTCTTCCTAAAAAAGAAGTAAGGAAGAGGTATCCAGTCTCACAACTTCTGTCCAATATTCTACTAGAAGTCTTAACCAGTGTAATAAAACATGAAAAAGAAATAAAAGTTACAAAGATTGGGGAAAAAAAAAAGAAAACTCTCTATTATCAGACAACATGATTGTCTACATAAAAATAAAGAGAGAGGGCGCCTGGGTGGCTCAGTGGGTTAAGCCGCTGCCTTCGGCTCAGGTCATGATCTCAGGGTCCTGGGATCGAGTCCCGCATCGGGCTCTCTGCTCAGCAAGAAGCCTGCTTCCCTCTCTCTCTCTGCCTGCCTCTCTGTCTACTTGTGATCTCTCTCTGTCAAATAAATAAATAAAATCTTTAAAAAAAAAATAAAGAGAGAGACATTCCTATGGAATCTACAGCAAAGCTCTTAGAATAAATAAGTGAGTTTAGCATCTCTATATACTACAAACTAATAAGGAAAACAGTACTATTTGTTTCACTGAGGAGGATATACACATGGCAAGTAAGCACAAAAAAGAATGTGTAACATTATTCATCATTTGAGAAATGTAAATTATAACCACAATAAGATATTACCACACACTAATCAAAATGGCCAAAATAAATGATATCATCAAATAACTGGCAAGAGTGGGAGAAACTGTATTGTTCACACATTGCTAATGTGAAATGAAAAACAGTGCAGCCACTATGTTGTCCTGGGCAGTTTCTTTGAAAATTAAGTTTGCAAGCACCACACAATCTAGCTACTGCCTTCTTGAATATTTATGCCAGAGAAATGAAAACTTATGTTCACCCAAATACCTGTACATAAATGTTAGTAGCAGTTTTATTCATAATAGTTCAAAACTGGAAACAACCCAGATGTCCTTTAGTGGGTGACTAAACTGTGATACACTCATACCATGAAATACTATTCAGTGATAAAAAGGAACAAACTACTGACACATACAACAATTTGGATGTATCTCCAGAATTATTCTGAGTGAAAAAAGCCCATTCTAAAAAGTCATATGTACATCATTTCATTTATATAAGATTCTTGAAAGGACAAAATCATAGAAAGAGGGAATAAATTAATGGGGTTGGGGGATAGGGTAGAGGAAGAAAGTGGGTATGGCTATAAAAGGGCTAAATAAGGGGTCTTTGCAGTGAGGGAACTCTTCCATATCTTGACTGTTTAAATGACAATATCCTGGTTGTGATATACTACAGTTGTGTAAGATGTCACTATTGGGGGAAACTGAGTACAGCCTACACAGATCTCTCTGTGTTATTTCTTACAACTGATATTAATCTATAATTGTCTCAATAAAAATTTCAGTTACATAAAACAGATTTAATTGCCATTTGTAATAACATGGATGGACCTAGAGAGTATTGTGCTAAGTGAAATAAGTCAGTCGGAAAAAGGCGAATACCACATGATTTCACTCTTATGTAATTTAAAAACCAAACAAACAAACAAAAAAAAAACAAGAAAGAAAAAGAAAGAGAGAGAGCGAGAGAAGCATACTTTTAAATAAGGAGAACAAACTGGTGGTTTCTAGAGGGGAAGTCGGGGGTATGGGGAAAACAGATAAAAAGAATCAAGAGTACACATATCTTGGCACCTGGGTGGCCCAGATAGTTAAGGGTCTGCCTTTGGCTCAGGTCTTGATCCTGGGGTCCTGGGACTGAGTCCCACATTGGGTTCCCTGCTCAGCAGGAAGTCTGCTTCTCCCTCTACACTTACCCCCTGCTCATGATCTCTCTCTCTCAAAAAAAAAAAAAAAAAAGTACACTTATCTTGATGAGCAACAAGAAGTTTATAGAATTGTTGAATCATTATACTGTTCATCTGAAACTAATATAACACTGTAAGTTAATTATTCTTGAATTAAAAAAATTTAATGAAAGAATAATTTTTGAAGTATAATTTGTAATAGCACTAATAAAAATAAAACACTTAGGGCTAAATCTAACAAAATATGTGCAGGACCCATATTCTGAAAACTGCAAAACACTGATGAAAGAAATCAAAGACCTAAATAAATGGGGAAATATATTATGTGCATGAGCTAGAAGAGTAAATATTGTTAAGATGACAATTTTCCTTTAACTGTTCTCTAGATTCAGTGAAATTCCTCTCAAACATTCCAGCAGGATTATTCATAGACACTGAAAGACTATTCCATGAAGTAATTAGAATAGCCTCCACAAATTTTGGAAAAGAACAAAATTGGAGGACTCACACTACGTGCTTTCAAGACTCACAATAAAGCTGTAATAATCAATATAGTTTGATACTTGTGAACAGACAAACACATACAGCAGAAATAGACCTACAATGCAGCCGAACTGATTTGTGACAAAGTTGCAAAGGCAATTCAGTGGTGAAAGGATAGCCTTTTCAAGAAATGGTCCTGGAACAACTGTACACCCATTTACAAAAAAAAGGCGGGGAAGAGGGGGGATGGTGACTCAGCTCAACACTTAGCTAACACCATATCCAAAAAACTAAGTCCAGGTAGATTATAGGCCTAAATGTAAAAATCTAAAACTATAAAACTTCTAGAGGAGAATAGAGGAGAAATTCTTTATGAGCTTGGGTTAAGTAAAAAGTTCATAGATAAAGATCAAAATCATGTTCCATAAAAGAAAAAAAATAAATGTCATCAAAATGATAAATTTGGTTCTGCAAAAGGCACTAATAATAAAATGCAAAGATACCTCACAGACAGGGAAAAAAAGGTTTACCAATCACATATTTGGCAGAGAACTTTTATCTGGCAAATGCAAGAACTCTCAAATCTTAATAAGTAAGAAGACAACCTATTTTTTTTAATGAGCAAAATACTTGAACAGACATTTTGAAGACAATACACATATGTTATAAAAATGCACAGTAAATAGGGGAGGAGTCAAGATGGCAGAGAAGTAGCACGTTGAGACGACATCAGGTAGCAGGAGATCAGCTAGATAGCTTATCTAACCATTGCGAACACCTACAAATCCAAGGGAAAATCAAAGAGAAGAAGAGCAACAATGCTAGAAACAGAAAATCAATCACTTTCTGAAAGGCAGGACCTGCGGAGAAGTGAATCCAAAGTGACGGGAAGATAGACCGTGGAGGGAGGGGCCAGCTCCCGGCAAGCAGCGGAAGAATAGAACACAAAATCAGGACTTTTAAAAGTCTGCTCCATGGAAGGACATCACTCCAGAGGCTAAACCGGGGGAGGAAGCCCACTCGGGGTCAGCATAACCCCATATCCCGTGGGGTCAAAGAAGGACTGGGGGTGTCTGAGTGATGCAGAGCTTGCAGGTATTAGAGAGGGGAAACTGGCTACAGCGACAAAGCCGAGGAGTGAGCTCTCAGCTCAGGGTTACCTTGAACCCGTCGCAGGCTGGGTTGAGCTCGGAGCGAGGCCAGAGGCCATGGAGACGGAAGAGACCGGGCGCTTTTCTCCAAGTGCAACCGATTGAGCACTTTCCTCCAAGCGCGACCAGAGGCCAGGGAGACGGGGGCAGTTGGGCGCTTTTCATTGAGGGCGCACTGAGGAGCAGGACCCCGAGCTCTCGGCTCCCCGAGCTCTTGGAGACTGGGAGGCTGCCATCTTCATTCCCGTCCTCTGGAACTCTACAGAAAGTGCTCAGGGAACAAAAGCTCCCGAAAGCAAACCAGAGCAGATTACTTAGCCCAGCCCCTGGTAAGGGGGGTGCAATTCCGCCAGGGGCAAAGACACTTGAGCATCACTACAACAGGCCCCTCCCCCAGAAGATCAACAAGAAAACCAGCCAAGACCAACTTCACTCACCAAGGAGAAGAGCGGAATTCCAGAGGAGGAGAAAGCAAATCTTATCTGGACAAAATGACAAGGCGGAAAAACTCACCACAAAAAAAAGGACAAGAGGAGGTACCAAAGGCTCGGAACCTAATCAATACAGACATTGCTAATATGACAGATCTAGAGTTCAGAATGACGATTCTCAAGGTTCTAGCTGGGCTCGAAAAAGGCATAGAAGATATTAGAGAAACCCTCTCCGGAGAGATAAAAGCCCTTTCTGGAGAAATAAAAGAACTAAAATCTAACCAAGTTGAAATAAAAAAAACTATTAATGAGGTGCAATAAAAAATGGAAGCTCTTACTACTAGGATAAATGAGGCAGAAGAAAGAATCAGTGACATAGAGACCAAATGACAGAGAATAAAGAAGCTGAGCAAAGGAGAGACAAACAAATACTGGAACACGAGGAGAAAATTTGAGAGATAAGTGACACCATAAGACGACACATTAGAATAATTGGGATTCCAGAAGAAGAAGAAAGAGAGAGGGGAGCGGAAGGTATATTGGAAAGAATTATTGTAGAGAATTTCCCTAATATGGCAAAGGGAACAAAGATCAAAATCCAGGAGTTGCTAAGAACGCCCCTCAAAAATCAATAAAAATAGGTCCACACCCCGTAACCTGATAGTAAAATTTACAAGTCTTAGCGACAAAGAGAAAATCCTGAAAGCAGCCCGGGCAAAGAAGTCTGTAACATACAAGGGTAAAAACATTAGATTGGCAGCAGACCTATCCACAGAGACCTGGCAGGCCAGAAAGAACTGGCAGGATATATTCAGAGCACTAAACGAGAAAAACATGCAGCCAAGAATACTATATCCAGCTAGGCTATCATTGAAAATAGAAGGAGATTTTAAAAGCTTCCAGGACAAACAAAAACTGAAAGAATTTGCAAACATCAAACCAACTCTACAGGAAATATTGAAAGGAGTCCTCTAAGCAAAGAGAGACCCTAAAAGTAGTAGATCAGAAAGAAACAGAGACAATATACAGTAACAGTCACTTTATAGGCAATACAATGGCACTAAATTCATATCTCTCAGTAGTTACCCTGAATGTTAATGGGCTAAATGCCCCAATCAAAAGACACAGGGTATCAGAATGGATAAAAAACAAAACCCATCAATATGCTGCCTACAAGAAACTCATTTTAGACCCAAAGACACCTCCAGATTTAAAGTGAGGGGGTGGTGGGGCGCCTGGGTGGCTCAGTGGGTTAAAGCCTCTGCCTTCGGCTCAGGTCATGATCCCAGAGTCCTGGGATCGAGCCCCGCATCGGGCTCTCTGCTCGGCGGGGAGCCTGCTTCCTCCTCTCTCTCTCTGCCTGCCTCTCTGCCTACTTGTGATTTCTGTCTGTCAAATAAATAAATAAAAACTAAAAAAAAAAAAAATAAAAATAAATAAATAAAGTGAGGGGGTGGAAAACAATGTACCATGCTAATGGATATGAGAAGAAAGCTGGGGTGGCAATCCTTATATCAGATCAATTAGATTTTAAGCCAAAGACTATAATAAGAGATGAGGAAGGACACTATATCATACTCAAAGGTTCTGTCCAACAAGAAGACCTAACAATTTTAAATATCTATTCCCCTAACATGGGAGCAGCCAACTATATAAACCAATTAATAACAAAATCAAAGAACTCCATAGACAATAAAACAATAATAGTAGGGGACTTTAACACTCCCCTCACTGAAATGGACAGATCATCTAAGCAAAAGGTCAACAAGGAAATAAAGGCCTTAAATGACACACTGGACCAGATGGACATATATATTATGTCCATATATATTCAGAACATTCCATCCCAAAATAACAGAATACACATTCTTCTCTAGTGCACATGGAACATTCTCCAGAATAGACCACATCCTGGGACATAAATCAGGTCTCAACTGGTATCAAAAGATTGGGATCATTTCCTGCATATTTTCAGACCACAATGCTCTGAAGCTAGAACTCAGTCACAAGAGGAAATTTAGAAAGAACCCAAATACATGGAGACTAAACAGCATCCTTCTAAAAAATGAATGGGTCAACCAGGAAATTAAAGAAGAATTGAAAAAATTCATGGAAACAAATGATAATGAAAACACAATGGTTCAAGATCTGTGGGACACAACAAAGGCAGTCCTGAGAGGAAAATATATAGCGGTACAAGCCTTTATCAAGAAACAAGAAAGGTCTCAGGTGCACAACCTCACCTAAAGGAGCTGGAGAAAGAACAAGAAAGAAACCCTAAACCCAGCAGGAGAAGAGAAATCATAAAGATCAGAGCAGAAATCAATGAAATAGAAAGCAAAAAAAAAAAAAAAAATAGAACAAATCAATGAAACTAGGAGCTGGTTCTTTGAAATAATTAATAAGATTGACAAACTCCTGGCCAGATTTATCAAAAACAAAAGAGAAAGGACCCAAATAAATAAAATCATGAATGAAAGAGGAGAGATCACAACTAACACCAATGAAATACAGACAATTATAAGAACATACTATGAGCAACTCTACGCCAACAAATTTGACAATCTGGAAGAAATGGATGCATTCCTAGAGACATATAAATTACCACAACTGGGGGCGCCTGGGTGGCTCAGTGGGTTGGGGCCTCTACCTTTGGCTCAGGTCAGGATCTCAGGGTCCTGGAATCGAGCCACGCATCGGGCTCTCTGCTCGGCGGGGGGCCTGCTTCCTCCTCTCTCTCTCTGCCTGCCTCTCTGCCTGCTTGTGATCTGTCTCTCTTTCTCTCTCTGTCAGGTAAATAAATAAAATCTTAAAAAATAAATAAATAAATAAATCACCACAACTGAACCAGGAAGAAATAGAAAACCTGAACAGACCCATAACCAATAAAGAGATTGAAACAGTCATCAAAAATTTCCAAACATGTGATCTCTCTCTGTCAAATAAATAGATAAAATCTTTAAAAAAAAAGGCGGGGGTGCCTGGGTGGCTCGGTGGGTTAAGCCGCTGCCTTTGGCTCATGTCATGATCTCAGGGTCCTGGGATTGAGTCCCACATCGGGCTCTCTGCTCAGCGGAGAGCCTGCTTCCCCCTCCTTCTCTGCCTGACTCTGTCTACTTGTGATCTCTCTCTGTCAAATAAATAGATAAAATCTTTAAAAAAAAAAATTTCCAAACAAACAAAAGTCCAGGGCCAGATGGCTTCCCAGGGGAATTCTACCAAACATTTAAAGAAGAATTAATTCCTATCCTCCTGAAACTGTTCCAAAAAATAGAAATGGAAGGAAAACTTCCAAACTCATTTTATGAGGCCAGCATCACCTTGATCCCAAAACAAGACAAGGATCCCATCAAAAAAGAGAATTACAGACCAACATCCTTGATGAACACAGATGCGAAAATTCTCACCAAAATACTGGCCAATAGGATCCAACAGTACATTAAAAGGATTATTCACCACGACCAAGTGGGATTTATTCCAGGGCTGCAAGGTTGGCTCAACATCCGCAAATCAATCAATGTGATACAACACATTAATAATAGAAAGAACAAGAACCAGATGATACTTTCAATACATGCTGAAAAAGCATTTGACAAAGTGCCGCATCCTTTCTTGATCAAAACTCTTCAAATTGTGGGGATAGAGGGCACATACCTCAATATTATCAAAGCCATCTATGAAAAACCCACCGCAAATATCATTCTCAATGGAGAAAAACTGAAAGCTTTTCTGCTAAGGTCAGGAGCACAGCAGGGATGTCCATTATCACCACTGCTATTCAACATAGTACTAGAAGTCCTAGCCTCAGCAATCAGACAACAAAAAGAAATTAAAGGCATCCAAATTGGCAAAGAAGAAGTCAAACTATCACTCTTCGCAGATGATATGATACTATATGTGGAAAACCCAAAAGACTCCACTCCAAAACTGCTAGAACGTATACAGGAATTCAGTAAAGTGTCAGGATATAAAGTCAATGCACAGAAATCAGTTGCATTTCTTTACACTAACAACAAGACAGAAGAGAAATTAAGGAGTCAGTCCCATTTACAATTGCACCCAAAACCATAAGATACCTAGGAATAAACCTAACCAAAGAGGCAAAGAATCTATACTCAGAAAACTATAAAGTACTCATGAAAGAAATTGAGGAAGACACAAAGAAATGGAAAAATGTTCCATGTTCATGGATTGGAAGAATAAATATTGTGAAAATGTCTATTCTACCTAAAGCAATCTACACATTTAATGCAATCCCTATCAAAATCCCATCCATTTTTTTCAAAGAAATAGAAAAAACAATCCTAAAATTTATATGGAACCGGAAAAGACCTCGAATAGCCAAAGGTACATTGAAAAAGAAAGCCAAAGTTGGTGGCATCACAATTCCAGACTTCAAGCTCTATTACAAAGCTGTCATCATCAAGACAGTATGGTACTGGCATAAAAACAGACACATAGATCAATGGAACAGAATAGAGAGCCCAGAAATAGACCCTCAACTCTATGGTCAACTCATCTTCAACAAAGCAGGAAAGAATGTCCAATGGAAAAAAGACAGCCTCTTCAACAAATGGTGCTGGGAAAATTGGACAGCCACATGCAGAAAAATGAAATTGGACTATTTCCTTACACCACAAATGAAAATAGACTCAAAATGGATGAAGGACCTCAATGTGAGAATGGAATCCATCAAAATCCTTGAAGAGAACACAGGCAGCAACCTCTTTGACCTCAACTGCAGCAACTTCTTCCTAGGAACATTGCCAAAGGCAACAGAAGCAAGGGCAAAAATGAACTATTGGGATTTCATCAAGATCAAAAGCTTTTGCACAGCAAAGGAAACAGTTAACAAAACCAAAAGACAACTGACAGAATGGGAGAAGATATTTGCAAATGACATATCAGATAAAGGGCTAGTATCCAAAATCTATAAAGAACTTAGCAAACCCAACACCCAAAGAACAAATAATCCAATCAAGAAATGGGCAGAGGACATGAACAGACATTTCTGCAAAGACATCCAGATGGCCAACAGACACATGAAAAAATGCTCCACATCACTCGGCATCAGGGAAATACAAATCAAAACCACAATGAGATACCACTTCACACCAGTCAGAATGGCTAAAATTAACAAGTCAAGAAATGACAGATGCTGGCAGGGATGCGGAGAGAGGGGAACCCTCCTACACTGTTGGTGGGAATGCAAGCTGGTGCAATCACTCTGGAAAACAGTGTGGTGGTTCCTCAAAAAACTGAAAATAGAGCTACCCTATGACCCAGCGATTGCACTACTGGGTATATATCCTAAAGATACAAACGTGGTGCTCTGAAGGGGCACGCACACCCGAATGTTTATAGCAGCAATGTCCACAATAGCCAAACTATGGAAAGAACCTAGATGTCCATCAACAGATGAATGGATAAAGAAGATGGGGTATATACACAATGGAATACTATGCAGCCATCAAAAGAAATGAAATCTTGCCATTTGCGACGACGTGGATGGAACTAGAGGGTATTATGCTTAGTGAAATAAGTCAATCGGAGGAAGACCACTATCATATGATCTCCCTGATATGAGGAAGTGGAGATGCAATGTGGGGGGGGGGGTGGGTTGAGGGGTAGGAAAAGAAAAAATGAAAGAAGGTGGGATCGGGAGGGAGACAAACCATGAAAGACTCAATCTCAAAAAGCAGAGTGAGGGTTGCTGGGGGGAGGGGAAATGGGAGTGGGTGGTGGGGATTGGACATTGGGGAGGGTATGTGCTATGATGAGTGCTGTGAAATGTGTAAACCTGGCGATTCACAGACCTGTACCCCTGGGGATAAAAATACATTATGTTTATTTAAAAAAATAAATTAAAAAAAATGAAATAAAATGCACAGTAAAAGATGCTTAACATCATTAGTCATGAGGAAAATGCAAATTAAAAGTGCAGTGAGATACCACTAGAGAGGGGCTGGAATCTGGGCGCCTGGGTGGCTCAGTGGGTTAAGAGTCAGTCTTTGACTCAGGTCATGATCCCAGGGTCCTGGGATGGAGCCCTGTGTGGGCCCAGCCTACTCAGCAGGAAGTCTGCCTTTCCCTCTCCCTCTGCTCCCCTCCATCTCATGCCCTTCTCTCTTAAATAAGTAGGTAAAATCTTTATAAAAAAAAAAAACCCACCCTCCCCCACAAAAAAAACAAGGGCTGGAATCATTAAAATAGAAGAAAGACTGACAATGTTACACATTAATGAGGGCACAGAGCAACTGAAACTCTCATGAATTGCTAATGGCAATGCAGAACAGCACATCCACTCTGGAAGACAGTTTGGTGGTCTCTATCAAGTCAAACATATACTTGCCATATAACCAAACAATTCCACTCCTGGGTGCCTACTCAAAACAACAAAAACTCATATTCACACAAAAACATGTATGTAAGTGTTCATAGTAGCTTTTTTCATAATCACCTCAAACAGAAAAAATTAAATGCACTTTAACTTATGAATCGATGAACAAAGTGGTACACGATGCCATGAAATACCACTCAACAATAAAATGGAACAAACCACCAACATACACAACATGGAGGAATCTAAAATGTATTGTGCTAAATGAAGAGAGTCAGACTCAAAAGGCTACATATGGTATGCCTTATATATATTTTCTATGTATATGTGAAACTATAGCAATAGGGAACAAATCTGCGGTCCCAGAGAAGGGTCTGACTGTAAGGAGTAGCATAAAAGAATATTTTTATGTGATTATGATGGTGGCTACAGAATTCTATGCATCTGTCAATAATCACTGAATTGTACACCAGAAAGTGAATTTTGGTGTACGTTAATTTAAAAAATAAATGTACACAAACCATATGCACACACTGAACTTTTGTTTTAAAGGAAAAAAAAATATATATATATAGCTCAAAAGGCAAATACCAAAATACTAACATTGGTATCCTTGAGTGATAAATATTTTTCTCTATAATTTAAAAATAATTTTTTGCAAAGAAGGTAATTTTTTATGAAATCTGACTATATATGTGCATACACATATATACATATACATATATTTTGCTGTCTGATTCTCTATGTATGCATATATGCAAAGCTCTGAAATAAATACCATCTTGGGGTGACTAGGTGTCTCAGTCGGTTAGGCACCTAACTCTTAGTTTCAGCTCAGGTCATGATCTTGGGGTCATACGATCAAGCCCTGTGTCAGCTTCTGTAATCAGTGTGAAGTCTGCTCGAGATTCTCTCTTTCCCTCTCCCTCCACCCCTGGCTCGTCCTCTCTTTCTCTCAAATAAATAAATAAGTCTTTTTAAAAATAAAAATAAATACCATCTTGAAGCCCTAAAATACTAAGATGCACAGAAACTCAGAGATCATTAAAATGGAATATATTTCCTCCCCAATGGCTTTCTGTATTGTACCAATTCTCTATGATTCTATGTGTTGTTTTTGATATTAAAATTTTAAATTATAACACGGCCTGACATGTCTAAATATGTCAATATTTGAGGGGCTAGATCGTTGTCAGACTGACTTTTTAGAATCCCACACTTCTAAAGCCCTGTAATGAACACATTCCATTTTCTCAAGCTTCCGAGTGATTACAATTCTTGCCCCTTTGCAAATTCAAGCAATTTCTCTGGTTGTTCTCGATTAGCATACCTTGATCTAGCATACCAAAACTACCTTCCATATCTTGCTCCATCCCACAACAGATCCCATCAAGAGGTCTTTCACGTTCAAAGAGTTCTCTGTGCTCACGGTACCTGGCGGGACCACCCCCAAGGTGAGAAATGGGCCCTTTAACTGCCTGGCCACGGGCTGCAGACACAAAAGAACGCTATGTTGTTATGGAATCTGAAGCAATAAGATTTTTCCAAATATACTTGAATCACAGGAACATCTGATTCAATATGGAAAATTGTACGATTGTTCACACTTCCACAGAAACATATGACATTTCAGGGGAGCACAGAGAAACAAATGAAAACCCTCAAGAGCAGCTACCAATTTTGCTAAATGTTATACCAGACATGGAGGATGGCGAGGATGGGGGAAAAAAGTGACCTCAACTAGTGGTCAGATGACTTTCTGTAATTTCAATAACATTTGCAACTAAGAAAGGGAATAGGTGATTATATCATCAACTGTTTTCCCCACTCTAACAAAACCAGGCCCCTTTTTTTATGTCTAATCCAAAAGAAACATTTTCAAAGAGGGTGAAGAGGATTCTATGTGAAGTATTACACTCATAATGCTTCCCTTGGGTTAGGAAAAAAGCGTTATTTCATCCTTAAAGCTTATGTGCACATTTTAGGGTCAAGTCTAATTCTACTGGAAAAAAAAAAATGTGCAGTTTCACCCTCTTTGTGTGATATCCAAATAAAACAAAACAAACAAACAAAAAACCCACGTAATTTTGTTCAGAGTACTCTATGAACTACTGGCCTTCACATGACTGGCAAAGCAAAGTACCATAGTTACATAATGATACACAGAATCTCCTCTTAAGATATTTTATTTCCTATTTAAAATTAAGCCATGAACTAGAGTCAAGAATATTTTATTACAGCTACATAAGTAAATATAAGACAAACTTAAATGCTTCAGTCAGTATACTTATGCAATTTATTCTTTTCAACATTTTTTTAAATGTCAAAAATTCTTAGCATGTCTAAAAGCAAAAAAATGTATCCCCCAGGTATATTTGACCATTTCCTGCTCTTTGAACACCCCAAGCTTTTCAACATCTGAGCTCTTATTTATCCTGCTCCCTCTGTGATTTCCTTAAATTCTTTTGCAATAAGGATTTAGATAACAAAAATAAATACCTAGATTATATTACTTTAAACCTCTACAAAAATGCCTTCGCCCAGTCAAAATATAACACCACGTTTTTTGGCTTTCATAAAAATCACAATGTAAGAAACATAGTTTTAAGAATATTTCTATATATTGTGCTAAAAATCAATCAAAGGCATTATTTACAGCACTACCCAATGTCCTTTATAAAACAGTTCTGAGGGATAAATAACCCTGAAAAGTCAGTGCCTGGAAAGAACCACTCTATTTTTCCTTATAAATTGCTATGCTTCCTTTATTCCAATGCTAAGGACAACACAATCAAGTATGTATTCTTTTTTCCCTTGGTTGCCCTGAAGATTACCTAAATTTGTTTTTCAATTTCAATAAGTAACCTCTCCCTAGTACTTAATACATATTTCTCTTTTATTTTTAAGTTGTAATTTTTTTACAACATGTTTTTAATTATGCCACAGTGGAAGTCACTTTAAATATGTTTCGAAATATGTTTAAATATACTTTAAATATAGTGGGCAGAAATAATGCTGAGACTGCAACCTACAAGTTATTCCATGTTAAGTCATAATACAAAACCAGTGTGGCCTAGGGCAGCATTTACCAAACTAGAACATGCCAAGCAGTCACATAATGATCTTACTAAAAGTGTGGATTCTGCTCAGAAGGTCTGGAGTAGAGCCCGAGGTTCCATAGTTCTAATGGGCTCCCAGATAAGGTCACTTCTACTGGCCCTCAGACCACATTTGGAGGAGGCGGGGTCTAAACAGTGCTCTGCCCATGCATGAAAGAAAAGTTAGGACAAGACAAGCAATGAATATGGCAGAGACCTAGGTCACTAGAACCCTCACAATGGTGAACACTACAAATTAGAGCCAATGGGATAGCCTATTTCTCTATCAGTCTTTAAAAATCAAAACGTCTTAAATTCGGTATCAATATTAATTTACTTTTTTATATAACAAATGTCCAGCTCATGTTTTTCAGAGAAGTTGATTCTGATTGATGTGTTAGACATTGCACCATAGACATTTAAAGAAAATTATGGTTGGTATGTTTCAAAAATCCCTCTTATTCTGAATGTTTTAGGAGGAAATAGGACAAGAAAACTCACTGAATATTTGGAAAGTTTCCATTTATTCAAATGTTTACTAAACACCTATTACACTCCAGCACTACGTTGAGGTCTCAACATACAATTGCCTTTTTCTTTTAATTTATTTATTCTGGTTTTATTCCGATTCTTCATTTTTACTATCTTTGGGAGCAATCACTGTATAAGTTGAGGAATTATCCTTTAATCAGCACATAAGTGAATGAATCTGCATCATTTCAAGAAAATTCATTAGCTGTGATACTGGTTAAGGAGCTATTTAAACGTTAGTTCATATAGATTTTCTGTCTTTCTGTCTTATTTCGGTTAAGAGAGTATTCCTTCTCCTGACATGACCTATTGCATAACGATAGATTCTAAAATACTTCACAGTAAAGAAAAGATCTAGTTTTCCCCATGTTGTTCAGTTTTTATAGATTCTCATAGTGCCCATTGTTATGTCTCCTCTGCATAGTTTCATGGATGCAGTAGGCAAAAACCTATATTTTGTTTAAAGCTAAAGCTAAAATTAACCAGTTATCTAATATACATAAAGAACTAGCTGAGTCATTGCATAAGTATGACAACATTTAAGTTTCTTTCTGGGTCGGAGGATTTAAAACCAGGTGTACTAGTTTCTATTGCAGCTATAACAAATTACCATGAATTTAGTGACTTAAACATACAGATTCATTATTTTATAGTTCTGGAAGTCAGAAGTCCCAAATGGGTCTCACTGGGCTAAATCAAGGCATCAGCAGGACTTGGTTTCTACTCAAGGCTCTAGAGAAGAATTTATTTTCTGTTCTTTCTGGCTTCTACACACCTCCCACATTCTTTGGCTCTTGGCCCCTTCCTTCACCTTCCAACCGAGCAAAGTTGTGTCTCTCTGTGATTTTCTTCCACAGTCACATCTTCTTCCAACCAACTCTTCCCTTCTGCCTCCTTCCATTTTAAGAACCTCTGTGATTATATTGGGTCACATGGATGATCTGGGATAACTTCCCTATTTTAAGGTCAGCTGCCTAGCAACCTTAATTTCTTTTGCTGTGTAACCTAATACACTCACAGGTACGAAAGGATTAAGATGTAGCCATCTTTGAGGGCTCATTGGTCTGCTTAACACACCAAGACAGGTTTCCATTTCTATTTACTAACTTGAATTTTCGAAACACTTGAGTTCTCTTACAGTTTTTTCAATGCTAGAAGTTCTTAGGGGAAGAACAGGATAGGATTACTGATAGCAAAAACTTGTGTTTCAGGTTTTAACCATGAAATCTGATTCTATTGCAATGACTCTGACCCTCAGTGTAAGATATGGATATAGCCGAAATGGCCACTGCCCCAGAACCAACTGGTCCCGGATACAAGTGGCCTGAGACTCCTGATTGACGTTCTGGTAAACTGATGAGGTGGACCATGGAATCAGACTGTGGCCACCAGTATAATTCCTGACTCTGCAGTCCAAGTTGGCTAGAAAAAGGGCTTTCTCACTAAAGTTTTAGAAGCTAAACCCTCGTCCAAAATTGCTCCAATGAGCTTAGAATCATTAAAACTGTCCAAGGCACTAAGTAATCAAAATTATTTGTTTTAAACATGCAAAAAAATGAGAAGTCAGGTATATTAGAGTAGCCTAATTTTTCCATGTCATTACTAAGGACCGTGCAGGAGACTATTTCAACAACTTTACAGTGCATAAGCTCTAAAAACTCAATCTCTAATCATTAAAAGAATAACACTTTGCATGAATGTTTTTATGAATACAGTCTAGACAGACCTTCTCATAGGAACTCTTGATTAAAGATAATTATTAGGTTTCAATCAGAAGTCACAGAAAGTAAAAAGTCTGAATAGGCTGAAGGCCCTACAAAAACTGAATCCAAATACGAAACAAACGGAATCAAGTTTGAATTTATGGCCTGAATTCTAGGAGATAAAAGTATGTTTGTGGTGATTAAATACTTAAAGCAGGCACATCCCGTCATCAAATGCTAAAATAGAAACTGTATGGCAGTTTCCGCAGAGTCAAATCGCCTCTACTGTGCTATCATGTCATACAAAGGTTATGGGAAGTATATTGTTTCTTGAGAGCCTTGTTATTTAACACACAGTAAGCAATGCCCAATGTGAGAAGTCGTCATCTCTCACAGGTTAATGGATACCCCAATTTCTACCCCTCTCACCTGCTCTCCTCCACCCTCACTCCCCTAAAACTGTTCCTAAATACAAAGGTGCTTCTGAGAACTATCCATAGCTCCCATGGTCCTGGAAGGGTCTCCAACAATACTTCAGCTCAGCACTGCTCCTTGGCGACACCAAAATGGGCCAGCTCTAAGTGAGATCTGATTAAGGAATGGGAAAAGGGAGGGATCCAAGAGGAATTTTATTTGCATATCCCCTGAAAGAATTCCGAAAATCTATGCACATATTTTTAAATAACATCTAAACATTTTTAACAGAAGTTTAAACACTTGAAAAAGGAACATGATTTCGAATGCTCTGATACATATTTATCAGAACCTCAGGGCTGCAGATTTCACTCAATCTATGGTAAATGTCTGCTCTATCACATAATTGGCAGAGCCCACTCTCATAGACAAGCCAATCAACCCAATAAGACTTTCTGTCAAAACAAGCCTGACTTCGTTTTTTTCAGTCAAATGTGAAAATAGTCCTGGTGACAGTCTGTATTCTGAATGCTAAAAGGAACAGATAAATACAGCACAGAGCCTTGTCATGTGCTCACCCCTTGGATGAATGAGGAAAAAGGAAGGAGAACTGACAGGCATTATCCATGTTCAGAGGCAGATCAGTTTCGAGGAAGAGAAGCTGAGAATCTGAAAACTGAAACCTTGAAACCCTCTATGTCCTGGGAAGTCTTGGAGCCCAAAGGCATGTACATGGTTTGGAAACTGCTGAGAAAAAGTGCTTAAATTCTTCTTTGAAAGTATCTAACGTGAAACAAATATGAAGTGGTGTTTCTTTAAAAAAAGGCCCTCTGGCTGCATTTCTTTGAGGGATCCTAAGCCTCTGGAAATACCTTAACACAGGTATCATGTTCTCCTCATCAAAAGGGAGGGTCAACGATTAGAGATTATAACCTTGCTTATCTGCCAACCTTGTGTATAATCTAGGATGGGCAGTTGTGCTGTCCCAGGATTTGCTTCTACATTATCTCTAGTCCTTGGAACTCCTTGATTTGTTCTAACCCTCTACCCATAATTGGTCATTGTTGAGTGTGTTTCACCAAGTCTAAATTAGTCGCCTTTCCCCTTTAAACTCCTAGATTTCACCCCATGTCACAATTGGGCCTAATGCTCATATTCTGATGCTCTGAACTTTTTTAGTGCCAGAAGTAGATAAACTTAAAAACAAAAAACAAAAAACAAAAAAACTGCAACTGCCAAGGCTATCCTGTTGTGCCGACAGGGCTGCTTATGCAAACTACTGAAAACTCAGTTGGAATTAGAAGGAGTGTAAAGACATACTGGTAACGCATTTTTAAAACCTCTCACCTAATGTTTCTGGGAGAAAGGTTAGAAGTAAATTACTGACAATGGGCAAGAAAACAGATGCAAAGGAGACAACTTTATTAGGGGCTTTCTCTTCTTTATGAGGATTTTGGTCCTTTCAGAGGAGCTCCAAGTAATTCGACAATACCCAGTTTCCTTCAGTTGCTGCAACTTGATCCCACGGTGGGTGCTCTGGAAAGCACGCTGCAGGCGAATGGGTCTGAGGCCACTCCAGATCAAGGTCGTCTGATCCATTTGTTAAGTTGAGACTCCTTCCGTGTCACCTCTTAGAAGCAGGTCTGTGTTCCCCTCCAAAGAGCCCACCACCTGGCTGTGCCCACTTCCATTCGTGCCCCAGCTACCACGTAAGGGGTGGTTCAGAGGTGCTGCTACGGGGGCAGCCAGGCCTTTACGCGCAAGTACTGAGGGAGAGGCGAGCACACCGGTGGAGGCTGAAGGGGCGCGCGCGCGCGCAGGTGCCCGCGCACCCACCCCACCCCCGCTACACGCACCAACTCGGGGTGCAGGGCGGACGCGGGAGGGGAGCGGAAGGCCTTACCAGATCAATGAACGTCAGGAATTTCCAGCTCCCGCCGTAGGTCTGATGCGAGGGCATTTCGATGGCCTTGTAGTTGCACAGGATAGAGCAGTAGGACAGCAGGATCGCCACCCGCAGCACCTGGCACGGGACAAGCGCCATGTTCGCGAAAGGCCTGGCAGGCTGGAAGGCGAGGAGGGAAGGCTGGAGGCGCAGCGCGCGCGGGGGCGGGCGCCGGGGGAACCCTGGCGCGGCCAGCCGCAGGGCGGGCCGGGGCGGAGCCGGGCGGAGTGGGGCGGGGTCAGCGGCGGGCTGGCCCCGCGGGACCGGCGACCAGGAGCGCCTGGCGACCTGCGCGGGCGGGGCGGCGGTGGCGGGCCCAAGCGGCGGCCACGGCCTGGCGCCGTGGCGTCAGCTCTTTCGTCATCTCCGTCATTCTGCTCCTGCGTTCGCGGGGCCCCGGGACACCCGGCCGGGGCGCTCCCTAGGCGTCCTTTGGGTGGGTGGGCGGCCTCCGAGTGCGGCCGGGGCTGGGGAAGCGGGCGGCGCGCTGTGGAGCCGCCGCGGGTGGTATCTGCAAGGCGGGGGCAGCGGGAGGGCGTGTGTGTGTGTGGGGGGGTGTCCTGACAGAGGGGACCCCAGTGGGGACAAACATTGCAGCCGGGGGGATTGCGGCGGAGATGGTTACTGCTGGCCGAGGCGGATGCTCCGTGCGGAGGGACCGGTGGAGGCCTGGACGTGGGGTGTAAATCCGCGCGGGAGGTCTACCGAGTGACCATTTATTTTGAACCCAACTAGATTTTTACTGATAAGACTTTTAATCACTCTGAAATTACCTTATAAATTCTATTCCAGCGGTCGGACTGCCCTGTGCTCCTCCTCCACAGGAGATTTATAAATAGCATGTTAATATGTAATACAACAGGACAGACCATGAACTTTGGACAGGAGGTTTATAAGTAAAAGGTTATAGAGAAAGGGGTGTCAGATAACTGTTTCTGCTTGAAGATTGCGTTCATCTTCAAAACAAATCGTTCTGAATTTGGAAGCAAAACCCGGTGTGTAACTTAATACTAATCTTTTGAAGGTTAAACTGGCATTGCCCTTTTACTTATTTCTTTCCTACCGTACAATACCAGAGCTTAGTGGAAGGAAAATAAATATAAACTGGATTCCCTCTGCCTTCCAGTAAATGTTGTCACAGTGAAGTTGCCTCGGTCTGTGGGCAGCATTTTTTTTTTTTTTTTTTTAATCATGATCACATTTCAGCCAACCAGATGCAGGGTCAGAGTATGAAAAGACAACATAGGTATTTCCTGTGGATCCGTTTAAAACAGGTGTCCTCTCCAAATAGTCTCTGAGTCAGTGAATGTGGAATAAGGGGTCAGGGAAAGCAGAGTGTTAGAAATA
Organism: Lutra lutra; assembly: GCF_902655055.1. Classification (NCBI taxonomy): domain Eukaryota; kingdom Metazoa; phylum Chordata; class Mammalia; order Carnivora; family Mustelidae; genus Lutra; species Lutra lutra. The sequence goes on along the minus strand of NC_062283.1, from coordinate 93,718,578 downwards.
AAGAGAAAGTAGCAACTCACGAATGTTTTCCTGAAAATTTCCAATCAAACTAAACCAAAATAGAGAAACCCATCAGTTTTTTTTTATTGGCCTTATAATTATGCCAGTAGAAATCGATGTCACAAAAACCATGATAATTCCAAGATCCCTCTAGCATAAAACTATTCAATTTCAATATTTGTAGTTTTATGTCCATGTAAAAATTAGGTCTGTTTCTTTTTAATTTTCATGTAAATAAGATTGCAAAATAAAAAGATCTACCAAAGATCTTACTAGGTCCTTAAAATTTCACGTTAATATGAAAGTCTCAAAGTTTGATAAACCCTTCCTACCATACATTTTAGAAAGCCATTAATAAGATTTTCATCCCCATCATTACAAAATATAACATTCTCATAAAGCCAATTAAGATTTTCGTCTGTGGGGCGCCTGGGTGGCTCAGTGGGTTAAGCCGCTGCCTTCGCTCAGGTCATGATCTCAGGGTCCTGGGATCGAGGCCCGCATCGGGCTCTCTGCTCAGCAGGGAGCCTGCTTCCCTCTCTCTCTTTCTCTGCCTGCCTCTCCATCTGCTTGTGATCTCTCTCTGTCAAATAAATAAATAAAATCTTTAAAAAAAAAAAAGATTTTCGTCTGTGGTCACTTTCTTTTAAATAAATAATTATAGCACTCAAATAAATGTTTGAACCCATTCTAATGGGTTTGCTTTTGTTATTTTGGATTAGATAACCATTATTAAATAATTTTGTGGAGTTCCTTTTTGTTCGTTTGTTTGTTTGTTTTGGAGAGGTTGGTTGGTATGGGAGGGGCTGAGGGAGAGAGAGAATTCCAAGCAGGCTCCAGGCCCAGGGTGGAGTCCAATGGAGGGCTCCATCTCACATCCATCTCACAACCCTGAGATCTTGACAGTAGCTGAAATCAAGAGTCAGATGCTTAACCCGGCTGCCACTGGAGTTTGTTTTGTTTTGTATTTTTTTTTAATGAAACACCTGAATAAACCTTTACTCAAATATTTTATGAGAATGTCAGTCCACAATTTTTGGAACTTTTTGTTAACTATTAGCATGTCCAGGTTGTTCTTTTGGCTTTTTATACCGTATCTAATAATCTTATGTTTTAAAGGTATTTTTTGTGAGAAAATTTTACATACATTGTATTTTTACAGTGTAATTAATACAATGGGATATTGATCTTAAGACTTCACTCAGTACAGGTAATCCCTTTTTATGAACTATAATATGTTATTTACTGATATGTATTTACATGATGATTGAGTATTGGAATTAGAGAAGAAAAAACTCTATAGAGGAAATACTTGCATGTCACTTCTTTAGCTTTTTCATTCTACCACACAATTATTGGTGATAGAGAATAACTTTATTCAGTTGAATTTCATGAAAACATGTTTTCCAAGGGAAGATTTCAAGACTGTACCTTAATTTCTAGTTACTGTAGTGTTCTTTGATTATTGTAATAGCACTTAACTCTTAGTTCATACTATATGGGCTGAAGATACTCTTCCTTAAGAACTTCTAAAAACTGCTACAGACGCTTGTTTGTTTGTTTCTTCCTTTCTTTCTTCCCTTTTCTCTCTTTGTTTTTTTTTTTTTTGAAGGAGAGGGTGTCTGACATATTGGTGATGATAATCCTTGCTAATCTTGGAAATGACAGGGACCCCTGTGTCTCCCTTATGTTGTATCCAAGTAGCCAACTTTATAGAGCTGTGAGTCTTTTCTTAGAAATTCAGGAAGAAGAATTATACATATGCATATCCTTATAATGGCCAATGTCTATGCATTTCCTTTGGTTCTGTATTTGCATTAGATAAACATTTTCTAACAATATCAATATATTTGAGCAAATCCTTTACTCCCCTTCACATTTGTCTGTGCCACAAGTGTAAATATTGGGATATATTTCTTGGGCATGAGGAAAATTCCCTCAGTATTGTAGAAAAGACACATTTGGGTTGCTTATTTTTTCCTCATTATAGAAGTAGCATACGTATGGGACACCTAGGTGGCTCAGTGGGCTAAAGCCTCTGCCTTCGGCTCAGGTCATGATCCCAGCTGGGATCGAGTCCCACCTCTCTCTCTGCCTGCCTCTCTGCCTACTTGTGATCTCTGCCTGTCAAATAAACAAATAAAATCTTAAAAAAAAAAAGAAAAGAAAAAAAGTAGCATATGAATGATATTAAAAAAAAATTACCCCTGTTCTCATCAACCAGAGAAAACACTACAAACATTTCAGCACATACCAGACTGTCTCTTTACAATACACACATAACGACTTGTGACATACTGTGTAACAATTTGCATCAAAAAGACTTTTATTTAATAAGAATAATCTCTAACTATTTAAAACTCTATAAAATCATGTTTAATGATTTCATAGCATGATGTAATATGAAGATATCATATTTTTCTTAAACTTTTCTCTGGGTTTGGGCATTTTCGATTGTTTCTAGTTGTTTTTGTTTTTGTTTTTTGTCTTTGTAAATACAGTGTAATGTCTGCATTTTGAAGTGAGGAAGTCATTTTTAAGGATTATTTACAGCTCAAAACCATTTAGGAAACCACCCTTTTATAATCTAATGTGTGTGTTTCTTTACACGGGTTTATATGAACTGAGGTACCAAGGAGAACTCCTTAGCCCTAGAGGGCAGTTGGGAAAGATTAAGATCTAAGTAAAAGAAGTAGGTAAAATCATTCTTTTTTCCAGCAATTGATGCTCATTACAGATTTTTAAAATTATCTTAGATATCAGACACAGTACCAGTGATTTCCTCCATCAGATTTTTTTGCTATAAACCAGGAAGAGTAGTTGCTTACAGGCTAACTGAGCAACCATTAGTGGTTGTGTCCATGTTGTTGGCTGCGGCAGTTTTCACAGATTTAAAAATGGGCTCTATTTGCTATAGAAAACTCTACTAAATCATGAGATTGCAAAAAAAACCAAGGATTCCACAGAAAGTCACTGAAAAGCTTTAGAGAAAGTAATGTTGAGATTATACACAAGTCACCAGCTAGCTCCCATACGGACCTGAAACCTCCCCCTGAATCCTTGGAGTCTAGCAGTGCATTTGTCAATGACTCCCATCCTGCTTGGGACGTATCTTTGTGTGCATATATCCAGATCCAGCACATTCAGCAGGACTTGGCATAAATCCACTTTAACAATCCTCTTCAGGGGCGCCTGGGTGGCTCAGTTGGTTGGGCATCAGACCCTTGATTTTTGGCACAGGTCATGATCTCAGGGTCAGGGGATCAAGCCTGGTGCGGGGCTCCTCACTCAGCGGGAATTCTGTTCAAGATCCTCTCACCACCTCCATCCCATCCCCACTCCCATGTGCATGTGTGTGCACACTCTCTTTCTAAAATAAATAAATAAATAAATCTTTAAAAAATTTTAAGAAAAATGCATACAAACATACATACATAAATATATAAATAAAATTAAAAATTAAAAAAAATAGTCCCTCTTTAGCATATAGGATGTGATCTTCCTGCTCTAAACAATCCACATGGGTGACCTACTGGTGATTCAAATTCCACATGTACTCATCGTACTCATCATTTTTTCTCAAAAACTAGCCCTGCGGAAGTGTTCTTATTCTCTGGGTACAGCACCAGCGTGCTGTGTTAGAAATGTCAGGATGGAGCCAAATGGCCTGGAGGTGCCAGTCATAAGATACATATGGACGTATGGCAAGTTGAAGGTAATTCAGTCGCCAGAATTCTCAGGGAGGGGACTGTGTGTTGTTAGGAGAAACATTTTCAGAACCAACTTGGGTGAATAGGGTGACAGGGAAGAGAGACTTACAGCATCTAGAATAATCTCCCATGGTATCAGGGTAATTGCATAGCTTTTGGTTTGCTGAATGAACTATACACAGGAGTTTGGAACTAGAACTCAGTTGTTCTGCATCATAGAGCTGAAAGGGGCTTTCTTCCCCATAGCCTTCAGCCTCTATTCTAAATAAATACTGAGCAGATATTAAAGATATCTCAGCGTTCTTAAGCTCAAATCCTTTGGAAGCTAGGCATGTATCCTAATTAAGTAAAGCTTATTGTAAAGTTATAGTGCATAATTTGCTTTGTTAAAACCCAGAGTAAATGCCTAACTAAATGCATTGCAACTCAAAATTTTAAAAATTTGAGTGCCAAGATGCACACACACACACACACACACACATCTGTGTGCTTGAGTCAGTTTTAGGTAGGAACCTTGGAATTATAATTTTGCAAGAGTGCCATGTTGACATCTTACCCAGGGTGTCCAAAAACAAAACAAAACCAAACAAAAAACCCACTGTCACTCACTACTCCTCATCATCTATAAAAGTTAAGGCCACTTTGGCTGTAATGGACAACTCTATTCCTTGAAACAGGATGAAGGAAAATATGAAGATGGGTGAAGAGAACATGTGTACACTGCCCCTTAAGGAAGGTTTATAAAAGAAGATTCCACACGATTCCACCTTCACCTCATTAGCCAGCACTCTTCCACGTAGCCACAGCTAGTGAAAGCAACCTCCACTCTGGGTGGCCACATGTGAAGCCCCAAATCAGGGCTCTTTCAGTGGGGAAGGGGACTGTTATCAGTTGAATTGTGTCCTCTCCAAAAAGGTATGTTGAAGTTCAAATCCCCACTACTTCAGGAAGTGGTGTTACTTGGAAATCAGGTCATTGTAGATGTAATTAGTTAAGATGATGTCATACCTGGATAGGGGAGATCCTTAAGCCAATGCAACTGGTGTCCATATAAGAAGACAGAGTCAAACAGGAAGAATGCCATGTGAAGATGAAACCAGAGATAAGAGTCATGACAAGCCAAGGAATGACAAAAGATTGCAAACTGTCCCCAGACGCTAGGCTAAGCTTGGAACAAGCTCTCCCTCACAGGCTTTAGAAGGAACCAACGGTGCTGATGCCTTGATTTCTAGCCTCCAGAACTATGAGACAACAAATTTCTGCTGGTTAAGCCATCCAGTTTGTGGTACTTTGCTATTGGCATCTCCAGGAATCTAATACAGGGAAGAGAACAGATATCGGGAGATCACTACCAGTTTCCACCACAACATCTAACCAACAGTTAAATTCCAGGAATATTTTTTCTCTGCCACATTTGTCAGCTCTGAGCCTTCATTTCTATTTCTACTGCTCTTGCCTTCTTAAATGAACTCGGTTACTTTTGCTTCTATCATTGCATCTTGGCACCACCCTTATCACTTATACTAGAATTATCTTCCGGAAACCGCAGGTCAGATTGTATCACTCCCTCTCAACAAAAAGAGTGATTTCCTCATGGCCCATAGGCAATCTCACTTTCTTATAATGGTGTTCAATGCCTTCCTGAGTTTATCTGACCTTAACTCAACGTTTCAACTTCCATGACAATACCTTTTACAATAATATGCATCTCATTATCATAGGAACCAAAAACTCAACACTTATTTTTATTCTTCTATGCCTCTTGGGCACCAATGATTCATATCACTTTCTTCATCTGTTGAATGTCTTTTCATCTCTCAAGGCCCAGCTCTGACTGAAATTTTCTAATAATGCATATATTTGCAAATACTTGCCCACTAGGAAGTTCTTTCACATTATACTAAATGACAATTGTAGAATCTTTTGATGGGGCAGCTCAGGAGTATCGCTGGGACAACCACCATCACCCTCTTGACAGGGGATTGCCCTGATTCCCTTCACAGGGAAGTGGCCAATTCACTTGGGATGCAGTTGTCAGAGAACATTCTCTCTCTTTTGTAAGATGGAAAGCATATTTCTTAATAGTTTGAGATTACGTGAAGCAGCTAATTAAACTATTCCCTTGGATCCCAGAATCTTTGTCCATAAAAGGCAAGACTTTGGGGGAATTGGTAGCCTCGGCAGTCAGGCAATATTACAGAAATGTGGAATGCAGGGATGGTGGGATGGGTTGCTACTTACTATATAAAGCAACCTTTTCCCAGAATTAAGGGCAGTTCATTTATTGGCCCTCTGTGTTAGTTATCCTCAGAGCTAGTTAAAAGTCCAGTTTAGAAGCTAGTATAATAAACATTCAGCACAAGAGAGGAGTTTGATAAAATTAAACCAAACACCATCATTTTGTTTTCAGAAAACATGATTTACCATGAGAGATGGTAGCATCAAGCCATCCGCCAAGTGCCAGAAGCCAGATTAAATTATCTGTGAAGTTGGCCAACCGAGAACAGAGAGAACTTCGACTTCCCTTGTCCCAAGGGAAGACCTTGGTAGCCGAGCAGGCCTCCTGGAGCTGAGGCTAGTTCTGACACCTAGCCCCAGGAGCCGAGCATTCACTATCGACTTCAGAAGTTCATGTGTCAAAATTAGCAGGTGAATTGTTCACATCGCTGACAGCTGGACTCTGAACACAGAAGAAGATAGGACACCCATAAGGATGTTTGGAATGTTACCTGTGAACACAATGATCTGTTAAGCCAAGCCATGATTCTGAGTAAAGTTAGAAACTGCTGGAAAGCCTCCTAAGAAATATTCCGCTAGCACAGCCTTTCCTTAGTCCTTTTTATTCTGTTTCACTGCGATACGATGATGAGAGCTGGATGGAGTAGCCATCTTCTCAGTATGAGGAAAACAACCAGGGACATTGACCCCGACATCCATAACCTACTGAACCAATGGCAACAGCAGCCTCCCTACCTGTGGGCTTCTTGTGAGGTGAGAAAAATATCCCCCTCTTTGTTTCAAGTGATCTAGTAGGCTGTTCCATTACCTGCAGCTAAAATGTGGTACAGGGAGGTAACTGGAGTTATTTCTTGGCATGCCTTAAAACGTGCTGAATCACAGTATAGTAGGAGAGAACTAAGACCAGGATTCCAACTTAGGTATGTTTTTATTTAACAAACACTCCTATAACACTGCAGGCCAGGCTCTGATCTAAGCACTTGACAAATATTAACCCATTTTCTCCTCACTAAGGATGGTTACTATTATTATCCCCATTTTAATTAAAAGAAAATGGAGGCATAAAGAAAATTAAATAAACTGCCCAGGATCATACAGTCAGTAAAATGGCAGAGCTGGGATAAAAAACCAGCTTTTGGGGGTTCTTCGTTATTACATCACACTGCCCGATGATGCCAGTCAGTTCCTATCCCATGCCAGGTTCTAATTCCCCTTCTGCTGCTATTGGGCCATGTGATTTGGGTTGTGTCTCCTCATAGTTTACAGTTCTGTACCCTCCTCCCCAAGGCAGCTGCCCACTGCACCCACGCTGATCAGACAGAAACGTATTGGGCAGAAACAGCATCTGTATTTCAGCATCTTTGGTGACATTTGGTGAACCAGACATCATTGTCTGATTCTTAAGGATGAGAAAATTTGCGATAAGAGTTCCACAAGCCCACAAACCACCTTATCATAGCCTTCATGAAACTTTCATTATTGACAATCTTTTTGTTATCATTTGACCATGTCATTGAATTTCATGGCACGGGAGGCACCTGAAGGTGCCTTGGACAAACTTGAGCTCTATCTTCTTTAAATGAATGCTTCATCATTTCTTCATTATGCTTATGCTTCATTTTTCCATTATTCCTTGCACATAAATTATACTCCATTTCTCCATTTTCCCTGTCACATAAATTACATCTGATTACCAGATTCATCCAATTTATTATATTTAGTGTAATTTATTTTCCAGAATTGTGTAATGATGTTTCTTTAAGTTTTGCTTAAACTGATGGATTATTTTCTTTCACAATACTCTGCTCCTTTACCTTAATATTTATTGAAGGCCAGACATCTTTGTATCGACAGTCACAGAATGACAGACTCTTCTATTCAGAGGAAAACTTAAAGATTGTCTGTTCCAGGCTCTTTATTGTATAAATGATCAAATAGGCCCAGAAATTTAAGTGACTTGCCTAAAGTTCATTACTGGCAGAGCTGGATCTAAAACTTTCCTTAGGGCAATTTTTTCTTTCCTTTTTATTTTACTTAAATTAATAGATTTTATTTTTTTAAGGAAAGAGTTTTAGGTGTATGGAAAAATTGAGCAGAAAGTATAGGAAGTTGTCATACACTCCCTCTCTCCCCACCACACAGTTTCTCCTATTATTAATATCTTGCATTAGTGTGGTACCTTCAATAAAATTGAGGATTATTACTGATTAAAATTTATAGTTACATCAGGGAAAACTACAAAATCTTCAACAAAATATTACTAAATCAAATTTAATAATGTATAAAAAATTATACAACCATGACCATGTGGGATTTGTGCCTGGTATGCAAGTTTTGTTCAACATTCAAAAATCTATTAGTGTAGCCCATCACATCAACAGGCTAAAGATATAAATCATATGATCAAATCAATAGATTCAAGGAAAAGTATGACAAAATTCAACACCCATCCATTCTAAAGAATCTTAGCAAACTAGGAATATAAGGGAGCTTCCTGAATTTATTAAAGAACCTTTTTTAAGAACCTTTCTGTTAGCATTATATGTAATGATGAGAAAATAGAAGTCTTCTTCAGATCAAAAACAAGACAAGGTTGTTCTCGCTCATCATTCCTTTTCAACACTGTACTGAAAGTTCTGGTTAATGCAATAAGACATGAAAAGGAGGTAGAAGTATACAGACCAGGAAGGAAGAAATAAAGCTGTCTTTGTTTACAGATGATATTGAATTGTTCATGTAGAAAATCCCAAAGTATAAATAAAAAAACTCCTGGAACTAGCAAATGATTATAACAACTTTTCAGAATTCAAGGTCAATATGCAAATGCTTATTCTCTTTCTACATAACAGCAACGAAGGCTGGAATTTGAAAGTAAAAAATAAAACTCTGTTCACATTAGCAACAAAAAATAATGCTTAGGTGTAAATCTAACAAAATATGTACAAGATCTATATGAGGAAAACTGCAAAATGCTGATAAAAGAAATAAAAAAAATATCTAAATAAATGGATATCACGTGGTTACAAATAAGAAGATTCAATATTGTTAAGATGTCAGTTCTTCCCAACATTATATGTCTATTCATGCAATCCCAATCAAATATCAACAAGTTATTTTGGAAAGCTATTTCAAAAGTTCATGTGGAAAGGCAAAAGATCTAGAATAGCCAACATAAACAAAACAAAGTTGGAGGACTGATACTACCTGACTTCAAGACTTACTATAAAGCTACAGTCATCAAGACATTATGGTATTGGAGAAAGAACAGACAAATAGATCAAGGGAGCAGAATAAACGTACACAAACACAGTCCACTCATCTTTGACAAAGTAGCAAAGGTAACTCAATGGGGAAAAGATAGTCTTTTCAACAACTGATGCTGGAAAAATTCGATGTCCATAAGGGGAAGAAAATGAACCTAGACACAGACTTTACATCTTTCACAAAAACTAACTCAAAATGGAACATATACCTAAATGTAAAATGCAAGAGTATAAAGCTTATCACTAGATCACAAATAAAGTTTATCACAAAAAGTAAAGTATACCAAATGCTATAGCTTTCCCCTATCATCCTAAATCCTTAGAAGTTCCCTAAAAATATAAAACTAGCAAGTAAATCTAGAACCTTCTTGGAAGATTCTTAAAGGTGTCTCAGTGGATCAGAAGCTATATTGAATAACCGAAAGACCGAAAACAAAGTCAACTGAAGAATATCATCCAAATGCATACAGAAAAGTTTTCTTTCTTTCTTTACTTTTTTTTTTTTTTTAAGATTTTATTTATTTATTTGAGAGAGAGAGAGCATGAGAGAGGAGAAGGTGAGAGAGAGAAGCAGGCTCCCCAGGAGCCAGGAGCCCCATGCAGGACTTGATCCCAGGACTCTGGGATCATGACCTGAGCTGAAGGCAGACACTTAACCAACTGAGCCAGCCAGATATCCCCACACAGAAAAGCTTTTTAAAAAGAGTTTTTCATGCCCTGTGTAGGCAGGCACAGTAGTCAGAAGGCATCAACAATACTGGATTAGGCGATTAGTTAGGGTAATTCAGCAAGAGAAACCAGGTGAGTCAACCCTTCCCCATGTCCCTAGTACCCACAGGGCAAGCAGCAGCCTACAGGTAGAAGCCGTGCCCAAGCTGCATGGGCCAGCGTGCCCTAGATATGGAGCCCCCATTCCCAGGTGCTACTGAGTACTCAGAAGGGTATGTTTATCCTTAAATGCATTTAATAGGAAAGAAAGATTTAAAATAAACTTTCAGGAGCGCCTGGGGGCCTCAGTCTTTAAGTGTCTGCCTTCCGCTTAGGTCATGATCCCAGGGTGTGGGGATCAAGCTCCATGCTCAGCGGGAAGCCTGCTTCTGCTCTCCCGCTCCCCCTGCTTGTGTTCCCTCTCTCGCTGTCAAAGAAATAAATAAAATCTTAAAAAATAAATAAATAAAATAAATCTAGTAGCAAAGTAAAAAAAAAAAAAGAAAAAAAGAAAAAAAGAAAAAGAAAATCCAAATAGTATCACTTGAAAAGTTTTAAAAAGCCTACAAAATTACATAAACGCTGGCAAAATCTGCTAATATTGACTTTGAACTTCTGTCTCAATGTGCCCAAGTGAGCATGGTCTCACTTTGCATTTGCAGTCCTGTGATTGATTGAATTTAGTATTATGATTAGAAAATGACCTGGGTAATTTTCTGTCTTACTCTAACTTTGTTTTTTATATTTCGCATAAAATAAAGATTATCTATTTCTTGAGGCTTGTTAAAAACTTGCAAAACTGGGCGTAGAGCCTCTTGTGCAATGGGTGGTCAAAGATTATTCTGACTGAAAGTGCAATTTTTTAAAAGATTTTATTTATTTATTTATTTATTTATTTATTTGAGAGAGAGTGACAGAGATGGAGAGAGAGAGCAGAAGCAGAGAGGAGAGGCAGAAGCAGGCTCCCAGCTGAACAAGGAATGGGCAGAGCTGGGTCCCAGGACCCTGAGATCATGACCGGAGCCCAAGGCAGACACGAAGCTGATTGTGTCACCCATGTGCCCCTAAAAGTTCAATTTCTTAAATAATTGCTCAAATTTTCTATTTCTATTTGGGCCAGTTTCATAAAGTACATTTTAGGTAAACTTGTCCATTTCACCTAATTTCTCAAAATCATTAGCGTAACGTTATTGATATGTTAGCTCATGATTTATTAATTCTCTACCAAATCTGTGCTTATATATCATTTCTGATATCATTTCATTGTGACTTCTTTTTTCTTCTTGATCAGCCCCACTGGAAGTTTATCTTACTTATTAATATTTTTAAAAGCTGATGTTTTTTATTCATTTTTTGTATCTTTGCCCTTATTTTCTAAGTTCTGCAATCTTTAGGTGTATTGTTTTCTCTTCTAACTGAGTTGGACATTTACTTAATTTGTTTCCAATAGTTCATATTTTGAAATAAATTTCTCTTTACCTGTAGCTGTATCTTACATGGTGTGGTATGTAGATTTCTAATTTCAGTGCAGGTGGACAGATGCCATGATTTCTGTTATGATGATTCTTATGATGACATTTTTCTGGTGACATCTGAATATTGGTAAATGTTCAATGTATGATTGAGACCATTTTTTTTCATGTAAGAGAAGGATTCTATACAGATATATTAGATGTTTATTAATTATTTTTCCCAATGTTCAAATAAACCTTTAAAAAGTCAAATGAGTGTCTTTGTTTGTAAATGTGAATAGTTCTATTTATTCTGCTGCTTAATACCCATTGTCACATGGATGTGGCAAAAAAGGATTAAGTTTTCCATTTGATTTTGTTTCCTGATAGCACCTCCCTTTATTTATATTTTATTTTGTATTTATTTTGACTGTTTTGAAATTTGTATGTTTTATTTTTATTGTTTGAGTGCTTAAAACATACATATCTATTCTCAAAATTTTCTCATGAAGTCTAAGACAAGGCAATAGCTCTCTTTTGGTTTTGAACAGATTGAGGACCTTAACACTCTAGCTTCCCTTGGACCTTCTTTCATCCCATGTTTCATGACACTATTGGCATTTTATTTCCACCTTGTTTTTTAACATAAAACTAGTTCTATTATTATTTAGTGAATGATGATTTATATTTGCTAATAGATTTTTCTTATTCTTGTACACTGTGTTACTTCTTGCATCATATTCTTTCAGTATTGATACTTCTTGCTGTATTATATTTTTAATAATTCTTTAAATGAGCACAGGTTGGAAATAAACTCTCTTCATTTTTAAATGGCTCCAAAAACATGTTTTGCAAGAAATCTTGAGTAATATTTATTGGGATTAAATTATACATTGAAGGTAAACTTTCTTTAGTATTTTGAATATATTTTACCATTATCTTCTAGAACTAATTGAAGCCAATGAGAAATCTGTTGTCATCTGCCTTTCATTTCTTATGGGTAATCTCTACCTTCTCCTTTGTAGCTTGCAAGCTTTTTTTTTTTTATAATTGATATTATATATGATGTTTTGTATCTAGATATGGATTGTATATTTAAATACTTGTGCATTTTCAATATTTATTCAATTCTAGAAATTTATCAGGTACTATTTATATAACCTATTGAATATTTCTTTTCCTTCACTCTTTTCATTCTCTTCTTTAGAGGCTTCCATAGCAAAACTCCACCATCAGACCTTCAACATTTCACATTTTATCTCCCTTTATCCCTCTGTGCTGAATTCAATTATCTCCTCAAATATATCTTTCAATTCATTTGTTTATTCTAATGTTGTGTCTAATTTACTATTAAATCCTGTATTATTTTTCTTATTTCAACAACCATGTATTTTTTACTTTTAGGATTTTAATTAGGTACTTTCCATATTCACTTGTTCTTGGTTTATGGTTATTGTCTTCCTTTTGTAGACCAAATATTTTCTTTATTTCTTTGAATGATTTAAGCATATTCATATTCAAGTCCCTTTCCAATAAGTCTAATATTTTTACTCAGTTGGAAATTAACATTTTCATTTGCTGGGTCTATAGTTTATCTTCATGATAATTAGGTACTTAATATCTTTAAAGAGTTCATCACATGCTCTTGGTCCTATTATTGAGCAGTTTTGTGTTGCTTTTGCTCTATGAACCCAATAATTTTGAAGAAATTTCTACTTGGTTTTATGACTCTGGGTCTTTGAAGCTATGTGAATTCATTTTGTCCTAGGCCTAAGGCAGGTAGCTTGATTTATTCTCAAACTCCAGCTGAAGGGTGGGGAATTTCAGTCCCTATGCACAGAAGTGTCAGAGTTTTCCTGCTCTCTGCTTTATGCAAGCTATCTAATGCAAGGGATCTTGATTCTCATCCATTAAGAGTTTAAGCTCTCCAGCCCTGGAGAAGGCTCCAGAGGATGTTATGGATCCCTAGAAAATATAGTTCCTACAGAAGACAAGGTCACATACAATAAGTGTAGTACAGTACTAGTTACTAGTGATAGCATGCAAATGAATAGTATAGAGCCTGAAAGAAAATACAAGCCAATCACTAAATTTCCTGCTAGAGATGAGACTCGAGGAAATTGCTTTATGTGCATTAAATGAATCATTCACAATAATAATGGATTCATATGCTACTTGTGGAATTAAAATTTATGTATTTGAAGATTAAAAATGTATACAGAAATATGATTTGACTCAATGCAATAAATGTAAATATTAACATCAAAAAGTGTCCAGTTTTAATATAATAATATAATATATACCAAAATAAAAATACAATCTTCTAAATAACTCCTATAACAAAGATGAAAGAAACCTGATAATATAATATTGTATGAGAAGTTCCTAAATTATACCGTACAAGAAATATTATTAAAAATAATTTAAACATATAGCTCAGGAAAGCTAGAAAAGCAAAAGCGGAGGATCTAAAAGCAATGATTTAAATATGAGGAGCCAAATATTGGAGTTTATTGGTAAAAACAGGGAGCTATTATTTGAAAAACCATAAAAACAAAACAAAATGGACAAACCAACTAATCAACCCCTGGCAAATCTAGCCAAAATTAAGTCCTAGAAAACACAACATAATGTTAGCAAGGAAAAAAAAGGATGTAAAAAAGAAAATAGTAATTTTAAAATAAAGTTTGTATACTTTTGTGTAAATAAAAGCTTAAAATAGATGTTTTCCTTTGAAAATACAAACAATTGAATTTGGCTAAATAAAATCTAGTAAGCCTAAATAGATTAATATTCTTAGAAAAGCTCAGAATTTTATCAAACCTCCAACAAAATGGCTCTGGGCCCTGTTGGTTATCTCAAAAAAATTTTATCAACTATTTAGTAAACACTTAAATTCTATATTATTTAACTGTTGCAAAGCTCTAAAAAGCATAACTTTATACAATAAACCTAATAAATAAATCACAGGATCATAGGCCAATCTCTCTAATAAGTACAAATTGAAATGATCTATTATGAAATATCAAATCTGCAGTAATGAACAAAGTAACATACTGGGAGCCTGGGTGGCTCAGTGGGTTAAGCCTCTGCCTTTGGCCCGGGTCATGATCTCAGGGTCCTGGGATCGAGGCCCGCATCGGGCTTTCACTCAGTGGGGAGCTTATTTCTCCCTCTCTCTGCCTGCCTTTCTGCCTACTTGTGATCTCTCTCTCTGTTTCAAATAAATAAATAAAATCTTTAAAAAAAAAAAAAGTAACATACTTAGCCTGATCAAATTTATTCAGGAACACAAAGATTGTTCAATGTAAGAAATATGAAAATTTAACTTTAGTAGATGCTGAAAGGGCATTTTCTAAATTTCAGCATTACTTCTGATTAAAAATCCGAGTGAGCTGTGAAAGAAGCATACTTTCTTGACAAGGAGTATTTTTCAGGAATTTTAGCAAATACTGAGTATTTGAATACTGAGTATTCAAATACAATACTGAGTAATGAAATATCAAAAGTAATAACATTGAAGTCATAATTTAAAGAAATCTTTCTGCTATATCACTATCAGTCAACAATGTTTGGAGCTTCTGATCAATGAAAGAATGTAAGAAAAAGAAATAAAGTATTTATATTGGGAAAAAATGTACTATCACTTACCAAAATATATAACTTCCTTGGAGCAAAACCAAGAAAATTATTGGATATATTTAATAGCAATGGAAAATAAGTACAGGAAAGTAGTAGATCCAAGAATAATACACCAAAAATCAATAATAAGTCAGAAAATGAAATGGGAGAGATGACTTATTAACCACACTAATAAACATAACTAGAAAGAAATTGAACAAGAAAAACACAAAATCTTTAATTAAACATAAAAAGCAACTGAAATAAGAAGAAACATAACCACATGGGGAGAGAGTGTGAATGATAAATTCCAATAAAGTTATGGCAACTACAATTGAAAAATAAATGTAGCATCTTCAGAACATTGAACATTAATTTTAGATTTCATTTGAAAAAGAATAAATAAGATCAATCAAGAAAAACATTAAAAAGATTAATAAAATCCAGACCTTTAATTTATTAGAACATATTACAAAAATAATGAACGTACCATGAGAAAAAAATATTTATGTGGAGGGCACCTTGTTAAATAGTATCATGATAGAAACCATGAAGAAAAAGATGAACAGAAGGTATTATGCAAACAGATAAAAGACAAATGACAAAAGGAGAAAAATTTAAAAGTCAATGTATTAAATTCTAATACAAATTTATGAGATAAAGGAAAACAACAGTACAGAAAATACCCAAAAATACGAACACAAAATTCACAAAACAACCACAGATAATCATTAAACATAATTTTTTAAAAATGTACTGAAACTCACTTATAATTAAATAAAAGTTAATTTCACTTAATGCTGGCAAAGACTAAAAAGGATGAAAAGGTGACAATATGATGTATGACCATAGGGAAATTAAGATTTTCATACACTCCTGGTAGAAATATAAATTGATTTATTTTTTCCTAGTTATTTTTCTTTGAGGAATTGACCTTGCAGAATGTTGCCTCAAGTAATCATTGACATCTATATATAACAATGTTTCCTTTAGCAAAAACACAAACATAATCCAAATGTCCATGATTGAGGGACTGATCAAATGAATTGTGATACCTCCATATAATGGAGGGTCGCACTACACAGTTATTAGAAAGAATGGGATGACTGTGTGTATTGATACAGAAAGATGTCCAATGCACATTGGTGAGTAAAAAAGCAAGTGCAAGTTGCACGCATGCGCACGCACGCGCGCGCGCACACACACACACACACTGTATGATATATTTTTGGTAGTATGTTTACACACTCGTTTGCAGATACACAGTAAAAAAGCTGGAAGGACATCCACCAAACGTGATCAGTGGTTTTCTCTGAGAGACGGGGTGGTGGATATTTTTCATCATTTATTTTCTTCTGAATAATTTTTTCAATAATGCCTATGCTATTTTATTAGAAAATATAAAACAAAGAAAAATGAAAATTAAGAGTATATGACATAAATGGGAATTAAAAGGTAAACTCGTGTCTAGTTCTGAGTTAAATGCCTGAAGAGAAGAACTTTAGAAAGAAAATTACTTAGGCGACTCCTAATATCTGGAATTGGATAGTTTCACAGAGATTTTTACTCTGCCTCTTCCACTGATTTCTCTAGGATTATCTACTATGCTGATTGATAGGGAGTCCAAAGGGCTCTGCCTGTGATCAGAACGCCAATGTGGGATGCCAGAGAGTCACCAAGCCCCAAACCAAATCCAAGCGTGATACCAGGGTCCCCAGTCAACAAAATCAGGAACTCATGCCCACCAAAGCAACAGTCAGAGCTGTTGAGCCATTCTACAGTCATCTCTAGTTTTCTGTTACTTCATGAACCATCACTGAGAGCCAAGTAAGATGAGAGGAGCTGCTATCAGGAAAATCACCTGAGAGAGCAGCTGGGTGGGCAGACCAGATGCTCTAAGGAAGTGAAAAGATACGTTTAATGTAGCACGACATGGGCTTGTAGGGAATGGAGAGGATATTAGAAATTAACTTGGGTAGTCTTTTGGAACACAGATCGCTTGTGATTGAAGCAGAAATTCCCTTGGAGAAAACTGCAGCAAAGAGACTGCAGCCACAAAATAAAGAACAGTCCAGAATATATGAGTGAGCAGACCTGTCCCTATAAGTAACCGTATATTCTTACAGCATCTCCTTCAAGGCTAACAAATTTCATTTCCTTTACGGCTTTATAACTCTTCAGAGAGACGATTTTAAAAAACAACACCACTGTTTACACTATTAAAATTTTAGCACATAGACATACTTGCAAAATGGGATTAGATGTTGGGGGGAATCCATATGGTAGTAAAATTATTTTATAAATTATTAACCAGCTGGCATTTTCATTTAAGTAAGAGAATCATGAATTTTCCCCAGCATCGCCTTTTCAAGAGATAATAAAGTTCGGCTGTAAAAGGATTCACAACATCCTGCTGGAACAATAGATGATAAAGTCCAGGCAAATAGTTACTGGCACAAATTTTTTTCTTTTTATAGGAAGCGAAATTTCAAGAGTAACTCTGCAAACAAAGTAATTTTTATAGAGTGAAGGCAACACTGCAGTAAAATGTGCATCTGGCCGAAGTAGACTACTGGATTTAGGCCCAGTGGTGCTATTTCTTAACATATGGAATAGCATAGCCCATCCTGGGAAGCCTCCTCAAACCCTAAACCTCAAGTGCTTTATCAAAAGTTGGGATTGAGGGGCGCCTGGGTGGCTCAGTGGGTTAAGCCACTGCCTTCGGCTCAGGTCATGATCTCAGGGTCCTGGGATGGAGCCCCGCATCGGGCTCTCTGCTCGGCAGGGAGCCTGCTTCCTCCTCTCTCTCTACCTGCCTCTCTGCCTGCTTGTGATCTCTCTCTGTCAAATAAATAAATAAAATCTTTAAAAAAAAAAAAAAAAGTTGGGATTGAACTAGATATCTACAGTTATCAAATACAATGGAAAGTTTTCAGAAAATACTGTCGGATGTATATGTGTATGTATATATACACATAGCCAGGTTACTTTTTCACAGGGAATTAAATAATGTTGGAATGTGGAAGAATCCAAAGAAGAACTTCAGTAGAACTCAGTAAGAACCTCAGACCTATTAAAACAAAAAATAAAGGAAATGGGAATGATGGAAAGAAAGAACAGAAGGAGAGGGAGGGGGCAGAGAAAAAGGAAAAAAAGGGAAAAAGAAAAGTGAGGGAGTAAATTAAATTTAGAATGATTTCAAGTTTTCATCTGAAAACTAATTTTTATTGACAAGAGTAAGTTGCTCTTTTTTTTCTTTTTGATGATACTCTTTTTATTTTATTTTATTTTAATTTTTTTAAGATTTTATTTATTTATTTGACAGACAGAGATTACAAGTAGGCAGAGAGGCAGTTAGAGAGAGGAGGAAGCAGGCTTCCTGCTGAGCAGAGAGCCTGATGCGGGGCTCGATGCCAGGACCCTGAGATCATGACCTGAGCTGAAGGCAGAGGCTTTAACCCACTGAGCCACCCAGGCTCCCCTAATGATACTGTTTTTAAAATGTGCTTTTCCAAATTGATAAGAAGTATGTTTTCAAATTAGTTACTGTATTTGAAGCCATAGTATATGTTGTTCTTCATTCTTAATACAGAGAGAGTGGAATGTAAGCAAATGTGTCCGTTTTTGTATATGATATACACAAAATACATGCAGAAATGTCATATCACTGGGAGACATTCAGAGTTGTATAATAACAAAAACACTCAGATCAAATAAATTAGAATTGCTATTTTCTCACTGAACAAGGAAAAGTGTTTACAAGAGAAAGAGGAAAAAGAAGATAAAACTGATAAGAAGTCTAATTTTTTTAACTAAGATTTTATTTTTGAGTAGTTTTAGTTTTATAGAAAAATTTCCAGGGTAGTGCAGAGGATTGCTGGGTACCCTGTACCCAGATTTTCCTATTGTTACCATCTCACAGTGGATGATACATTTGTATGCAATTGTATGCATAGTATGCAATTGATACATTCGAATGAACTGAAGTTTATACTTTATTCAGATATCCTACGGTTTTACCTAGTGGCCTCCTTCTGTCCTGGGATTCTATCCAGGATATCACAGCACTGTTAGTTTTCAGGGCTGCTGATTTGAGCCTCTGTACTGCCCAGATCCCCACAATCTGGTCCCTGCCCAAGGCTCTTCCAATCCTGTAGGCAGAAACCTTCGATTCACATCTTTATTATGTTGAGCTCATACCAAAATCTACTGCTGAGGTAGTAATTCAGTTCTGAAGTATAGACTTTCCATGGTACTTTGTTCCAAAAATAGAGACCAAGACCCTTTTCCTTTTACTTAATTTAGAAATAAAGTGTCTCTTGTTGACCTTTGACTTCTACACTCATGCCCAAATTATAATGGACTCAGGGACTCAAGGGACTCATGTCCCTTCAGTGCCATATTCCCCAAAAGCGGTCTTAGCCCCAAACCCACCCCTTGCTATGTGCCCGTGATTCTGAATTGGGCTTCTACCTTAATCCCATTCAAGATCTTTGTTCAGTCACCTGCCTGGTTCTCCTTAGGAAGCCAGGAACTTGTTATTTTTCTGGGCCAATCCGCTATGGGGTATTGGAATCCTGTCCCTGAAATCTAGTCCACGAGTAAGGCCTTGTTTCCCCAGAGACACCTGGGGCTTTTGTGGCCAAGACCCACACAGACTCGTATTTTGTGTTATGGATCTGCCCTCTCACTCCAGTCCTCTGACATGTGTGCCAAGGATTTCCTAGACAAAGATAACGATTGCAGTGGGTCTCATGGTTCCTGGCATGGAGGGTATTCTTGGTCAATGTTCTCTGACTGAATGCCCCTGAGCTTGAGCCCAGCTGTCAGCCTTAGAACCTGGGTTGGGTTTCCCAGGGGACAGAGTGGGCCTTTCTGTCAGGCCTGACTCCTGCCTGATCACCCTGTCTCATTGTGAGTCATTAGCCGCATTCTGCTAATGAAATACTCTTTAAATAAGTAACTCAATGAAAGGGAGAGATTCAGTCTTTGAATAACAAAATTTAGGACCATTAGGAACAGTTTCTGACTTTATCTAAGTATGTGTTAAATTCCACACTTTATTTTGTGATTTAAATTATCATACTGATCGTCTTTAACAGTGATCTTTCCTTGTTTAAGGCTACGGAAGTCATGGTTGAGAAATGGTGGTCGAGGTGAACCACTTGCTTTAGCTTTTATTGGACATGAAATTGAGTAATAAAAATTTGAAAATGAAATAAAAATATTCAGAAATACTTAAACCACTGGTTATGTAAATATAAAATTCTATTCATTTAGGAATCTTTTGTTATCCAATGTGAATTTTTTAAAAAGATTTTATTTATTTATTTGAGAGAGTGAGAGAGAGGGAGAGCATGAGTTCACAGAGGGAGAGGGAGAAGCAGATTGCCCATTTAACAGAGAGCCTCATGCGCGATTTGATCCCAGGACCCCGATCGGGATCATGACCTGAGCCAAAAGCAGACTCTTAACTGACTGAGCCACCTAGGCACTCAGTGAATGTTTTGTTGTTTGTTTGTTTGTTTTTTAATTTGAAAAATCTGAACATGTATTTTTTTTTACCCAATTCTCCAAATCAGATTTAGCCATGTGAACCATAATTCCTATAACAATTTCCTAAAATAAGCTATGTTGATAAATAAAATGTAGAAGGTATTTTTCCTTATATTCCATTCATTTAAATTTAGAACTAATGTTTACTATGGTTACAGTTATTCTCTATTTATAATTATTGACACCTTTGTATTTAAGTGCTTCTGCAGTCTAGAGAGGATACACTTATTTGTATGATAATAGATAAAGGATTAGTGTGCCATTTGCTGTTCATGTAATTGATGGATTCCCTGTTGCATTACTTCTCCATTCTTATTTTAGCTCTGATGCCAATGAGCTCTGTCACTCTACAATGTCTACAATGCCTGCATAAAAAAGAATAGGGCTCCTCATGTTTCTGACATCTGCTCTTTTTCTTTTTTCATTTCACAAAAATGGTGTTAAAGGGGCACCTGGGTGGCTCAGTGGGTTAAAGCCTCTGCCTTCGGCTCAGGTCATGATCTCAGGGTCTTGGGATTGAGACCTCGAGACCTCCGGCTCTCGGCTCAGTGGGGAGCCTGCTTCCTCCTCTCTCTCTGCCTGCCTCTCCTCCTACTTGTGATCTCTCTCTCTCTGTCAAATAAATAAATAAAATCTTTTAAAAAAATGGTGTTAAAAACAGAAGGGTGCAAAATGGAGCTTCAAATCAGAATATATTTTCTTCTATTACCACTTTGCTATATAAAATTTATTTTTCAAAAGCAGAATCTTTGGGCTACTTAGTGGGAAATAAAAAGGCAGATAAAGTAGAGTACAAGCAACTTTTCATGCCTGAGTTTGCCAAGGTGATACAAAATGATAGAGTGGGCCTTCTCGTTCCTTCTGTGCATGTTCACAGAGCCTGGAAAAGGTGACCATGACTGAGGTTGAGAATTTCAGGTAACCTCAAGAATGGTGAAAAGGCACCTGCCCATCAAGCAAATACCCATGCATCTCCTTTACTCACATTAATATTAAAAGAGATACAGATGCTTTATTTCTACCAAAAACAGGACACAAAGAATAAATTGAGATGTAATGTACATAGTACATAACTAATATATACATTTAATTACAATCAAATTAAAATTGGAGAAAATATATCCACGACTGCAGGATATAAATACTAAATAAACCAGTGTCCAGATCTTGGTTCCTACTACTATTCTCCAATGAAAGGAACCAGGATCCATGGAGAAATTGCTGATTCTAGAACTGGGGCAGGAAATACACAAAATGAGCCTGGAGCATTTTATAGTGTCATGAAGTAAAAAAGTACTAAAAACAAAACAAAAGACCAAAATAACAAACAAACAAACAAACAAACCCTCAAACACCATCACCACCACCACCAAACAAAAGATGAAGGTTATGTGAAAGGAACATAGCAGTCAATAGATGAGCTTTCAATGGCCAAAGCTGAAACAATTTGAACAGGAAGAGATATAATGTAGCACTGAATTATAACCCAAAGTCTATAACAAATATCCATGAGTTCATAGTGACATAAATAAAGGATTGAATAAATAACTAACCCATGAAAAACATTTCTTAGTAGTTTGTATAGATACTGCCCCCTCAAGGAAGTAGAGGATAACTTCCACCCATTAAGTATGGGCTACTCATAGGGAATTCCTTCCAAATAGTACAGTATGGAAAGGGGTGGAAGGAATAACCTCACGGTGGAGAAATGTTAAGAACACTACCTCCATCAAGTGATCAAGCTTAACAACATTAGTGATAAGTCTGTTGACAACATGTACCCTTGATATGGTGTGATAGAAAGGTATTCTACCTCTGTGTTCTTCTTCCCCCAAATTATTAGTAACTTTTGTCCAGTGATGAGGAAAACAGTATTAATTGAATATGATTCAACAAAATACCTGACTAGTATTCCTCAAGACCATCAAGGTCATCGAAAACAAGAGAAGGCTGAGAAACTGCCACCATCTAGAGGATCCTAGGGATACATAATGGCTAAATGATAATCTAGATGGGAATCTGGAGCAGAAAAAGGACAACAGGTAAAATCTAAGGATATCTCAATAAAGTATGGGCTTTAGTGAATAACAATATATCAATACTTATTAGTTGTAACAAACGTATGTTACTGATAGGTGTTAACAACTGGAAAAACGGGGCACAGGGTTATGGAAACCTTCTGTACTATCTTTACAACAATCCTAAAAGTCTAAAACTATTCCAGAATAAAAGTATCAGTTAAAAATGGTTTTTTAAAAAAACTTAAAAAACTTTTAAAAAGTACTAGACCACAACATCAAAATAGATAGAAGCTGACATTCATAGGCCCCGAATAATCTAAGATGAAGAGAAAAATTACACACAAAGCTATTTAAAACAGAATTATTCAAGAGAGCAAAAAGTTAGGGAATATTGGGCAAGGGTAAAAATAAAATGATCATATAGTCATATGATGTAATATTAGGTAGGTATTTAGAATCAATTTTTAAAACATACAATGGTATAGGAAAATGCATGTGAAATAATAGTGAGTGAAAAAGAGAATACAAAACTACATATAATATGAACAAGAAATGTATACAGATACCCAGTTAGAAATATAGGCAAAGAATATAACTAGGCAAAAAAAGTTGTTAATGGTAAAGGAGATACATTTGAAAATAGTTTTTTAATTAATAATACCAAAGTCTAGGCCCTCTGGACAGAGGGCAGCTGACACTCTCCAACATCATTGGTGAGAGTGTATTTTGGTCCATGTGTTCTGGGGCAATTTTAGCATTACGTTTTGTTTTGTTTTGTGTTGTTTTAATTGCAAGCTCTGTGGATGGCTACCACAAAGACATTCAAAGCCCTTCCTCCTGCCTTTCCCTATGATAGAATATGAAAGACGAAAATAACCACCCCCAGGTTCCCTGGTAAGAAGGGTGTGCTACTATGCCAAGTAGGTAGACATCCCCAGGAAGGGCCTTTCCAAACAAATGATGAAGCCTCGCAAGATACAGTTTGGGGACTTTCCTGTTACTTTAGACCAGCGATGTTAACACAAGTACTGGCAAGTGTGGGACAGTGAATTTGCCACACAGAGAGTGCAAACCAAATGCTACTTTGCAAAGCTGAAAATCAGAAGACGGGCTCCCTGGTGATGTTGAGCACCTGTATCAGGTAGGCCCTGACCCTTATTTTTGTTTCTGTTTTTGTTTTTTGTGGCCTGAGACAAATAGACATCTTTTTAAACCTCTGTGGTAGGTTTTTCTGTTTCCTGTAACCAGATGGAATCCTAATGATTACAACAAAGAGATGGGGAAATAGACATGCTTAAAGAGTGTAACTCGCCCACTTCTAGAGGCAGCATAGCAATGTGTGATTAAAAACTTTGAAATTTTAATACATCTATATTTTACCTATATGTGTTAAAAATATAAAAAAAGAACCCCTTCATGTCCCAACAATGTTATTGACTCACTTATTATATAATATTTACATAAATTATGGCTAGTCATCCAGTAGAATTACTTAACAGTCATTAAAACTCAGGTTGTACAAGTTCACGGAAAAAGTTTCATGATGAGTGTAAGAGAGAGTTTTTCAGAGGAGAGATCACAACTAACACCAAAGAAATACAGACAATTATAAGAACATACTATGAGCAACTCTACGCCAACAAATTTGACAATCTGGAAGAAATGGATGCATTCCTAGAGACATATAAACTACCACAACTGAACCAGGAAGAAATAGAAAGCCTGAACAGACCCATAACCAGTAAGGAGATTGAAACAGTCATCAAAAATCTCCAAACAAAAAAAAGCCCAGGGCCAGACGGCTTCCCGGGGGAATTCTACCAAACATTTAAAGAAGAACTAATTCCTATTCTCCTGAAACTGTTCCAAAAAATAGAAATGGAAGGAAAACTTCCAAACTCATTTTATGAGGACAGCATCACCTTGATCCCAAAACCAGACAAGGATCCCATCAAAAAAGAGAACTACAGACCTATATCCTTGATGAACACAGATGCAAAAATTCTCACCAAAATACTAGCCAATAGGATCCAACAGTACATTAAAAGGATTATTCACCACAACCAAGAGGGATTTATTCCAGGGCTGCAAGGTTGGTTCAACATCTGCAAATCAATCAATGTGATACAACACATTAATGAAAGAAAGAACAAGAACCATATGATACTCTCCATAGATGCTGAAAAAGCATTTGACAAAGTACAGCATCCCTTCCTCATCAAAACTCTCCAAAGTATAGGGATAGAGGGCACATACCTCAATATTATCAAAGCCATCTATGAAAAACCCACCGCAGATATCATTCTCAATGGAGAAAAACTGAAAGCTTTTCCGCTAAGGTCAGGAACACGGCAGGGATGTCCGTTATCACCACTGCTATTCAACGTAGTACTAGAAGTCCTAGCCTCAGCAATCAGACAACAAAAGGAAATTAAAGGCATCCAAATCGGCAAAGAAGAAGTCAAACGATCACTCTTTGCAGATGATATGATACTATATGTGGAAAACCCAAAAGAATCCACTCCAAAACTGCTAGAACTTGTACAGGAATTCAGTAAAGTGTCAGGATATAAAATCAATGCACAGAAATCAGTTGCATTTCTCTACACCAACAACAAGACAGAAGAAAGAGAAATTAAGGAGTCCATCCCATGTACAATTGCACCCAAAACTATAAGATACCTAGGAATAAACCTAACCAAAGAGGCTAAGAATCTATACACAGAAAAGTATAAAGTACTCATGAAAGAAATTGAGGAAGACACAAAGAAATGGAAAAATGTTCCATGCTCCTGGATTGGAAGAATAAATATTGTGAAAATGTCTATGCTACCTAAAGCAATCTACACATTTAATGCAATTCCTATCAAAGTACCATCCATTTTTTTCAAAGAAATGGAACAAATATACCTAAAATTTATATGGAACCAGAAAAGACCTCGAATAGCCAAAGGAATATTGAAAAAGAAAGCCAAAGTTGGTGGCATCACAATTCCAGACTTCAAGCTCTATTACAAAGCTGTCATCATCAAGACAGCATGGTCCTGGCATAAAAACAGACACATAGATCAATGGAACAGAATAGAGAGCCCAGAAATAGACCCTCAACTCTATGGTCAACTCATCTTCGACAAAGCAGGAAAGAATGTCCAATGGAAAAAAGACAGCCTCTTCAATAAATGGTGTTGGGAAAATTGGACAGCCACATGCAGAAAAATGAAGTTGGATCATTTCCTTACACCACACACGAAAATAGACTCAAAATGGATCAAGGACCTCAATGTGAGAAAGAAATCCATCATAATCCTTGAGGAGAACACAGGCAGCAATCTCTTCGACCTCAGCCGCAGCAACTTCTTCCTAGGAACATCGCCAAAGGCAAGGGAAGCAAGGGCAAAAATGAACTATTGGGATTTTATCAAGATCAAAAGCTTTTGCACAGCAAAGGAAACAGTTAACAAAACCAAAAGACAACTGACAGAATGGGAGAAGATATTTGCAAATGACATATCAGATAAAGGGCTAGTGTCCAAAATCTATAAAGAACTTAGCAAACTCAATACCCAAAGAACAAATAATCCAATCAAGAAATGGGCAGAAGACATGAACAGACATTTCTGCAAAGAAGACATCCAGACGGCCAACAGACACATGAAAAAGTGCTCCATATCACTCGGCATCAGGGAAATACAAATCAAAACCACCATGAGATATCACCTCACACCAGTCAGAATGGCTAAAATTAACAAGTCAGGAAATGACAGATGCTGGCGAGGATGCGGAGAAAGGGGAACCCTCCTACACTGTTGGTGGGAATGCAAGCTGGTGCAACCACTCTGGAAAACAGCATGGAGGTTCCTCAAAATGTTGAAAATAGAACTACCCTATGACCCTGCAATTGCACTGCTGGGTATTTACCCTAAAGATACAAACGTAGTGATCCGAAGGGGCACGTGCACCCGAATGTTTATAGTAGCAATGTCTACAATAGCCAAACTATGGAAAGAACCTAGATGTCCATCAACAGCCGAATGGATAAAGAAGATGTGGTATATATACACAATGGAATACTATGCAGCCATCAAAAGAAATGAAATCTTGCCATTTGCGATGACGTGGATGGAACTAGAGGGTATCATGCTTAGCGAAATAAGTCAATCGGAGAAAGACAACTATCATATGATCTCCCTGACATGAGGGAGAGGAGATGCAACATGGGGGGCCAAGGGGGTAGGAGAAGAGTAAATGAAACAAGATGGGATTGGGAGGGAGACAAACCATAAGTGACTCTTAATCTCACAAAACAATCTGAGGGTTGATGGGGGGAGGGAGGTTGGAAAGGGGGGGGTGGGGTTATGGACATTGGGGAGGGTATGTGCTATGGTGAGTGCTGTGAAGTGTGTAAACCTGGCGATTCACATACCTGTACCCCTGGGGATAAAAATATATTATATGTTTATTAAAATAAAATTTAAAAAAAGAGAGTTTTTCAAACAAGTCAGAACCATCTAATATTTTAATGATGCATTTATTAATATGAAACATTAACATATTATTAATAAATCTTAATAGATATAGTGATATAACAAAATTAAATATAATATATGCCATTGTGTGTCATATATACATAATTTATATAATTATAAATGTAATTATATGATGTAAAAACATATTAGACAAGAAATAAATATTGGCAAAGATGTAGGGAAGATGGAGCCTTTGTGCTTTGTTAGTGAGAATGTAAATTGGTATAGCTACAATGGAAAACAGTATGAAAGTTCCTTAAAAAATTAAAAACAGAGATATCATATGATCCAGGAATTCTCCTATTGGATATTTAACTGGAGGAAATGAAAACACTAACTTGAAAAGATTTCTACACTCCACGTTAATTGCAGCATTATTTACAATAGCCAAGATATAGAAACAACTTAAGCGTTCATCAGTGGATGAACAGATAAAGAAGCTGTAGTATATCTATATAATGGAATATTATTTGGCCATAAACAAGAAGGCAATCCTGCCATTTGTGACAATATGGATGGACCTTGAGGGAACTATGCTAAAAGAAATAAGCCAGACAGAGAAAGACAAATACCTGATGGTATCACTTACATGTGGAATCTTAAAAAAAATCCCTAAAATTGAAAAACAAAAAGCTGAACTCACATATTCTCTCACAGAGAACAGATTGCTGGTTGTCATGTTAGAGGTAGAGGGTAGGTGAAATGGGGGAAGGTGGTCAAAGGTACAAACTTCAGGTTATAAAATACCTAAGTCATGGGGATATAACATACAGCATAGTGACTACTAGAGTCAACAATAATGCATTGTATATTTGAAAGATGGTAAGACAATAGATCTCAAAAGTGCTCATCACACACAAAAAAGTACAACTATGCAAGGTGTTGAATGTTCACTGACTTACTGTGATGATCATTTCACAGTATACATACCTGTCATTGTGCTGTATACCTGAAACTGACATGTTATATGTCAATCATATCTAAATACAAAGGCAAAAAATAAAAACATAACTAATTTATAATTTTTTTTGTATTTATTTATTTATTTATGAAGAGAGAGGTGGGGGGAGAGAGAGAATCTTAAGCAGGCTCCAGGCCCAGCATGGAGTTCAACACAGGGCCCCATCTCACAACCCTGAGATCATGACCTGAGCTGAAATCAGGAGCTGGATGCCTAACCAACTGAGCCACCCAGGCGTTCCAAAATTTAAGTACATTGATATGGACAGAAAGGGGGACTTTTTGACCAAAAATTATAATCTTTAACCCCGATGTTTATGTTTTTATATTACATTTACATTACATTTCACATATTTATATTACGTTTTTCTGTGTTTTCAAAGAAGTCTACATTGATCCTGTATTACTTTTTAGGTCAGAAAGAAATAAATATTATATACAAAATTTTATAACCATGCTTAGAACTAGGCTCTAAAATGAATGTAAAGTCAATGGGTATAAATTTATTTTTAAATGGGTTGACCTAGTCTTCTTGTTAGTTAAATGCATTCTGCTGTGAGAAGACTGTCTTCTAGAGTCTAGAAAACCACAGTTTTGTGTACCTCGAAAGTTGGCTCTTGTGCATGTTAATACAACTTTCTTGCATGTTCCATAGAGGAGAGAGACAGTGGTGTTTTAAACATAGGCCTTGGAATCTGGAAACTTGAGTTCTAAATTTGAATTATTTTCATCTTCTGTTGTGTCTCCACTGTCTCCCCAGTCTTTGGGAATTTTGTTTTCCTAATGTAAAGGACATCTTCCATGATTAAATATGAGGCATTCTGGGAAAATAAACATGGTTGGGGCCACACTATGCCTCTGCAAAGGGTGCAACTGAAATGCTTTCCTTTCATTGAACACATATTACCTCTGTCCATCACTAGCCACCTCCTGAAAGGCAGATAAGCAACAGATGTTAGCCGTTACAAACAATCATCAGATGAAGCAGTGGAATAAACAGGCACAGTGGGATGAGGATAAGTTGATTTGCAGACGGTGTGGGAGGAGAAGCTTTCAGAGCCAAGGATGAACACAGGGTTACAGTATCAGGTAAAAATGTACTTGCTCAACATTCCAGAGAGGGAACTCCTCCGCTGCCTGACTTCTCGAGGCAATTCAAGGCCAGCTTCTAGGGTGGAATGAGAAGCACAGTTCACATGACTACTTTATTAAGGTAGAAATGACATGCTACAGGGAGAAAAAACCAGGAAGAGACCCCTATTAACACCTTCTCATCCCCCTGATAGATTTCTAGGCTTTCCCGCTTGAAAAAGGGTTTACCATCAGCATGATTCAGGGGCCTGGTGAGTTCTTTATCCTCAGAAAGTCTAGCTTAACTCCAAGTGGACTGGGACGGAAGGAGAGGAGATTCCTTCCAATTTTTTTTTTTTTTAATCAAAGTGTTGACAAAAACCACGCAGACTAGAGAAAAGACAAAGAAATGTAAAAATGGGGGCGCCTGGGTGGCTCAGTGGGTTAAAGCCTCGGCCTTTGGCTCAGGTCATGATCTCAGGGTCCTGGGATCTAACCCGGCATCGGGCTCCCTGCTCGGCGGGGAGCCTGCTTCCCGCTCTCTCTCTGCCTGCCTCTCTGCCTACTTCTGATCTCTGTCTGTCAAATAAATAAGGAAATGTAAAAATGAATACAATGTACTCCTGAAAAAAGGTCAAGACCGTGCCCTCTCTCTTCCTTTCTCTCTCTTATGTCAATTTGGATGGGAAAATTGTACATTTCTGAGGGTTTTTTAAATTTTTGTAAAAAGCCTGGAATTGTACCTAGGTAGCTCAGGATTGGGCACTAGGCAAGTATATGATGCCGGTTACATACTAATCATACCATTTTCACTCTTGTGTGAAAGATATGAAATGATGTTTGAAGTTTGATTAAAAAAATCAGGAGAGTCATTCTGAAAACGGGTTTACCAGTGAAAGGGACCAATGATAGTCATTTTCTTTAAAATTGTGACTGAACTTCCCTTTTCACAGAAATTCCAATGGAAAAAGTCTTCTAGTGTTGCAATTCCATTTCTCAGAGCAAAAGACACTGATGATCTGTTTTAGATCCCTCACAGAGGTGGTTGAACCTCAGCCAGAGCTCAGCGGGGCATTATGAGCAATCCCTTACTACCAAGTCATTTGGGGGAAAAGGTGGCTCATGCATTGACTCTGAACTCAGTTCCTGTGCACGGTGCTCCAAGCCCAGAGTTTTTATGATGACTCAAACATTAGCTCTCTGGTCCTGCTCATGACCCATGTCTGAAGCTCTGTGCAGCCCCAGCAAGATCCCACAGGGCAGTTTAACACCACCCTCCATCTCACTTTCTGACTCCAGTAAAAGTTTAATAGTATCTAAAATACCGAGATATGTTTCAGCTGGTAAACTGAAAGCACACGCATTTTTGTTTTAAAGCCGATCACTTGATGAAAACCCACGCTTTCACATGTCTTTTTCTTGTCTTTCTACTATGATCTACGACTCACAGTTATGTTTCCTAGACTAATATTTTAGGCTTGACTTAAAGGTTGGAATATGAGCTCTCGTTTTCATTCGCTATACATTAAACTAATCCTTATAAAAGAAACCAAAGCTCCATAGGGAAATGGTTGATTCCAAGACTGAGACCAAAAAAAAAAAAAAAAAGTTCAAGATAAATCTGGAGTATTCTGTGGTACCAGAAAATAAGGAGGCACTCCAAAAATGGGGAATATGTCAAAATGATACAGGGACTCAATTTGAAGGAAATCCAATGGCCAACAATGGGACAATTCATGCAAAAAATAAATGGGGGCCGTAATTCGCAGTGGCTAGGACTGAGTTATCTTCAGTGCACTATGAGATAGGCAAGGCATCAGGCCAGGGTCCAGCTCTAAACAAGCTCCTTGTTTGTGGTGGCCTGAATCAGACCTGAGTGTTCCCTGAATTCCCTGATTGGGTGAGGCCTCTGGTTCGCTCTGTAGACAAGGGAGGCCACGGGTTGTGCTCTCTGTTCACTGAATGTACATTCCACTACACTACATTCCACTGAATGTAGAGCTGTTGACTGGGCTATGCAGCTTCCCATGGATGGTTAAGTTCCTGGCTGGACAGTCGAAGGCTGTATTCAGTAGTAAATGGGTCTACAAATTAGAATTCCTGCTCAGGTGGCAGTGGGAGAAGCAGCTCTAAAACCAGTAAGCTCCTGTTTCTTGTCTTAACTCAATCCAAGCTACAATGGCAAGTTCCCTGTCCAAACAGGGCCATTGGTTTTTGCTCTGCAAACTTTTGGCTCTTTGTAACCCTTCTTTGGCTCGAGCACCACTGAGCTCACAGCTTCAGACGTTTACACCAGCCCTTCTGGTTAGATGGGGCTGAAGACTTTACAGCAGGTGGGGCTGCATCTCAGCCCCTTGTCAAGTTGGGAGGAGGTGCTCCAGGCTACTCGCAATTCCCAATAGACTTTCCCATTGGGAAGTGGTCAGGAGCCACCCTCAGCCTTGGCAATGAATTAGTCTCCTGCCTGTGGGAAAGAAGGCTTTCTCTGGGTATGATCAAAAAAATACTTATCAGAGATCACAGATATGCAGCACCTATTGTCAAACATCTAGACCCAGTTGTTTCATATATATTGTCCATTGTTTCAGCTGTTTGTGGTGGAAGGGTAGATCTGAGTTCTATTCCCCCATTAAAGGCTATATATTAAGGTCTACTATTTTTCTTCTGATTTGCTAAATTATGGTTAACAAAGTCACTATTTCCTAATGTGTTTTTCTCCAGACTGACTTCTGTGTTCTATAGGCTGCAGAGGGCTTTCTGCTTTCCTTTTATGATTCAATTCCTTACAGCAGGACCTGATCAAGAACTGAGACCATATCAAGCTCATGAACTAAACAATGAATAAAACATTGAAGTGTTATCAAGGTCAAAGTGACATTTGATAAGCATAAAGATGAGCTGCATCTTGATGGCGCCTAAACCAAACTGTTTTCCAAGAAGGGAATGCTTTCCAGTCATCATGCAGAATTTTCTGAGTACTTACTAGGCACTTGGAGGGAAAGTTAATTAGATAAGAAAAGGTTCTGGACTATTTTTGGCTGCTAAGACTTCTAAGATCAATAAAGTCATATCTAAAGATAACAATAGCCAAATTGAATAAACAACATACAAACATTCTATATCAGAAAAGGGAAAACAATATATATTATGTAGAGACAATTATGATGTTAAGTGTATTTATTTCAATCTGTACTTGAAAACCTTTTGGGAATCCCCCATGTTTTCAAGATGATTGGGATATAGACCAAAAAGTATCTGGTTGAATTCTATTTTCTCAGACACTTCCTTTTTTTTTCTTCCAACTTTATTGAGATATCACTGACATATATGTAAGTTTAAGGTGTACAATGTGATGATCTGATACATGTATATATTACAAAATGATAACCCAATAGGTTAGTTAAACCTCCATTCCCTCCCATAATTACTGTTCAGTGTGTGTGTGTGTGGTGATATTTAAGGTCTGTTCTCTCTACAACTTTCAAATATATAGTGCAGTATTGTTAATGGCAGGCACCACTCTGTGCATTTAGAGACCCAAAACTTATTTTATGGCTAGGAGTTTGTAACCTTTGACTCATAAGTCCCCACTTCCTCCACCCTGCCCCCTACACATGGTGCTTGTCATTTCATTCTATGCTTCTATTATTTCAGCTTTTTTAGATTCCACATATAAGTGAAAATGTACAGTTTTTGTCTTTCTCTGTCTGACTTATTTCACTTAGCATAATTCCCTCAAGGTCCATCCATGTTGTCACAAACAGCAAGATTTCCTTCTTTTTATGGCTGAATAATATTCCATTGTATATACATACCACAACTTTTTTATCCATTCATCCACTGATACACACTTACGTTGTTTCCATTTCTTGACTATTGTGAACAATGTTGCAATGAACACGGAAATACAGATATCTCTTTGAAATAGCGTTTTTGTTTCTTTGCAGTATATACCCAAAAGTGGGATTGGTGGATTATCTGGTAGTTCTATTTCTGATTTTTCGAAGAACTCCATCCTGGGAAACCATAGTGGCTGCACCAATTCATATTGCTGCCATCGGTGCACAAGAATTCCCTTTCCTCCATGTCATCGCCAACACTTATTTCTGATCTATTTGGTAACAACCATTCTAACAGGCATGAGGTGATATCTCACTGTGGTTTGATTTGCATTTCCCTGATGATTAGTGATGTTGAGCCTCTCTTTCATGTACCTATAGGCCATTTATATACCTTCTTTGAGAAAATGCCTAGATTCTTCTCTTGACTGGCTGCTATTCCATTCCTCTCCTGCTCTTCCTCGCCTCCTGATGGGCACCTACACAATTTTTATGACCCAACTCTTCTGGGAAGCTTCTCCTGTTTCACCCAAAATACAGTTTCTTACTTCCTCCTCTGTACTTACATACCAGTTAGCACCTTTGTCTATCATATATTATATTTTGATTATTTCTAAACCTATATCACCATTAGTTCATGAAGGCTGAAAAATTCTCCAATCCCTATTTCATGTCTAGATTAAAATATTGTGGTTGACACATTTCAGTCAGATAATAAAAATTTGCTGGAAAAATAAATGAATTGGGGTGCCTGAGTGACTCAGTGGGTTAAGACTCTGCCTTTGGCTCAGGTCATGATCTCAGGGTCCGGGGATCGAGTCCCACATGGGGCCCTCTGCTCAGCAAGGAGCCTACTTCCTCCTCTCTCTCTGCCTACCTTTCTGCCTATTTGTGATCTCTCTCTCTGTCAAATAAATAAATAAAATCTTGAAAAAAAAAACCGAATCAGTGAGTGAAGGGATTAACATAAAACAACTTAATGAAGACACATGGAATTTCATTCTTAGAATAAGACTAGAAGGAATTTGCTAACTAGGAGTTTGTACTAAACAGAACAGAATTGGGTCTTCTCCTGGCAAGCCTGCATAGTTTTGGGAAGATGTTTATGAAAAACAACAATATGTGTAAAGAAAGGATAGGCAGGAGTCAGCCAGGGGAGGGAGCATTTCCATGTGTCTTGACCTAATGGGGAATTTAATTATTGCTTATTGAAGGTAGCTTCTTTTTAAGAAGCAATTCTGTCAAAGAAATCTTAGTGGAAAACACAGAATTTAAGGAACTTCTCCCATACCATTATAGGAGCAAAAGGTTAGGCAGACCATTGCATGTAGGCAAATTATGAAAGAAATACAGTAAAGCAATTGCTTTGATATTATGATATATTTTTGGTGGGGTGTCTGGGTGGCTCAGTCATTAAGCCTCTGCCTTTGGTTCAGGTTACATCCCAGGATCCTGAGAATGAACCCTGCATGGGGCTCCCTGCTCAGCGGGAAGCCTGCTTCTCCCTCTCCCACTCTCCCTGCTTGTGTTCCCTCTCTCACTGTCTCTCTCTCTCTGTCAAATTAATAAATAAATCACCTAAAAAAAGAAATTATGATATATTGGGACACCAAATATATGTGACATAATTCAATAGAAGACATTCATGCATTTTTAAATATTGGTTTTAAAAAACAATGTTTTCTTATTCTATTCATATCCTTAGTTATTTCTTCTGTAAGCTGCCCACAGCTCAAAGGATAACATTGTTATGCAGAAGAGTAATAAAGGGCATTCTCAAGAAACTTAGAAAACCTCAAGTTTCAATAAAAATCTCTATCCATCTATCTACCCTAACATCCCTATGAGGACCCAGTAGGTCAAACAAAAGGCATGGCTGTAGGCAAATAGAAAATTAGTATGCGTAAAACAAATATTTATAATCAAATTCATTGAAAAAATCCATAATTTTTCAGAAGGGAAGAGAAATTATTGAACAAATAGATCTTAACCTTTATCAAATGGAGTAACTTGGGCATGTAACAATATTCTGCTCAACTGAAGAAGAGATCCAGGCTCCAAACCATTTCTGTGCTTTTTAAAATATAAAAAAGGAAAACAATAATTATTAAATTATTATATATTAACAGTTAATCTGATGAATACAAAGGACAAGCCCTAAATTCTATAACGCTTTTTCAGAAACCATTTACGTCATAGCTTTCCACTGAATTTATATTTTTACTCTATTTCAACTCTAAGTACTCTTTCATACTGAGTCTAAATAGAAATACAGGGTTTTATAAAATATTATTAATATTTAAATATAATAGAAACAATACAGACTCATTTTGATGACATCAATACTGTGACTAATATGTCCAGTTTTTAAAGTGTTTTTTAATGTTCACAGATAAGATGAAACTCAGTATGGTCAACTTACATATAAGGTTGTATGTATGACAAGCTTATATATATATGGTATGATAAATATCTGTCTGACACATTTCTACCTCTAATTGTAGAAATGAAGCAGAGAATCACACAATTTTGCATCGAAAGGACTAGGGAAATGTGCTATTCCTTTATCATAGATTGCCACACATCATATATTGTGACACTATATCTTATCTGAATTAGGTACAACTTTCACCTAGAAAGAAGCAATGTTTTTGACCTGAATGACATTATTCATTGAATGTGACAGAAATTATATATTTTTCTTTTCTTAAGATTTATTTATTTATTGGGATACCTGGGTGGCTTAGTCGGTTAAGCATCTGCCTTTAGCTCAGGTCATGATCTCAGGGTCCTGTGATGAAGTCCCACATCAGGCTCCACGCTCAGCGGGGAGTCTGCTTCTCCCTCCCCCTCTGCCCCTCCCCTCCTGTTTTCTCTCTCTTAAATAAACAAATGATTTTTAAAAGATTTTATTTATTTATTTGAGAGGTGGGAGGGACAGAGGGAAGAAATCTTTTTTATTTTTTTTTAAGATTTGTTTATTTATTTGAGGAGGGTTAGGGGCAAAGGGAAATAATCTTTCAAGCAGACACCCCACTGAGCATGGAGCCCAAAGTGGGGCTCGATCCCACAGCCCATGAGATCATGACCTGAGCCCAAACCAAGAGTCAGGCACCTAACTGATGGAGCTAACCAGGTACCCCAGTGACAGGAGTTATCTTGTGTTGAGTTTCTCGGTCATAGAATAGCAGAGAAAGCAGGTATGAAGAAAAGAAAGAATTACGGCAAGGAAGGTCATCTGAAACTTGTCACATGACTCTAGGAACTTAATTAGATTAGACAGCAAGCTAAAATTTAGGGTCACTATCCGTTCTAAGACCAAGAGATTCAACTCTAATTGCTTGTAGTCAAAATACAACTCAGTAGTCAGGGCTGAAATTGGTGAAATGCAGGAGGTAGCATCCAAATACCAAAATCAGACTGAATAATTCTCTCTTTGTGCTGATTTTAAATCTTTAAAAAATGTTTTTTAAAAGACTTTATGTATTTATCTT
Organism: Lutra lutra; assembly: GCF_902655055.1. Lineage (NCBI taxonomy): Eukaryota > Metazoa > Chordata > Mammalia > Carnivora > Mustelidae > Lutra > Lutra lutra. The sequence continues at coordinate 93,682,120 of NC_062283.1, read as the reverse complement.
ATAAAGAGAGCACGCATGTACCCATGACCAGGAGGAGGGAGAGGGGGAGAGAATTTAGAGCAGACTCCACACCCAGTGAGGAGCCTGATAACTGGCTCAATTCCATGACCCTGAGATCATGACCCAAGCCAAAATCAAGAGTTTAACTGACCGAGCCGCCCAGGCACCCCACGACTTAAAAATATTTCTTTGAAAGGACCTGACATAGAATAGATATTTAATATATGTTGGCTTACCTTCTGTGAAATAGGAAATATAAGAGTAACAGGGCTGCTGGCCAGCTTTTGGTTAATTCTTGAACAAATCATTTAACCCCCTTAATCTTTAGTTTCTTTATGTAAAATTCATGCAATGAGAGCCTTTTAATGCTAAGACAGCTACGATACAAAGCATTACAATTTCTATATACTGAGGACTAGCAATATAGTACAATTCTCAAGTGTGATTGAGAATCACAGGCTCTTATGTTGTCCTAAGAGTATTCAACTTGACAAGCATTAGGAATTGTATTATGGGGGTTTCCATGATGAGTAAGACACAGCCTCTCCTCTTAGGAAGAGATGTCTTCTTGAGCATAATGCCACTATCATTAGTCACGTCTTTTATCCCAGGTCCTGAGTGACATTACTTCACTTCCTTCCATGTTGACAACAACACAATAGTTAAGTTACTAGCATGGTAAAGAAGCTATTCAGAAAAGCCAAAGAAGAGGATTATGGTCAAACCTTACACAAACAGTCAGTAACAGAATCATGAGCACAGAACCTGAGTGCCTCACCCCTGGAACACTGTGTCTTTTCTCAGGCCCTGCTTTATTTCAAGGACAAAAGGGTAAGTACTAAGCAGCTCCTCCAACAAAATGCTCAAGAGTTCCTGAGGAAGGAAGGAAGGAAGGAAGGAAGGAAGGAAGGAAGGAAGGAAGGAAGGAAGGAAGAGAAAGAAAGGGAGGGAAGGAGGGAGGGAGGGTAAGGAAGGGAAGAAGGAAGGAAGGAAGGAAGGAAGGAAGGAAGGAAGGAAGGAAGGAAGGAAGGAAAGAAGGAAAGAAGGAAGGAAGAAAGGAAGAAAGAAAGAAATCTTTTTTTTTTTTTTTTTAAGGGGCACCTGAATTGGAACTGTAACATGAGTAAGGTGATGCCAAAATAGTCCCATGTCAAAAGAGCTTGGTCAGAGCAGCTCTACACTGTTAAATGTTCCCATCATGGGTTAGGGAAGAAAACAAGAGCCACTAGATGGGGACAGATAGTTTCTGAGGGAACTGGGTTGGATGATAAACAAGAAGCCTGGGACATGAGTCGAAACATAAATGTAGTGATTGGTCCCCCACTTCTGAGTCTGGCAGGGAAATGGTTCTAAAGTATACTCTGAGCCACTTAGTGAAAGAGCTATTGCTGTGTGATAGTTGCTGGTTAGTCAGAACTGTACCTCTTTGCCTTTGTCAGTGTTTTCACTCTGCTTAGAATATAACCCCTCTTTAGTTTTGCATTAGCTCTCCAGTCAGTACAAACTACACTGGATCCATGAGGCTTTCCCAGCGTAGGCTTCCTCTGTCTGGGTCTTTCTTATCTATGTGTTTCCACTCTTTAATAAAGTTTTTTTTTTTTTTAATGACTTTAGGTTTTCAGAAAAATTGCATCGATATTACCGAGAATACCTCTATGTCTCTCACTCAGTGTCAGTGACGATTAACTCTTAAATCGTGACGGCACATTTGTTCAAACTGAGAAATTAACAAAGATATATATATATATATATATATAGATATATATATATCTATATATATATATATATATAATACTATTAACTAAATTCTAGACTTAATTCCAAGTTCGCTTTTTTTTCCCACTAACATCCTTTTCTGTTTCAGGATCCAACCCAGGATACTACGTTGCACTTAGTAACCACACTTTTTAAATCTTAATGTTATTATTTGTGACCCATATATCACTTTTTTACCTTGCTTGTAAATAATCTGTAGACACCTAATCATCTACTGGGCTACCATTACCTCGAAGGCAGGATTCATGACAGGCTGATTCTTTTGACCTGAACTGATTATATACTTAATAAATATTTTAAAGTTGTTATATATGAAATGAATTTTAGAGGAAACTTACAATTTCTTTACATTCTATTGGATTTTCTTCTCCCTCATTTCCTTGTTGCTCTTCAGTGCACTAACTTCTGAATATTTGCAGGTCCAGCTCTCAGACTTTAGGCTATCTTCCTTCCTTCCTTCCTTCCTTCCTTCCTTCCTTCCTTCCTTCCTTCTTCCTTCTCCTTCCTTCCTTCCTTCCTTCCTTCCTTCCTTCCTTCCTTCCTTCTTTCATTTTGATGCTATAGGTGACAGTAGGTTATCTCATACAGTCTTGAGGCATTAAATACTTCCAGTATGCTAAAGATTCTAAAATTGTACCTCTCACCCAGACCTCTCTCCTAACATTGAGACTTACATAGCAGCTGCTTTCATGTCCTCTAAGTTTATGTGTTTAATTGGTGTTTCGAAATTAACACCTCCCAAATGAAGCTGTGCCCTTCCAACCCAGTCAGGCCTCCACTCCAGCATTTACCTCCACTTCCGTAAATAAAGCTCTGTTTATACAGGTCAAACACCTGGGAGTCTCCTTTCTACTCTCTCTTCCACCACACCTCCAGGCTCTCAGAAAACATTCCTGCAGAAAGGTTTCATGTTTTAAATGATTTGCTAAAAGGTCACAGAGTGGCATGAGACTCAGACTCAAATCCAGGCTTTTTTTCTATCATCCCATAGCTGTGTGGAGCATTAGAAGCCATGGTGAGAAATTAAGTTGGTCCATTTGGGTCTGGCTGGGAGAATCAGCAGAGGGAGTTTTAAAGTATGCCAGAGGGCTTGTGCCAAGGAAATGAGAAAAGTTTGGGGACAGAAGCACCGGAATTTGAGTGAGATGGGATTCCCAAACCTGGGAAAATAGCTAAGAACTGAGTGACTTAAACTGGAAGGACCTGAAAAACGGAGAAGAGAATGATGCTCCAATAACCAGAGGCCTTGTGAACAGAGTTCTCAATCAAGGATTTTTCCCTAAACTTCCTCTTATTCAGCAAATAGGTGGCACTCACCGTCAGAGGCACAGGAAACACAACAATGGGGAAGAGAAGTGAGGTTCATGCTTCCGTATTTTTTACATTTTAGCAACAGAGATGGGCCACAAACAAGTCAACAAAGAGACAGGAACTTTCAAATAAAGATAAGTGCTAGGAAGAAAATAAAGCAGGGTGAGGTGCTAGTCAGTAAAAAGGTCAGGGAAGTTCTGAAGAGAAGATTTTCAAGGAAGGTTTCTGAGGAAATAATATTTGAGCCAAGCCATGAAGATTGAATTGAGAGTATTTCAGATAAAGGGAGCAGCGTGTGTAGAGATAAAATAAAGAAATAAATACATAATCAAAATAAAATAGAATAAAATAACTCAGCATGTTATGGGAAAACAAATAAGACCAGGTGGCTGGAGAGTAGTGGGGGAGGGTAGTAGGAAATGAAATGAGTGAGGATAAGCTGTAGAAGGCTTCGTCCGCCATAGAGGGGTATTTGTGTTTTGTTCAAAAGGCTATGGGAATCCTGATCTAATGAAAAATATGTAAGGATTGTATCTGAATTTGTCGACATTTTACAACTTGAGCGGAACATTTAGTTGAGGTGGGAATGGAGAGGTTGAGCTAAATCTTGATGTTAACTAGCATATTTGACCAAAACAAATGGTCAAAGATAATTAATGCTGGTCCTATCTCCCTTGCTTCAAGACAACATTTAGTCTCATCAGAATCTTACTAAATCTTTCTATCAGAATAAAGCATCAGAACCCAAGAATGTCATTCTTTAGTGACGGTATTCACCTTTTGGTAATGAAATTGCTATTTCAGGCTAATAACTTTGTAATTGTTGGCATTAAATACTCCATACATCTTCCTTCCTTCCTTCCTTCCTTCCTTCCTTCCTTCCTTCCTTCCTTCCTTCCTTCCTTTCCTTCTTTCTTTCTTTCTACCTTTCTTTCAAGATTTTATTTGAGAAAGAAAAAGAATGAGCGAGAGAGAGAGAGAGAAAGAGAGAGCACAGGCCAGGGGGAGAGGCGGAGGGAGAGGGAGAAGCAGACTCCCCGCTGAGCAAGGAGCCTGCCACAGTGATCTATCCCAGGGCCCTCAGATCATGACCTGAGGAGAAGGCAGACACTTAACAGACTGAGCCACCCACACACCCCTTAAATATATGTATGAAAGTAAGTAATGAACTTCAGAAAAAAAAAGAACTCGTATTTTCTTTCTTCTCCTAAGAGCTTAGCTTAGCACATACCCTGGAAATCAGAACAATGTCATTTCGATGTCTTCTCTGGACTGCTGGCCACATGCAGTGTGCTCCAATTGCTAGCTGGTTTTCTTTCTCTCTCCCTCTCCCTCACTCTCTTCTTCTGCCCAAACTCCCTCCCTGTTAATCCCTAATGAAAAATCAAATCTCTAAAGCTAAAGTACCCACCTGTGCTTGCCACAAATCTGAATTCTGGGAGAAAAGGAAGCTAGAAGGCTGGTCTGCAGAATGGAATTATTCTTCTACCACTTTAAAAACATTGCTACAAATTACTCAGATTTCAATATCCCTGTTTTCTTTCTCTTCCGTTTGTAATTATCATTAGGATTCTATCAACAACAAAATTTTAGCCAATTATGCTACTGAATGCTGGGTTTAAAAAAAAAAAACAATTACAGATGGCAATCTACTTTGCAAATCTCTTCTATAAAAATAAAATAATTTGTTAAGTTGGTTTGCTGGCCAGACAAAAAAAATTAAATCAAAGGAGTTTGGGCTTTGTTTCTTATTTAGCCTTGGTCAGTTGCACACAAAAAAAACTGGCAGAAGGAGCTGCAGTACTTTCCATTTGGTGAAGGTTGCCAAATAGAGTCAATTTATTTCCAGAATAACCTTGAAAATGTTCTAATTTTCGCCAGATACAGTTTTGTTGAAGTCTTTGGCCTTTAATTAGGGTCTTTCTTTTAAATAGCTTTCCTTTTTCTTGTTTCTTATTCGAGATTGTAGTCTTTCTGATAAAGTGACAGAAATCTCAGTTTTGACCATAGATCAGCATATGCTGAGTCACTCGATTCTATAAAGGATCTGAGTCACTGGGCAGATAAAAATATGATACACTTGCCATCTGAAATGCCCATCTAAAACATCTCCTTCCCCATGCTTACAAGTTTTCTTTTATTCAAAATTATCTTTCCAAAGATTCCAAAAGGGGAAATAACACAAACGTCATGAGACAGTTACATGTAGTAGGCTTGGGACATCTGGGTCATGTAGGACCATATTTAAACAGTATCTTGTTGAAAGTTGTGTATATGCGCACACATATGCGTGCTCGCATGCATATACTTCAGTTGTACGCATTGTCCCAGTCCCAGTCAGAAAATGGAGTGGGCCTCAAGTTGACTAACATTCAGTTTATCCAATAGAATAGGATACGTCTAATTTAATTAGACTTGAGGTAACACAATTTTCTATAGGTAGTGTTTTTAAAAACTGTTAATAACTGATTGAACATTTAGAATTTTATAGTATTTTTTTAAGACTAAACATATTTAACTATTACCTATGCACTGACCTATACATTGTATTGAATAATTTCAACGATCATTCGGAATGTAAGGAATACCCTTTGACCAATTGGTACCATACTCTTTATGTGTTGTGTTGTGATGATTTAAGTTATAGTAGATGCTTCCAACCCGTTATTCTGTATCATATGAAAATTACATTTCAGATGGAGGTTTCCTGTCATAGTATAAGAAAATCTTAAGTGAATACCCAAAGCATTATTTATTTTTAAAAGCCAAAGTGAAGTTCGTGGAGGAAAAATCAGTCAGCGTTTAATGGATGGAACAGAGAGTGGAAACATCTGACAGAACAGTAGGAAACTTTGTACTGTTTTGAATGCCTCACCACTACTCATACCATCTGTCATGCATTTCTCATGAAATAAACAATTTTCAGAAATGTTGTGTCCAGGGAAGACGCATTTTACATTTTATTGATTTATTTATTCTACGGGGAATAAAAGTCATGGCGCCTAAGAAAATCATTTGTGAGGGAGATAGCCTTTATACTACTTGCTAGTGGTTTTTTATTTGAAAGTATCCATTGAGAGCTCAGAAGTGGATACGTAATAGAATGGATAGAAGAAGTGGGAAATGTGGGGGGTGGCCTAAACGAAGGCAACTGTTGCCAAGAACAAATGCTAAATTTCCTGCCGTTTTTATTTCCCCAAATCAGAGTTGCTGAGAGAAGTCTGGCTGATAGAAGGTTGGGGAGGGGGAGATGACTCTTCTCCAGGGGGGTCTCCTTCATATAATTCTTGTACTGTTGCCACAATCTGGCCATATTTTTATGCCAGAGGAAACATGGCATTCGCTACACTATTTGCAATTTTCATACTATGTCTCAGTTGATAAATATAAGACTCTTCCCACCCTTCCAGCTTTGAAAATTAAGTTTTCTTAAATAGTTATCATTTCCTCAGTAGTCCAGGGGCATTTCCCATAGCAGTCCAGTGACACCCTTGATTTTGACGACTGGTGGCTTGTTATGTTTTAATATCGTATTTCTAGGATTTCCTCTATTTAATAAGTTCATCTTAGCTCTTTTTCCTTTTGTTTCTTCTATCTTACAGATGCTATTTGCTCATCCCAGGAAGACAAACATTGCGATATCAGGTTCTGAATACAATCTCACATCCATTGTGACTCTGTGGTCTTGGACACATTACTTAGCCTCTTGTTTCTTCAATCGTAGGAAGGCGTTTCAGTGATGTGTGCTCCTCGAGGCTCCAGTGAAGGTTGAATGAGATAATGTATTTAGAGCATCTGGCTTATATTAGGAAATAAATGTTTATTCCCTCCCACACTTATTTCCTCTGTTTCTTTCATCATTATTCCCATTACTGTGTCTGCTCTCCTGTGATGTCTCTCATCCTTCAGCTTCTCGTCTACCCTTGTATCTGTGGCACTGCATTTATCCTTCTTGAGGATTGATGACACACAGAGGTGCTGTGTGCTGAGACCGTGCACTCCCCCTATCTATCTATTATGCTATGTTTGAAACAATTTCAAGGCTCCAGAAGTCATACTTTTTCGAGCAATAAAAGTAGCAGGCATTCTAAAACAACCAGAAAGATTCTGGCCCTTTCTCATGCTTTTCAAATTTAATGTGTCTCTCCTGGACATACTTCAGAGTATCTTCTGAGCTCCAGCCATATTTTGTTGCTTTCTTCTTTTGTTTCCGCAGCCTCATATCTCTCGTGGTAATTTCGCTATTCCTTTGCTTTTCTTGAATGCTTTTCCTCCCTTTGACTACTTTTCATTTGCCATTAACAGTGATTTCTTCTGCTTAAAAATCCAGTGACCTTGCATCTCTAAATTTATTTGCCCCAAGACTGGTGTTAACACTCAGTAGTGGTCTTGCTGTTTAATCTGTTCGGTGGTAGCACCTGCTCCCTGCGTCTCTCACGCCAGGTCCTCATGCTCATCCGTGGCATAGCTTCAAATTACATTACCTCTTGATCAGAAACATTTTGGATAACCCTTTTCTCCTCCCCCAACTTTTTTCCAGGCACTAAGAAAAACTCTGAAACTCTATTTATTTTCCATTTTATTTGCTACCATGTTGTATTAGTCGGTGATCTCCAGAGAAACAGGACTGATAGGATACAGGAGATTTATTACAGAAATTGGCTCATGTGGCTATGGAGGCCAAAAAGTCCTTCAATCTGCCATCTGCAAGCTGGGGAATCAGGAAACCTGGAGACATAATTCAGTCTGAATGTGAAGGCCTGAGAACCAAGGGGCCACTGGTGTAAGTCCTGGAGTCCAAAGGCTGGAGAACCAGGAGCTCGGATGTCTGAAGGCAGGAAAAGATGGAGCCTTTTAGCCATATGAGGATACAACAGGTCTGGTGCCTGGAAGAGGGCCCCCAACCTACCACGCTGACCTTGGACTCCAGCTTCCAGAACTGTGAGCAATAAATTTCTGTGGCTTATAAGCTATTCACACTGAGGTATTTTGTAGTAATATGTTATAAAAGCCAAACAGACTAAAACAGAGGCTTTCATCTTGGAAGCTCCCATAGATCTCTCTCGTCTTCCCCTCATTTACCTTATGACAGTAACTATCATTAAATGTTAAAATCTTATTTTAATTCTTCCTGTCTTGTTCAGAAACTTTCATGCTTCTCAGTTGTTTTTTAAAATTAGTACTCAAGGGACGCCTGGGTGGCTCAGTTGGTTGAGCCGCTGCCTTCAGCTCAGGTGAGGATCCCAGCGGTGTGGGATCGAGTCCCACTTCGGGCTCCTTGCTCGGAGGGGAGCCTGCTTCTCCCTCTGCCTCTGTCTGCCACTCTGTCTGCCTGTGCTCTCTCTCTCTCTCTCTCTCCCCCTCTCTCTGTCTGACAAATAAATAAATAAAATCTTTAAAATAAAATAAAATTAGTACTCAAACCAATTTCAAAGCTTCCTACCCAGTAGATTTCTGAAGTCAGCTTATTCTTTATTTTTCTCTGTAGGTTTTCTGCATAGGCTTCAAGGGATGCAGTAAACAATCCTGTAATGGGTGTACTACTTTGGATACTCCTTGGCCAGTGCATAGCCAGGGATAAAAACTGGAGGAGCACGTGCAGAGTTATTAGAAACCATCATGGAGACAGTGAAAAAAAAATTTGTTTGAGGACGTCTGTGCTAATTCATATCAAGACACCAATGGACCTGCTTCATATGAGCTCACTAGCTTTTCTCAGAATCACTGAACTGTTTGAGGTTATTTAAAATCATTAATATGGTTAGCTATTACTGCATATAAGCAAGATTAATAAATCCCTGGCATAATAATAATAACTTAGCTTTCTAGCTCTGCTTTTCAACAGCACCAAAGCCAAGTATTTGAAGAAGAACATTTCTTACCAACCCTTTTCACAAGTACCATTTCATGGCCTCCATGCTACGTGTCATGTTTATTATAAGGACTGGTGGCATGGTACTCACATTTCTAATAGATGCAAATACCTACTCTGCTGACATTTTAATTGGTTTGGCATGATCCCCATGGTCTCTGCAGTAGGACAAAGCTAATTGGCCCATTCCCATTTTCAACTCACATGCCCAAGCATCAAGAGATTCTTCTCTGTCACCTTCTCCTACTACATAGTTTCTCTACGCTCCTTTCCTTCCCATATTTGTAGACCCATGAAATTGATGCCTTTCTCACGTAGTGCTTGGGTTTTTGAAACCAGGTTGATCTTCCTGTCCTCAGTCCTGCATGGCATTAATCTACCTACCTGTCTCAGCAAGGTGAGATTTCCTAGATCAGAACTGGGAATCCTTCCACCTCCCGCTCCAAGACTTTAATGCTCTTCCATCCAGGATACCATGAGTGGGGACAGTCAGAGACTGTCTATGCCCACCAAGCAAAACTTACCCTTTATCCTTAGTGTGTCTTTTCTTTCTCCTTTTTCAGGAGGATCCCTCCCCTTGAAATATTTCACGACTTTCCTCCAATCTCAGTTTATTAAAACCTTATCTATCCTTAAAAAAGAATCCAGACAAAACTCCACCTCCTCTATGAAGCCTTCCCAGTATTCCCTTAAAAGTGTTTTATTTGTCCTTCTGAATAATAATAATGTGTTACCTGTATTATAAACGTGAGACTTTTAAGGCTCTAGATCTATGGGGAAACTAACATTTCATCTTGCGCTTGAAATTGTCTTCTCATTGCTTCAAGAGACTCCATGGATTATAATCTTCTCTTTTTATTCTCTACAGCTCTTGTTTCATTCTTCCCTAATATGTTAATTGGGACATATAGGTATATCTTCTGAAAAAAAAAAAAAAAAAAAAGCTTGAAGTACAGTCATATATTGGGTTCACATTGGCCTGTTGAGAGCTGGGAATTGAAAGCAGGGAATGGTACATGAGCCACATATGTTAATTGAATAGACAAATGTATTAAAATTATACATTTCTGTTTTATTTCCTTTTGGTCTGTTCTTCACACTGCAGCCAGAGTGATCTTTCATCTGCTCATGCTGCTCCCCTAGTTAAGCCTTTAAAGTCTTGCCATTGCTCTTAGGATGTGTAAACTCTTCAAAGTTCTTGCTATTGTCTGCCTTCAGCTCAGGTCATGATCCCAGGGTCCTGGGATCCAGCCCCACATCGGGCTCTCTGCTCAGTGGGGAGCCTGCTTCCCGCCCCCTCTCTGCCTGTGATCTCTGTCTGTCAAATAAAATAAGTAAAATCTTAAAAAAAAGTTCTTGCTAAGATCTGGGTCCAATTTATCTTTGTAGTAGCCTATTTCTCCACTCCACTTACATTCTCATGTTGAACTTCTTAGGTTTTAGAGTCTTTATTCTCTCTGGCCTTTCTAAATGCTATCACCCCTGTAGGACTAATCTCTCTGTCCGTCTCCCACTCTCATTCCTCAGCAAATTTCAACTCATTGTTGGAGCTCAGCTTAGACACAATTTCTTCTGGGATGCTCTCTGTGACTATCCTTGACCAGGATAGGGGCCCTTCCAAGATTCTCTTATAGCCTGCATGCTGCTCTAGCATCTGTCCATGCTGTTATTGCCACGTTATCAGGGTGAGTCTCTCACTAGATGAACTACGGCTCATACCTCAATTGTATCTCTCTATATTTCACAATGGTGTGAATATTTATTTATTTATAAAACATGTACGTACGTGTATAAAACAAGATGATATGGTGAGTGACAGGGCAGATGTCAAGAAATGACATAGACAAAATGTTTCAAAAGCCACCTAACTTGCATCCTGTCTTATATTTCGTATCCTTAATAAACCTCTACTTCTCATCTGCGTAAAATATCTTCCTAACTCCTTTCTGACTTCCTCCTTCAGAATGATTTTTCATACTACTCTCCTTCTGATAGAGTTCCTCACTTTGACAGAAGCAGTGCGTTATTCTTTGGGCATAAGACATCCATTTTACATATCCTCAGCAAATCTTGCTTTCTAATTTGTCTTACTTTTTAAAGTAAACTAGACTACAGAACTAACTTTTTACGTTTTGACTCCACATTCTATTCTTGTTTTTCATATTGCTATTAGTATTACTAATTTCACTTCTGCAGACTGTCTGTAGCCTGAAGCCCATTAGGAGGTCTTGGAAATAATTTATTTCCTCATAATTGGTTATCACGGGTCATTCTGTGTTAATGTTCTCAGCGAGTCTGTGAAGCAAGACATTCAGTCACCAGCAGAAATAAACTAAGATAAAAGTTAACTGAGTATTCCAGAATAGAAATAATGGTATTTATTGGCAATTTTTGATGGCTTTCATCCATCTTCTGATCCATTAGCACAGAAACTTGGGGAAGCAGGTGTCTTAATTTCTTGTCTTTCAAATGCTGGATGACACCTTTAATAAACCATGCAACAAGCAGTCAGCCTTCAGTAGACGCTTGCAGGTCTAGCAGCCCCGGCTGCTGCCTAGCTCACATAACAAAGACCTGCTATGGCCAAAACAACTCCACATTCTTTGCCCTACTCCCTGCCCAGCTTTCTCATTCATCCACCACCTACCAGCAACTGTCCCCATCCCTGCCCCTCCTCCACGTACTTGGCATCTCTGGCTGCTTGCCTTTCAATTCATCTACAGACTCACGATGTATTTCTTGCTTTCTGGTCTAACAAAGTAGAAAGGACAGCAAGATAATTCCATTTCTCTAACTGGACATAAGAGTTATTCTGGCTCCTTTGGCCTCCCTGGTTCTGCCTCCAGAGGGACCAACATTGGTCACAGTTATCCACAGCCCTGTGGAATGGGAATGGTGAGAAGCTTGAATTTTAGTCAATGTCACTGCTGTACACTTCAAAGCATGCAGTTCTTGAACCCATCCAAGTTCTCAAGAGAGGTGTTCTCTTGGGTTATTGATGCAATTGAAAGACTGTGCTCTTCTAGACACTGTCATCTCCTCTTTTTGCAATAACTGTCTTGAATGCTACCTTTATGATTCCAAAATAAAAGTCATCAATAATACAATCTACATACACATAGACTCAAAAACTTAATATTCAAACTAATATAAAAGATATAATAGAAAAATAATTTTTAATAGACTAATATGGATTTCATCGTGTATATGCTTAGTTAGGAATAAGCACTCTAGAAGATATAATAGTCAGATGTGGTCAGATGGTTGTATCTATGGACCAAACCAACTTGTAGCTACAGCAAAGGAGGATGGTTAGAGGTGTGTTTTATTTGAAAACTCAAATAGCATAGAAAAGGAACTACTATCAGAATGTGATTTTGAAAAAACAGTGATAAAATCCAAGCAAAACAAAATACAATCTTCCTCCTAGGAAATATGTTGCTATATAAAATGCAATTAACTTCTAAACTCAGATAATATAAATAGGTATTTGACTTATAGGAATATCTTCTGGGATATTGACAAGTTATGTGAGAGGCAAGATAATTTTTTTTAAAGATTTTATTTATTTATTTGACAGAGAGAGACACAGCAAGAGAAGGAACACAAGCAGGGGGAGTGGGAGAGGGAGAAGCAGGCTTCCCGCTGAGCAAGGAGCCAGATGCGGGGCTCCATCCCAGGACCTTGGGATCACAACTTGAGCCGAAGTCAGCCACTTAACAGCTGAGCCACCCAGGCACCCGCAAGATAATTTTTGTTGCCTGGACTGTCTCCTGTCTTACAGGAGACATCTGGCAATCCTGGATCTTGCCCACAGATCAGGTCAAAGGCAGTAGCTTCTTCATCATGGCAGCCACCAAAAAATGTTCCTCCCCTGCATTTATCAAAGGCCACCAAAAAAATGGCAGAGCACCCACTGAGAAGCACTGCTCTAAATTTTCCATCTGCCAGGAAATATGAAAGGGGAAAAGGAGTGGCAGTGGGGGTGTGAATTGACATTTATTACATACTTACTATGCTGCAATAACTGGTAAAGAATTTTACATGTTTTTTAGCTTCATCTTCAAAATCGATCGTTGCGGTAGAAAGCCTAGAGAGGTTGAATAACTTATTCCAGGTCACACAGCTAGGAAGTAATGAGCTAAGTAGAGCTCAATCCCATAGCTGGTAGCATTTTTGGCTATCTGGCTGGACAGAAAACTAAGAAATGGTCAATATCACACCCACAGCAGGAGAGACCCCTTCATGGAAATTTCAAGGGGGTTCCCAGCTGAGCCATGCCAGATGAATGAAAGTGCAGGCCAGACAGAGAATGTCAGTCAAGCTATTCACAAGCTCCAGCTGAGTAAGGTCCTGTCCACTGCTGTGCAGCAGAGTCTAAATCTTGGCCCAAGACCCAGCTCTAGAACAATGCTGCTCTCTGTGGCGTTTTTCTTTTCTTCTTCTTCTCCTTCTCCTCCTCCTCCTCCTCCTCCTCCTCTTCCTCCTCCTCCTCCTCCTCCTCCTCTTTCTTCTTCTTCTTTTTTTAAAGGTCATTGTTTTCCCCTCTTGTGATAGGAATAATAGATGCTTATTGTAAAATGTTCTGATAATGTAGAAATGTATAAAATGGGAAGTGAAAATTCTGTAATGCCATTAATCAGAAATAATTATTGTTAACCAATTGGTAGCTATCCTTTGGGATTTTTCTCCTGAGCATATAAAAATATGAATGTGTCTTGGAGATACTGAAGGTTAGGTTCCAGACCTCTGCCATTGAGTGAATAGCACAATAAAGTGAATAAAATGAATTTTTTGGTTTCTCAGTCCACATAAAATTTATGTTCACACTATATTGTAGTCTATTAATTGTGCAATAAAATTGTGTCTAAAAAGGAAATATACACTTGAATTTTAAAATATTTTATTCCTAAAACATGGTAATCATCCTCTGAACTTTCAGTGAGTCATAATCACTGATTACAGATCACCATAATGAACATAAAGATAATGAAAAAGTTTGAAATACTGTAAAAACTCCCAAGATGTGACAAACACTTGAAGTGAGTAAATGCTATTAGAAAAAAATGGTGTTGATAGACTTGCTTGATGCAGGGTTATCACAAAACAATTTGTAAAAAAAAAAAAGAAACCAAAGCATGGGGTGCCTGGGTGGCTCAGTCAGTTAAATGCTTGACTCCCGATTTCAGCTCAGATAGTGAACTTAGGGTCCTAAGATCCAGCTCTGCTTGGGCTCTGCACTGGGCGAGAAATCTGCTTGAGATTCTCTCCAACTCCCTCTCATGGCTCCTCACCCACTCTCTCTCTCTTAAAAAAAAAAAAAAAGAAAGAAAGAAAAGAAAAGGAAAGGAAAAATAAATAAATAAATAAATAAATAAATAAATAAAGTGTCTGTGAAGCGCAACAAAGCAAATTGCAATAAAAGGAAGCATGCCTGTTCAGGGAAATACAAATCAAAACCACCATGAGATATCACCTCACACCAGTCAGAATGGCTAAAATTAACAAGTCAGGAAATGACAGATGCTGGCGAGGATGCGGAGAAAGGGGAACCCTCCTACACTGTTGGTGGGAATGCAAGCTGGTGCAACCACTCTGGAAAACAGCATGGAGGTTCCTCAAAATGTTGAAAATAGAACTACCCTATGACCCAGCAATTGCACTGCTGGGTATTTACCCTAAAGATACAAACGTAGTGATCCGAAGGGGCACGTGCACCCGAATGTTTATAGCAGCAATGTCTACAATAGCCAAACTATGGAAAGAACCTAGATGTCCATCTACAGACGAATGGATAAAGAAGATGTGGTATATATACACAATGGAATACTATGCAGCCATCAAAAGAAATGAAATCGTGCCATTTGCGACAACGTGGATGGAACAAGAGGGTATCATGCTTAGCGAAATAAGTCAATCGGAGAAAGACAACTATCATATGATCTCCCTGATATGAGGCAGAGGAGATGCAACATGGGGGGTTGAGGGGGTAGGAGAAGAGTAAATGAAACAAGATGGGATTGGGAGGGAGACAAACCATAAGTGATTCTTAATCTCACCAAACAAACTGAGGGTTGATGGGGGGAAGGGGTTGGGAGAGGGGGTGGGGTTATGGATATTGGGGAGGGTATGTGCTATGGTGAGTGTTGTGAAGTGTGTAAACCTGGTGATTCGCAGACCTGTACCCCTGGGGATAAAAATATATGTTTATAAAGCTGTAAAAAAAAAAAAAAGAAAAAGAAAAAAGAAAGGATGAATACCCAAGTTTTGTAGCAACATGGACGGGACTGAAAGAGATTATGCTGAGTGAAATAAGTCAAGCAGAGAGAGTCAATTATCATATGGTTTCACTTATTTGTGTTGCATAACAAATAGCATGGAGGACAAGGGGAGATGGAGAGGAGAAGGGAGTTGAGGGAAATTGGAAGGGGAGGTGAACCATGAGAGACTATGTACTCTGAAAAACGATCTGAGAATTTTGAAGGGGTGGGGGGTGGGAGGTTGGGGGCACCAGGTGGTGGGTATTGTAGAGGGCACGGATTGCATGGAGCACTGGGTGTGGTGCAAAAATAATGAATATTGTTATGCTGAAAAAATTTAAAAATTAAAAAAAAAAAAAGGAAGCATGCCTGTAGTAATGTTAAATGAGATCACACTCTACATACTGTTTTTCACTTACTATTTTAAATAAACAATATATTGAAACATTCTATCCCTATCACCGTATAGAAAAGGATCCCTCTCTCCTGCTTCTCATGGTTGTGTAATACATAAATGTTTGTGTACTCTTACACTAGACCCGTAAGGAGTCTTTGCCTAAAGGACAGCGACCACAAAAAGTGACTACTTTTTTCATTTCTGCCACCACAAACAATGCTATAATGTGCATCACTGGGCATACATCTTTGTGCAAGGGTACAAGTACTCCCACAGGATACGTTCTTAGAAATTGAATTGTCGAATTACCCTCCAAAAAACTCAACCAATTTTCAGTTATACCAACGGTACATGAAACTCTCAATTCTCTACACCCCAGCAAACTCTAGTTGTTAACATTCCTTTCTGTTTTTCTATTGGTTTTGGGAAAACAATGCATGTTCCTTATTTTAAAATACAGTTCAGGGGCGCCTGGGTGGCTCAGTGGGTTAAGCCGCTGCCTTCGGCTCAGGTCATGATCCCAGGTCCTGGGTTCGAGCCCCACATCGGGCTTTCTGCTCAGCAGGGAGCCTGCTTCCTCCTCTCTCTCTGCCTGCCTCTCTGCTTACTTGTGATTTCTCTCTGTCAAATAAATAAATAAAATCTTTAAAAATAAATAAATAAATAAATAAATAAATAAAATACAGTTCAGCATAAGAAAAAGTAAAAATCTCTTGAAGTCTTATCCTTTGAGAATTTCCACTGAGATGTTTTGCTGCACATCTCTAGGCTACTACTTGGTGCCCCAACAAGAGACATGTCCACTGGGAACCTGTGACTTATTTGGAGAAAAGTATGAGTATCAGTACTTGGATTAGTCAAGGCCCTCTAGAGCGAAAGAATAAGAATATATTACATATTGGTAAGAGGAGATTTTTTTTTTTTTAATATATAGGAATTTGTTCATGCAATCATGGGGGCCAAGAAGTCCCACAGTCTGTCATCTACACACTGGAGAACCAGAGATGGTGGTGGTACTCTGAATCTGAAGACCTGAAAGCTGGGAAAACCAATGGTGTATCTTCCAATCTGAGGCCAAAAGCCTAAGAACTGGGTCTGCTGGTGTAAGTCCCAGAGTTTGAAGGCCTGAAAGCCACGAGCTCTGATGTTGGAAGGCAGGAGAAGTGGGACCAATGATTTGGGGCATATAATCACCTTTAATGTTTCAAAATATTACATTGTATGTATGTTCCATGATTTATTTCATAACTTTTTAAAGCAGTTCCCTACTAAAACGCATGCTGAGATTCCCAAAATCCTTTTGCCATTATACGCAATTTTGCAGTAGATCTATTTACTTGACTCAATAAGGAAACTTCTTTGGTGTGAAGTCCTGGGATTACAATGGCTCGTGAGAAAGCATACTCACTTTGCATGTTGACACATACTGTCAAACACGCTTCCTACATAGTTATGCTTATTTTCTTGTGGTGTCTGTTTCTCCCCATGTTGCTTAACAATGTTGCAACTGAGTCACTTTAAACTTGGGTATGCAAGAAATGTCATTTATTTTATTTATTTAAAACAAACTCAGAGGCCTATCTTGTTGACATGGAAGAGGGGATTAAATTACACATCTAACTGGCGATCTCCCTCAAATTCGGCCCCCAGGCCAAGCCACAAGGTCTTGAGAAGTACCTGGAGGATTCTTAAAACTACTCAGTGCTGCAGAGAACTCTAGCCTTCTGTCCACAGGGCTACTGCACAGGCACTTGTTTT
Organism: Lutra lutra; assembly: GCF_902655055.1. Classification (NCBI taxonomy): domain Eukaryota; kingdom Metazoa; phylum Chordata; class Mammalia; order Carnivora; family Mustelidae; genus Lutra; species Lutra lutra. The sequence continues at coordinate 93,664,746 of NC_062283.1, read as the reverse complement.
CCCAAGTTTTTTTTTTTTCCTTGTGGTCCCCCTTGCGATTCTGCTGTTTCCATGTCATACTCGGGGATCTTTGAAGAATTGTGACTCTAGAGCTAGTGATGCCTTCATTAGGTCGCTACCCTAAGCAGCCCTCACCACAGCTGAATCACTATCTTCTATGTCTCCATCTGCCTGTCTCCTTTGTCTCTCTCTTTCCCCACTTCTCTATAAAGCCAGATGTAATCTTGTCAAATAAGTTCAGATGTATGCTAATGTCAGGAAAAGCCATGCAGATTTTGCCTGCCATATCCCTCAAATATCTTTAAAGTAAGAGAACAGAAAAGCCGGCGAGGGATAGGGCCGGCTTACAGGGAAAACAAGCACGTTCATCGACTGTCAAATCTTTTAGTTTTGAATTTTTTACTGAGGGTCTCACTAGGTGTTTTTCATATCAAAAAATCATCTCCTGTATTTTGTTTTAGTGCTCCAACACTCCCATATTTTATTCTTCATATACTTTATTTGTATATTTTTAAAATATTTTATTTATTTATTGAGAGAGAGAGACAGAGATAGTGAGAGTGAGCATGAGCAGGGAGAAGAGAGAGAAGCAGGCTCTCCGCTGAGCAAAAAGTGAGACTACACGGGGATTGATCCCAGGACCCTGGGATCATGACCTGAGCCAAAGGTAAACTCTTAACCAACTGAGCCAGCCAGGCATCCCTTTATTTGCCATCCAATGAAAGAATATAATTTTATTTTCCTACTTGGCTATCAAAATTTCCTAAAACTATTTATTGATTAACCAGTTATTCATTGATTTAAATCCTGCCTTTTCCCCTTTACATTTTCTAATTAATGCTGCCAATGTATAATAAGTTCTATGTATTTCCTTTACTTCTAGCCATATTGCTGATCTCTAGTGTTAAGCTATCACTTATATCTCTTGTTTTTCTGTGTATCAGAATGATAGGCATCATCAGAGAGAGAGAGTTTTAGCCCTCATACAAACTCCAGTGAAATTGTACAGTTTTCCTCATATGGGTTTTATGTATTTCCTGTTAGTTTTTGTTAGTACTGTTGGGAATAGAGGATATATGCGAATGTAGGGCTGTTTCTCTTATTGCCTAAGTAAGACATTTTGAACAATATTAAATTATAAACACATGTATTTCCAGTGTTTCTTCTGAGCTCCTTCCCCTCTTTTAAAAAATCTTTTCTCCTAGTGAATGCACATTTAAAAAATTTAAGGGACTTGTCAAATTTTCTCCAATTTGTACTCCCACGGAGTATTTTAGAGTGTCTATTTCCTATACCCATATTGGAAAGGGGTTATGATGTGTCATAATTCATCTGGGCATAAGCAGGTCTTTGAAAGGGCAAATCAAATCACCCTAGCAACAGCCTGGCATATTTTTCTCCTGGTCCTGCTTTTCCAGGCACCAAGTCTGGACTCAAATTCCTTGCCATGCTGCTGCCACTTCACTCAGCTCATGTCCTCTGAACTCATCTCCGTCTTGGCTCTAACCTAGCCACCCTCCCCCTTGTTTGATTTGCTAACTCATTACCACTTGTCGGAGATGGAGCTGGCTTAGTTAGTCAGATACTTGCCAAGTGGAGCAGAATATATCAAATGTAGGGTTCCCCAGGGAGCAGAGCTCAAACTAAGTCCAAGTCTATAGGTTGAAATGCAAAGGATACCCCATACAAATAACAGGAAGCCCATATGCAAACACTGCACCCACGCTTTCAAACCCAAACCCAGGCAGCTCACTTATGAGATTATGAGCCCCTCTCTGACTTGGACCTGGTAACAAATCTTTAGACGCCATTGCTAATTTAAAAGCTTAAAGAGTGTTGATTAAAGACCTTGCCAGAACCATTCATATATTGGAGTTAAAGTTGGTTATGAGTAATACAACTTCTTTCTCTGAAAGAGCAGCTTAAATTTGGTGAAAATTCATTTCTTCTCTGGGTAAAAGTGTGGAGGTAGGTAATCTAGGGCAGGTATGGCAGCTTTGCTGCACAAAGTTCTCAGGGACCCAGGCTCCTGCAACTTTCTACTTGACTATGCCAAGAGTAATTTTTTTTTTCTCCAAGAACCAAGGTAGAACTTCAGTCATCACATCCATGTTCCAAGCAGTAGGTTGGAAGAAAGGAAGACTAAAGGGCAAAGAGCCAGTGATAATTGCCTCTGATGATTCTTAGATGTTGGCATAGGACACTCTCACTTAGATTCCATTGGTGAAAACTCAGTCACATAGCCACACCAAGCTGTAGAGGAGGCCAAAAATGTAACCTTTGTTCTAGGTGGCCATGTGCTTAGGTAGAGTTCTATTATTGCTGAAAAAGAGGAGAATGGATATTGATAGGGTCATTAGCAATTGTTGCCACAAGGGTCTCTTAAATTATATAATAAATTAGGCCTCACAGTTTCACACAGGAAGACAAACATGTGAATGAGCAAATGAACTACATTTCTGTATTATGGCTATACATGAGTGAAGCATGCAAGAGGAGGTTGGGGTACCAAGGAAGAGTGGATCAATTCTGCTGGGCGAAAGAGAGGATGGGAGGTTTCATAGAAGAGAAAACGTTTCAACCATGTCTTGAAAGTTAAGTAGATTTTTTCCAGGTGCTCTATAAAGAAAGATATTTGAGACCATAGGAGAAGCTTAGGCATAAAGGAATAAAATATAAAGGCATCTTAAAATATAGAAGCATTTTCATTTAGATGGTAGGCATAAGGGAAGTAGGTAGCTCAGCAAAGAGATGAGTCTGGAGAAGTACCTAGGAACCAGAAAATGAATAGCTACGTGTACTCTATTTAGGAGTCTAGATTTTGATCTCGAAGCAGTAGGGGAAAGATCTGAGTTATAGAATTATAAATCATATCTGATCATTATTTTAAGAATAATTTTAAAAGGATGTGACTGATGAAAGCCATAAGAAGGAGAAAGCGTTAAGGAAGTCTCATGTTCTTAGCATTGCTTATCTACGTGGATGGAGTATCAGGCACGTCTGGTATTTTCACTGTTAGCATCTTTGTGGTAAACATCTTTGCTACAAGCATTTTCACTGCAATTATTGTTACCACATAACTAATTGGCCATAAGGCAATTTTGCCATAAAAGATAAAATAACGGGTAGACAGTTTGGTTTCATTACACCATTACAAATCAACCATCTTCAGAAGAATTACTGTATTGAAGTTAGTTGTCTGTTTGGCTTCATTTCTCATTGACAAAGCTCCCATTTTTACATTACATAAATCTTAGCCAGCCCTCATAATGGTGTATACAGTGATCAGTAGATATGGTGGTCTTAAAACAGTAGTTAACCACTACATGTATCAGCTTAAAAAATACAGTGATAAAACTTACTAAAAGTGTGAGCAAGAGCATATAAAGCTAGATTGTGTACTATATGGGAAAATGATATGTTATCATTTATGATGATAACAAAGCTCAGTTACAAATGCATGACAGTCCACGTTAGCATTTCTCCCACGTTTTCAATGGAACTTTGGGATGTCTGTCAATGGACATGGGACAATATGCCAAGATCGAACAATAGCGTAGGCTCTCATAAACCTCAGTAACAAATATGCATCCTCATATTTGGAAAACTGATACATTTTTAGATGCAGGAATAAATTAATAATTACTTTTACAAATTTTTCATGTTTCATTATGTCCTTTATTAAACAGGACCTTAAGTCCCTCTTCTAGCTGGTATTTTTTGTTTGTGTGATTTTATTTTATTTATTTTTTTTAAAAGATTTTATTTATTTATTTGAGAGAGAGACAGTGAGAGAGAGCATGAGCGAGGAGAAGGTCAGAGGGAGAAGCAGACTCCCCATGGAGCTGGGAGCCCGATGCGGGACTCGATCCCGGGACTCCGGGATCATGACCTGAGCCGAAGGCAGTCGTCCAACCAACTGAGCCACCCAGGCGTCCCATTGTTTTTATGGCAGATTTGCCCTATGGCCAATTCGTTTTGTGGCGAAAACATTGGCAGCAAAGGTGTCGATGGCAAAACAACTGAGAACCTTAGGTCAGTGCTCTCCAGAGGAAGAGAAGCAGGGGACTGTGGGTGCAGGCGAGTCTGAATGATATTGCATGGGTCAACGGGCTGAAAACCCTCAGGCAGGAGCTGCTGCTGCTATTCTAAGGCTGAAGGACTTCAGAGAAGTCTTAGTTTTGCTCTTAAGGCTTTGCAACTCATTAAATGAGGCCCAGTCAGATTATCAAAGATTATCTCCTCTACTTAACGTCATTTGATTACAGATGTTAAGCCACATGTACAAAATATCTTCTCAGCCAAAGTGTTTATGTGAATAATTAGGTAATAAAGCCTAGGCAGGTTGATATATAAAGCTAACCATCGTGGATGGCAACACTATTAACTGTGCTAACCACCGTGGATGTACAGGGGCTAGAGGAACAAATTTGGTGGCTTATGAGAAAAATAATGTGCTTGGTTTTGGACATGGAGAATGAGGAATCTATAGCACATTTAGGGGAAACTTAGATATTATTTTAGTGTTTACAGATGCGTTCTGGATTCGAATTTTAGAGTCAGGGAGTTCAAACCACAAGAAAGGATGAAATCACACAGGATGAGTCACCTGTGTGAATGCGTTAAAGGGGTGGGTCAGGGATGTAAGGCAACTGGAGACCAAGTGTCCAATCTTTATGGAGCAACTTCCATTTACTTCCGACTAATCATTGCTCTGCATAAATGTTGGTCAACTGTTGTCAGATCTTTCTGTTTTCCAAAACTTGGAATCCAAATTAGTAACTGAAGAGTTCCAGTTTTATATATTGTTCCTTAAATTTGCATGGAATACTGTTGAGCCCAAATTGCATACACCTGTGTACTTCATCCAGTCTGTGGGTTTCCACTTTGAGAACTTTGAAGAAGAGTGAGAGTAGAAGGCAATGCATGGGAACCCCAACACTGAAGGGTCAATAACAGAATGTTCCAACTTTATACTATCAGGACTAAAATGAGGCCTTAGAACATGACAGTTAGAAGTTAATTGGTGAATTAGTTTGTCAATAGTTTTAGCAATATTGTGGAGGCAAAAGGTGGATTGTTCACGTTGAAGAAAGCTGAGGCTATTCTATTAAGACGTACCTCATAATTTTTTTTCATATAAGCAGTTTAGTAAATCCCTCTTTCCTTTTAGCTCTTGAGAACGTATTGTACAAGTCTTGCTACCTTCATGGTTCCGTGCTCAGACTGAGGGAACATGCGGTTCCGTGTTCCTAGTACACTTTATTCTTCCTGGTTCCTGGTTAAACTCCAGGAAAGGGGTGCAAAAAAAAAAATTGAAGCATAACCACAATTTATTTCTACCAATAAATTATGTGAAAGTGTATACAAAGCAATTAACAGAAAGGATACATTGCAACCATCTGTGAACACCGCCCTAAAAAGAATCCCTGTAAATTCACATATTTGGCAAACATAAACAAATCAGTAAATAAATAAATAAATAACATACACAAAGTACTCATTCTTTCCAAGATTCTCTGAGACCTCTAGAGAGTAAGTTAGTCAAGTGCAAATCTTGAAGCTTAGAGCATCTATGCATGTCACTTGGTAATTCAGGATTTAATCAAGTCCCCAATCGCAACTGTATTTTTCTATATTCTGATACCAGAAAAATGAAAAAGTGCCCAATGCAATTGGAATTGTATCTGCCTATGAATGAGGAAAAGTGCTATTTGTGTGTGTGTGTGTGTGTGTGTGTGTGTGAATGAAAAATTTTATTTCCTCATGAGTTTATGCCAATCAGCAGGACTCTGCAATCTGCTTTCATGCTCCATGAACAAAGCTGCATTCTTGGCGTCACACTCATGATGGCAGCCAGAAGTGACTGCTAATCCCTAAGCGGTAACCCTCCTTGGGAAATAAACGCAGTGTCTCTAGAGATTGAACCTCACCAAAAGGGAAAGGAGCTTCCGTGTGCATTGAAAGTTAAAGGAATGAAGAGAAGTCTGTTGCCCATGGATCTCTCCATCCTGTAACCTCAGTTCCCTTTAAATTCTTTGGGGATTCCATTAATTGTAGATGAATATGGGTTAACATGCTGAAGATGCAAAATCCCAGGAAAGAAAAAGCAGTTCTTCACACTTGAGTCTTGATTAGTTGGTTTTTCTGTTTACATCTCTCTGAGATCAGCAGGTTTGAGACGATGTAAGTTGATGGAAAAGGAAGCTGAAGAAAAAAAAGGTAGTAACCATTTTGGAAGTGGACAGCCTTCAGGAGGCGTGCTCAGCCGAGCTGCCTGCATGGAGCCTCCAGATTCCTGGGGCCAGAGTGGGCATGGCTCTAGGGAAGGGTAAGGAAAGGGTTAGGAAAAAGAGGATAATGAGAACTAAGAAACCGAGGCAAAATGGTGGACAACAAAGACAAATTCTATTTCTATCCTATTGCCTCTTGAGTCACCTTGTGGTTAGGGGATGAAGTGCTTTTCCTGGTGGCAATTTAGCCGGCAGCTGCTGGGGCTGGAGTGGGGGCTGCTTAGGGTGGGGAAGCGGAGGTCAACCCCACCCAGAGATGCTGGGCTGAAGTGAGAATGAGGAAGAATCTAATTAAAATGTCTCAAATTAATTAAGAAACTATGGTAGTTGAGAGATGAATCATCAGACTACTGAACATCCTCACCTGTGGGAGAGAATTTTTCTAAACCCGGTTTTTCCATTTGGCTAAGTGTATTGAAACTTTGTGTGTATGTCTGCTTATCTGTATGTTTCATTATAATAGCAGATACGATTTAACTGTACAGTTTTACTTGTTAGTAATTCGACTTTATCACAGGTTATTTCTATGTGTGTGTCCATATTTGGGCCAGTTCTTAGATTTTAAATACATTTTGCTATAATTTATATGTCAGAGGAGGAGTGAAAAAACTGGTGCTCAATTATCTTCAATGTTTTATATTCACATAGAGATTTACAACCCCCCCTTTTTTTCCCTGAACAGTGAAGTTTAAGAGAACATTTAACCTTTTAATCTTCACACATGCCCTGAGGAAAGCATCAGTATTTCTACTTTACAGCTAAAGAAACTGAGACTCAGAGAGGTTCAATGATTAGGTTGCCAAAATGCAAGTACAGGGCTCACATCTGAGCCAAAAATCTGGGCAGCAGTATCTGGAAGTCCTGTTGTGCTTCAGGATTATTCTCAGCACTGCATGAAGAGGAGAACAGCTTCCTTATCTACCCTGTCTGGGCTATTTTTTTCACATGAGTGTTACAGAGGGCATCAAGAACAGGTAGGCAAGTAGGAGATAATCTTGTTAAGGTGGACACCGTATAGAATGCCATAGAGTTTGATTAAGACTAGAACTATTGATATTTAAAAGAGTAAAGTACAACATGGGATCCCTAAAACTTGGCTGTCCACAGGTTTTCATAGTATCCATGACGGAATCTAAGCAAATTTTGTTTTCAGTTTGTTGTGAAAGAGGAAGTCCTTATCACAATCTTTATAGCTCTTTGTTCTGTTCTGACGACCAAGTAAAATGAAATGAAGACAAGAGCATGGCCAAATATGATAGATAAAAATAAAAGAACTTTGTGTCAGACATGAGAACCTAACAAGACCTATGAGGTTTCTACATTGTTATTTCTCTTAAGCTTCCCGGGGGATGCTAAAGTTTTGTAAAAAGTCAGGAGGCTTAGAAACCACACAGAGAAACATTCCTTGGAAGGAGGAACTCTTCAATGGTCTAAGATTACAGATCCTTGAATTGGAATGGTATGCAGCTGAGTTTTCCATTCTCAGTTCCAGGAAAAAAATGGGATTTTTTTCCCATTAAGAATACTGTTAGTTATTTTGAAGTATACAGTACATACATACTTCTTTCTGAAACCACTAGATTTCAAAAGAGGCACACATCTGAGTATTGCAGACCTTCTCTGCTGATTTTAGATCAGACCTAGAGTTCAACTGTGGAACAAATTTCATTTTAAGTACAGAATGGAGCAGAGGCATCCATCACATGGCTCCTAAAGCATTCATTTACTATTTGTTTCTTGAGAATGACTCAGCATTCATATTTATTATAATACAATCAACAAAACAATCGTCAATAAATATTGGAAAGCCTGAACTTTCTAGATACGGTGCAGTAATTATTCTAACCTGATAAGACTTTTCTTCAGTTTTTTTTTTTTTTTAAAGATTTTATTTATTTATTTGAGAGAGAGGCAGTGAGAGAGAGCATGAGCGAGGAGAAGGTCAGAGGGAGAAGCAGACTCCCCATGGAGCTGGGAGCCCGATGTGGGATTCGATCCCGGGACTCCGGGACCATGACCTGAGCCGAAGGCAGTCGTCCAACCAACTGAGCCACCCAGGCGTCCCTCTTCAGTTTTGATAGAAAAAAAAAAATTGCCTTAAAACGTAAAAAGAATCTTAATTAAATAAAGTATAATTAAAGCACTGCCCTTTAAGTCAGGTTTTCTGTTTTGTACTACTAAGTACAGACAGCAAATTGCTTAGGCTCTCTAAACCTCAGTTTATCTTCTCATAAAGTTAGGAAAATGTTAACAGCCTGACCATGAGTATAGGACTCCTTTGGCTGCAGAGACGAGATACTCAACTCAAAATGGAAGAAGGAGGAAAAAGAATGCATTGACTCCTGTACGTGAGAAGTCCGGGCATAGGCTTTGCATCAGTGTGGCTGGGTCCTAGTTCAAACAATGTTGTTAGGATGCAGTCACTGCTGTGGACTGAATGTTCGTGTTCCCCGAAATTCATATGTTGAAACCCAATCTTCAATGTGATGGTATTATTTGGAAGTGGGGCTTTTGGGAGGTGATTGGGTCATTCCTCATAAATGGAATTAACACTTTTATTTAAAAAGGCCCCAGAAAGCTCCCTCATCCCTCTGCCTTGTGAGGGCACAGAGAGAAAATGGCATCCATAAACTGGGAAATGGGTCCCTACTAGACATCCAATCTGCCAGCACCTTGATTGTTTGCCAGCACATCAATCGTGGATTTTCCAGCTTCCAGAACTGAGAGAAATAAGTTGCCATTGTTTACAAGCCACCCAGTTCGTGGTATTTTGTTAGAGCAGCTAGAGCAGACTAAGACAGTGTCTCTGCTTTACTTTCTTCAATTACACATAACTCTCAAGCAGGGTCTCCTCATGGGGCAAGATGGCCTCCAATAATTCTGGCTCATATCCAGTCTGTTTCTCAACTGTTACAAGAGTAGTCCAATCATGGGTTGGCAATGTCTCCCACATAGCATGACCTGGTATTGTGTTTACCTCTGAATCACTCCTTGAAATCAGGCAGCTGTGAAGTTTGATTAGCCTCGTTTAGGTCAAATGCTCACTCCATAAATGGAAGGTAGAGTCAGCTCTACCCAAATGGTAGGAACTGGAGAGCAGGTACACTCCCCATTGAAAATCTGGGTATTGTTATGACAAATAGAGAGAACGTATTAAGGTGGTCGTGATGATCAAATAAGATAGTATATGTACATAAGACAGTAAGTAAAATAAAGGGCTTATTTATTATGCCAGGTGTTATTTAATATCTCTAAAAAACTATTTATCCTTTTAATGATGATAGAGATTTTGCAACGTGAAGCATCTGCGTTATACATGAGTTGGAGATCTCCATTTCAGTTTATCAGATTCTTCTCTGTAGTTATGGTAGCAAATTCCCAAAGAATGATTGCAAGAGAAAAGAACCACCACTAAGTATTATCTTCAGCATAAGTGTTTGAGTTCTTCTAAAAGAATGAAGCAAGAATTAAGCAATTAAACCTTTGCCCTCCAAACAGCAAAGTGTCTTAAATGAGTAGAAGAGAATAAAAAGATCTAAATTTGTCATTATAAAACAAATGATAAATTCTTGGAACAGTAACTTTGCATGGGAGCACAAGTATTAACTATTTGTTATTTGAGTACTATTTGAAAAACAGTTCTTTGATTTTCAAGTGTTATAAAGACTGGTTAGATGGTCACTGATCCTAGTTCCTGTTCCTGTGCACATGTGGGGTCTGGATTTACCAGCGGCTTTGCTTTGGGTTGAGAGAATGTGACTTCTTCTGCTCAATGGAATGTGGCAGTGATGATATAAGCTGCTTTTAGGCCTTGACCTTAAAATGTTGGTTAATCTTTTAGTCCTATCATCTAATATGATGCCCTCAGAAGTCACATCTTTAAGGATGGTTTTAGATTAGATGATATTGGATGGCATTACTATCAGATGCTTGAAGCCCTGAGCTAGCAGGAAATTGGCCAAGGGGAACCACTAAACTTACTTTGAGATGTTACAGAAGTGAGTAAACTTTTACTGAGTCTCTTATTTTGGAATTGAGTATTATGCCTTGCTGAATATAATAAGCAGGTCTAGAGCAAAAGAAAATTTCACTAATAACAGCATCACTTCATTTCATTTCTACACAAAAGTACATGAATTCATGAGAGCAACAATTGAGTCAGGATTTCCGTGATGGTAGAGGAAGTTCTCCTTATCTTTTTCATCCTCAGGATAAAAATAGTTGAAAAAAATAATTCACAATTCACAATTCACAATTGATTCAGGCTTTCCGCAATGGTAAAGGAAGTTCTCCTTATCTTTTTCATCCTCATTTCATCATCATCATTGGCATTTTTAAAAATTAAAAAAATATTTTTAAAAATAGTTGAAAAAAATAATTCACAAGTTAATAATACACTTATTTATCATTTTGTTTATATCATACCATGTCTATGTCAACATTGCACCAAAAGCTTTTATGTGTCTACAGACCCTCAAGCAAATGTATTCAAATTGAATATCCAATCGTTCTCTCTATGTCCCTCAAACCTCCACCTCAAATCACTATGCAATTGAATAATATTGTCATCTACCCAATTGCTCAGGCTAAAAGCTTAAGGAATTGAATCCTTAATTCCGATGTTCCTTCTACTAGGTCACATGAATCTCACTCATATATAATTCTTGCCATTTTCATCATCACTGATCTAGTCCAAAACATCTTTATCTTTCACCTAGATTGCTGAAATAGACAAGTAATTACTAATATTACCTTTTCTTATCCTAGTCTGTCCCTTATCCTAAATTCACTTTGTAGCTAGATGAATCTTTCGAAAAGGCCAGTCTGATTGTGTCAGCCTCTTGCTGAAATCCTTCAATATCTCTAAATGACTCTTAGGATACTTCCAGCTCCCTGGTACAGCTCACAGTGCTCTATGATCTGGCTTTTGTTTCCCTCTCCAAATTATCTCTTGCCATTTTCACCAACTATTATAGGCCAACAATTAGTACTATGAATAATTCTTATGTATCTGACCCTCCCAAGATGATATTTTTGTTGACAGACACTAGAACATTGAAAGTAAGTTGTATCTGCCTCTTTGGTCCTCTTCATTCTATCCACCTGCCAGGCTTATCACATTTGTGGGGCCCAGAGAAAAAGGCACACTCACTATATGTCTAAATATTTAAAAGTTATCAATAGAGCTCACAGACCGTTAAGATATATTCTACCTTTCCATCTCACCCAATATATTCAGACTAAGTTATATTCAGGTTTTAATTTTGAATTCTCAGTTTCTTCAGCTATACTGGAGCATGACAACAGTGTGAGGAGAGAGGGCCACAATGAATGGAACAGAACAGAGAATCCAGAAATAGACTGGCACAAATATAGACAACTGATCTTTGACAAAGTGGCAAATGCATTTTAATAGAGAAAAAACCATCTTTTTCATAAATATTGCTGGAACAATTGGACATCCCTATGCTAAAAAAGAAAACGAGGGGTACCTGGGTGGCTCAGTGGGTTAAAGCCTCTGCCTTCAGCTCAGGTCATGATCCCAGCATCCTGGGATAGAGCCCCACATCGGGCTCTCTGCTCAGTGGGGAGCCTGCCTCCTCCTCTCTCTCTGCCTGCCTCTCTGCCTATTGTGATCTCTGTCTGTCAAATGAATAGGTAAAATCTTAAAAAAATAATAATAATAAAAATAAAAATTAAAAAAATTAAAAATTAAAAATTAAAAAAGAAAAAAGAAAATGAGCTTGGTATCCATATTTTACATCTCAGAAAAATATTAACTCAAAATGGAATGTGCACCTAAAGGTAAAATCTAAAACAATTACACTTCGAGAAGTACACAGAAAGTTCTAACCTCTGTGACCTTAGATCAGACAAAGATTTCTTAGATATGACACCAAAAGCATAAGAAGGAAAAAAATGATTATATTAGATTTCATTGAAAGAAAATGAAAGATAAGACATAGACTGGGAATACATATTTGCAAATCAGATATCTGATAAATAACTTCTATCCTGAATACTCAAAGAATCTTAAAACTCAACAACATGAAACAAACACCCCAATTTTTGAAAGTGGGCCAAAGTTCTCAACAAACAGTTGACCAAAGAAAATGTATGAACAGCTAATAAGCATAGGAAAAGATGCCCAATATCATTACTCATTAGAGAAATGTAAGTTAAAACCACATTAGGATACCACTCATACCTATTAAAATAGTCAAAATTAAAGGACTAACTGTACCAAGTGTTGGCATGGATGTAGCAGAACAAGAGCTCCCATAACTGCTGATGGAAATGTAAAATGTTTGGAAAACATATTGGCAGTTTCTTTTCTTTTCTTTTCTCTCTCTCTCTCTCTCTCTCTCTCTTTTTCATTTTGACAGTTTCTTAAGAAGTTAAACATATACCAAACACCTGAATCAACCCTTTCACTTTTAGATATTTACCCAAGAAAATAAAAGTATATATCCATTCAAAGACCTGTGCATGAATGCTTATAGAAGTTTTATTTGTGATGATCAAAAACTGCAAACTTAAATGTCCATCTACAAGTGGGTGGATGAAAAATGGAATACAATCAGTAATGACAAACAATGAACGATTTGATGCATGGGACAGCATACAACAATTCCTTGTCTCCATGGAAAGTACTTCATCACTTGCCAATATTCTACATTTCCTAATGTTTGGTGCTATGGACCAAATGTTTGCATCCTCCCCAAATTCATATGTTAAAGCCCTAATCCCCAATGTGATGGTATTTAAGGAGGTGGGGTCTTAGGGAGGTGATTAGGTGATGAGGGTAGAGCCCTCATGAATGAGATTAGTGCTTTTAGAAGAGACACAAGAGATATGATCTCTGTCTTTGTCATGGGAGGATACAGTAAGAAAGCATCCTTCTACAAACCAGGAAAAGGGTGAGCCAGGAACCAAATCCAGCAGCATATTTTTCTTGGGCCTCCCAGTCTCCAAATCTGTGGGAATACATATCTGTTGTTTAAGCAGTCTATGGTATTTTTGTTGTAGCAGTCTGAACTAACATATATGGATAGTCATTTCAGAATAAGGTGACTACCATCTTGTAATGCTTATAGAAGTCTACACTGGAGGTTGGTAAACATTTTATGTAAAAGGCTAGACAGTAAATATTTTAAGCTTAGCAGCCACTCGTCTGTCACAACTATTCGATTCTGATCTTGTAGCACAAAAACAGCCATAAACAATACATAAACAAATGGGTGTAGCAGTGTTACAACAAGACTATTTACAAAAATAGACAGTGGGTGGATTTAGTCCACAGGATATAGTTTGTCAACCACTGTTTTAGGCCGTTAGAATTGGTGTGTGTCTTTCAACCTTTCCCCTACTTGATATGTTGGATCTGGGTCCTCTTGGCCATTTGCCTAAGCCATTGATCCTGGATATCAAGGAGGACATCAGTGGATCTTAGCCATCTCTGTGGAGCCAAGAAGCCTGGGTACTAAAAGCTACCTGGGGACTTTTCCTGTGTCGGTAAGCAGGTTCTTTCTTTCACAAGATGCCAAAGGTCTATGAGAAGAGTGGGGGATTAAATATGACTAAAAATTCTTTGTTATCACCATAGAGAGATTGAGTTTATTTTGCTCCCCTTGGGTCCCCTGGATCCCTTGGCACTGTGACTGAGGTAACTAATAGAATTAATGAAAATAATTTTGTACTAGTTCTGCACCTACACCTTAAAAAGGTATTAGAAGCTTTTCACTTTGTACTTTCGGGAGTTCTGAACCAGCATGTAAATCACCTGCTGACTCTATACGGGGCACCTGGGTGGCTCAGTGGGTTAAAGCCTCTGCCTTCGGCTCAGGTCATGATCCCAGGGTCCTGGGATCGAGCCCCGCATCGGGCTCTCTGCTCGGCGGGGAGCCTGCTTCTTCCTCTCTCTCTGCCTGCCTCTCTGCCTACTTGTGATCTCTGTCTGTCAAATAAATAAATAAAATCTTAAAAATAAATAAATAAATCACCTGCTGACTCTATAAAGAGACCATAAGGGGAATTCATGTGGTACAATCATGGGAAGAGCTAGAGTCTCAGAGACCTCATGGACAGAGAGAAGCCCAGCCATGCCAGCATCCAGAGCTTAGCTCAGCCTTTCAGCCATCCCTAAAGAGACATCAGAGTGGGCCCTCCTGGACATTCCAGCCAAGGCAAGCTACAGATAATTGCAGCCTCAAATAACATTATATGGAGAACATCTTCCCAGATGATCCCAATAAACAAAGATGAGAAAACAATTTCAAGCTACTAAGTTTAGATAGTTCAAACAAGGCGATAAGAACACTGAGACCTTTATTTGAAAGAAAGATGTAGAGTAGATTACTGATCCTCAAAGTAGGTTCTGTGAGATGCGTATAGGTGTTCATTAAATAAGAACATCAGGGTTTTGTGTGCAATCATCAAGTTTGGTGTCCAGATTTCCAATTAAGGTTGGAAACTATTTTGTAAACCAGGATTAAATAGGTCTACTTATTGCAGAACTTCCCAGAGGCTTTAATATATACATTTTAATAATAAACATTGTGAAACTAGGAGGAGGACATAAAATTTGCCTGTGACTTTTTAAAAAGATGTACTTATTCATAGCCCGAAGAAGGATTCCCAGAAGTGATGATGTCTAAGCTGCGTCCTGACCAAGAAATAAAGTCTGGGAGATGCTGAACAACATGGTCTCTGAGCTTATTTACAGCTCTAAAATGTCATTATCTAGAATCCATTATGAGATGGTCTCTCTTAGCATTATTAGCTCTCCAGTACAAGAAGTGGAGCAAGCACATGGAGTTCCTGGTGGCTATCCAAACCTTATACAGCTTTCATTCAGTTCTACTCATTATGGATAAAGGCTTCTGCTTTGAGCCACTTAAATACTCCTGACTTCCAATCCTAATCAATGCCTTGAAGTGAAAATATGGTCACTGAGGAAGGACCAAAAAATATCATGAGTTAATGGAATGAGACCTCAGCAAAAACTTTATACAAAGACCATCTCATGTGACGATCGTATTTCAAAACAATGTCCTCTCTCCAATAACTCTGCTCCCTCAATTTGAAAATAGACTCAATTGGTTTTTTTCCCCTTGAATTTAAAAGTAAAAGTGAAAACAGTGTCACACTATTCAATCTCATCTACCTGTTAGAATATTGTCTCAGTTGCCCTACTTGACATCGCCATACTTCTTGAATTAGTCGTCCATAGTTTGTATAAGAAACGCAAACTTCCTTCTCCTCTGCTTATTTCATAACCTACTACGTTTGGTTCCCTTCTGTCACGTTCAATTACTTTGAAAAATGGCTCCTTTTCCCAGGTAAACTCATCCAATCCTGAATCTGAAGTCCTGTATACAGTATGTCTGAGAGTAAGCAGTGTTCTTATATTTCTACACCAGCCCAGCTCCTGCCCATGCCCTAGGCCCAATACTCACGCTGCAGACCTTTATTCCAACTGGTTATTTCCACCTGAATATCACACAGGTATAAAGAAACCTCTCCACTCCCAAAGGCAACACAAGGCCGTCCAAGTATTTATTCATTTATTCAGCTAGTATTTGTTGAGCACTGACTTTGGGTCAGGAACTTCACTAGACATTAGATTCTAACAGTTGAACAGGACTCCACACTTGGGGAGCTTATGGCCCAGTGGTGAAGATAGATAAATAACCAAACACTTCTAGGGGGAAACATGAGTTTCTGTGGAATTGCCCGGGAGAGACTCTTCATTCAGTCTTCATAGTGGTGAAGAAGGGTTGGAGGAAGTTGGTGTAAAGTCCTCCCAGAATAAAAAATGACTAAGTGGAGTCTTCAAGGATAGATAGGGCAAATAAAGAAGAATAAAAGAGCAGCCAACCAGAGGTAGTACCTTGTAGGGAGACTTAGAGGGAAGACACTGAGTCATATACTCACATACTCATACAGCAAGCCATTCTGCACGGCTGGATCAGTGAACGAAGGTGCACAAGAAGTCACAGGTGAGCAGTACAGGTGGAGGAAGTGTTGTCTTTACAAAACCCGAAGTTATTGACATTTTGGCATTGTGCAACAGTTACATGTCTTGTTTCTGTGTTTTCCTTGTAGATGGACTATTTTAAATATATATGCCATGTTTCTAATAAAGTTAAACATGCTTTTATCCTGTGACCTAGCAATCTTATTTTCAGGTATTTACCCAAGAGAAAGAAAAACATACTATGTCCACACAAAGACATACAAGAATGTTCAAAGCAGCCGTATTCATATTAGGCCTGAGCTGGAAAGAACCCAAATGTCCATCAATGGGAAGATGAATAAACAAATTGTGGTAAACTTATACAGTGGAATAATACTCAGTAATAAAACAGAACAAATTACTAAGACACTCTACCAAGGTCAACAATATGGTTGATCCTCAGAATCTTTACGCTGAGTAAAATAAGACAGACACAGCTCACATACTGTATGATTCCATTTATATGAAGCCCAAGAATAGGCAAAATGGATTATGGCAAAAGAAATCAGAAAATGGATGCTCTTGGTGTCAAGGTGATAGGAAAGGGACAAGGGGAACTTCCCGGGTCAGAGATGCTCTTTCTCTTGTTTCAGGTGCTGGTTGCATAAGTTTATTCACAAGTCATGGAGTTCAATGCTATGATCTATGCATTTTATTGAGTGGTAATTATACATCAATTCTTTAAAATGCCAATGATGTTGCTTTCAAAAGTCTAGGGTGACAACATGATTTGCTCGCACTAAAGCTGCTCAGATCTTGCCACATGCTACACTGCAGTATAATGATTCTAAAATATATTTTCCGTGGTGTGGAAGAGAAACATAAATACAAACAAGATGGGAAAAGTTTATTCAAAAAGATGATAAAGCAGAAATACTTTATTTTAACTGAAATAGATATTTTGGAAATTTTAGAGTAAAAAAAAAAAACCTGAGAAATCAGTATCTCCTGATTTGGACACATATAAAGAATACTTGTTTTCTCACCTGTGAATTAATTTATTAAAGCACTGAGACTAAATCCAGATGAAAATTAATGGAATATAAAAGAAAATTGAGTGACAAAATCAATAGAGGTTATTTTGACATCAAGCAGTAAGTTGTAATAAAAATATTTTTCAGATAAGACAAAGAGCAATAATTCATTAAAAGGAAGAGATAAATTTTGAATTAAAGTACTGAGTAGGTTATTTATTCTTTGATATCTAACAAAGAGGAATGAATCACAAGAACATATCGGAAAAATATTTAAATTTCTTTCAAATTGGATATACAATACTGACATTGACAGAAATAAAATCATATTCACAATATGCTTTTACCACAGCATGCCAGTTACAAGCTGATTCATAAATATCAATTGAAAGAGTATTTAAAATTATTCATATACAAGAAAATCTGCAATGCCCCCAAATCTTATAACTCTTACAATTCACATATGAAAGAAGTTTGATTGAGGTTTCTCTGAGCTTGACAACAATCCTGAAAATTTGCTTATATAGTTATGAATAAGTTGTGAACCAGAAAGAAAACATATTTTGATCAAGCATACAGAGGAATGACTGAATGATCATTTCCTTCTTTCTACAGAGAAGGATATAACAAATTTCTTGTCCTGGGGTCACTAATATGTAATCAAAACATAGGAGAAATAAAATTATAGGTATGATTCAGGCATTTAGTAAACAATAGGTTTTTTTCCCCCCTAGATTTTGTGATGTTTTTGGAATTTGTCAGAATTTTAAAACTTGTAATTTGTTGTGATTTCTTCCTGTAAGAAATATTCCCTTCCATTCTTATTTTCGTATCTGTAAATTTGTATACTTTTTCTTAAAATGCAGCTCCCAAGTTATATTGTTGTTAGGCCCCACCACCCCTGGACCCACCTGCTTGCTTCTTTTTATAGATTGTGCATTCCTCAAGGTCAGAGATTGTGAACCTTTTCTCTTTGTATCACTGGCACAGTGCCTGACAAAAAGTAGGAGCTTAGGGAATATATGTGCAATTAAATGGAGTGGGGGGAAGATACAGATAGCTTAGCTGAAAACAAAATGTCAGTGTTGGAGGGGGCTGTGTGGATACCAGATCAAAGGTTGTATTCTCTCCAGAGAATAAATATCCTTTTACCTCTTCGGGTACTGGTCTGGCAGAGCCTAATTTTTAGTAAGGTTCATCCAATCCAGCTCTCCTGTAACCTCAATTTCCTGGATACAAGTATTACTCAGTTAAAATGAAAAATAGGGGGCGCCTGGGTGGCTCAGTGGGTTAAGCCGCTGCCTTCGGCTCAGGTCATGATCTCGGAGTCCTGGGATTGAGCCCCACATCGCATCAGGCTCTCTGCTCAGCAGGGAGCCTGCTTCCTCCTCTCTCTCTGCCTGCCTTTCTGCCTGCTTGTGATCTCTCTGTCAAATAAATAAATAAAATCTTAAAATAAAATAAAATAAAATAAAATGAAAAATAGGATTCTGTGCCTTGCCTTAGCTATAGCTTTCTTATAAGGAAGGACATAAACTCAGTACCTTTTTGGTTTCATAATATCTTGGGGGAAATATTACAAATGGTTAAGTAAGGTTTGAGCCTTTGCCGTTAAGTTCAACTATAACCTGAGTCATTTAGTTAACTTATCTCTGCATTGCAAAACCCAATGAAAATAGTTTTATAACAAAATTAAAATGATAGACACCATCAGTCCCAGTTTGCTAGGTGAACTGAAGTTATCTGTTACTTTTCATGAGCAGAAATAGAGGTGGTGGCATTGCCCGACTGGAGGTTTGCTCCAGCAGCTGTCTCGTCAGGCAACGAAACATTATCCCATCCCAACAGATGTGATCCTATTTTTAAAGGCTTCTGGGAAAGGGAGATTCCCTCACCTCTCTTAGCAACCCGTTCTGATATTTTTATTTAAATATTTTATGTATTTATTAAGGAGAGAGCAGAGTGAGAGAGCGAGAGAGCAGAGTGGTTGTGGGGGAGAGCAGAGGGAGAGGGAGAAGCAGACTCCCCACTGAGTAGAGAGAGCAGAGCCAAAGGCAGAGGCTTAACCCACTGAGCCCCCCAAAACCCCCCACCCCAGGTTCTGATATTTAACACTTCATCCAGGGATGCTGGTTCTCTAAGAGTGACTCCAATATTTTCATGTTTCTGTGCTGGTGTTTTCCCTTATTCTCATTCCCTCTTTTAGTATTAATTCTATTCTGTCATCCCTTTGCCTTTTTTCCCCATTAATTTTGCTTGTAGACAACTTTTTTTTCCCCCAAATACAAACGGAATTTAAACTTAGCCAAAATCTAAAATAATATTATTAACAATATCACACATACTTGAGATGGAAATGAGTTTGAGCTTAAATTTTATACAAATGGTACCCAGGCATTTGATAATCTGTCCCTATCTGCGTCTATTAGATGTGTGTGAACTTGGGTAGGTTGAAGACATACATCATTTGATTGAAAAATGATATATTGTGGTAGCTTTGAACATTTAAAAGCCTCTATAATTTTGTTTTACTTTTTAATCTCTCTTGAATCCTCCCCAATTTTCCATGCTTTTCCTTAAATTGATGAGTTCTGAGTTGAATAACAATTCTAACAGAGGTCTAGGGTAGTGCTGAATGTCTTGGGCAGAATACATTTTATTTCTGCCTCATTAATTCAGTGTTTACCTGTGAATCTATCAATATACCTACGTAGCCCACCACCACCAGCTGGCCAACTCTCCTATGAGAGTTGTAATTTGATGGGTGCCAGGAAAATAGAGTTGCTTTGAAATAGTTCCCATTATCAGGTACCTGATTGCTTAATTGAACCTGATTCATTTAATTGAACCTATTTCTTTGCAGGATTTTTTTAAATGGAAGAACTTCTGACAATAAGATTTTAATCAGCTTGCTCCCCAAAAATCAGCAACTGCCTGGAAGCACTGAGTGTGTGGTAGATGACTGGGAATAGAGAGATGTAGAGAGAGGGTGACCATACATCCTAATTGGCCCTGGACTGTTTTGGTTCACGCCCATTGCCCAGGCAGATGTCTTTTCAGCTTCTCCTTTTACTTGCAAAACGTGTGATCACCTCAGTAGAGTCAACCTTAGTGGGAAATGGATACTAAGTGCTGGGGTGAGGAGTCTGGGGCTGGATTCAGAGTCCTCATACCCGGACTTGAATCTCTCCTCTCCCACTTGCTGACTGGGTGATTGTAGGTAGATTATTTAACTTATTTCACTCTCAGCCACCCCATAGACAAACAGGGACTTAATATTACCTGTTGGGTCGGCGCCTCCAGGAATGAAGGAGGAACAATAAAAATGGCCCCTGGCCGTCATCTTCCAGGCCGCCCTCTCCCTTTACCCATGGCTCTCCCACCAGAAGGAAGTATGCAGAGGACATGTTACCATAAGCAAACCGATACCTATGCAGGAAACAGAAACATCAGGAACTCCCCTACACTCCAATCACTGAATACCTTACCTTATATGGCTGTGAACATATGCCCTGTCTTAACCCAAGTAAATGACGCACTCAGCCCCCTCCAGAGCCTGACTTCCCCCGACTATGCTCTCCTGAGTTGCGGAACCTCACCCAAGGGCACCTTGAATAAACCTTGCCTTGGGCCTATCTCGCCTGGTGCCATGTGTATCTCGCCTGGTGTCGTGTGTATCTCGCCTGTAAAACCTTACATTAACTATTTCTTGATACTTCTAATAATGGTATAGCCATTATTATTGGAAACTACCATTTTGCCCAGCCTTTGCATTTCTAAAGCATTCCAATCTACCAAAACACAGATATTTTTCTACTCTAAATCACTCTCCATCTTGTTATTTGCATTTCATTTCTAATTGTTTCCCTCAATTTCACCGTTCGAAATTTTCTTTGGGGCACCAGGGTGGCTCAGTCGGTTAAGTGTCTGCCTTCGAGCCCCACTGGGGCTCCCTGCTTCTCTCTGCCCCTCTGCCCCACTGTCCCTCTCTCTCTGTCTCTCTCCCTGCTTGTGCTCCCTCGCTCTCTCTCTCAAATAAATAAATACAATCTTTAAAAAAATAATTTTTTTATATGTACCAAGAAAACTGATGGCACTTACACTCTGCCCCACTCTGGTTTAGCACTGACTTTCACCTTCATGCTGTGGTTCTCTGTGTATTAACTCTGTCCTTCCAACCTTGCCAAAAATTTCTCGAAAGCCATAGGACTCTGGGTTCCCCAGAACCCAGAACACTATGAAGAACACTAAGGAACTGCCAGATTCATGTGGCTTCACTGAGTTAAAACTCCAGGCTACACAGCACTCTCAGCTTCATTCTCCAGTTATTTTGAAAGGTGTCAAAATTATTAATGTTTTGTAAAGGGGGTCAAATAGCTTACAAGAGATTCCAACATGCTTCAGAAAGGTAGGAACTGCATCCTTCAGGATTGAGATCCAAAATAAGGACGACTTTGATAGTGCCAAGTGCTTTGCAGCACAAACCAAGAAAATGAGTCTGCCTTGAACTGGAGGAAACTTCTACAGAGCTTGAGTTGTATCTCCACGGTTCACTGGATTTTTAGCCTTCTCACTGGGCCTGTCAATCAAGATGCTTAGGAGAGTGCACTTTTGGCAGACAAGCCCTGACTACTTGAAATGAGGCAGGCATCACCGGAGCATTTCAAAGGCCAGACACCAGATGGTAATAATACATTTCAACTATTAGAAGTTTGGATCAGAAAGCTAAAGGTGAAGGTCTTATCTCATTTGTCAAATGATGTAATTCATTATTAAATCAGGACAAACCAGTTAACATCTGAAATATAATTCTGGTGGCTATTTATAACGCACTCACCGGTTCATTTAGCTTGACTGGCTTATTTAATTGTGTGCAGCATTTCACAAAAACGTAGGAAATGACCTATGCAAATCACAGTTCTGGTTAATCAAAATTTTTCTGCATATGCCAATTAAATGTGAACACGTTTGAGTTACTCGATGAAATTGTATCTTACTTAAAACAATTCAAAGCAGAAAACACTCAGGTAAATTTAGTGAGCTACGACAACTTGGGTGCTATGCTTTATTCAGAATGAAATTGTTCACAAAAAGTGCTCCTATCCAGGCTCTCAAGAAGAGAGGGTGGCCATAAATGAGTCAGTTAATTCTTCAAACATTAATACCAAAAGTGAAAACAAAGACGTTAGCAGACTCTACCCTGGGAAGTGTCTATGTACTTCCTAGTGAGAAGTGAATGCGTTTAGTCTTAAAGAACGTTTAGAAGATAAAATCCTGGCAATTCTGGCACTGACTAGGGAGGGACAGGTAATATAATCAATCTGATACTGAATGTTTTACAGCTATCACACAATTTACCGCTGGAGTCACCAACATCCTTCTTCATCATCCGCATCATAATCATCACTATCATGGTGATTTTATTAAGCATTTCCTATGTGCCAGGCATTGTTCTAAGAATTTCTACTTGTCTTAATTCATTTTACCCTCTCAAAAATTCTAGGAGGTGAGTGCTCTTGTTATGCCCATTATAAGGATGAGGAAACGGTTCTCTCAGTAAGAATCACAGAATATCAAAGGTGGAAGGAAACTTAGGGCTCCCTTCTTTTTTTTTTTTTTTAAAGATTTCATTTATTTATTTGATAGACAGAGATCACATGCAGGCAGAGAGGCAGGCAGAGAGAGAGAGAGAGAGAGAGAGGAGGAAGCAGGCTCTCCACTGAGCAGAGAGCCCGATGAGGGGCTCGATCCCAGGAGATCATGACCTGAGCCGAAGGCAGAGGCTTTAACCCACTGAGCCACCCAGGTGCCCCTAGGGCTCCCTTCTTTGAACTAGAAGTTTAAAATGAGGACAGGCAGGCCCAGAGCTTAATGTATTGCTCTCACAGAAAAAGTTAGTGACTGAACCACAAATATTTAAACAACAGGCCTATATTAAGTGCTTTCTGTATGCCACACAACCCTTACAATAACACTATGAGATAAATACTATTGTCTCAATTTGCAGAAAAATAGGCTCTCAGAGATGTTAATGTATCCGGGCAATCACCCTCAGATCAATGAGTCTGTTGGGCTTTGGACCCTGGTCTACCCCTAGAGGTCTTACTAGTATCAACAGACTTCCTCTCTAGTAAGACCACCTCTCTTCTCTGTGGGCCTTCCCCTATAGCTCCGTGGCCTCCTACCTAGGCTATAAACGGCTACATTTTAATCTCTGGCTTTGGTAGGTCTCATGAGGAAGGAAACAGTTCATGGAATCCTGGAATGATTAAGAAAGAAGCCAAAATAAGTGGCGGCCCCTTTTCTAAGTTCTGAAGCCCAAAAGCAGTTAGAGCCTCTCAGTTTGTTCTACAGAAAATTAAATATCAGTGATAATGGAAATCTTAACAATATATCTTTATGCTTTCAAATCTCCTGATATTTAAAATCATGCGTACCTTCATTTCCTCTTTCAGTTAGGTTTCTTGGGGGCATTTTGCAAACTACTGTCATTATGATTGTAATGCAATAAACTTAGCGGTGAGATCTCTTACTGAGGACTTACACTCAAATGCAATTGTCTTGAGTTTTTTCTGCCTCACATTTCACCCTGACCATGAAATCAATATTTCCCATCATGTACGCTTGTTTTTTAAAAATTGCATCATGGTTTTATTTGATAAAGAGAGTTTTAAAGGTGACACCTGGTGATTTGTTCTCAGTGTATATTTATTTAGGTTTCCCTGTTTGGGTCAATAAATATTATTATGCATATATATGTAAGATGAGAAATACACACACAATGTACCAAACAGGAGATACACACACACTTATGTACTTGAGATTTTACATAACCATTAATTTTTTCTAGCTACATACATGTGAAACTTGATGATGCTTCCAGCTGCCAAGCAAGCCCAAGATCACAGTTTCTGTATAAAGGGGCAAGGCTGAAAAATTAGTTTTTCAAGAGCCAAGTAAATCTGGGAGTTGCTTCATTAACATGGAGATGTGATCTGAACTTGTTAAGTATTTGCTAATAAGAGAAAGGTACCCTTTATAGATATTTGGAAGGCTATTATTTTTACTCATCTACTCTGATAATACAATGCATGTTCTAAGACAAGCTGGGGGTGGTAACCAAGGGCTTCATTTATCTGAAATTAGAAGTGCCCATAATGGGTTGGCAGGGCTGTGGGCAGCATTATGTGTTTCCCAGTTCTCTCTAATTAGCCATAGAAAAATGTGAAGAATAGCACCCACATTATCCAAATTCTCTTTAGGATTTGCTACCTTAAAAACTATTTTCCTTTTGTTATGTTAAATATGTATAATTATGTTTTCAGAAAGCCTTCTTTTGGAATTCTTTCCTTGCTGACCTGCCACCCAGTTGCAAGCCATATCCAGCAGCTACTACTTATTTATTGAAGGTTCTTTTGGGGAAAAGCTCTAAAAATTAATTAAAAGAATATATCATATATATTATATCTATATTTAAAATATTAGATATAACATATAATAGATATATACTATATTAGATATAATATATTAGACTATATTAGATAATATATTATAGCTAATTATAATACATATGAAATATGTGTTTTAAAATATCATATTTAAAATATATATATATTTATTTATTTATTTATTTTTTTAAAAGATTTTATTTATTTATTTGACAGAGAGATCACAAGCAGGCAGAGAGGCAGGCAGAGAGAGGAGGAAGCAGGCTCCCTGCTGAGCAGAGAGCCCGATGCGGGGCTCGATCCCAGGACCCTGAGATCATGACCTGAGCCGAAGGCAGCGGCTTAACCCACTGAGCCACCCAGGCACCCCTAAAATATATATTTAAAACTCCAAAGTCTGTCTCCTTTTTAAAATCACCTACTTGATAAAGGAATCTTCTTCTGGCTTCTGGTTGCTTCTATTACATCATATCTTACTACTTTCTCCCTCCAGCTCTTCAACTCTCTCATCTACCCACACTGGCCTTTCAGTTCCTTGTGGCATGAACTGCTTCTTGGCTTAGGGATTTTATACTTTCGGTTCCCTCTTTCTGAGGCACCGTTTCTCTGCTCTTCCGCAGTTGGGTCACAGGCCAAGTGTCAACTCTGCAGATACCGCCCCCCCAACCAATATTATTCCACCCTACATATTTACTGTCTACTAACTACCTTGTTTTATTCTTCATGTTCTCATGATTTGAAGTGGTCTTATTTGTTAATTTGGTTACTATTTGCTCCCCAAGCAGAATGTGAGCACTACAGAATCCAGAGGCCTCATCTGCTTTGTTTACCCTTGTGTCTCCAGTGACCAAAGGGTGCCCAGCGCATAGGCATTTGATATGTTATTTCTGGAACAAAGAGAGAGTTGATAGATAGATAGATAGATAGATAATAGATGTCTTTACTTCAAGGTAGAAGTTATGATATAGACTACCTCAAGGGCACATTAGTTGGGAAGTGGCACAAGAGAACATTCTAGAAGGTTAAAAATATTCTCCTTCTTGATCAGAATAATGATTACACAAACACATGCACATACATACACAAAAATTAATCTGGTCGTACATTTGTGATTTGCTTATTTTGTGTACCTAAATTTAAAAAGATATGAACTATTGTGTTAACCCATCAAGGACTAGACTAGATACATGACATTTGGTAAGCTTGGTAACACTGGTGCCTGGGTCAGAGATCTCTAGGCTTCCAGCACAAAACCTTTGATTGTTGGAAAATAGTTGTTGCCTTAAAGGACAGTTCTAAGATCAACCACACACCAGGATGCCTTTCTAAAACCACAGGTTGTTCTTTTATTTTATTTTATTTTTTTAAAAGATTTTATTTATTTGACAGACAGAGATCACAAGCAGGCAGAGAGGCAGGCAGAGAGAGAGGAGGAAGCAGGCTCCCTGCTGAGCAGAGAGCCCGATGCGGGGCTCCATCCCAGGACCCTGAGATCATGACCCGAGCCGAAGGCAGCGGCTTAACCCACTGAGCCACCCAGGCGCCCCAGGTTGTTCTTTTAATGTGGATCTGTTTTACCTATTATCTACCTGTGACATTGGGTAAGACTTTATTTAGCTAAGGGAGTCTCATATTTTCTCAGTGGCTCTGCCATTGCTTATACACAGAGCCCAGGAAAAGATAAGAAGGCAGGAATATAAGACTAACCTTAAAACTCAGAGTCCTTATTCACCATCATTCATAGCTGGCACAGCCTCCACTAGTTGAGATTCCACAATGCATATCAGAAGAAATGATTATAAAACAAAGATGGATGAAATGAGAGGGCCCTAGGGGACGTGGGTATATCAGTTTGCTAGAGAGAAGATTTTGTATGCAAGAATATGCATTATTCTCTATATGAAGAATGTCAATGGGAAATGACATACTGAATAAGTGGTTCCTTTATGAATCTTTTTAAAAAAGATATAAAACAAATAATTAACTTTCTAATGCTGTTATGATCTATGAAAATCAATGACAATGGCCTTGTTTATATAAATGCTCTTTTCAAGTAATTGAATCTTAACCCTCTTGAGTAAAAAGTATTTTAAAAACGATTTTAATTTTCAATTGTAGGAATCTTTCTAAGCAATCATGAATTTCTTCCTTCTCACTTATAAAAGGTGACACACTCCTCTCTCCTTGCTTTGGGCTCATCAAGTGTGTTGATGGTTGTATGGGACCCTCTCAGCAGTAACTATGTTGTTATCCCAGCAACAACCTCCTCAACCTACCCCACTCCCTGGTTAGTTGTCTATTTTCAGCATCTCCTTCCTTGCTGAGAGCGCTCTCCCTTGGATCTGGGATACGATCCTCTACTAGCACGTCTTCTCTTTAATGTAACCCTTTTAACTTACTACCTTATTATACATAGAATTTCTAGCTAAGCTTGTCACAAGCTTGTGACAGTTATTTGACTTTGTGTGTGTGTGTGTGTGTGTGTGTGTGTGTGTGTGTGTGTGTGTGTTTCCTCTTCTGAACTCATGGTTCAAAGTTATATAAAAGAGGGTCCAATCTATCAGAGATCTGACCAACAGACAGAATGAGAGTGCATCAAGTCTCTGGTCTCAGAAATCCTAAAAGGTAAAGGACTGAGGTAGCAATAAAAAACTTCATTGGCGAATTCAAGAAAAATGCATCTGTTCCTCCAAAATGTTTTAAGGTTTGATAATGAGAAATAACTCTTCTCACTTCTGAGCATATAGTATATCAAATTTACATGGCCTAGGTTTAAGCTGAAATTTCTCTCCCCTCGACCACCATAGAACTTGGTAGGAATGTGAAGGTGCTTGATAAGCTCTTTCCCCTGTTCTTCCCCTTTCTGCTCTCCTCTTTTCCTTTTCCTCCTTTTTTTTCTCACCCTGGGTTGTCAGCAGTTCAAACTTTAGAATTTATGACTGTAAGGGAACCCCCACGGATGAGGAAGTGGAGGTCCAAGAAAGGGGAGGCAAGTCTCCTGCTGGTTCAAGGTCAGAGCTGGGACCTGTGCTCTTTGCTCTTACCTAAGGAGCCCAGGTCATCGTGGCTCCCTCTCCACAGGCCCTGGCAGAGGCTTTCTCAGTTGGTACCCAAATACCTATTTTCCACTTTGCCTCTCACTTCATATTTCCACACCCTTTCCCCTTCAGTCTGTGTCCTATTCCTAGACCTCTATTGTTCCCCCACAGCAACCCTGCCCAAACATGGAGACTCTCTGTGTTACCCCCCTCCACGCTTCTCCATATCATCCCCATCCTGTGCTTTGTCAAGATAAATTAGTTTGAGTCTTAAGCTAGCTGTCACTCTGGAAAAGCAATCTAATAAATTAATCTCTCATAAGAAGTTAATGACTTATTAAGAGCTTAGGATATTAAGAGTTCACTACTCATATTTGGCTTGTACTGGAAGATTTTCATCAATGCAAAGCCCTAACCCCATGCAGTGACTGTTAAGTGGAGAAATTTCAACTGTAACCCATTTTGGAGTGGGGTAAGGTGATAGCAGAGAAGGGGGGGGCTATTGTTAATGACATACCATAAGCCTATGTTCCCCTATATCTAAGGGAGCATGCACTTCAGGCTTTACTTATCCTGGACAGTCTTATTCCTACTACTGACTGTTTCCTAATTTGGTTTTTTGTTCTCCAGTCTTCTGGTTTTCCTATCTTCCTCAAGATAAAGATCTGATGTAAGCAGCCATTGAGGGCTCTCTAGAATGTAAGAAGCTAGCCTACTAGCAATTTAGACTGCTGAAAGGTGCAGAGTCCTTCCGTAAACTGTGGGCATGCCTCGTCCTAAACGAAACCAGAAAATCATCAAAGTTTGTTTGCATTCTGTTCTTCCCCACCGACTACCTCTCTCCCACCCATCTCCCCACTGTACTTTCCTAATTCTGTGCCCCACAAACCTTTGTCCTCTCTCAAATCTTCTCATCCCCAGCCTTGGTTCATTCACTAGGGACTTTTCTTTCTGAACATATGTTTACACAGAGGAAATTTGGTTAAACTAAAAGTCACAAGAATATTTTTGAGGAATAAAAAGGTCCAACTTGTCATAAGGGATCACATGAAGCCTGAGGAAGGTGATACACTGCGCAGAAGGGGGTTCTCAGGCAGTCAGCTAGCTTCATTTCAATCTTAGGGACAAGTGCAAAGCAATGGTTTTCAAGGTTTAATGAGAACGGGAGCCACAGGTGGTGGGGTTCTCCTTAAGAACCATGGAGTTTCCCGGGACCTAATTGTGAGGATTCTAGTTTTACAAACTTAGGGGTCAGTCCAGACTTTTACAAAAGCATTTCAAGAGATGTTATGGATGCCTGGATGGTTCAGTCAGTTCAGCGCCTGCCTTTGGCTCAGGTCCTAATCCCAGGGTTCTGGGATCTAGTCCTGAATTGGGCTTCTTGCTCCCTGTCCCTCTGCCTGATGCTTCCCCTACTTGTGTTCTCTCTCAGTCTTTCTCTCTCTCTGACAAATAAATAAATAAATAAATAAAATTAAAAAAAAAAAAAGAGCTGTTGCTATTGGTGGTCTTTGGTCTTTGAAACATACCTAGAGAAACTCTGGAGTATGGGGTGATGGGTGGGTCACCAGATGGTTAGAAGTCTATGAGCTCTGCCCATTCTATGAAAGCCAGGTGGATGAACACTTGATCCTTCAATCATAACAGATGTCACCTTCAGCCTCAGGTAGTATGGCTCCAGCAGATCGGTCCTTAATTATCACCCCATCCTTCCACTTTCCAACCAAAGGAAGTTATAATGGGATAGACTGGTCTTCCCATTTGGTGTTTGGCTTCTATCCTATTAACAATTCAACAGACAGGCATATTTTTCCCACAAAATTCTTCTTTCCCAACTAATTTTTGGAATCCTAAGCTTCCTTTATACCACACAAATCATGAAACTGCTTAATTCTTCACCATATACCAAGGAAAGCAGGTGAGTAGAAAGAGGGAGAGCCATCAGAAAGGCAGTTCTAAATCATCACTCCTTACCAAGACCCAAGGCTATATTCCATTTACCCATCAGAATTCTATAGCAGGTAACCCCTTTATTTATTTATTTATTTTTATTTTTTTAAAGATTTTATTTATTTGACAGAGAGAGATCACAAGTAGAGAGAGAGAGAGAGAGGAGGAAGCAGGCTCCCTGCCTAAGCAGAGAGCCTGATGTGGGACTCGATCCCAAGACCCTGAGATCATGACCTGAGCTGAAGGCAGAGGCTTAACCCACTGAGCCACCCAGGCAGCCCCAGGTAACCCCTTTAGAATCTTATTTATAGTATATAAATTTATCTGAGGGAATGGCATGCTAGTTAATTCATTTTACAGTTTTGTGGAGGGATTTATTGCAGTGATTTATATAGAATTTGCAGTCATAAGGAGTTAGGCACATCATTTTGATCAATTCCCGAACTTTAAAAATAGAGAAACCAAGGCCAGAAACATAAGGGATATAGTAGACACACCCTCCCCACAAGGGCTCCTGCTCCTCTTCTTTCTTTTGGGAACTACTCTTTCCATGAGGACCACCCCCAACTCCAAGTCTAGGTACCAGCAATCAGATCACCCTACCACCCATGCCCAGTGATTGGCCCAAGGGCAAGGAAGTGACTAAGGCGGCCTTGAACTCTCTGGGAAGAAGGTCTTTTCCCACTGGGGTTGCTAAATTGGGAAAATGATAATCTGACACTGCTGCCACCACCCTGCAAAGTATTTGTCTGAATAGTGAAGTGAAACAGAGGGATAGGAAAAGCTAAGAGAGGGAGAATGGACCAGGGTAAGATCATTGGAGCCCCAGGAGCGGGCTGAGTTAGAATTTGGTTCTTTACTTCTAGTTGTATGAGTCAGTGAAGTCCCTGTCACTCTTTTGTTTGTTTGTTTGTCTTTAAATTAACACAGAAGGTATTATTTGTTTCAGGGGTACAGGTCTGTGAATCATCAGTCTTACACAATATACAGCACTCACCATAGCACATACCCTCCCCCATGTCCACCCCCAGCCACCCCATCCTCCCAACTCCCTCCCCTCCAGCAACTCTCAGTTTATTTCCTGAGATTAAGAGTCTCTTATGGTTTGTCACCCCTTTCATTCTTAAACTAGTTTGAGTTGAGGATTTAAACTGATTAGTAAAATGGACACGGCTGGTTCTGAAGCTTTCGGCACTCAGTTTTCTTGCCCCAGTGTATCAGTCTCCATGCTCCGGGGCAATAGGTCTTGAGTTTCAGAATGCCTAAGTGTAAACTGCATTATCTGCTAAAAATGCAGATTACTAAATCCACAAAGGTTCAGATTTGGTGGGACTGGGTGGCAAAGGCCATTAACCTGTCCCCTTCTTCCTGAATGAGAAAAGTTCCGGGTGGCTTACGAGGCTGTTCTGTCCCCTAGCTGTCACCTTCTGTTCCAGTCACACTGTTTGCCTTGAGGTCTACAAACATGCCAGGCTTGCTCTGGTCTTAGAACTTTATCTTAGCTGCTCCTTCTACCTGAAAAGCTCTTTACTCCACCTAGATATACTGCTAAACCATTCTCTTTAATTACCGGCAGAAGTGTCACTTTTAAGAAGTGTCACTTTTGGGGCACCTGGGTGGCTCAGTGGGTTAAAGCCTCTGCCTTCAGCTCAGGTCATGGTCTCAGGGTCCTGGGATTGAGTCCCACATCGGGCTCTCTGCTCCGCAGGGAGCCTGCTTCCTTCTCTCTCTCTCTCTCTCTCTGCTTGCCTCTCTGTCCACTTGTGATCTCTCTCTGTCAAATAAATAAAATCTTAAAAAAAAAAAAGAAGTGTCACTTTTAGGAAGTCTATTCTGATCTCCCTATTTAATACAGTAACACAACACCCCTCACCCCACCCATATCCCCTACCCTATTTTATATCTTCCCCCAACTCTTTTCACCTACCATAATTCTATACCCTTCATTTCTTGTTTATTTTCTGTTCTCTTCTTCCTCCATTCCCCCTCCCCCTTGCTAGACTGCAAACTTCAGGAAATTGGGGATCTTTGATTTGTTCACTGACATATCTTAAGTATCTTCAGCACCAGTAGGTAAGTAATAAATATTTTTTGAATGAAAATGCTTTCAGTTCAAGGTGATTTCTGACTCTGAAAAAATTGCCGTACTGCCATGTGGACATTAATTATTTTATTTTCTTAAGACTTCTCAATCCAGATCCCCAGATTTTCTTTAGCTTTCCATTGGAGAAGCAGTAGGAAAAGTAATGGAAAGAAAGTTCTTACCTCAGTGCTGATGCTATGTATGGGGGTCCAAGCTGGGTCACCTATGCTGGAGGGACCCTCACTTTCCTTAGAGCCCCTTAGGGCTGAGGGCACAGTTTACCATTGCTGATTTTGTCTCTGGAGGTTTTCTGGGAGGAGGAGTTCTTCTGTTACTCTATTTCCCTTGCTTGTAAGCAACTGGACAGACATATTACAGCATTAGCAGTTGGAGACAGGGATGCATTTACTTCAACGTACTGATTTTTTCCAAGTAGAAGGATGATAACTAGTGTGCACATATTCACACATTCTGCTTCAACCTAATTCAGGCTACCTTCTTTAGAAGCTTTATGATTTTGGAACAAGGTAATTAGAATTGAAGTTTGACTAAACACTGCCTTTAGGGGTCCTCTTTGGTAGTGGGATCAGGTCATCAAAACTGATATATATTTGCTTTTTTTAAAAAAATTATTTTAACTGCCCAATTAGCTGAATACCTTAATATTCACATTATGGCACATAATCTCATCTTTTAAAGAGTCATTTATGATTTCAACTAACACTCATTCTAGCGAAGCAAAACGCTGCTTGCTATCCTTGCTCAGTTTCTGGGAGTTTGGGCAGCTGCTGTTGTGTGTGCTGAAGGGAAATTGGATTCTTAAAGGAACTGCTTAATCTTCTCTATTAAGCTATTAAATAAAATGGGCTCTGGGAGTATGTAGCAGGTGGGTTTGGAAGTGAAAAAACATTTCCAAAATCATGTTTTGCGTTTCAAATGGATGTTTAAAAATGCAACGGCATACATTTAAGAGGGAGCGATGATGGGTGAGTTTTTATTGAGTGACTCAAGTTAAGTGAAGAAAGGCTGAAAATTCAAGAACTTATATAATGAAAGGAGAAGCCGCTTTAGTGGAAGTAGGCCTTGAATTTAAATGAGATCAACCTGGAAGGACACAGTGAAATTTATTCCAAATCATTCAGATTTTTCTCCTTTGAAAAAAAAAATCGATGAAAAACGTATCGCCCCTTTATTTTGCGGAGTCGTCCTTCAGGGCAATGTCGCCATTGCACGGGGACCTCAGAAATACACAATGATTATAGGTCGAAATGACAAACAAAACAAACCAAAACCGAAACTAGCAGTGCAATTGTCGAAGTCATTAAGGGGGCTGTCCTCCCACTTAATGTATTCATTTTTAATGAAAAGGGAAAGGAATATTTGATATTCCCTGACATTTGGTCCCTTTCCGCGAAATCTGAAACTTGAGACGCAAAACATTCCGCAGTTGTCGGTGAAATACCGGCCTTAAAAGCAGAACCACAGTGAACGTCTTTGGCCCGGAATTCCAGAGACTAATTTCCACCCCTCCCACGGAGTCACCTGCTCTGGGGGAACCCCGGCCAGAAATCCGGGTCGCGCCAGGTCAAATCTTGCGCGTCTCTTGTTTACTCCGCCCGGGGCAGGGCGGCGGCGCAGCCGGATGGGGGGGGGGGGTGGTTTGCCGTCCGGGCCCGTGGTGCCCGGGGCACTGGGCTCCGCTCGGCTCTGCGCTGTTGCTCGGGTGTCCGGGAGGGGCGGCGCGCGGTCTCCGCCCGGTGGGGAACCACTCGGAGGAGGCGCTCCGGGTGCTCGCCGGACCTTGCAGCCACTCGCCGCGGCCTCAGGGGAACCTCCCCCGAGGGTGCACACGAGTCCACACACGCCGGGTAACGGCTGGAGGGAGCCCCGGTGTCCCCGGGGTGTCGCCGGGTTGGGGAGGAAGCCCAGGGCCCGGTCCACACTCGCCTGGGATTCCCCTGCCCCCGGGCCCCGCTCTCCCCGCGCGGGCTGCGATTTCACTCGCGTCTCTTCGTAGGCGGGCGAAGCGCGCGGGCTGGAGGCAGCGGCTAGCCCCGGGTCCCAGCGCGGCCCACAAGGAAACCGGCAGCTGTTCCCCGCGCAGCTGCCCAAGCCAATTTGAATACCCTCGCGAGGGCGGGCCGCTCGCCCGGAGCTGGGTGCGCCCAGGGCGCCCTGGTGAGTGACCCCAGGGAAGGCAATGGGGGCATTTCGAACGCGTGAAAAGTTCGTGCTTCCTCAGGGGCACGGAAAGTGCTAGTAAAAAGGTTTTTTTTTTTTTGACCCTAACATAACCGTGAGTAGAGGAGGGTGCGAGGAAGAGCTTTAGGGATCAAGAGGTACACGGACAAAATCATAATGACAATACTAATTATTATATAATTCCGTTTGTCATCAAAACTAGGAAGATTAAATTATATGGGGAAATGGGGAAGTTGGGTGGGGGTGGGGGTAGGTTTCCACGTCCCTAAAGGAAATTCTCAGGCTCCTAGAGACGCCCAAGTTTTTTTGCATGACAAGTAGAGACCGGCTCTCGGGGGAGTTTCCCGATCCCAGCGAGCGCGAGCGCTAGCGCGAGCTCGGCGGCGCTCTTCCAGCACCGAGCGGCCGCAACCGGGCCGGGACCTTCCCTCCCGGCCGCCTCCCTCCCCCCCCATCGCCCCGCGCGCCGCACAATCCTTTCTCGCTCGCCGGCTCCAGACTGGTTTTTCTGGTTCAACCTCCCTCCCTGAGACGCGCTGGGGGATCCGATGACGTCGCTGGCTGAGTCTCTCCCTCTTCCTCCCTCCCTCCCTCCGCCTCTCCCCCCGCCCGCCCTCGCCGCGCACTCCTCCTAGTAACTTCTGTTCGGGGAGGCGCTGCCAGGAATAACCCGGTGCGTCCACAGCCCGGGAGGGGAGGCGGCCGCTGCGGCTCCCGCACGCAGACTGCTTGCGGCCCGGGCCTCGCGCTCCCTCGCGAGCCCCGCGGCCCCTACCCCGGGCCCATCTCCGTATACTGTCAGAAAAATAAATAAAGGAAAGAGGAGCCTGGGCAGGCGGTCGGGATCTCTTCCCTCCCTCCGCGCCCGCCCTCCCTCTGTCCTTAAGGAAATGCTACCAGACACCCCCCACCAGACACGCTCAGCCTTGGCGAGGAGCGGCCGCCGCGGCAGCGAGAACAAGGGCACCAGGGGGGTTTCCTCCTCCTCCTCCTCTCCCTCCTCTCCCTCCTTCTCCTCTCCGTCCTCCTCCTCCTCCTTCTCCGCGGTGACTTTCCAGGTGAGCGGCCGCCGCTGCTGCGAGGATCCCCCTTGCCCGCTCGGGCTCGGGCCGCCGTGTCGCGCCCTCCTCCCGCCCCTGTCACCCGGCGGCTGCCGGGAGCTGACAGCCGCTCGGGGGGCTCGCGGCCCGGAGGCGGGCAGCCGGCGGGAGGCGGGCTGGAGGTGAGAGGGTGGAGAGGAGGCGAGCGGGGCGCCGCCGAGTGCTGTCTCTCCCTGCCGGAGGAGGGTCTCCACAAAAACATCTTCGGGGACTATGGCACAAGTCTTTGCCAAGTTCAGTCTTGGACCTTGAGGCTCCCCGGAGCCTGGAGCAACTTGGAGGGTCTCCTGGCTGGTTAACAATATTCCTACACGTCCGGACTTTGGGGTGCTGGGTGCAGCCTTAGGGTGCGTGGAGGGCGGACCGACCGTTTGGGAGAGCAGAGCGGCGGGAATCTAGGTTCCTCGGCTCGGTAAGTGGCCTAGGCGCCGTGTTTTTCCTGCCTCCTTTAGCACCGGGAGCTTGTTTCACTTTATACCGAAATCGCCTCCGCCGGACTCGGTCGCTTCTCGCGGCGCGTGCCCCCGGCCCCTTCCCTGTTTTCCCAGGGTGAGGGTCGGAGGGGGCGGGGATGGGGGATACCTCGCCAGGGGGGTCCGGCGCGTCGGGAAATGCGGGGAATACCCTGGCCGAGGATCTATGCAGATGAGGGGAGGCTGCTTTGCGTAATGTCCTGGGGGGAGGGGGCCGCGCGGGAGCGCTGGAGGCAGGAATGTGCTTGGTTACTAATGAGGGACGTGCACCGGCGCGCACCGCCGGGCCACCGCTGCGGCTGCCGCGGCCGCTGGTCCGTCGTCAGGTAGCGGGGGAGGGGGGCGCGGGCGCGCGGCGCTGGCCAGGGGCGGGCGGGCGGCGCGGGGGCCGGGCCGCCGGCCTGCGGCCGAGCGAGCGCGGCGAAGGCTCTATCTGTTGGCATTTCAGTGACTCCTTTCTCCTCCGGAGCGAGGAAGGGAAGGAAGGAAGGAAGGAGAGAAGGAAGGAAGCGAGGAAGGAGGGGACTGTCTCGATGGAAGGTTCAGGCGGAGGCGCCCTCGCCTTGCGGGTGCACCAGCCGCAGAGCGGCTCCCGGCGCGTCCGGCAGGCCGGGGGCGCGTGGAGACGGGTGGGGGCGGTTTGCATGCGTGTTTGTCGTGCGTCTGCCCGGGGACCGGGAAGGGACATGTGTGTTTGGGCTCTGCACTGTGGGGAGCTGGGTCTGCGCCTTTATGTCTGTTCCCTGAAGTGGGTGGAACGTTGGCCCGTTCCGGGAATGTTCCATGACGTGGTGCAGCCACAGGAAGGGGGTTAACGAGGGGCTCTCTGCCGCGGCGGCTCTATCAAAGCAGATGTGCTGCTGCTGCTCTCACCTCCCTTCACCCCTCCCCCCGCCTTTCCATTCTGTGCGTCTGGTGTTGATAGGGGCGAGACAGGAAAACACTGCTGTGTGTGTGTGTGTGTTTGGGGTGGGGTGGGGTGGGGGTGGGGGTGATGTATGTGTGGTGTCTGTCGTATTTGGTGGGGGAGACTCCAGATCAGCTCTGCCACCCCAGCTGTTATCACAGATTGGTGCGCTTTATACGCATGTGCCTCTCGCGTTCTGTCCCTCTTACATAACACTGCCAGTGCAGCAGAGGACACGAGAAAATGCGACCCCAACCCTCCAAGCCCAAATTGGGTGAGGGGATAGAAGGTCAGGAAGTGTCCCTTGGTGTTGTCCTTCAGGGACCTTGCTTCCAGTGGAAAAAGGGAGGAGGGGAAAGGGTTTTCTTCAAGTGGCTCTTCTCATCTCTGACTTGAAAGCATCTAACTGAAAAGGACTGCAGGAACTAGTCTTCTCTAATGGGAAAGCTTTTACAGGCTTCGCCGAGGGAAAGTGGGTACTTTAACCTCGGGAGTACAGAGAAAACAGAGGGTCCTTAATAGACACTTAGAGGAGCTCAGCACTATGTGTGGGGTAGGGGTCAGTGGGGATGGCTTTGAGGGGACCAGAGAAATAACCTGATAATAGGTTTCGCTGGAGGCCTTAGGACACCTGTAATGGCTTAGAATTCTCACAGGAAGCAGTGTGTGCAACTGACATTGCAAAAGCCTTATTCTCTGCACAGTTTCTTAGGCCTAAAATGAACATAAAAAGGCTTGTTTCCGGTACTTTCATTATAATGGAAAATTTGAACCGATTGTTCTCCTTCCTTTTTTGCCATTTTAAAAATAACCCAATTTACCTCCAAATAAATATTGGTACTCTCTCCCACCCCCAAAGGCTAGACCTTGATAATTCACAAGAGAACTGTGTTTTTCTAGCATACTCAAAGCTCTAGTCAAGGGCTATTGATTTTTCTCTTCAGTACAGTTGTTTCTTTTGTGGTGCATAATCAAGCCCAGAAATTACTTGAAATATTAATAAGATCCATTTTAATTAAATTTGCAATGATCTGTCCTCCTAGAAAAAGGCCATTTAACTTTATTAGAAACATTTCCTCCAGTGGTATAGTATAGTAATGTTTGGTGATATTTGTCCTTGAGCAAACCAAGTTATTTTAAATATTTGCATATATATGTATATAGATATATATTACATTTATCTTCTGTATATGACATATGTATTAGTATTTGCAGATGTCTTGTGCTTTTCATCTTGTGAGAGTGCCAAAACAAGGTTTTAACCAAATAGATTGTGTAATGAGTAGATTTGGTTTGATTTTTACACTTGATCTTAGCCAAAAGGCTGAGAAATGATTGATTTGGTTTGATTTTTAAGGTATAGGCCAAATGGTTAACAAGACAGAAATGCCTTCTGTGTGCTATCGCTTTCATTATTAGACAAAATTCCTGTGGACCACAAAGAAATCATGTTACCAGATAAGAACGGTGCATTTTATTTTGAGGTGAAAGGGATTTACCAACATCCACTTAATGATAGTATGCTTCCAGTGTCATAATCCTTTTTGACCACTAGGTTTGAAACGTGCAGTATCTTTCTTATGTACAGGGAAATGTTATATGACAATAGTGAATCTTTTGAAAATTGTCTGAGTTTCCTGCTTTGAACATAGGTCAGGTATAAAACAAAATTTGTTTGTTGGCATCTATATCTCTTGATACGGTGGATTGTATTTTATGAGGTTATGGTGTCAGTATTTTATGAGGTTGGCTCTTTTAGAGACTGCTTCTGTTTATGTAAGAGTGCTTATGATTAAATTGATGTGAAATTGATCTGGGGGCAATTTTGGGAGTGGTAGCATATTAATGATACTATAGATGTGAATTTTAACTTGTTAGGTCCCTGTGGAGGTCTTTGGAAAAATACCATTAAAGTAGATAAAACATTTTTATATTTCTATTAAACATGAGATGTGAAAATGGATTTACGATATGTGTGTTATCACAGAATGAAATCATATTATTTGACTACATCGAAAGATTAGCCAGCGGAATCTTTTGATTGATTAGGTTCCTTTTACATGAGATGTGTTTTCAAACATTCTTGTTACCATGAAAACAAAACAGAGACAACATGTATGCAGGCGTCCCTTGTGGAATAATGGTACATGTGTCTGCTTGAGCTTTTGGCACGTTGTCACTATTCAGGAAACCAGGTTGAATTTTTTGTGCTGATTGAATTTAAAATGAAAAAAAATTTTTTTTAAAGAATTTGCCTATTTTGATTTTTAAAGCAGGGCTTACTTACTTCAACAACAACAATAACAAATATTAGTCTATTTGTGTTGGTGTAGATTTTTTTTAGTTATCAATAATTAGCTGAGGTTAACCTGAAAGCTTCAACACAGCAAAAGTAGTTTTAAAGACCTATAGAAAATGTTAGTCGGCATGAGTGAAAAGCGTACTCCATTAGGGTGTGGAATAATTTAATTCCTGATATAGTAACTCTTACAATAAAGGAAAGGTGGTTAAGATCATCATCAGTTGGATGGGTGGTCTGGGATCAAACAGGTTGCTACTCACCTAAGTCTGTTAAAAAACAAACACTGTTTTCAAATTTTGGTTCCTGTTCAGCCTCAACAGGACTCTATTATTGGTCTGTGCATCAATCTTGTAAGTGGAGAAATCGTTCACAATTCAAACCTCCACCTAGAAATTCCAATGCTATACTTCTAGTTAAGGAATTTATATATGAACGCATCATGAATCCATATTTTGGCTAAAACATGGTATGTAAGGATTGCACTTTTCGAAGTGATATTATAAAAAGGAACAGAGGAAGTTTATCATCTCAACTGGGTGGACTTCAGGTTTTATAAGAAACCTCACACTATCAGCATGTATGGGTTTCCTGTAACCACATAGGCAGAGCCTTCATTAATCTTGAGTAAAACTTCAGTGAATGTTCCAGTGAGGCTTCTCAATGCTGGAAGCTGTGGATGAACACAGAAGATTGAGAGAAAACTTTACGAAAATAAGGTTGTGCTTATTTGAAGGAAATTGTACAAGTAAAATAATTTTCTATTGGTTCTTGGTATTTGATCACAATTAAAAAAAATAACATTGCATTCTATATGCTATTTATGGCAATGCTAACAAAAAAGTTTGTAGCTGTGAGATGGCTCTAAGTAACTTGGAAAAATATTTGAGCACTTTATCTCTGATTGTGACCCAGCTAGTCTCCATGTAAAAGAGGAAACATAGCCTACTTGGTCTGTGCAATCTTTTGCTTCTCTGATGTGGACCCATGGCTAATAGCATTAAGATCGACATCTTCAAGACTGAATTTGGAGTAGAATCAGAACTGTTTGATAATTTGTGTCACTATTTTTTTTTGAGCCAAATACATGCTACTCTTAACATATATTATGTGTCAGTTGAGGTAGTAAGTATGGCATTTGATCTGTTCTACAAGTGTCCATACCTTTGGATTTCCTATCCACTTAAAATTTGGAGTCTGACTAGGTAGACATATTTGAAGAAAGTGCTTTGGAGAGTAGAGATGAAAATGATGTTTGTATGCCTGAAGACAGTTCTGGGCAGAAAGCAGGTAGGGTTTGATCCATCACTTCTGGGTCAAGAGATGATAGTGATTTTGACTTGTCATTCACATTCACATCATTCACATGTCTTAGCCATTTCTTCAGAGTACTATGACAGGTGACCCAGTCATCATTTATCAAAGCAAGTTATTCATCCATGCATTCAACAAGTATTCACTATGGATCAGGCCTTGTGCTAGGCGCCAAGCATATAATGATGATTTAGACCAGAAAAAGAGCCTCTAATCAGTGGAGTTGACAGATAAGTAAAGCCACATTATGAGTGCTATGGACAAAACATGAAGGAGTATACCATAAAGGGTATATCACCCCTGTCTTAGGAGGTGATATTTGAGCTGAGATGGAAGCATAAGTTATGGTCAAGTGGAAAGAGTGGATGGGGAGAAAAAGAGTATTGTACAAAGAGGGAATAATGGAAATGCCTTGAGATTGGGGGATATATAGTGTTTTGGGGAGCTGAAAGCGAGCCAGTGTGGCTGGAGGGCACATAATGAGAGATGAGTCAAGATGCAGCCAGACCATGTGGTTAGGATCCCATGAGTGACTATCTAGCCTGGTATAAATGGGGACACTGTCCATGGAGAATCAAGACATATGATTGGCTATGTTAGCGATTGATCATTGGAGAGGGAATTTGCGGGGGCAGGGCCTAGAAGTTGGAGGAGGCTCATCTATAGCAGGAATCCTCTTCCCAATACTTTGACATCAATGTTTCTTAATCCCTGGAGGTTTGTTATGATTCCATGCACTGACTTCACTTTGAGGGGTTTAGTTGGAGGTTAGCTATTGTTATTTGCAGATAATTTTTAGAAATAATAAATAATTTAAACTAAAAAATACTTACTTGAGGCTCAAGTTAACTAAATTGGTCAACATAATTGATTCAATTAATGAATAACTACCAATTCGGAAGTCTTTACAAGGTTGCTGTTTGAAGAACCAATTAATCTTTAGAGCCCTGCACAAGCTGGACCTATATGTTTCTAAACAGCTAGTGAAACATCCGGTTCCCCAGATAATTTCTCTATGACTGCAGATACCGGGACCTTTAGAAAAATGTAGATCTTATTTTTTACTTTCTGTATGATTAAGGGTCGGTGTAACACAAAAGAGTAGGGGGGAAAAAGAGTAGAAAATAAAATTTCTTTGCATAATCTTGGACTCATACTCCCTTTTGTCAACTATTATAACTTAATTAATTTGCTCCTTGTTTTAAGATTTATATAATGTAGAAAATCCAATTTAGGTGGCAAAAAGGGCAAAAAGGGTCAGTATCTGTAAGTGAAGTCTCAAGCTTGGGCTCTGGATTCAGACGTGGGGGTCAGAATGAGGATTGAGAGGTAAGAGGATGATGATCCCTGACTTAAGAACTTTTTACGATCTAGAGAAGACATATGGCTTGTTAAATAAACTTTCTTAAAATTTACCAGTGGAAGTAGAGAATAAATGGAGGTATTTCTTTTTTCTGACTGGAAAGATTAGAGGGTCTTTATGGAAAGAAGTAAGTTTTGATTGGTGGCCTTGAAGGTTGAAGTGAATGTCAGTAAATCCTCCTGAGAGGGAAGGGTGGGGCACGGTGAATTTGATCTATGTCCCACCCCCCGTAGTTGTGCCAAGGGAGAGGAGGGGTATGTGAACCTGCAAAGGTACTTTGGCTCCAGATCAGTTGGGGCATACAGCCCTCCTGAGAAAGTGGGACTTCACTTAAGGTTTTTGAGCAGAGGAGTGATGTTATAATGTGTATGTGTCCAGAAAGATTATAAGAATTTATGGACTGAATATCTTGGTGGCAAGGAGACCATTAAATTGGTATAATGCCCCAAAAAGAAGTGAGGAAGTTTGACACTACTGCGTGACAAGGTGAATTACTTTATCTTGTTCATAGACATTTTAATAATTAACAAAAATGATTTAAATGTTTTGTTAAACATGGACAGATATGTATGGCAAATTGTTATTTGAGCTACATCTTAAGAACAAAGGACTACACTATTATTTTAAGCTACTATAAAACTTTTTACTCTGAACAGTATTCATAAATATTAATAGTGAAAGTTGACTACCAAGCACTAACTTTAAAAAATGGTTATACTTAAAATTATAAGACA
The DNA here is from genome assembly GCF_902655055.1 of Lutra lutra. Taxonomy (NCBI): domain Eukaryota; kingdom Metazoa; phylum Chordata; class Mammalia; order Carnivora; family Mustelidae; genus Lutra; species Lutra lutra. Next base: position 93,622,550 of record NC_062283.1, on the reverse strand, counting down.
TTTATGTTTTCAGGTGTAAATATTTAAGGAATGGATAGATGATTCATTTTGAGGTTCATTAGAATAGTGCTTTCTCATTGATACCCAATTGTACCTAAATCATGACAGTACTGGGCTGATAGTGTAGTGAAGTGTATTTGAAAGGCAGTGCTTTTCTGACAAAGATTTATTTGGTGGTTTCATTTTCTCTGAAAAGGAAAGCAGGAGATCAGCGAAGCTCTTACCATTTGCATTGTGGCAGATTGACTTGATTTCAGAAGGCCAACAAAAAGATGGGACTTTTGAAACTAGGCAGTGGGAAAATATAGACACACCCTTATTTATACTTGCTTGGGGATCTGTCGGCATGCTTATGTGTATAGGCGTGCATGTGCATGTACACACACATGTATACTGATCTTAGCAAATTGTGTGTATTCAGTGAGAAAGAAAATTTTGATACTTAAAATATAAGCATGAATTGTCATCCTGATAGTTGCAGCAAGACTTTCTTTTAAAATGGAGATTGGGTCTAATTCCATATAAAGAAGATTATAGGAAAGGTAATTTAAATTGTAAGTAGCTTTGTTCACTAAAATGCTAGATTCATTTGCAACAGTGTTTTATTTCTTTTGGAAGCCAGACAACTAGTTTAATAGTGTACATATGAAACACTAATTTGGCTTGTTAATTGGATGCAATTAAACTGAGGTTATTTTATACTGCTTAATTGTCTGAAAATTACATGTGTTGCCATGCCTGTGTAATGTGAGGCAAAAACTGGGGGTATAGTGGAAGCGGAGGTGGAGGGACGTAAGGTCTAGTACTGTCTTTGCAATTAGCTCTCTGTAAAAACTTGGAAGCAAGTCCTTTAAACTCTCTGGACTTCATTTGGAAATGAAAGGATTGGAACAGATGGGCTTCTAAAGCCTCTTCCAACTCATATTCTATCAGTTTATAAATTCTACTTTGTAGTTCTAAGAGAACGCAGTGTCATTATATTCTGTAATTATGGTATTACAAGGATGAACTAAACACTTTCATAAAATCAGCACAGTGCCAATTTAGCAAATCCGTTAGAAGGAAGGGTATTTAGGCTGTAAGAGCACTTACTTTGTGCCAGGCTGCACACCAGGCACTCTCCAGTGACAACTGTCAGAGGGTTGGTGTTACTACCTTCATGGTTACACTTGAGGAGATCGACACTCAGAACGAAAGGTGAACTGATTTTTTGCAGGGACACTGTCAAATAGTCCGCAATGAAGCAGGATTTGAACTCAGGGCCATTTGGCTCCAAAAACATTTGGTCGTTGCACCATTGCATGCAGTGGCATAAGCAACTGTTAGATGTTGAAATTACTGCAGAGGTTAAAAAATTAAATTGCCAACCATTTTGTTTACTTAGCACAGTGTTTAACCCTAGTAGTTTAGGCATATCCACCAGTGGGATAGACACTCTGTGAAGGAGTTAGCCTCGGGGCTAAGAGCCTGGATTTTAAGTCAGAACAGGGTGAATTCCAGCTCCCCCACAAGCTCCAGGGAATTTCGGAAGGTCACTTAACCTCCCAGAGGTTACAAAATGAGGATGATAATATCTGTTTAAGGGTCATTGTGAAATTTTTATGAGAATGTGCGTACCTGTCACTGAGCACAAAGTAAACGTTAAATGCCTGGTAACTATGATTATTATGAAGAAGGGATTAGACCCAAAGGCAGGGGGTGGGAAGCACAGGAGAACAGAAATTGTTGTGACAGTAAACTATCACTTACACATTTTCAAATGGTCTATTAAACTCCTGATTGAAATGCTTTAAGAAACAATGTCAGGATGCCCATGTATTTCAACCACTGACAAGTGGAAATAGGGGTATTTCTCATTGAGCTACACTAGTGAAGTGAACGAAATTCTCTGGTTCTTTGTGGATCATCCTTCTGGAGTTTTTTGGTCTAAAAATAGCCCTTGGGGCCTGAATTACCCAACTTGAACTTCCACGTACATGGGAAGAGCTGGGGAACCGGTGTTTACTGCTGGGGCCTTGGGCTTGCTGAGGGGGCACAACTGGATTTGTTTCTGGGACTGTGGACTTTTAAACAAACATTTAGTAATTCAGCAGAGATTTATTCAACACCTACCTGCCCTGGGAAAGGTGCTCTTTGAGACACTGGGGATTCATCAGTGAATAAAAAAGAGTTTTTAAAAAATCCCCTCTCCTCATAGTGTTTACATTCCAATGGACTACTTTAGAAACTTCTGGGGGCAAATGTAGTTCATTGTGCTACTTCCCAGGGTTTTTAGAAATCTCTACTTTCATATTGCATCTCTCTACCCAAATAACAGTTAATGAAGCATTGCAAGACTTACTAAATAAATCACTAATGCAAAAAGCCCATTTATTACACCTGTATCTATTATCTATATTTTCATAGTTTTTTGAAGAGGTACTATTTTTGCATAACTAAATATTGTAATACCGTTTTTTAAAAAATATTTCATTTATTTATTTGACAGACAGAGATCACAAGTAGGCAGAGAGACAGGCAGAGAGAGAGGAGGAAGCAGGCTCCCTGCGGAGCAGAGAGCCCGATGCGGGGCTCGATTCCAGAACCCTGGGATCATGACCTGAGCCAAAGGCAGAGGCTTTAACCCACTGAGCCACCCAGGCGCCCCTATAATACCGTTTTTTTTTTTTTTTAAGTCCTCTTTACAGTTTAGCATGATGGCTTTTCCTACCCTGTCGAATCAAATTCTGAGTATTTTTTCATAAGGAAGAAAAGAAAATGGTTTTTAAATGACACGTTCTATTGTAAAATGCATGTATAAGCCTGTTAAGGTGGAGATATTACCACAACTTCTATTTGGCTTGTATGTTTTTCATCTTATTTAAATGAATTTTTTCATTTTTTTCCTAATAATTTTTGTGATCAAATTTCTAGCAGATTAGGGTGGTTTATGCTTTCACAAAAATGTGGTAAAAACACAGCTCACGGTAGAGAGTAGGCAGGCAGGAGGTATTTGGTAAATATTGAAGTCATAATTCTCAAGAAACTTATACTTGAAGTGTTAAGAAAAGACATTGGACTCACTGTAAAATGGTAGGAGGGGTCATCAGAATCAAATGATGGATGAAGTCGTAGCTAATCTTTGCTCCAAGTGTTTCTTCAGCTTACTAGGAAGTCCTCTGGGAGACAGCTGTCTTCCCTATATACCCAGCCTCACACTTCTTACAGCCTTGGTCAGTGTCTCCTTGGGCTCTGCAACTACCCATTTGATTTTACAGCAACTGCCCAGGTAGAGCCATTTTAGGGTAATTTTTTCCTACAGTTGGATAGGGAAGTTTATAGTTGACTGGAATTCTTCCTTGTAAGATAGTTTTCTTTGGCCATATTTTGTTTAGGGTGATCTGAATGAAACGCTATATGAAAGTAGTTACTGCTTACACGTGTGTGGTTTAAAGAAAAGTTGTTTCTTGGTAGGTCTGCTTGGATAAATTTGGCATAAAAAGAGAATGTATTCCTTTACTCCATTTCAGATCCTTGGCCTTGGAAGCAAAGAAAAATGCAGGAGGGAAAGCTGGGGGTGAATCTTTTCCTCTCATTTGAAGTGATGAACTCTGTCTTTGCAACCCAGCAGGGCCCCATGAGACAGTCCTGATGGCTGGCCCCAACACTTTGTGGACAAGTCATGGGAAGTTCAGCTTCTAATTATCCATGGAATAATTACCAAACTTTATTTTTCTTTCTTCTCCTGATGCTTACATTTTGAATAATCCCCGTTTCTCTAAGCAAGGGAAAAACCCAGGGTTATAAATATTGAATTTATTTTCATGTTACTCTGTTTATTTGTCATGTGTCAAAAGTTTATGTTTGGAGAAATACAAGCTTTTTGGGTAAAATGAGGATTTCGAACATCTTTGTGTCCTTGTTGTCAGGATGTGCTCATTAGAGCCTAAACCCAGGCCACAGAGGACGACCGAATGGCTGCTGGTAAGTTCTGACCCCAGTAGTTCATTGCTGGCCTCATTATTGATTTTCAAAATGATTCAGGCAAAGTGGCTGTACTTCTGTTATATTTCATTGTTTCTTCGTCTGTAAAAATGAAGCATTGTTTATAGCACTGCCCTACCTCCTGGGAGTTGAGCAGGGTAACACAAGAGAATTGGAGTGGCTATTTTTAGGATGTGAAGCAACACTAAATTTTGAGAATAATTCAGTTGTTGAAAAAAATCTGATACACAGCAATACATTTGTGACAAGGGTTAGTAGAGTGTTCTTGAGATAATTGACTGCTATTGATGCAATTTATTATAGGTATATGCAATTGTTTTCAGAAAGATAATGGTTAGCAGCTCCACGGATTGTTGTGATATCCCCAGTGCATTTAAATTTTGCGTCGGTTATTAATGCACATGTGTAGCGAAATTTCAGGATAGTTATACCCCTATTCAAGCAGAAGGAAGGAATCCAAAGACATTTGTTTTTGAATTCATGATCTGTTTCCTTGGTCCGATGGCCTCAGTTAGTATTTGTGATGAACTTGGTGCCCAAATTTAATCAAGTGTAGCTTTTAAAAATGGACCAAGTGGCTGAGAATATTCAAAACGACTTTTTATTTTTTTTAATTTTTTTAAACATTTTATTTATTTATTTGAGAAAAGAGAGAGACAGTGAGAGAGAGCATGAACGAGGAGAAGGTCAGAGGGAGAAGCAGACTCCCCGTGGAGCTGGGAGCCTGATGCGGGACTTGATCCTGGGACTCCAGGATCATGACCTGAGCTGAAGGCAGTTGCTTAACCAACTGAGCCACCCAGGCGCCCTCAAAACGACTTTTTAAAATAAATCACCTGACAGTATAAAATATAACAAATAAATTGGACATTAGTGTGGAGATTAGATTTTTAAAATAGACTCCAAATTTGTTCTGTCATCAGTTGATTTTGGTGATCTTTTATGAGAGTTTACTAATGTTAAATCTAATGATGTCCGAAGGTAGTTATAGGGCATCAAGAGCTGATCTCGAAAAATTTCACATTTTAGATAATACCAGGAATTTAATTGTGAGGAAACTGTCCTGATAATTTATCTTTCTTTTCCTATATCCTTATGGGTTGTGTAGGATGGGAACAAGAAGGAAACAGAGGACACTTCGAAATTAATAACAAAATGGCCCTGGCTGTGAAGCCTGCTGTGGGTATATTAACCCTCCCCATAGCTGTAAAAGCAAACAGTGTCTAACAGTATATATAACATTTGTGATCTCCTTGACAGCAACAGGTTTTGGTTTGAATTTCATAAGACTTTTTGACAATATGCTGCACAGTTGTGTAAATCAAACTACTGTTTTCTTGTTTGACATGCAAGGTATTACTAAGAATATGAGGCAGGCAGAAAGAGAGCAGTGTAGAAATGGAATTCTGAGGGTCTTTGGAGGATGCAGATACCCTCCTTCCTTATTCAGGGTAAGCTTTCCCAGAGACCTTTTTCCAGGAGGGTCAGATTTTGGTTTTGAGTGGGTGGCATGTTCAGTATCAGTTCAGATCGTAATTCTGCATGTGACCCCTTATTTAGGGCATCTCTTAAAGTATCTGATTTAAATTATGATGGTTAATTTGCATGGGTGTAGGATCTGACATATTGATTTTTGGGATGATGTAAGTCGTCTGACTTTGCAATGTAAGTCTTTTCATAGAATGTCAGGATTAGATAAAACCAGTGGAGGCATCATTTCATCCCCGACGGAGAGAGGAGAAATCACTCTGTATGAATCGCCAAGGACTGCGTGCATTCAATCTCTACTTACACACCTCTTCTTTGCTTTGGGAGGCAGATTGCACTCCTGGACACTGCCGCTGATGAGCAGGTTTTGGCCTTCTGTAGTAGCCAAGTTTCCTCATTGACTTGCACGACATTCCTACAATTATTTAAAAATAGAGATCATGTTCATCTTAAGTGTTCTTTCCTCCAGGCTAAATATTCCTAGTTCCTTCAGCTAGACCTCTTATTAGGTTGTTTCATTTTTATTTTATTAATTTCTTCAGGGATCAAGCTGCTCATGTCTGAAATGTACTGTAGGCTCTTATTTGTCATGAATCCTCAAAAGTAAATTGCTTATCGCCAGTTACTTTTCTGGATGTAGCCTCTTACCAACCGGGCAGAAGCATTTTACAGGAAAGGCCTAAACATACTTGCTGAGACTTTTATAGCGGGAACAGAGGGCTGTGTAATAACGTAACACAAATCTATTTTCACAAATAAAGTTAGTGGCATTCTGGCACGTGTGTGATGTATGGGAATATAAAATATAAAGAGGAGTGTTTCACTATTCTTATCGTCAGGACTTTTGTAATCTACTGTACTGAGCAGGGGAAAAGCACTGTGCAAAGCAAACTGTAATTAAAAGAAGCAGGTGAAGTACCACAAGAGAGGCACATGGGAAGTATTAAGGGTGAAAGTCGTCTCTGGCTGAGGAGTTCTGGGAATGTTTCATGGGAGAATGGGGTGCTTTAGATAGGTGTTGACTCTGATAGGCATCAGTGTGGGAAAGTGTCAAGAGTATTCTCGGGGCACCTGGGTGGCTCAGTGGGTTAAAGCCTCTGCCTTCGGCTCAGGTCATGATCTCAGGGTCCTGGGATCGAGCCCCACATCGGGCTCTCTGCTAGGCAGGGAGCCTGCTTCCCTTCCCCTCTCTATGCCTCTCTCTGCCTACTTGTGATCTCTGTCTGTCAAATAAATAAATAAAATCTTAAAAAAAAAGAGTATTCTCACAGAAGCGTCTGATTTGAGGACAGCATAAAATGCATATTAAGTGAGCGTTGGTGAAAGAGTTAGAATGCTTGGGATACATTGTCTAAAGACTTGTATTCCAGCTTAAGGAGTTTGTACTTAATGTGATAAGTAATGGTGGAGGTACACAGTGCAACACAGGGAGAGTTTGGCCCCTGATTTTGGCAGTTTCATAACTTTACAAATACAGTTAAATGAAATGAAATAGATAAAAGATACGTTAACATTTTTATAGAGAAAATTCTATTTCATGTGCATTTTGCATGAGACACACTGGTTTTGAATTAGCATATCGTTTTCTTTGAACTAGAAGCTCAGCAGTCTTCAGGATAATGGCTTCAATCATAAGTAAAGTAAATGTATTACTGGTGGACATTTTATTAACATTCACACATGGGCCAGTTACTCATACCTTTTCTACTTCCTACTCTTTGGCGGTATAAATGACATGGCACACTGACACTACACTCAGCTCAAATGGTTGCCATTTTAGTATGAAGTAAATTAATCTTTTCTTTGATTTATATTTTCTATTAATAAAAAATGGAGATATAGAATATTGGGAAGTACTTCTCTGCAGGTGCATGACTTGTAAGACTATTACCTGTATAGGACCTGGGAGTATGCATTGAGTTTTGTTGCATTTAAATAAAAATTTAGAAAAATTTTTTAGGGACGCCTGGGTGGCTCAGTGGGTTGGGCCGCTGCCTTCGGCTCAGGTCATGATCTCACGGTCCTGGGATCGAGTCCCGCATCAGACTCTCTGCTCAGCGGGGAGCCTGCTTCCCTCTCTCTCTGCCTGCTTCTCTGTCTACTTGTGATCTCTCTCTGTCAAATAAATAAATAAAATCTTTAAAAAAAAAAGAAAAATTTTTTAGTTTAGATCTGGACTGCCTTCAGTGTCTATGAGAAAATGCCTTTCTTAATTTGCCTACACAGATTGCTTATTAATCCACATAATAAATGGTAAACAAGGTGATGGGCATATATTTCACAGGACAAGGGGACTTATACGCAGAAGTGATATCCTACACAATATATTAGACAAGAGTAACATAATTATATATTACTAAAACAAAAGGTACCGTTTCCCGAGTGGACACTTTGATTTTGGAACTCTTCTTTTAACCACTGTGGAAAGTAACTTATTTTAGATTTAGCCCTGGTCACACTGTTAGTCTCCAGAGAAGTACAAAGGACTCTGTGAGGGACTAGGAGAGAATACAAAAATACTGCAGTGTAATACAGTAATTTATGCAGTTCATTAAATTTTAATTACACTTGAACGCATGTGGGAACACTGATGTTTCAATAACACTTGATTATAGGCCATCTGAGCACTTACTATTATTTAGACTTTATTGAGGGCCTATTCTGAAATATTAAATATAAATGGAGGCTGAAAAAGGAGGTATGCTCTTAAACACTTAAGTGCTATGTAACATTTCCATTTGAAGAACATACTGACTTTTACCTGTAGCCTGTAAGTCTGAGGTGATGAGGTCCCATCTTGTTATCATCTGGCAGACGAAATGAGCAGTCCTTGAACCACCTGTGGGTCCTGGTACTTTCTTAGTGACAGGTGCTGTCTTTTGTGAAGTTGTCCAGTCTTGAGGGCATCAAGGCATGAATAATTTGCACTGAGGGTCATTTAATAAAGAGAAGGCTGTAACTTTGGAGGCAGCTTATAAGAAGAATAAAATCATGGGACTTGGAAATTCTGAAGTAGAAAGAGATCTTTTTTTTTTTTTTTAAGATTTTATTTATTTATTTGACAGAGAGAGATCACAAGTAGACGGAGAGGAAGGCAGAGAGAGAGAGAGAGAGGGAAGCAGGCTTCTTGCCGAGCAGAGAGCCCGATGCGGGACTCGATCCCAGGACCCTGAGATCATGACCTGAGCCGAAGGCAGCGGCTTAACCCACTGAGCCACCCAGGTGCCCCGTAGAAAGAGATCTTATTGGAACCAAAGATTGTGGAGCATGTTCTCAGATAGCTTTTCCACAAAAGGTTTATTCATTCCTGTGTGTGTGTGTGTGTGTGTGTGTGTGTGCGCGCGCGCGCACGCGCACGCATGTGCATAATGTAGTTCTCTCCTCATTTCTGTACCTTCCCCGTCCTGTTCACTCAGTGAGCTGTAATACTCCTTTGACTCTGCTTCTCATATTGAGTTTTGAGCTGGGCTCTGCTTGGGGCAAGTGCTGGCTCTCCAGGAACAATGTAGCCCTACAGTATGTAATGGAAAAAGGACGTGGAGCTGAGAAAGAAGACCATCCTGATGATTTTGTCATTGCATTTCTTGGGAGCCACTTTTCTGGAAAAACAACAAATGATTGGTGAATGCTTATTTGAGAAGAATCATCCTCAATACTGGATATTATAGAGAAGAATAAAAACCTAGTATGTCCTGAATATTTTTACAGGTGCCAATTTGTGATGGGTCAGCCTCTCCCAGTCATGTTATGTCAAAGACAATCTGGAGTCTAAGAACATGTGGAGGCTCTTGGGGTAGAGAACTGGGATCTCAGAAACACAGAGACCCAGATAAGTACTGTAGCAATTTACAATTACTCTCATATGGTGACTAAACGTCTAAATGAGACCGATCCTGAGTTAAATAATGAGTTTTAAAGGAATGGACTTGAAAAAGCTCAAGTCTTGATTTTTTGTTGAATGGAATGGTGATATATTTTTTTGAGGTTGGAACTGTGCAGTTTTAGAATGTACTTTAAAGTACAAAATTGGAGCATTTTGTTTCAAAAGAGAAAGCATAAAATACATTATCTTTATAAAATATCCTTTGTCCTCACAGTTGCCTGATATAAAAGAGATGCTTTTGAAAATAGCACCAGGACCTGAAGAATTCACAGTTTATGATTATGGTTTATATTTTCAATTATTTATTTCTTCAAGTATGTATTTTTCATGATTTATTTAATGCTAACATACTGACCTTTTTTATTCTCAGTCACTACTAAATTTATGGTAATACTGATTTTACTTATTTATTTATTTTAAACGATTTATTTATTTATTTATTTGACACAGAGAGAGAGCCCACGACAGAGGGAGCAGCAGGCAGAGAGAGAGGAAGGAGAAGGCTCTCCACTGAGCAGGGAGGCCAGTGGGATTCCATCCCAGGACCCTGGGATCATGACCTCAACCAAAGGCAGACGCTTAACCCACTGAACCACTCGGGCATCCATTCCAATACTGATTTCATTTAGTCTGTAATTAGGATTATAAAACAGGATAATTTTTAGTCATCCCTTCCTTGTTCTTTCCAAGTGCCATCATCAGCAATTTAAGTATGACCTAGAGAGCATGAACTTGGAATAAAATCTTCAGTGAACTTAGTATTTGAGCAGTCACTTGCAGGTTTTGGAGTGTTAATTCTATACAGTGGGTAGGTGATTGGAAGGAATAAGTAAAATTTTGTTCTAATTGAAACCATGAGCATCACTGCAGGGATTCAGTAAATAAAAAGATGATTGATATGAGAGGGAAAAAAGCCAAGCGACAAATGGTGTGAGATCACCCTGTAGATGGACAACTACCATGGTATGTTCTAGGATTAGACACATTGGACTCAGTTTTACAATCAAGAATCTTTTGGTACAGTTTGGGAAGCTCAGGGAAGATGTTTAAAAGTTACTGTATTCAAGCTAAGTAAATAAAGTGGTCAGTGGTGATTATTTCGTGGCCCCCCTCCCAGCATTCATGAGTAGGCACTGGCAGCTAAGCTAGCCTAGAGCCGCCTATGGAGGACAGAAGGATGGTTTTAGTTTGGAATTAGGAGTATGGGAATGGGAAGGGTTTGTCGTTCCTTTTCAACAAAATTGAAAAGAGCCCATCTGAGTTCCATACATTTATTCTAGTCTTGTGTTCTTTGAGCCTGCTTCTTGATAAAATGGGGATAAGATTGTATGTGAAATAAATGGTAAACTCTAATAAGCTGTGCAAGCTTAAGATATTATGTATACAGTATTTCATTGTGTTATGGAAATGTTTGGAAATAAGACAACAAAAGAAGTACAAGGGGCTTTGGATCACATTAGGTGGAAGCCAAGGTAACATTTAATATTGCCCCTAGGTAGTACATGACTGGGTAGAACAGCTCACATTTATTAAATTGCAAAGTCTTTCAGGTACACTTAAAGTATATTTAAAAAGTTCAGTAAACTTAAAAATGTAACTTCTTTATCAAGGTGAGGTAGACCTGGATAATGAACTTCGTGAAAGCAGAAAGCATAGACTTTGTAATTCTTAGATTCATTTACTTGTGAATCCATAGGTTACAATGCAGTACACATTTTAAACATCATGACACTTAGCCTAAACATGTTTTTAAAAAATAGAGTTCATTTTTTAGAGCAATTTTAGGTTCACAGCAAAACTGTGTGGAACAGAGATTTCCCAGATCAGCCTACATTCTGCTCCACACCCCAACCACAGAGTCTCCTCCACTATAAAAATCTTTGCACCAGAGTGGTACAGTTGTTACAACTGATGAATCCATGCAGACACATCATTATCACCCAGAGCCATAATTTACACTTGGTAGACCGTAAGTATTTTACTTCCATGTCCTGATGTGAAACTTCCGTTAGTTAAAATATTCGTTCGAGATGTTGGCACAGTGTAACATTTGTTAACATTGATTCAGCATGAGAAGATGCCTTATGGTCTTCCTTTTAAACTTTATTAACCTTAAGCTACTGCTTCTCTAGAATTACACCTGTTAGAATCTGGTTTATGTTTTCACACTAAATGGAAGGCTGGAAATTTAGGATAAAAGAAACGATAAAAATCACCATTGTTTTTACTGAATAGGTAATTTCCATTTTAAAACATTCTGGCCATAAGTTTCGTGTGCTATTAAAGTGGCGAAATACAAGATTGAAAGCTTTGTGAGAGACTCTGATTTTTTTTATATTAAACATTTGATATATAGCAAATGAAGGCCCTGATAGAAGGACTTTATATGTTATGTAGTGGGTGTTTTAATAATGAAAACATACAGAATATGATTTTTATTTTTTTATTTTTTATTTTTTTTCAGAATATAATTTTTATTTGCATAACAGAATATGCTTTTTAGAAACATCCAAACAGACTTGCCTCCCTTGGCCTCACTGGAGCTATGCAGCATGGAAGTGTTCTCTTTCCACTTTTCTATCTCACAGTTACTTAAGGAATCCGCAATTAAGAGATAGAAAAAGGAGGAGAAAACATAGCAACAACACTGAAATCATCTTCCCTTTTTATTATTTAAAAATAATCCTAGTGAAAAAAAAAAAAAAGAGTCACCTTTGGGGAAATTACGTTGAAAATTAAGCTAAGAAACTTATGCAAGGAAAGTGCTTTCTCTAAGCACCTGGAAACCTACGTCTTTCCGCGCAGTCTGGGGAATGGACGCGGAGAGGGAGGCCAGCCCGCCGTGACCTCTGCGCAGCGCTGGAGTCGCCCGGCTTGGTGTGGTTCTGGAGGAAAAGCGACTCCCCCACTGCGGAGGTGGGCGCTGCTCTGGGTGGCTCCGCCGTGTCCCTGCCCCTGCGCCGAGGCAGTGCGGGCACCCGGCTCAGGGAGCCCTTCCAGGACGGGGAGCCCCGGCCGCCTGTCCCTCCCCCGCCGCGCCTGGCCCGCCCTGGAAGGGGCTGAACTTTGGCCCCCGGTCCGCTGACACCCGAGGGAGTGTGAATGCAATGACGTCTCCGCTCAGTTCAGCTGCACAACAGGAAATGCTCTCGGCCTCCCCCCTTCCTGCCCGGAGAAAGTGGGGCTCCTTTTTCCTGGCGGCCGCCGCCGCGCCGGCTGAGACCTACTTTCGGGGCTGCCTGCGCCGGGTCGGGGAGGAGGGGGCGGGGAGGGGCGCCGGCGAAAAGGGACCCCGAGGAGGAGGATGCACTTGGCTTTGCAATGGCTCACTTTGCTGATTCTGCCAGGGGACTCCACGGTGCTGAAAAGACCGAATGTCGGGTGACCGCTGGCCCTGGGGAGTCCACATCACTTGCATAAGAGAGGGAACACCCAGTCAGGTGGGCCAAAAATACGAGCGAGCTCCCGAAATCGAATCGAATAGTGCTGAATAATGCTGACCAGAGAGGGCCAGAGCGGACTTTCCATCGCCTCAGTAGAATGTACAATCTTCCTTTTCACAAAGCCCTGACAGGAAACCTTTTGTTTAACCTCCTTCTAACTGTCACCTCTTACTTTGTTGTGGCGACAAAGATACGAAGAACGTTTAGTGCAGAGCACAAACATCATGCTGTTACACAGCTCAAGACAGAACCATTACAAGAACATTATCTCCGTATTCATGAGTTTAATCCTTGTTGTTTAGGTAGTGAATCTTGTGTGAATAAATACGGATGATTTTGTCAATTTGAGCCCAGTATGGCCCTGGATTTACTGCCCTTATAGGTTTTTACTGTTTTCCTACATTTTTGTTTTTATTTATTTATTTATTTATTTATGCTATAGATAGGCTTACGAAATTGAAGCCAAGCAAATAAATCCAGGCTTTTTAAAATAAAAGGTGTTTTACTTTGTGCTAATGATCTTTCAGGTTAGATTTTAGAATAGGTGTTTAGTATTAACATTCTGTAATTTAGTAACATAGATCTTACCTGTTTCATATACTTGCCAGCATGGTAAAAAAGAGTAGCATCAGCTGGGCAGTCCTCATTGTGATTACTTTCTCCTTGACTCATGAATAGGCTTTGTAATGGTAGATTGTTCTTTTGGCCACACAGCCAAAATGCCAGAGTTCACAGGGAGGTCTGCTAAGGTTTCTTCTATCACAGACTTGACAGTGAAAAGATTTAATAGATTCAAATATCACTTAGTAGTTCTTAGTAAATCTAGAAAATCATTTCACATTGGAATATACATTGTGTACATGTTGAAGTTAAACTGAGTCATAACGATAATCACTGATTTTTTAACTTTTATAACTGTTGCCTAAATTTTTTTTTTTAAATAAATTCCCCATGGGATCATCGAGTGTGTATATACTACAATATCATTTCCCTTGGGATGCTTTCAGCTGATTTATGCAATAAGGAAGTTAAAGAGTACTTAGTACATTCGGAAGAAGAGCTATAGATTTAAAAATTATATCTTTTTTTAAGATGTCTTTTTCTTTACAGAATTTAACACAAAGATTCTCTTTACTATCCAAGCCTCACTCATGTTGTTATTTTAGCTCTCTTATTTGGTTATGAAATGCACAAAAATATTTATACAGATATTCTTGGTGGCCCACTAAAGCAAATAAAGTTAGAAGTTTAGGACAGAGGGGAGGTTGTGGCTCCTTGGAGCCATGCCAAAGGGAGTGGACTCCATTATAGTACACTCTGAATAGTTAAACAGATTCAAGAGGCAAAATGGGATGGTGTGAATGGAAACGTTTCACAAAACTGTGCTAGTGCGAGATCATTTTTTTTTTTTTAATATGATTCTCTTTTCCCTTTTTTCTCCCTATTGTAACATTATACAGAGGGTGTATCTGATATGACAAGGAAAACTGTTAATGCAATGTTAGTTTCATCCTTTGTGGCCACTTTATAGTTGTATCCCCTGCACTATGTTTATTTGCTCTATATAAGATTTAACTGCTTTTAAACCAAGCTTCGCCATTTATAGAACTGGTATTATGAAAGTATTTATTTAGTGGTATTAATTGAAGGATCAATTACTCCAGCTCTGTGTTAACAATAATCTTTAGTTTTTATGCAACATCTTGTTGGATGTACTAAGTAGCATCCTTAGGCACATTAGTTAAATCCCATAACAACCAGGAGATTAGCATGGGGTTTTATGAAAGTCATTGTGTGAGGAGTTCTTAAAGACTGTACATAGAATCTGAATTTCCTTAACATTAAGCCAAACCCAACACCTCATCTGTAATTGTCATCCAAACATATGTAATTTGATTCACATATGAGCTAGAAATATATTCACTTTTGGGATATATTCTGCTTTTTAAGCTGCAGAAGAATTTTGTGCCTTTATAGTGACCACAACTACAGCTCTGATGAGGGTAGGTAAAAGAATATTTTTTACCTTTCAGCTAAGAACACTGTGTTTCTTGGAGGAAAATCCTAAAATAAAAGCAGTCCTCCATTATATCTTGGAATCATAGTTTGAAATATCTTAAAAAGTATTTTTAAAAAATTGGTTTACTACTGTCTGTCTTTCCCAATGAGGTGTACAAGCTAGGGCAGAGTTTGCCTCATCCCCACTGAATGCCCAGTGCCTAGAACAGTGCTCTACCAGGAGCACTGGACAGGTGCTGAATGAAGAAAGTAAGACAATACCACTGTCTCTTATGTTTTGGATGCTACTTCATATTCCAGAATCCTCTTTTTGTTAAGTGACTTAAACTCAGCGATCATGGGACATTATTTGATTTTTCAATGGAATGTAAACATGTAGTAGGTATACAATATGCATGTATTCAGTTGAAAAATATTGAAAGAAGCATGATAGATAGCAGCAATATTACCATCTTGGGACTTTATTTGTGATTCTAATTATTTTCAACCCTCCTTTTCTGTCTAAGGAGAGTAATTTTTGAAAAAGCTTACTGACCTGTAGGTTTACAAAAGAAGACATTGAGCAAAGCTGAAGAGTTGCCCACTTGAATTTGAGTCATTTTTTTTTAAAAGATTTTATTTATTTTATTTGACAGACAGAGATTACAAGTAGGCAGAGAGGCAGGCCAAGAGAGAGAGGAGGAAGCAGACTCCCTGCTGAGCAGAGACCCCCCCCCCCCCCCCCCCCCCCGCCGCCCCCATGCGGGGCTTGATCCCAGGATCCTGGGATCATGACCTGAGTGGAAGGTAGAGGCTTTAACCCACTGAGCCACCCAGGTTCCCCTTTAATTTGAGTCATTTTTATGAGCACTTAATTCAAGGGTTTAAGAGCAGTCTGAGATCCAAAGATCCCCTGAGCTCTTAAACATAATTTATATTTGACCATTCATTACCTAACACGTACTTTGATGCTGCATTTGAGCCTATCTGGAAATTGAGATTGTGGGTTAAAAGGCCATGGCTTTACTTCTGGTGCCTGGGAGGGTGCCCAGCATAAAGTCTACTGGCTCAACAGGGTCAGCTTCTTAGGTGAGCATGTGACCCATGTGTCCTATAGGGCCCGAGTTTGGTTTAATACTGTGTTGCCACTGTCTTGAAATTCTTAATTTTTTAATTTAATTTTTAATTTAATTTAAATTAATTTGGGGGGGAGGGGCAGAGGAAGAGGGAGAGAAAGAATCCTAAGCTAGGCATAGAGCCTGACATGGGGCTCGATCTCATGACCCTGAGATCATCACCTGAGCTGAAGTCAGGAGTCTGACGCTTAACCAACTGAGCCACCTACGGGCCCCTGAAATTTGTAATTTTTGAACAAGGGTCTCTGCATTTTGGTTTGCACTGGGATCTACAAATTATAGCTGATCTTGGTGCTTTGTGAACATTTTTGACAACATGAGGGACTTGACTATAGAAGTTACAGATTTAGATTTATCTCCAGAAAACTTTGGCTTGACTGTGAGCCTTAGTTTCCCCATCTCTCTGAGGTGCAATAAAATGAGACACAGACTGTTTGGATTCCATCTAAGAAAGTATTTCAGCTACAATATTATTTGGAACTGAACGTGAACGGCCTTCAGAACACTCTAAGGTGTTCAATAAAACCTTTTGCTTGGGTTGGGCTAAGTAAAAATGCTGATAGAACATCAAAGCTTGAAGCTAACTTAATGGGAAATGTAATAAGTGCATCAACTCTTCTTTATATTCTCAGTTATATTTTGGTTCACGTTTATTTAGCTTAACTTTTATATATTTAACTAGTAAGTATTTCTTCCTATTACCAGTGATGTAATTATTCACTGTTGAGTTATTGATAATAGTGGGTTAGATATTTGACAGGATTTATATTAAAACATGTTTGTCTTCCGGAGAATACGAATGAGTACATAAGATAATAGGAGAGAGTATACAGTGGTGGAAGGAGTTTGCTGTGGTCATCTGGTCTTTTCTTTGCCCCCAGAGTCAAGCCAGTCTTTTAAAAATCTTTACTTAAGGGGTGCCTGGGTGACTCAGTGGGTTAAAGCCTCTGCCTTTGGCTCAGGTCATGATCCTGGGGTCCTGGGATCCAGCCCCGAATCGGGCTCTCTGCTCAGCAGGGAGCCTGCTTCTCCATCTCTCTCTCTCTCTCTCACTTTCTCCTGCCTCTCTGCCTACTTGTGATCTCTGACTGTCAAATAAATAAATAAAATCTTTAAAAAAAAAATCTTTACTTAAGGTGGTCCAAAGATGCACATTTCATAATTCTTGTTGAGAGCCAGTTCTGTTGCTTAATCAAATTTATAGCTGGGACGAGTCATTTAGAGCATGATGGGGAGTGTGGGTTTCAGAGTGGGGCTACCTGGTATAAATGTTGCCTTCACTGCTTTCTCATTGTGTGACTTTGGGCAAGTTATATCATTCCTCTTAACCTCCATTTTCCTCACTTTTACAGTAGGGATGTTTCCTAAAACAGACCTCAAAGATGGTTGTGAGGTTTAAATGAATTAAAATATACAAAGTACTTACTTGGTCTACAGTAAGCACTCAATATATGCTAGGCAAGGAGGTAATTTTAAGAAGCCTCCTTATTTATTTATGTTACCTAGACATTTTCGAGTAATAAGTGAAAGCTTACATCAGTTATTCTCCAAAGACTTCATGGTTTAATGAAGGAGCTGATTTGTAATCCAAATACTAGGACCTTGTGGATTAAGTGCAAAAGTAGAAGGAAGTAGAGGGTGATAAAAAAGCTAGAAGGAGCTCTAGGCCATCTTGGGGGTGGGTGAAATGGAATGTTCCCTCAGCTGCCCTTCCAAAGCTCAGTAGGTATCCAGAACAGGCTTGGTGAGGTTTGAGAATGCCTGGGAATGTCTGGGGGAATTCTAAATGTTGAATATGATTGATGAATAGGGAACAACTGGGAGATCACGACTGACAGGGTAGAAATGTAAACTGAGGCCAGACAATGAAGATGTAGACCACAGAGGTAGAAGGGCAACCAAGAAAGTCATGCCTTAGAAGCCAAGAGTCAAGAGTTTCTCCAAAGAAGGAAAGAGTGTCACTACCAAGGCCTTTGGAGAGTTAAAGTAAGATAAGGATTGAATAATGATTTAAGAATTAGGAGATGGCTGGCATTTATTTTGTCTGTCATTTGCTATTAAATATGAATGAAAGACTATTGAAGGACTGACTATTGGTAAGTGTAGGGAAGACATTTAAATTAGACACAAAAGCTTTTGCCTAAAAGGTGATTAAATCCTTGATTTACCAAAATTTACCAAATTGTCCTTTCCTTTTTTATGCTTTCAGATTAGGGTAAACCACTGGTCTGAAATTAGTTCATGCCCCCACTAGAGCTAATCTTCAGTAGGGAGAGTGCAGTAGAGCCTTACTTATCATTGTAACTTTAGAATCCAATTAAATTTTTAGTTCATAGTGATAATTTAAAATATATTATATTATATCATATCATATTGTATGATATATCATAGTGCTAGGCACTTTTCTAGGCACCGTACTGTGTTAATTTAATTCTTGTATCTTATTATCTTACATCTTTAAATCTTTATCTTCTTATGAGTCAGGTTTGTTAGCCTCATTTATAGATGAAAAAACTGAAGAATAGAGAGGTTAACTAGCTTGTTTAAGGTTACACTGCTAGTGTGTCTTGGTTCTTGAGTTTAAAAGGTAGCTGCATTAAAACCCCAGGCACCTTTTATCACGAATGCAGCCTTCTTCCTTGCTGTAGTTCATTATACATTTGTTGAATATATGGGTGAAGAGATGAATGAATTATTGAAAAAAGAGGGATTAATTATTACTTTAATGCAGATGAATAAATCTGATTAATTTTTTTTTCTCCCTGTGGTGGTAGCTTTCTTTTATTTTTCTAAGGGAAATTATTCTTCTGTTACTTTAAATAATTCAGCTCCTAAATTCTTAAAGTTTAAGATGTATTTAGGAATTTGTTTCTTGGTAGTTGGGGATTAGCCTAATGAGCTTTCTTTCTGGTGTGGGTCATGCCGGGGGTGGGGGGGTGGGTGGGGGGGTGGTGGGGTGGGGGAGGTGGGGGGGTGGTGGGGGGGGAGGATCTGTCTTAGTTTACTGGGGGTGGTAATCCTAACACAAAAGTGTCATCTGGGTGGTGCAAGAGGGAAACACCACTTGTAAAGCTGTGAACCAATGGTCAAAGGCTAGCTCTGAGTGCCCTGACTTTTGGAAGCCAGGATTTGGGAGATACTGAGATAACTTAGTGATAAATAATAGCAGAAAATGATGGGAAGGGAAATTATTCTTCTGTTTGTGACCTTCTTTTTAGCTGTAACTTTGTGACTTTATGTAGCAGTTATCCAAAATGGCACTAAATTCTTAGAAGATGGCACTTACAAGATGGCACTCCATCTTCTTTGGAGATGAAATGAATATGAAGGGATGTATTTGCTGCACTTATAGAAAGATTGAACTACTATGTCTTTACAATTAACAGAATAACTTTATATGATGAAACTCACTTTCCTACTATAGAAGTACTTTTGAAAAGTTTACTTATAAGCTTTTATAAATAAACTGTAAAATCAATAAGGAAACTTTGGCCTTAAATGACATGTTTATTATACCAGATGGACTTAACAGATATATACAGAATATTCCATCCAAAAGCAACAGGATATGCCTTCTTCTCAAGTGCATATGGAACAAATTCCAGGATAGATCATATGTAAGGTGGCAAAGCAAGTCTCAATAATCTTAGGAGGATTGAAATCATATCAAGCAGGTTTTCTGACCACAGTGGTATGAAAGTAAAAATTACATGAAGAAAACTGGAAAATTTACAGATACGTGGAGATTAGACAACATGTTACTGCACAATTAATGGGTCAAAGAAAAAGTCAAAAGAGAATTAAAAATAATACCCTGAGACAAATAAAAATGGAAATATATCAAATTTTTTGGTTGGAGCAAAAGCAATTCTAAGAGGGAAGTTCATAGTGTTAAATGCCTACCTCAAGAAACAAGAAAAGTCTCAAATAAACAACTTAAATTTACACAACAAGGAACTAGAAGAGAACAAATAAAGCCCAAAGTTAGTAGAAGGAAGTAAATAACAAATATTAGAGCAGAAATAAATGAAATAGATGTTAAAAAGACAATGGAAGTGATCAGCGAAACTAAGAGCTGTTTGTTTGAAAAGATAAACAAAATTGACAAGACTTTAGCTACACTCACCAAATGAAAAAGAGAGGACTCAATTAAATGAAATCACAAATGAAAGAGAATATGTTGCAACTAATACCACAGAAATACAATTATAAGAGACTCCTCTGAATGGTTACATGCCAACAAATAGGACAACCTAGAAGAAATGAATTAATTCCTAGGAGCATACAACACACCAAGACTGAATCATGATGAAACAGAAAATCTGAACAGACTGATTATTATTAGTAAGGAGATTGAACCAATAATTGAAAACCTCCCAACAAACAAAAGTCCAGGATCAGACAGCTTCCCTGGTGACTTGTACTAAATATTCAGAGAATTAATATCAATTCTTCTCAAACTCTTCCAAAAAATTGAAGAGGAGGGAGCTCTTCCAAACTCATTTTCTGAGGCCAGTATTATCCTGATACCAAAACCAGACAAGGATGCCTCAAGAAAATAAAATTACAATTTGATATTTCTTATAAAAATGCTCAAGCAAATATTAGCAAACTGAATTCAATAGTACATTAAAAGGATCATACATCATGATCAAGTGGGATTTATTCTAGTGATGCCAGGATGGTTCAACATCTATAAATCAGTCAGTGTGATTCACCACATTAACAAGAGGAAAGACAAAAGTCATATGATCATCTCAATAGATACAGAAATATCATTTGACATAATTCAACATTCATTTATGATAAAAACTTTCAACAAAGTGTGTAGAGAGGGAACATATCTCAGTATAATATAGGCCATATATGACAAGCCCACAGCTAAAGTCATGCTCAGGGGTGAAAAGCTGAAAGCCTTTACTGTAATATCAGAATAAGACAAAAATGCCCACTCTTACCACTTTTATTCAGCATAGGTTTGGAAGACCTAGCCAGAGCAATTAGGCAAGAAAAGGAAACACAATGCATCCAAATGGAAAGGTAGAAGAAAAATTGTCACTATTTGCAGATGGCATGATAATATACATAGATAACCCTCAAGACTCCATCACAGAACTGTTAGAACTAATAAACTTACTCAGTAAGTTTTCAGGATATACACAATCAGTACCCAAAAATCTTTTATGTTTCTATAGACTGTTTCTATAGACTAATATAATTTATAGACTAATAGACTAATAATGTTTCTATAGACTAATAATATCAGAAAGAGAAATAAAGAAAAACAATCCCATTTATAATTGCATCAAAAAGAATGACACCTAGAAATAAGTTTAAATAAGTAAGTAAAAGACTTGTATATTGAAAACTGTAAGATATTAATGAAATTGAAGAGGACACACACAAAAAAATAGAAAAAATATTCTGTGCTCATAGATTGGTAGAATAAATATTGTCAAAATGTCTGTACTACTCAAGGCAATCTATGGATTCAATGCAGTCTCTACCAAAATTACAATGGCATTTTAAAAGTTCACAAATAATCCTAAAATTTGTCTGGAACGACAAACAATATCTCAATCAAAGCGATCTTGAGAAAGAGTGAAGCTGGAGGCATCACACTTTCTGATTTCAAACTATATTATGAAGCTGTAGTAACTGCAACAGTATGGTGTTGGCATAAAAACAGAGACATAGATCAATGGAACAGAATAGAAAGCCTATAAATAGACCACATATCCATGTTAAATCGATTTATAACAAAGGAGCCAAGAGTATATAATGGTGGGGGGGAGGACAGTCTCTTCAATAATGGCATTGGGAAAAGTGTTCATGTGAATGAATGAATGAATGAATGAACTACCCTACACCATATATAAAAGTAAATTCAAAATGGATTAAATAATTGAATGTAAGACCTAAAACCATAAAGCTCCTAGAAGAAAACATAGGTGGTAGGCAATTTGACATACGTCTTGGAGATAATTTTTAAAATCTGACACCAAAAGTAAAAGCACAAAAGCAAATATAAGCAAGTGAGACTACATCATACTAATAAGCTTCTGTATAGCAAAAGGAACCATCAACAAAATGAAAAGTCAACCTATTGAATGAGAGAAAATATTTGTACATCATATATCAGACAAGAGGCTAATATCCAAAATATATGAAGAACTCATACAACTCAATAGCAAAAAACCCATAAACCAAAAAGCAGAACACAACCTCCCCCCCCCCCCCGACCCAATCTGATTAAAAAATAGGTAGAAGATCTGAGTAGGCATTTCATCAAAGAAGACACCCAGATGCCCAACAGGTACACGAAAAGATACTCAATATCGTTTATCACTAGGGAAATGCAAATCAAAACCACAATGAGATATCACCTCACACCTGTTAGAATGGCTGTTATCAAAAAGATAAGAAATAACTGTATGTAAGGATGTAGAGAAAAGGGAACTCCTGTGCACCATTGATCCAATGATAAATTGGTACAGCCACTATGGAAAACAGTATGTAGATTCCTCAAAAAATTAAAAATAGAACTGCCATATCATCTGGCAATTCTACTTTTTTGGCATTTATCTGAAGAAAATGAAAACACTAACTTGAAAAGATAAATGCATCTCCATGTTCATTGAAACATTATGTACGATAGCTAAGACTTGGGAACAACCTAGGTATCCATCAATGGATGACCATATAAAGAAGATAAATATGTATATGTCATATATGTAGATATACACACACACACAATATCTATTATCTATTATCTGTCAATCTATCTAATATTATTTAGCTATAAAAAGGAATGAAATCTTGCCATTAGAGCCAGCATGGATGGACCATGGAGGGCATTATGTTAAGTGAAGTAAGTCAGACAGGCAGGGGAGAGGCCTTGGGAGAAAAGGGTTAAGTGGGTTAAAAGGTAAAATGAAGAGAAAAAGAATGGAGCAGAATAGAGGAGAGATGAGCAGAGAATCCTTCCTGATTCTGTACCTTCATACTTCTTGGCTCCATCCCCCAATATGGCCCAGCTGCCTTTAGATTCCATATGATAACCCATTATCTATCACACTAACTCCTTTCTTTGCTCAAGCTGGCTTGAGTTAGTTTCTGTAACTTGTAGTTTGGAACATTGACTAATGTTGTGCTTTATTGAAATTTGAGGCCAAGTTGAGGACAAAAGAGATTAGTTTGCATTTTTCAGTAGGTAAGTTCCCCGCTGAAAAGGGAATGTAGTTGCACTGTCAGTTCTCCAGAAGATGTAGATAACTAGTATTTTAATGATAGGATCTAGATAGGAAGGAGTTTGGCCTCTTATCTAGATGTTCAGGGCTGCATCTTCATGAAAGACCCAAAGAAGACAGGAGGACCCCAAGTGAAATCTTTTTTTCCTCTGGATGAAGTCCAGATATGTTATCTTCTTTGTGTTCATATTTTCTTGAATAAGTTTATGTTTAGAGATATAAAATCATGCTTAAGAAAGCTCTCTGTTGGAGCTCCTGGGTGGCCCAGTTGGTTAAGTGTCTGACTCCTTGATTTTCAGCTCAGGTCATGAAGGTAATGATCTAGGTTTGTGAGCTCGAGCCCCACATCGGACTGAGTTCAGTGTGGAGTCTACTTGAGACTCACTCTCTCCGTCTGCCCCTCTCACCACTTGGACTTCCTCTCTCTCTCAAAAAATAAAATAAAATAAAATAAAATAAAAATTAAATCTTAAAAAAAAAGAAAGCTTTTGTTTTTACAAAGAATAAAGAATATATAGAGTGTTTTTTAAGGCCTATGGTTACATGTTATGAATAAGTTAATTTTTGAGACATTTCTACCTCCATTGAGGACCAAGATTCTTTGCCATTTAACACCAGTGATCAGTGTGAAGTTGGCGTATATTTATTTGCAATTTGTTAATGTTATTTGAGGATAGTCATACTAAATGTGAAAGGGACAGAATGAGAGCCATGTCAAGGTATCTTTTTTAAAAAATAAATTTAATTATCAGTATTAAAAATGTGCTTTACTGTTCTTGCATAGATAATGTATGTTTCATTTTTATTTCCATAAGCTTAAGAGGTTTCAACATGGAGTTTATTTGCAGAAGGCAAATAAGAGGATATTATAAAAGCGGGTCCTTCAATAAAATAATGATAAACTTATCCATGATATGAATTGCATTAGGACATGTGTTTTATGAAGAGCAGTGTGATTCAGGAAAAAAGGCTTGTATGTGAGATTACTGTGGACCTAGATTTACTGAGGAGATATTTGTAGGCAGTTCCTGATTTGAGTTGCAGCTGGGAAAGCACATTTCTGATCTCACCATTAAAAATTGAAAAAGATTCACTTTTTACTTTTTAAAGCAAAATTATGAGTCAAATATTAAAATATAAAGCTCTGCAACAGATGAAGAAAACCACTATTATCAGGAAGAGGGCAGAGAATATTTATATCACACAAAGGACATTTAACAGTACTGTGTTCTAATTTTCCTTTTTTATTTTATTTTATTTAGATCTTGTCTCATTGAGAAAAGAGAGTTGAGGTGACTTACTTCAAAAGTCTTTATAATTTCTGAGAGTTCTTTTTGCTTGTGTGTCTGTAAGACCTAAAATAAAAACACATTGAAAATACATTGGAATTAAGAAAGTCAGTGTGAGTGAATGAAGATGTCATTAAACTAGGTAGTGTTATGGCATGGCTTGGAGTTAACAAGACATTTAATTCAAACCAGAAGAATATGTCTTAAAAATAAAATAATCTAAATTGCATGTGAAATAACATGAAGGGAATTATATACTGTAAAGAAACACATGAAAGTGTTAACTGCAGATGTTTATATTTTAAAAAAAAAAACATGGTGAGAATGATTTAATCTGTGACTTCAGGCTCTCTCAGTTAAATTGCTTTTATGCCTTCACCATTTTCTGAATAATTGGAACCTGTATGTGTCAGAGTTTGTTTTTACATTGCTTGGTCATGGGAAAATACCTTTATGTAAGTTAGGGCTCATTCATTCATTTCACCTTGTATTTATGTAATTATATGAATGTGTTAGTTCTCTAAAATTGAAAGAACGGTGTGTTTATTGGTGAATAAGAAGTCATTATAGGGTGCTCTATTTTTACAGCTGTGCTTCAAGGTATCGGGTTCCAAAGAGGTCAGATGGGCATGACCTCACGGGCATGGATCTTGGGGAGACAATTCTGGAACAGCCACAGGCCTGCCGAGTTGAAAGCTTTTGCAGAATATCCAGATGCTGTAGTTGGGAGGCATCTAGACTGTTAACGCTTTAATAGATTTTTCTTACTAGCATCCAAATTCAAAACTGAATCCAAAGATAAGAGGACCAGGTGGGTGTGTAAGGACCACGTGAACCTAGCTACAAGGAAGTGGCATTTGCATCCATGAAAACTCTCTGTTGGTACTTTGCAGTTTTAACTGCCTTTGTTTAGAAGAAAAAAATAAATAGGAAGGTAGGTAATGAGCGAGTTGAAGGAAGAACGTATTAAAAAGGGAATAGAGAGGGGGCACCTGGGTGGCTCAGTGGGTTAAGCCGCTGCCTTCGGCTCGGGTCATGATCCCAGGTCCTGGGTTCAAGCCCCACATCGGGCTTTCTGCTCAGAGGGGAGCCTGCTTCCTCCTCTCTCTCTGCCTACCTCTCTGCCTACTTGTGATTTCTCTCTGTCAAATAAATAAATAAAATCTTCAAAAAAAAAAAAAAAAAGAAGGGAATAGAGAGACTCTTGTGGTTGTTTTATTTCCTTACTAACATTGTTCTTGTTAAAAGTATGGAAAAATAATAGGGTTTTGAGAGTGTGCGTAAAGCCACATGAGACACAGAATTTCTTTATCTGATGCACATATAGTTTTTGATATGCACAGTAGTTTTTGATATTGCAGAGCATTGTTGTCTAGTTCAGACTCCTTTGTAAATCATGTCCAAGGTCGTGGCAGCCTTTGGGGTCACATGTATTAAAGTTGTTTATAAGATTCTTTAATAAAATAAATTCGAAAATATTGACATCTTCCCATCTTCTAGAAAAGATGTTACATTGTCTTTTATCATCACTTTTAATGAGAATAGAATCTGTTGCATGCACTTGTGGCTGGTGCCATCTGTTGTGCGTGTAAGTTTTCATGCAAGTCGTACATGTGGCTTTTGCTGTTCCCTTCTCAGCAGCATACCAACATATAAACTCAGAAGGTTTGATGAAAATTTAATAGGGCTGGGGTAAGTAACTGACTCTTGCATTTTGGTGATGTGACGTCACTATTTTTCTATTATTAGCACATTTTATTTTTCATATCAAATGGATTTATAATGGAGAAGGAAGTACTGGTGATAAAACCAACAGTGCGTCACATAAGGAACTGTTACCTTTACTTTATACATGAACTATTAGAATAGGAGTAGGAAAGACGTTATCACTAATCAGATTTGAAAGTACTGTTCAAATTTCATAATTGCAGTGTAACTATTAACGATACTGTACTAGAATAAATGTTTTTTTTTAAGATTTTATTTATTTATTTGACAGACAGAGATCACAAGTAGGCAGAGAGGCAGGCAGAGAGAGAGGAAGGGAAGCAGGCTCCCGGCTGAGCAGAGAGCCCGATGCGGGGCTCGATCCCAGAACCCCGGGATCATGACCTGAGCCGAAGGCAGAGGCTTTAACCCACTGAGCCACCCAGGCGCCCCTAGAATAAATGTTTTTAAAATCAGTTAACCTGAGTTGAACTATTGCCCATTACATTTGTTGTATGCATTACATTTGTTGTACTGTTGTATGCTACAGAAGAAGCTTTTTGGAAATTTCTTTCTAAAGAAATAGTTTGTATTACAATATGATAGACAATTAAAGCACAACAACTTCTTTGGCATTTGCTTACCATTCTTTAAATTATTTAACAAATATTTATTGAGTGTCTTGTTATGTGCCAGGCACTGTTGTAAGAGCTAGGGATACAGCAGGAGCAAAATAGGGAGCAAAATAGGCATGGACTCAGCCCTCACGGGGGTCACTCATTCATATTGATCCAATAATTATACAGATATGTAATTACGAATTATGCTTAGGTGCTGTGGTGGAGATGAAGAACGTGCTAGAGAGAGGATAGTAGGAGAGCTTCATCTCTTTGATGAAGTCAAGGGAAGGTAACTCTGAGGAAAGGGGTGTGTTGAGCCAAGATTGGCTGATGAAGACATTTTAGGTGAAGGGGCTTGGCAGGTTTGGTAGGTTGAGGAAGCAGCCTATACACAGGCCTTGTGTTGGGCAGGATCATGGATTTGATCAGAAACAAAAGGGAGTGCTCCTGTGACTGCAGCACCAAGAGCAAGTGAGGTGGGACTGGGAGAGTCGGTCTGGGGGCCATTCTGTGCAGTCCTGTAAGCCCGATTTAGGATTTTGGCTTTATAGTAAAATGAGTGGAATGGAAAGCCACGGAAGTTGTTTGAGCATGGGGATGAAAGGGTCATATTTGCATTTGCAGTACAGGGAAAAAATGGAAGGATGGCAAGAGCAGATCTAGGACTAGTCAAGAGGCTATTGTGGGGATTCAGGGAGTGAATCAGTACACTGGATTAAGCCACTGCAGTGGAATTAACCAGAATAGTAGAGGGGGAGAAGGGAGGAAAGTGGGAAAATGGGAGAAATTCAAGAGATTTCTAGGAGGAGAAATAGGTGGGATTTGATAATGGATTGCAAATGGAGAGCGAAGGAGGGGAAATAGTGAAGAATGAATCCCCAGTGTGTGGCTTGTGGATCTGAATGGCCAGAGATGTCATTCCCTGGGATGAGATTCATGGTAGCAGAGCTCAGTTTCAGGGAGTGGTGACTTTGGTTTTTGGATCTGAGTTTAAAGTGGCTTTGGATTATCTAAGCAGAGGTGTCAAGTCATTAGCTGAACATGGATATCCAGAGGAGAGGGTGGACTGGAGAGAGAAATTTGGGAGTCAGCTGCATACAGATGGTGATTGAATTGGGGTCCATGCAAGGGTGTGAAGAGAATATATAATGGGAAAGGAAGAGATGGCGTGGGGCTGACCCTGGAGAAACTCCCAACTTTTAAAGGCCCGGAATAGGGGAGTGTGGAAGCCCCCAAGAAGATGAAGAAATTCTGGTGAGAGAAGAACAATAATGAAGGGTCAGTCCAGTGTCCCATCCTCCAGGTGAGGAGACATGCTCGTTTCCCAGGGCCACTGTGACAAAACACCGCAAACTAGGTGGCTGGAAACAGAAATTTGTTTTCTCATAGTTCTGGATGTTTGAAGTCTGAAATCAAAGTGTCAGCAGGTTGGTTCCTTCTCAGGGCTTTGAGGAAGAATCTCTCCCACGCTTCTCCCCTAGTGTTCTGTGTCTCTGTGTCTCCACATGGCTGCCTTCTCATCTATTAGAACACCCGTCCTATTGGGTTAGGGTCCTGCCCTATTCCAGTATAACCTCACCTTAACTAACTGTAATAACAATGACTATTTCCAAATAAGGTTACATTCTGAGATGCTAGGGTTAAGACTTCAATATATCTTTTTTTCTTTTCTTTTCTCTTTCTTTTTTTTTTGTTTTTGAGGGGGTGGGATACAATTCAGTGCATCACAAGAGGATACAAGCAGACTGCCTCTCCATCACATCTTCTGGGGAAGACAGGGTCAAGACACAGTTCCCATTCTCACACTAGGTTAATACAAGGTAGTATTGTTCTGTCCAGTAAGGTCCAAATAAAGTGTGTACAGTCACTGAGAGGAATATGATGGCTAGGAATAGAAAGAGGACCAAATAGGGGTAAAAGAAGATGGGAAAATTTTTTTCTGAGAGGAAATGACATTTGAATTGGGCCTTGACAGATGTGGTTCAGAATTTAAATTTGTGGAAAATTGAAGTCAGAGGGGGGAATTACAAAGGAGCAAACTTGCACAGAGCTTTGATTTGGGAACACGTTCCCAGCCTTTAAAAAGTAGGAATCTGTTAAATATAACTTATCATGAAAGACCCATATATCTACTGGTATCACTTTATTTAAAAGGATAGTAGGTGCTTTATGTGTTATGGGGAGGCTTTGGACAGGAATAGGGCTGTGTGGTAAAAACAGTTGATTTAGTTAACTTACTGTTTATTGAGAACTTACTGTGTGCCAGGCACACTGCAAGGGCTGGGGATAAATCATATTTTGATTACACATTTAACCACCACCACCACCTCCAATCCCCCAACACTGTTCCATTAACCATCATTTTAACACACAGTTTATGGGTAATAATAGGAGGATTTTCATGACTGCATGTCCAAATGTCCTAAATTTAATACTAGTACCTAACAATAATTGAGCATCTTACTTAGGGCTGAGCAGTATTCTAAATATTTAAGCTATGCTAATGAAATTAATCTTTACTTAAACCCTGTGAAGTAGGTTCTAACACATTTCATAGATGCTAAGGGGCCCTCAGTTGTTTTTAAAAGATTTCATCTATCTATCTATCTATCATCTATCTATCTATCTATTTATCTATCTAGAGCGTGTAAGTGGGGACAGAGGGAGAGAGAGAGTCTCAAGCAGACTCCTAGAGCGAGCAGACCCTGATGTGGAGCTCGATCCCTCCACGGTGAGATCATGACCTGAGTGGAAATCAAGAGTGGGTGGCTTAACCGACTAAGCCACCCAGGCACCACCGTATGATGGCATTTGATGTACCTGTAAGAAAGAACAATAAAACTTCCCATTAATTGAAAGATGCTATTGATAGTAAGTTTGATTTTAGAAATGCCAAAATTAAAAAAAAATGTTTATGTCACAGAACTGGGGACAACTTAAATTTGATGACATATGGTTGGAAATGGAGGTTCCAAGAAGGCAATATGGCTTGCCCAGAGTTGCACACGAAGGGTATGCAGTGAAGCCCAGATTCTAATCCAGGGGCCGAATACCGGAGCCCTGGTGCTTAGCCCTTATGCTCCATGGCTTGGAGGTAGCATGATTGCAAAATCTGAGCATGTCCCCAGTGCCTTGTTTCCTGTACTGACAGCCTGATGCCGTTTCAGGGCTCCAAGCTGACCGAGTTTGGGTTATGTTGGGCTGGAGAGGTGTGTGCAGAGCTACATCCTGCTTCCAAGGATTCCACTGACTGAGAGCTCTGCGGGCCGTCCTTTGGCTGGTGACTTCTTATCGATCTAAAATGTTTTTTTGATCTAAAATGTTCACAACACAGAAAGGCCATCATGGTGGGAGTGATGGGCTGAAGGTGAGTATGGGGCAAGAGTGGGTGACTTTTCTTGGGGAAAATGATGCATCTCCAGCTCTGTTGTAGGTTTCACTTCCTCTGAGAGCCAGGGTCCGCACTCTTTCCTCCGTAGTGTGAATCTCTCTGAGCGTCATGAGCTGGACTCACTGTTTTGCTTGGTTTCCTTTCCTGTGAAGTTGCCTTTCCTCTGGTCTAAGGTGGCTCTATAGGTAGCTCTAGCTTCCACAGCTTGTGGGAGGGTGTCCAGAAGCTTAGATGAGTGTGGGAAACTGCACTGGAGTTGGCTAAAATACTCAGGGCCGAATGTGTTCCCCTCTCTCCTCCTTTTGCTTCATTTCCATCCTTGTAACATATCCAGTTTGTCCTGATACATGGGTTTTTTTCCCCCCTCAAACAGGTTTTTTTTTTTTTTTTTAAAGCAATCAGATCTTGTTCATATGTCGGATATATTGAAACTGTTTTAATGATAATATGAAAGAAAGAAATTTGGGTTTTTTTTAGTCATCCCATAGTCATTCTCAGAGTAGAAGTTTCACTTGGATGCCAAGGCTTGAATTCTTGAGGATGTTGTAATCGCATGAGTAAGACCTAAATTGATACAAACTTTTTGAAAAGCTCCTCCTAAGCTGTGCATTCCAGCCTCCGTAGGTCACCGTGAGCACTGGGTTTGTCATCCTGCACACTGGTAAGGGGCCAAGGGACCAAGGGGCCAAGCTCTGCGTGCTGCCTGATGGCTGCGTTGGAGGAAGAGTCGCTGTTAGGGAACAGAGCACCTACCCTCTTCTGATTTCTCCACTAAGTACTTTTTCTGACCCACTGCTAAAATCATTTGGTTTTTCTCCTTCTAAATGTGCCACACAACAATATTTGCCACTAAGCACTTGCCTCTTAGGAACGATTTTGAAACCTTACCATGCTTTAGATTCTTCTTTATTTCCTCCTCCCCTTTATACCTACATTTTTTATTTTTTGGATGTTCCCAGTAGTAATATATTCTACCTAGGACTCTTTTAATTAAGAATATACTCTGTTATGGAACCCTTACTATGTTAGATTGTGAGAATGTGTCCCGGTGACTATGACCCGCATGGTGAAAAGGACAGAAGTTGGTTGCCGTTTGTTAGCATGTGTTTAGAACTAGATATAAATGTTGGTTGTTGTATATATTGGGACCTTACAAAAAAACTCTTTTTTGTAAGAGTTACGCTCTGCTGCCCTATGGAACTGTGTGATGATGGGCGTACCCTGTATCTTGTGCTGGCCATGTGGTGGGCCCTAATCCCATGTGGCTTTGGAGCCCTTGAAATGTGGCTAGGGCAACCTGAGGAACTAAATTTTTAATTGTATTTAATGTGGGTTTTAAATTTAAATGTAAACAGCCCCACGTGGCTATCATATCAGATAATGTAGCCAGAGGAAATGTGTGTCACTGACCCAGGATGGTGATTTCAGAAGATCATTTGTTCACAAATTGAAGAGACATTGATGTTAACTTGTCAACACAATTTCCCATCATTGTTAGGTCTGGAGCATTCATGAGAATACTGAAATGAGCTAACTCATTTATTAAGAAATAAGCAGTGGTTAGTTAACCACACCTCCTTCACACACACCCTGGAGCATACATGTGTGTTTGTGCACATGCATGCACACACACACACAATTTTTTCCTGGTTTCTTGAAATGGAAAAATGATGTTTCCATTTGATGTTTTTTGAACGGCTCACTGTTTTGAAGGACAGATAATGAATTCATGACCCTTCTTTTGGGGGTAAGGAAGAGTCCGTGAGGGAATGAAAGGACAGGCTCTGCCCTATAATAAGAACTCTGGGAAGGGGTCTCAGATGATTCTTAGTTTCCTCATCTGCAAACTGGGGATAAAATACCTCCTCTATCTGTCTAGAAAGATAATATATATCTGTAAAAGCTTCTTTTCAGGGAGATTTTTCCCAAACCAGTATCTCAGCTTTTTTATAATCCTGCACTGGGGCACTGCTCTTTCTTTGTGTTGACTGTGGTCCCAAGAGATACGATTATACATATTTTCTCCTTGATCTTAAATGCCCTCTGGCTATCTCTGCACCTCTTCAGAAACCCACACTTGAAAAAAAAATCTCTCTTTTTCAATTCTGCCCTGAACTTGTTTTGGAATTCGTCCTTTATGAGTTCCAACACTATTCTGCTCAGTCCTTGACCCTGCCCCTCTCGCCCTACACTGTAGAGCTGCTGTGAACCCAGCCCCTCCTCTTGAATGCTGTGTGTATGTGCTTTTAATATATTTTTTTCATGTCTGTGTTTTGTCTTTCTGGTTAGAATGAAAGCTCCCTGGACAGAGGTGGCCTTTAAACTTTGTGTTTGTTTGTTTGTTTAACTTTTTATCCTTAATTTTATCCAGTGTAAGACACTGGATTGGACTGGCACTCCAATGTTATAGGCTAATAGTAAAATAGATGGCTTGGCTCTTTAGGACTGACTGATGTTTTCAGTAAGTACTCTTTGATTATTCGGATGCACGTTTTCTAGCCTTATCATGCTCAACAGGCTCCCCAGGTGCTTTAAAAATAATTCAAGTTCTTAGGCTTTATAAAGATGATTCACGACGTTTGATGTGGGTCGTAGGAAACCTGAATTTTAAGAAGCAAATCTGATTAATTCTGCTCCATGCAAACGGAGGGCCGGGCTTTGAGAAACAGTGCTATGTTACAATACATTCTGTAATGGATATTCAGTTCAAGCAGAAGTGTAGGGTTTTTGTTTGTTTCTTTGCGTATTTTTTTTTTTAAAGATTTTATTTATTTATTTGACAGAGAGAAATCACAAGTAGGCAGAGAGGCAGGCAGAGAGAGAGGAGGAAGCAGGCTCCCTGCTGAGCAGATAGCCCGATGTGGGGCTCGAACCCAGGACCTGGGATCATGACCTGAGCCGAAGGCAGCGGCTTAACCCACTGAGCCACCCAGGCGCCCCACTTTGCGTATTTTTGATAGGAAATTATCACAGAAATATCACACCAGAGAGGCCTGGCTGATTTTATCAAGCCACAGTGTCATAAAGCACTTATTAAGCCTTTACTCAGAGCCTATTTGTTCTTATTTTAGGCTCGATTTTAATAGGCTTGGTGATCTGCTCTGCAAGAGACGTTTAGGAGCTGTGCCTTAGATGCAAGGAGAATAGTATCGCTGGTCAAGAGTGGCACCTTAACTGTGAAAGTAATAGCTGACAGCCTGACAGTGAAGAAGGAAACAGGCGAACTATAAAAGTCAGACATAAGCTCTTCAATAGGAAGAACAAAATGTAGGCCAATGTGGAATCGAATGAAAGGTAAGCAACTGCATGGAGCTTAGCGAATTCAGAAGGCACTCCCGGGTGACTGCGGTCTGTAGCAGCTCTTCGTTTGTCTTTCTTCTTAGAATCTGAATTCTGCTAGGGCTAAGACCATGCCTGTCCCAACTGGTACTGGGACAGTGCACTGCTTATCTTACAGGAAAAATATTCCACAAGTATTTTTCTAGTACATCAATTGAATAAACAAACAAACAAACACATAAATAGTTTTGCTGTGGTAACCTACGTTCATGATAATGATCCTGAAAATTTTTTGGCTAAGAAGAGAGCCAAGTACCATAACTATATATATGTTTAAATAATACACTATAAATATATATTATACCTATATAAATATATAATATAAATATAATATATAAACATATACATTATAATAAATATAAATACATATATAAATATAATAGAAATAATTACATACATATATATATAATCTCAACAATATTTGGTGTGTAAAGTCTTATTCTACATGTATAGTAAGCAATTCATTCTCCAGTTTTCCACTCTTTAACATTATTGTCCTTTGCCTACTGTATTCATAGTTGAATTATCTTTAAATGGATGGTATTTATTTTTTAGATTATCAGTGCCCATGTATGTAGGTATATACTAAAATACGTTGAAACATCAACAATGTACATTATACTGATGCCACATGAACACAAAATATTTTAAAGTCTTCAAAAATAGTTCGATAGATTTCGTATCTATAGAAATCTGTATATTCTAATTTGAAGATGTCTCTTTCTATACAGTTAATACTGAGTCATATTTTATATGATTAATCATCCTTCAATAGAACATAATGGTTTCCTTGGAGCATGATACATCTATTAAAACAGATATTTTCACATGCATACTAATTAAGAAAATGAATATTATATGGTAGCCAGACACATGGGCTCTGTATATTAGAGAAAACCATATTTAGATACCTTATAAGTGGTATATCTGATCTCAAGGTCTTTCAGATTTCAAATTCTTTCAATTTGTCCTTTAGTAGAGTTTTGTTAACTAAAAAAGGAAAAAAAATTTAAATTCCTAAGTAGCATGTGTTTTATTTCTTTTTCTTTTTTAATTTAAATTCAGTGAGCCAACATACAGTACATCATTAGTTTTGGGTGTAGTGTTCATTAGCCACATATAACACCTAGCTTTTTTATGTTATATAAAACAGATGAAATTGTGTTTGGTTACTTTGTACTTTGTTTCAAACCTGTGTTTTAATTGGTTGTATAGAATTTGGAGTTCATTTTGTCAGAGAGTTGTGTCTTACTGGAGGGAGGAAGAGGTGAAGAAAAACTCTTTTTCCATAAGTACAGTTTTGGTCTTAGGCAAAATTTTGAAATAAGGGAAAGTGTGTCTTTGACAGTGACATCCTACCATTTAGCACTCCCTCCAAACCAGTGGGCCTGAAAACACCATATTATCAAAATTTAGTCCAATGTTTCTGATCGCTATATTCCATTCCAATATAAACTACTTCCTCAAACTTTTCTAGTTTCTGAATATCTGTTTCTTTTCCAATCAAAAGTCCCAGCCAACAGTTAAGTATCCGCTCTGTTTTTGGCAATGGGCTTGGAACTCTGTGGAGAGACAGGAGCATACATATAATATATAATCTGGCACTGGAATAAGACATGCATAACTAACTCATAATAGTAGAAGACAGAATATGCATAAAAGAGGCATAAACCAAGTAAAGGGAAAGTTCAGAGAAAAATAAACAATTGTAGGAACCAGGAAGGGTTTTATGGAAGACACGGGCCTTGAGGAGCAGTTAGTATCTTTAGGATCAGAGATGGGGTTGGGGGATGGCATTCTAAGTGGAGAGAATGTTACCAGTGAAAGTTAGATCACGCATTATGGCTGCTCAGGAGTTGAATATTGCTAAACTTTTGGGAGCACCATTTACATAGAGTATTATATAAATAGTGCCCCCTTTAGTTGTGCAAGCATATTAGCTATGTGTGAAAGCCAGGAAGCAAGATATGTACAGGGATATGATTGGCGAATCATAACTAGTACAGCTTGGACCATGTTTCCATGGATTTTGAGTGTAAGAGTGAAGTTGCTTTACCCCATCATTGGATCATTGAACTAAAAGTCCTTTAAACTCTTTCAAACTCTGGGACATTATGATTTTTCTAATTCAGTTGGTAAGAAGGAACCAAGGAAGATTTTTGAGCAATGAAGTGGCTCAAAATTTCAGAAGGTGATTATGTATATGAGGTGAAATGAGTTGAGAGGTCACTATACTTCACATGTGTGTCAAGTAGTTCTGTTTCTTTAAGGCCATCCAAGTGAAGTTGGAGTATTGAATCAAACTGATGCCCTGAGGGGTCACAAGATGAGCCCCCAAACCAGGTCCTGCCAGCCCTCCTCTTGATGCCCTCTTTAGTTCTAGGTCACACTAAGCCTTCATTTCTCTGATCTCTCATTTGGTACCGTTATCAATAAGCTTTGCTATACTTTCAACTTTGACTTTCTTTCACCATTTATGTCTTGTCTTTTCTCTGTAGATCACGTGCTTTCTGCCAGTACCTTTGAGAATAGATCTTTTAGGGTTGGTCTGGGCTTGGGGTCTGTCCTGTGAACTGCCAAATGGACTGCCTGTTGGTCGCAGCTGTTTCTGGGTATTGGTTCCCTGCGTTAGCTCCAGCTCCATGAATCAGGAGCCCAAGAAAGAGGCATGTCATTGGGTTATTGTAGTTGTGTAGAGGCAGAGTAATCAGACTCAAACTACAGGAGTGAACCGTGAAAATTAATTCATTCGTTCATCAAGTGTTGACCGAGGAACACCGACGGTAAGCACCAGCTTTGTGTGCTTTCCCTAGCTGGTCCTGCTTCCACCCTTCCTCCCTCAAAAGGATTTTTTTTTTTTTTCACAACAGCTGAGTCTCTCTGGGAGTATCAGCAAGACCTCTGGTAGTGTTAGAAGGCGACAACCCAGGGACAGCAGCAGCTGGTTTTATTTTTGGTTTTCGTTGGTCAGGTGTTTGTAAGTTGAGAACTGCCTGTATTCAAACAACATGATTTGGTAGTGTGTTATGAACTCCTGTAGAAATAATGGATGTGGCACAGTTAAAAGGATAACAATGAACAAACCCTAACATCACATACTAGATAGTCAACTTTTAAAGGCCAGGGCATGGATTAATGGCTCAGAGTACATGAATATGCTGTGGATGGTTCACAGTCTCATTTCATGGGAAATTTGAGTCTTGCTTTGCGTACAGAGATCTAGCCTTTTGTGAACTTGCTTGGGGAATAGCCATTGTTTCATAGTGGGTACAGACCAATGCATTTGGGAGATTATCTTTTGGAGCTGATTAAATTACTGTAATTCATGTGTTATTGTTAAGTTTTAAATTTATCCCACAAACAATATTATATCACATGAAAAAGAAAGGACATAACTATCCAATCACCCTTTATGATATATCAACTTGATATATCAACTTTTTAACTTTTCCTTGGATATTCTTCTGATCTTCACTCATATTCACACATTTGGAGTATAATTATAATATGGATATAGTCCTTATTTTCAATATCACATTCTCATATACACTTTCTCTTTTGCTAATTTTTGTATTCTGGTTTTAATGGCCATATAATTTTTATCTAATTAACGGTCACAGTTTTCTTTAAATTCCCTTACTTCTGAATATTCAGTTTTTCTCCTGTGGGATTGTTTGTCAAAGGGTATGAATATTTTTATTATACGTGGTCCCTATTTTCAGGTGACTTTCCATTTTCATCACAGTCATGCCAAAGAGAAAAGCTTCACTGCATTGTTGTTTTGGTTTTCATTTCTTTAATAATTAGTGAGATTTCTTTCTTAATTACATCTCATTTTCTGAATTGGCTTGACATAGTTTTTTCTAACTTATCTCCTAGTTATTTTTGGAAATTAAGGTTCTGTGAGCCTTTTATATATATAAATATCAATTCTTGTTACTTGGTTTTAGTATTTCTCAATGTGATTTAACTTTTATTTTGTTATTTTATAAGTTTAATAATTTCAGCTAGTCTTATTTGGTTTATCTATTTCTGATTAATTGTTGATGAATGTTTTCAAAGTTATTTACTCATGTACTTATTTTCAAAGCGTTTTAAAAGTTACAGTCATATAGGTAGTGAGGTTCTCTGCTTGTCATTATTCACGTTGCTTCTCGGTCTACTGTCAGGTGGATTGGATTCTTATAGATACATATGTTCTAGAATCGTGAGATGATCAAGCTAGAGTGGGATTATCAGTTTCTACTTTTAATACTTAGAGGATCTAGTAAATAATATTTATGGATAAATGTAGATTTACATTTGAGAATTTAGAATGTAGATGAGAACCCCTTGAGATCTTCTGAATACAGTGAATCTGGCTGGTAAGTTAACATGTGTTTAACTTCAAGTTTTAATAGCAAAAAATAGTTATATTTTATATTTATAGAAGACTTTGAAAACATTCTATGTTTGGAAATCAATCTTTCCGTGTATTTCTGAGCTTTTATGACACTGTTTA
The DNA here is from genome assembly GCF_902655055.1 of Lutra lutra. Lineage (NCBI taxonomy): Eukaryota > Metazoa > Chordata > Mammalia > Carnivora > Mustelidae > Lutra > Lutra lutra. The sequence continues at coordinate 93,584,521 of NC_062283.1, read as the reverse complement.
CCGGTGTCTTCATTTTAAAATTTAAGTGTAATTTCAGAAATAGGCCTTCAAATCACCAGTCATTGGCATTTTAGCAACCTGTTATGGATGATCTAAATTATGCCCTGTTACTGGTTTTCTTCTGAGGTTTAGATTCTGTTTCATAAATGGAATATACTTTCAGGATTTGTAAAGCATTTCAACATTTTCTTTTTGTTGTTTTAATTGATCTTATAGTCATTTTAAAATAAATTATCTGAGAAATATTTTGTTTATTGGCAGGTAGTTGAGCAGTATATTTCTCAGCTGTGATTTAGAGACAGGAGTTCAGTATATCTTCCCATATTTCATACAGGGGAGGAGAAGTTTAAAAAGCCAGAGGAAGACTGTTTCCCTTAAGTAATTTTGGAAGATGGATTGTCATTCAAAAATATTGTAAACGGGCAAAAAAAAAAAAAAAACCCCATCAAAACAGTTATGAGGAAAATACAATTAAGTTGGTTTAAATAAATTGTTGAGAAGGAGGAACCATGCTGGTTGTGTGCTGACAACATACTAGCCTACTCTTATCCCAAGTCAGTAGGTATGAAAACCATGATTGGCAATGGTTACCTAACTGGTATATAATGGTGTGGGCTCTGAAACTGAACTGATACAATTAGAAAGATTAAGAATGAAGTCAGGGTTGACAGATGGGAACAAATGAATAATTAACTATTCTTACAAATATTATAGGTTTAGTTGTTATATTTTAAGTACCTTTAGTCTTGGTAAAGATATTCTTGTATGTGGGACTTTCTTTTTCTATTGAGGAGTAAGAAACAGCAATTTAGTTCCTTCTTTGGTCACATGATCAGTTTCTATTGAGTTGCTCTATTTTCATTCAGAAAGAGCACAGAACTAATATCTAGAGTAGACCAGAGTTCTGATAGTGTTTGGAGTGAAATATGGCATTCATCTCTGATTCTGCACCTACTATATTTCCTCACAGGTTTGAGTCTGATGTCCTGTGGTTCATGTTGAACAACAGATTTACAGAAACATATCTAATGTATTGTTGAAGGAAAGTATCTTGACACTGTTACCTTTTCACTCCAATATTGCTTTCAGATGTTAATTACTAAGTTTCCAGGAAATCATTTTTTTAAGAGGAATGTATAAAAGGGATTCATAGATCTTATTTAGGAATGATTAGTATAACAGATGGAAAACAAAAGTAGAACATGTGTCTTCAAATTCATCTTTATAATTTCCTACTCCTTCATTTGGAGGGACTTGTCAACTATACTAGTAGAAGTTTAAGCAGGGAGAATTGAGCCTCTCAACCTCAGACTACACTAGATGTTCAAGTTTGGTATTAAAATAAGCTTTTGTATTTACACTAAAGTGAATGAATTTGCTACATGTTGCTCAGTTCTTGCCTCTCCCCTCATTCCCCAACACCAGGTACTCTTCTGTCTTCTTTAATGTAGCAAAAGGATTGATCAGTGTCAGGACACTTTTAGTAGAAGAGATCTTCGGACATTTGTTTAAAGTGGCAAATTGTACTAAGATGTGCTTTATTTTTGGCTTTTACTTTGTTTTGGTGGACTCATCAGCAAGAAGGCAAGACAGAAGTGAAATAGAGAGAGAGAAAAGTATTGCAGATTTTTTTTTTCTTTTGCTAGAGGGAGTGGGGGAGGGGCAGAAGAAAGGGAGAGAATCTTAAACTGGGCAGGGAGCCAGGTACAGGGCTAGATCTCACGACCCTGAGATCATGACTGAGGCTGAAATGAAGAGTCAGATGCTTAGCCGGCTGAGCCATCCAGGTGCCCCAGTATTCCAGATTCTAGGAGGGTATTGTTGGTGATAACATTTTCTTTTTTTTTTTTTTTTTTTTTTTTTTTTTTAAGATTTTATTTATTTATTTGACAGAGAGAGATCACAAGTAGACGGAGAGGCAGGCAGAGAGAGAGAGAGAGGGAAGCAGGCTTCCTGCTGAGCAGAGAGCCCGATGTGGGACTCGATCCCAGGACCCCGAGATCATGACCTGAGCCGAAGGCAGCGGCTTAACCCACTGAGCCACCCAGGCGCCCGATAACATTTTCTTTAAAAAGGATCCAAAAGTGTACCGCCCTACTGGCAGTTTCACCTTCTCTTTTGTTTCCTTACTTGCTGTTAGAGATCAGAATCACTATATGATTAAATGGGGACCACAGGAGTCATCTCTGAGTCTGGAGACTCTATATAAGTGACATACTGTGGTTTATCTCAGAATTTCTTTTTTTTTTAAAATTTATTTATTTATTTGGCAGACAGAGATCACAAGTAGGCAGAGAGGCAGGCAGAGAGAGAGGAGGAAGCAGGCTCCCCGCTGAGCCCAAAGCGGGGCTCCATCCTAGGACCCTGAGACCATGACCTGAGCTGAAGGCAGAGGCTTTAACCCACTGAGCCACCCAGGGGCCCCTATCTCAGAATTTCTTGAATTTACTCTTGACAAGAGCACTCCCAAGCCTGTAAGTTAGTATTGTCATTGTTACTAAGGAGCATAGGTAAGAGATTTAACTCTGTAAATAGTTGTTTACGTTATACATTCAGTCAACAGCAAGGGCAGATCTGTTGAAAGTTGTCCTCTTCTATCTGAAAAAATTATATTTCACAGTGTTGTCTTCCATGGATGATCAGAGCATGTGTCGGGACTATAGTGCTTAAGGTTCAGCAGCCCAGAATCCTAGATTCTGTGCCTGGGTGATGTGTGGTGCAGTAGTAATTCTACAAATTATTTACAGTGGAGGAGAAAACACTGGATCTGTTTACTGCTTCCAGTTTTACAACAAGGGAATCCTGTTAAAGTTCCCAAGTAGCTTTAGTAGTTCAGTAGTTGAAAAATTCCGCCTCCTCACTGCCCCCCCCAACATCCTGTTTCATCACAAATATTTATCATTTTATTCATCGGTTCTCCACCCGCCTTGTGGGCTGTTGTGGTTGCTGTCACCCAGCCAAGAGGCTGGGGAATGCCTAGCCACAAGCAGCATGGGGCGTCCAGCTAGGGTGCTCACAAGGTCCTATAACAGGCTAACATGGAACTGTTGGCCTCATTGTGCTATTGAAATAGATACTTAGTGAGTCTATTTACATAATTGCCAGAATCATCGATAACACGCACATTGTAGCTAGTGAAAATATACATACTATTTGGGGTAAGAAAAAAACTGAAGTCTGCAGCATTTGGAGATGCTATTCTGATGTGTTTTGAAAGCATCAAATTAAAAAAAAAAATACTACCTAAACAAAATTATTACCTAAGAAGGCTGGCCTGCCTGCATGCTTGGTTAACAGTTTTAAAGAATCATCTGGTGTTCCAGCAGAGTTCATTTAGTATGAATTGGCTACTCACTTTTAGAATATTTAATATAACACAAAATATAATATGATATATAATAACGTAACATAACATAACATACCATGACATATTCCACTTTTTTCAGAAGGGATGGCCTTTTTTGGAAAAGTGTAGGGCCGGAATTTTTTAGACAGGAGTTATGGGTTTTAGGAAGGAAGACCACACAGGGGAGGCGCCCTTCTCATCCCATTGTATTACTGGGTACATTCTGTCAACATCACTGATCATTGGGGATACTAACCTTGATCCCTTGGTTAAGGTGGAGTCTGCCAGGTGTTTCCACTGTGATGTTACTACTGCTGTCTTCCCATATTCTGTTCTTTGGAAGTCAGCCCACACTTAAAGGGAGAATAATGAAGCTTTACCTCTTGAAGGGAGGGAATATCTACAATATTTGTTAATTAATTTATTTGTTTATTTATGTACCTATTTATTTTGGTATGGATGCATAGATATTTATTTTATTCTTTGGATTATCATCCAGTGCCATCTTTGTGTTTCTTTGCTCATAAACGAGTTTTGAATTTTCTAGAGTTTGTTTTGCTGAGCCATATAGTATTATATGCAGCTTAGTGCATGTTTCCCCACCTTCTTGGCCTCTCCTTCCCCCACAGGTTTACACTCTCATCCTTCAAACCACTAGATTCAGTTTTGCTGTTCTGGTTAGCACGTAAGGTCATTTTTATAGCCGAGTTTTTGTGTCTGCACCGTGGGAAGAGAAGTTGTAATACAAAACTTCTTGTCAGCAGATTGGTGAAGTTACCTGAGAAACTGAGACTCAAATTTATGAGAATGTGCGACTAGGGGCAGGAGAAGACTTCCAGGCAAGAAATCAAAATCATTTTCTTTAGCTCCTTTGTGTCTGATTTTGGATAAATCAAGTCATCGTGCTTTTAGGACATGTAGAATCTGAAAAGGAGGGATGGGCAATAAATAGTGAGGTTACATTAGGAAATCACTTTGTGTTCCTCATGCAGGTTCTTTTTAATATTCTTTTATTTGGTTCTGAAATGATAAGGTAATAGCTGAGCTTTGACATGAAACCTAAGAAGAACTTGCAGAAGTACTTCTATATTTGCACAAGTGTTCTGGATACAATGTTGATTGTCGAAGCTTCCTTGAAAAAGTACTCATCTGAGTATAAATAATATTAAAAATTACATCCAGATTTGTCATGTCAGAGAAAATAGCTACTGGTTATCTGTTTTGTAGAATATTCACTAACCATAGATTGTTATGTTTTGCATTTCTCCTCCATTCCCCTTAGATGTGATCAGGTCACAAACTCTGTTAGGTGGAAGGGGCCCCCAGAGAGGAAGCTCACAGATCACACATGCGTTGAAGTTTCAGCAACGGATTTTACAAAAACAAGAATCAGTTTGCCAGCATCTTCCATTGTGGTAAATCTTACAAAGAGTAAGTTTCAAAAAAAGAGAGAGAGGGGGAAGAGAGAGAGAGTGTTCCTCTGAACAGGAAGACAAGCAAACTGGAAATCTGAAATCCGAGTGGAATGAATCCTTTGCACGGATTCTTACCTCTGCTGTTGGAAGTACAAAAGCAGTGTGATCCTCCGTCTAAACTACAGGAGTCCCAGCTCCATGGCAACATGAAGAACCTCTTCTGTCAGAGGGTATGCAGGCACAAGTGCATTCAAGGCGCAGGGTTGGGAGTGAGTTTGGGGGGCAGTGCGGGGAACCACCCCTCCATGTCTTGCCCACGCATTTTTATGCGTATATTATAATAAGGCCTTTGTGCAAGGGGGCCAGATAGAAGTTCATGTTCAGCTGCCCTCTGGTCTTTTACATGATCTCGCTGCCCTCACCCACCTCCCTTCTCTCCAGAAAGGAAGCAAGAAAAGGCAATTAAAGAATGCTACTGTGAGGAAAAGGCTCTTCCCCTTTCCTCTTTTTGGAACGTCAACATAGCTATTGCTTTTCTGTGTGTCTCTAGGGGTGTTTGGCTGCTTCTTTCCAGTCTTTTTGTAGGGAGAGCCCTGAAATTGTAGCTTTCATGTAGTGTGGGGGCTCATGAAAGCTGTAATTAGCTTCCTCCTCTGTGGGAAGGAGTGCTTTCTGTCCATCATCTGGTGTCCTGCCTACTGAGGAGCTGGGGTGGTGTGGAGTGATTGGAGGATTAAGTATTCCAGCCCCCAAATTCTTGGCCCCTGGTGAAGTTCTGAAACTTCAGGTTTCTTCTCTCACTCATGCTTCCCAGCGATGCTCATCCTTGTCAATCCCACAGTTCTTTACTTTGTTGGTTTTTTTTTTTTTCACTTTGAAGAGATAATCTCACCATTTGATTATTTATTACATGTCCATGTTCCTGTCCTGCATTTTAGAAATGAGAGGTCAGTGTGAAAAATGTTTATTTTTGCTCTGCTCCAGTTTTGCTGATCCTGGGGATAAATCGAATGTTCTGCTCCATCCTGGTTAGCTCTGTGAATAATTTCTAAGTCTTTTGACCATTTTTGTACCACCTAAAATTTGAGGTTGAATAAGGATGGTTATCTGTGCTAGGTTCAGAGATTAGGGATCCAAGAAATACCCTGTTCAATAGAGATCTTTACCCTTTTCCTTTTATTCCTGAACATCATCCACGCCCAGCATCATAGATGGCTCTGGCGGTGGTGGTGGGAGGTAGTACTTGGCTGGCAACCTGACAATCTTGTGTTCATGAGGAGCCTTGCACAACACCTTTTGTTTTCAGCTTACACTTTGGACTGCATTTATCATTTCTTCACACAAAGAGATGGTCTACTTCCTCCATTGTTTCTGCTTGGGACAGTCTCTTTGGCTTTGAAAATAAATGATTTGCAGCTGAGATTTTATATCCTCACTCTTTGAAAGTTTCCAGACCGAATTCCAACATGTAGGAGAATCCTGCGCACACAATACCCAGCAATTCTCATTGTTCTGCTGGTGTCTGAGAAGCCAACTCGCTTCTGACACTGTTTACCTGGAAATAGTATCAGATTCCACAGGTTAAGGGTTTAATTTCTGCCCTCTACCCCGCACTTTAGATGTCAGTCATGAGTCCAAGTTGTTACCTGTACTTCTGACCCACTAGCTACAGATCAGAGGTTCCAGTGACCTCTTCCTTAAGTTCTTTTAATTTACTAGAGTGGCTCACAGAACTCAGGGAAACACTCATTAACCTGTTTATTAAAGGATATGATAAAGGATACAAATCAGCAGCCAGAGGAAGAGATACATAGGGCAAGGTCCCAGGAAGAGACATGCCACCCTCCCCTATCTCCATGTGTTCACCAACCTGGAAGCTCTCCAGACCCAGTCCTTCCAGGTTTTTATAGAGGCTTCTCCGCAGTGTCATGATTGACTAAGACATTGGCCATTGGTGACTGGTTCAACCCCCAGCCCCTCTCCCCTACTTAGAGGATAAGGAGTGGGACTGAAAGTTCCAACCTTCTAATCACTTTTTTGGCTCCATTGATAACCATCCCCCATCTTTAGATGCCCTCCAAAAGTCACCTCATTAACATAGCAAAAGGCACCATGATCACTCTCAACACTTAAGAAATTCTAAGGGTTTTGGGAGCTGTGAACAAGGAGCTGAACAAAGACCAAATATTTATTAGAAACATATTTTGATCATCTGAATGACCAAATATATATTTCTTATAAATCACAATATCACACCTGCGTATCATTGATTTTGTTTATTAACTACCTTATTTGACAATTTTTGACTTACTGTTGTGTGCTGGCCAGAGCAGACAAAAAGCAGCAGGCATGTGTCTATCTGTGAAGATCTAACATCCTGAAAGTTAAGCGCAGACTGCAAGATAATGCAGTACATTGTGAAATGGGCTGTAAGAGAAGGATGCGCAAAGCCTGGCTGTGACCTAAACGGGGCGCAGTCAGCTCAGCTTGAGGGGCTTAACTGAGTTGTAAATACTTGAGCTGCACCTTGCGAGATGAGTAGGAGTTTGCCTGGTAGACAACTAGAGGAAAGGCATTCCAGGAAGGTAGACACCGACATGCAAAAGCCTAAAGAGATGAAAATGACAAGGTGTTTTATGAGCAGTAAATCTTCATATGGCTGGATCAGAGGAGGAGTGGAGGTTACAAGGGAAGGATCTGGAATGCTTGGCAGGGACCAGGTCAAGGAGGGTATGCCCTGCTGGTATGTTGGAACTTTATCCTGTAGGCAATGAGGAGAGACATGTTCAGATTTGCATTTTACAAAGACTCTCAGGTAGCATCCTGAGAATGAATTAGAGGGACCTAAGCCTGGATTGCGAGACATAGTTTGCAGACAGTTACAGTAATCTTTAAAGGACCAAAACAGAGGCCTGAAGTGAGGCTGTAACAATCACAATAGTGAGCACAGGATGGATTGTCAAGTGTGGGAAACAGTACTAAGGACAGAGTCCATGAGAGGCTTGAGGGAAGAGAAGGCAATTTTCAAGACTCCAGCTGGATGACAAGGTGAATAGTGATAACATTGCCCAGGAATGCAGGCAGGCCTTTGAGAAAAGCAATGACTTTTTTTTTTTTTTTTTTAAACATCTGTGGTCATGTGTGGTCTATGGACAGATCACTGGCTTGACAATAGGAAGGACCTGAATTTTAACTTTGCTTCCCCAGCTTATGACCTGCATATTTTTAAGTAAGTTCCTTAACCTCTGAGATTCTTGGTTTCCTGGTCTGTAAGGAAGAGGTAATAATTATTGGCTTGAAGGCCATTGCTGAAGGGTGAGAGAGAGAATCTGTGTGAAGCTCCTGACTCAAAGCCAGTTCTCAAATAAAGCGCAGATGATTATCACTGCAGCGTTGTGTAGGTAGATCTTGAGGCCAGTGGAGTCCAGTGGAGAGGCTGAGAATCAAGAGCCTATAAGAGAAGAGAATTTATCAGTGGAGCTGAGGTAATGTGTTCATTCATTTATCTAGAATCATTGATGGAGAGCTGGTGGGTACTAAGTTCTGTGCGAGAACTAAGAAGTCCAAGGTCTGTGGCTCAAAGATGTTGGAGTCTGTGAAGGTTATGCAGTGAAGGAAATCAAGAATGTCTCTATAAGAGGACAGTCAGGGAAAATTGATATATTTAGGTTTAAAAATTGTGTAATATAATGTGTTCAGAAAAGTACATATCCAAGTGAATGAATTTTTACAAAGGGAAGAGTAAATCATTATAAACAGCACTATCGGTGTTCCAAGAGACTGCTTCTGTCCTTTTTCAGTCACAGTAGAACCAGGGTAACGACTATCTAACTTTTAAAAAATATATATATATTTATTTATTTGACAGAGAGAGAGAGAGAGAGAGAGCGCGTGGTGCACAAGGCAGGGGGAGAGGCAGAGGGAGAGGGAGAAGCAAGCTCCCTGCAGAGCCGGGGAAGCCCGATATGGGCCTGATCCCAGAACTCTGGGATCATGACCTGAGCCGAAGGCAGTGGCTTAACCAACTGAGCCACCTAGGTGCCCTACTATCTTAAGTTTTAACACCACATAGGTTTTACCTGTTTTGGTGCTTTATGTGTGTGGATTCATATGCTCTGTTGTTTATTGTGTCTGGCTTCTTTAACTGAACAATATGGTAGTGAGCTTCATTCATGTTCTTGCACCTAACAATCATTCTCATTGTCGCACAGAATTTCATTGTATGAATGTAGTACAGTGTATTCATTCTACCATTGGTGAATTTGGGTTTTGCTTTGGTGATGACAAATAGTGTTCCTATGAATATTTTGGTGCATATCTGCTGGGTGTATACCTAGGGGTAATTTGCTGGATCGTACGGCTTGGATGTATTTGGTGTGAGAGGTTAACTGCCACACACTCGTTCAAAGTGGATGGACTGATGTATACTCCCTTCAGTGATGCATGAGGGTCCCAACTGCCCCCACTCTGGTGTGGTGTTCTCATGTTCCTCTTTCTGGCCATTCCAGTGGTTAGTTAGTGGTATATAGCCTTGTAGTTTTGATTATCATTTCTCTGATGATTAACGAAGCTGAGTCCCATTTCATATATTTTGACTATCGAATTCTCTTTTATTAAGTTCCTGTTGACATGGTTTGTCCGTTTTTCAATTGGGCTTTCTTTCTTTTTGCAGCATCAATGCTAAACAATGAGAATTATTTATTGAGGGCTACCAGAAACTATTGTAGCGATAGAATTAGAGAACAATAGAGTCAGACTTTCTGCCCTCATGATGTTTATAACTTAGACTACTCTTTCAAAAAGCGTGGCTATGCTTAGGAGAGGTGAGGTGATAAACAGAGCAAGACGTGGGACCCAGAGAGCATTTTTATAAGTCTGTGAACATCTTTATCTGTGCTGACAATAGAGAGGCACTGGAGAAAGGTAGCCAATATAAAGGCAAGATGGTTATTGTTTGCGCAGAATCCTGGATCGGCCAGAGTGCTCTGAGCTCTCAGAAGTGCTGGTTGGGGCAAAAGGAAGGCACGATAGGAGGTGTGTTGCTAAGTTTATGTTGTGGAAATTTTTCCTTGAAAACCTGATGATGTTATTATTTGATTTTTTTTTTTTTGTGAGAAGATAAAGTCATTTGTCTGGAAAAATTATATAGTGTTGAAGAAAATGGGAAACATTGGGAGTTGTCTCTGGAGGAAGAGTGAACTGACAAGAACATTGTGAGGTGAAGATCCTCGCGTTCTGAGGGCTCAGCAGAAGTAGCTCTGTCTCCATTATGGATTTTCCGCAGCCACTCTGAACAGGTGTAGGAATGGAAAGGGTAGTGATCCAAAGTTGTGATCCATTTTAGAATGGATATAGTGAAGGACAAGGTGACAAGTGAGTGGAGATGCGGGCAAGGAAAAGGTGGAGTGGTGCACAGAGGGATTGAGACAGGGCAATGAAAGAAGCCTGGAGAAGGAGGAAGGGGAGGAAGAGAGATAGGAGAGGAGGAGGAGGAGGGTGAAATGACGGAACGGTGGGGTGTCTCTGTGAAGCTGAAAAACGATGGACCATGAATGTGACAGGTTAGGTGACATGACAAGACTGACGAGGGGTGCCTATCATATTGACTGAAATAGATTGGATTTCCCTGTGAGATTTTGTGGAAAATGATCAACACTTAAGCACAGCACCTCTTAAAAGAGGCCACATTTTAAGTTTTAGCTTGTCTCCTGCATTATTAGTTTCATTGCATATTTTTCATTGAATGAAGACTCCATTAAATGAAGTTTTATGTGAATATTTTTCTCTTCTGTCAGCCTTTTCCTTCCCCCTTATCTCTTAGGCTGTGGCTTTTATTCCCGTGTCAGCCGTTGGTTCTTAGCTGGTTCAATAAAATTGACTTTAGACAATATAGGATAAATATAGACACCCGAATGGTCAGGTTTTAAACTAAAATGAGATGCTGAAACTAAAAATCTGTTGCATCTCAGTAACCTCAGCTGAAACATGTCCCTTTATGCAATTACATTTGTGGTCCTCCTTCTATCCATTTGGAGCTCTCATTAGACCCAGCAATCACTTGTTATGTCTCCTCATTGCTATACACTGAAATAAGTAAGAGAGTGTGCTAAACTCTTTGGTTTAAATTTAGTACATAAAATGCATATTGTGTGACACTCAGCCGAAGTCTAGAGAGCGAAGTGCACGTTTTCATAAAACTAACATATACACATTGCTAAAGAGAAGAGCATTCAGCATAAGACCTGCTTGTAGGAATCAACAGATTGAAAATCCTGTGAAATGTGTAGAACTCGCCGGGGCAGCTGGCCGAGACTGCAGAACTGGGGCCCCATCCCTGGAGCTAATGGTAGGGATTCTAGTTTGGGAAGATTACGACTGGGTACCACCTGGAGTCATTATGACAAAGAAATAAAATAAACAGAAAGAAAGGGAAAATAGAAAAGAAAGAAGATAAGGAAAAAAAGATGAACGAAGCCGAGAAAAGAGATAAGACTGAGTTCTGAAGTAATCTCTCCATGAATCTCTGTTTTAAAAGGCAGATTTCAAAGGATGTTAGATAGAATCACAGCAATTTTAGGATCACGAATGAAAAACAATGTGAAGTATGTAAGATTATATGCGAAAAAATATCAAAACTTCTTGAAGAGCTACATTGGCTGTAAATTCAAACTACATGGGTGGCTCAGGTGTTTAAGCAGCTGCCTGCAACTCAGGTCATGATCCCAGGGTCCTGGGATCGAGTGCTAGGTTGGGCTTCCTGCTCAGCAGGGAGTCTGCTTCTCCTTCTCCCTCTGCTGCTCTCCCTGCCTGTGCTTTCTCTCTCTCTCTCTGGCAAATGAATAAGTAAAATCTTAAAACAAAAAACAAAAACACCAAAACGCAGAAAACTTCAAACTACACATATTAAAATTAAGATGTGACTATAAATTTTATTTTTCCAACAACCTTTTAAATTGTAATGTGATGGGTGTGATAAGTTTTGTGATAAGTTTTGTTTATGGAACAGGACTGTTAGTATAAATAATTAAGTTAGATAATTTTATTTTTCTCATGAATATCAGATTACACGAGGGAACTATCAAGGCAGCCTTCAGTCTCCAAGATGATTTACGACTTCTGCCCGTGGTTATCGTGAAGATTAAGTGAGATCTGAACTCTGGGTTCCTGAGGCCCTGGGTTCAAATTATTGTTGTACCATTAACAGCTCTATACCCTTGGAAGTTGTGACTCAGTTACCTAATCTGTAAAACAGGAATAGTAATAGAGCTTACCCATAGAATTGTTGCCAGGAATAACTAAATTAAGAAATTAATAAATTTAGGGACGCCTGGGTGGCTCAGTTGGTTGGACGACTGCCTTCGGCTCAGGTCATGATCCTGGGAGTCCCGGGATCGAGTCCCGCATCGGGCTCCCAGCTCCATGGGGAGTCTGCTTCTCTCTCTGACCTTCTCCTCGCTCATGCTCTCTCTCACTGTCTCTCTCTCAAATAAAATAAATAAAATCTTAAAAAAAAAGAAATTAATAAATTTAAAGCACTTGAAACTGCGTGAGGCACATTGTAGACATTTAATAACTATTACTCTAAATTCTATTGCCAAATTTTCTGCTAAAAGTATCCAAATTAAAAACAAAGGTTATTCAAAATACAGGCATATATTTGCTTTTATAGAGTTATAGAACCCTTGAAAAAAATTTTAAAAATTAAAAAATAAAATTATAGTACTGTTGAGCCTTATTTAATTAAATCATTGAATACTTACTACTAAATGCAGTAAGACGTTCCAAGCTCTATGATGATAAGTAAGAGATGACCCTGTCCCCCAGAAACTCAAGCTTTGGGAAGTTACACTGTTGACTTGGTTTTCTTGGGTAGATATTATGTCCTACTAGGAAATAGTGTAGCAGTTAAGTGACACTATATTTTTGAGCACCAATAAAATATAGTGCATTGAAGGACAGAAAGAGGTGCTAATAGTAGATCATACCTTGATGTATTTCTCAGCATAGCAGATCACACAAGAAAAGAGGCAGGTATTTTTCTAGTGATAGATATAGCATAATGGATGGAACATAGATATTTTAGGAAACCTGACTCTACTGTTTTCTGATTGACTCTCGATACTTGCTTTAACCTGTGCCTCAATTTCTTGACCTGAGAAATAGACCCATAACCACCTTGCTGAGTAGGTTGGTTACATGCGCTAATGTTTACGAAAATGCTTTATGAACTATAAGATGTTAAGCATTTGTATGTTTTTTTCATGATTTCTATTATACAGAACTTGTGGATTTCTGAAGGTCTATGGCTCAGAAATGGACACTTAATACAGTTTAAGTAGGTTTACAGAGAACTTTATTATTCTCATAGAATTACCTGTGGATCAATACTAGATGGGGTCCCTTACTGCAGAGAAAGACCAAACAACAAAAACATTCATAGCTGGAAGGCAAAACTAGTTAGGAGGTTATGTGACTGACCTAAGGAACAAGTTGCTATTCCTAAAGGTCCTTCCCTCTGCTCTCCACACTGTTCCCTATTTCTCAATTGAGTGAAAGGAATACAGTCTTTGAAATTAAACCCAGCTCTTGATTTGATTTGAAAAAAATCCCAGCTCTGTCACTTACTCTTTGTAATGCAGGCAAGTTCCTCTGCCTCTGTGGGCTTCATGTCCCTCATGTGCACAGGGGAGTAGAATTACTTGCTTGAGAAACTTCAGTGAGCACTGAAGATCATGTCTGTAAGGCACCTGCCTAACAATGAGCTGATGGATTATTTTTCTTAGACATCGCCGAATTTCAAGGCACTACAAACAGGAATACTAATAGAATTAATACTAGCAACTGTTTGCCATGGGTAGGCACCATTCCAAATATATCATGCCTATGATTATCTTAATCTCCAAAACAGCCTGATGATGCCAGTGTTCATTTGATTGCCACTGAGGCTCGGGAACTGTAACTGACTTGACCAAGATCACCCAGCCAGTTTGTGGCAGAACAGGTTTGCAAACCTGGGTGCTTGTGACTCCAGATCCCACTTTCCTTGGTACGTACTGGATTATTCCTGTTCCTCCCTGGCCAGTCTGGGGATGTGGGACAGAGAATGAAAGGACTAGTTGTTTCAAGAGAATTGTTTTTGAATGGAGTATTTGCTTTCCAAATCTTCACGTTCAGGTAGAAGGTGGAAGGGGCCCGGCGATCAGCTATTACATAACTCCTGAGTGAGGGATGAAGGCTCACTAAACTCCACTTTCCTTATTGTACAGTTATGATATCTGTAAGGGCACAGCAAGCCTTGAAACGGGGTGGTAACTATGGGGAACAATGCTGGCAACCGGCTCAGTATTGGTCTCGAATCTCTGCTCCGCAGTCCCTTCCTAAGTGGCAGTCCAGCACTGAGGACAGAGCCTTGGGGAATGCCTGCTTTCTTTTTGCGTTTTAAACCAATGGGGTTTGGTTCAGCATATCCATTTTTTAAACCAATGATGTTATATCGCAGGATATTATGATTGATCCTTTTAAAATACTGCCCACATATTTTCTCATTGATTTGTTATTATCCTTCTGATAAACTACATTTAATTAAGATAGGGACATCACATTGGTCTTCTCATTGATTTGCATTCTGTGTCTGGATGTGTGCACTTAGAACACAGTCCCTTTAAGAACCACTAGCTCTCAGCAAAAATAACCTAGAGCAGCTCAGGTTACTGCCAGGCTCCAAAGACTCTTCAGGGGGTCAGGTTGCTTATTTTTCTGCCACCTGCCTCACCAGAGATATAGGAAGAGCTGTCTCTGTGCCAGTAGAGGGGGTCTGTGTAGATGTGGGTCCCAGAGTGCTGCTGTTTGCCAGGCCCCCCTCATGACTTCTTCTGGACTCACCCTCCATGCATTGCAGTTTCTCGTGGGGCTGCTTAAATTCTTTTAAAGCAACTGTTACCCTGTCCCTGGGCCTGGATGTTGGAACCCATCTTCCTATCAACGTTGGGTTTTGTACTGCTTCTTTGAAAAAAAAAAATGAAAAAGATATTAATAGCTATCCAAACAAACACGCACCTTCCACCCCCAAAGTGAAAGTGTAGCAGTGAAGTGAGGGAGTTATGGGAGGACACACCCATTTCCCTGGGACCCCTCATGCCTGCATGTCTGTCTTGCTAACCTTTCTTTTGGCGGAATGTTTTTGTTGGGTGTCCATAAGCCAGTCGATCAAAGAGTAAACAGCGCCTCATGCTCTCTCAAGGTAAACCAACAAACTCAGGTCTAGTGTGTTCAACTGTGAAAAAACAGTGAGTATCTGAAGAGGCAGTTCGATGTAGGGGAGAGGATGGAGAACCAGCCAGGACTTAGACCATGGAGCCTCGTCTCCGCGATGTTCCTGAGGTAGCGGAGTTCTGGAATGATAATATTTTAACAGCGAGGTGGGATCTGTGAGAGATTCACATTCTGTGAGGTCCAGAAAGGTTGGGTGACCTACCTGAAGTTACTCAGCGATTTGGCAGTACATGTGGACCCATAGCCCAAGTGCACACATCATCGCTCTCCACTATACAGCAAAGCCATGGTCCAGAGTGAAGGACTCGCCAAGCCCCTTTCCTTACCTATAAATGGGGATCATACTCTCTGAACCTTACCTTCTTTGTAAGGTGTTATAAGGATCTGCTGAGTGTGGGTAAAAACACTTTTTAAAACTATTAAACTATATATTAATATTAACCAATATCAAGTTGTATATATACACACATAATAGCTGTGGGAATGGTTACCTGAGAAAGTTATAAAAACAGCATTTAACTCTACCTTCTGTATTATTGTAGTACATAATAATATGGTGTGATATCTAATATTTTGTAAAAATTCTTCTTGAGGGGGCACATAGATGCAAATCTGGATTCTCTTTTGAAAATGTGAAACACTCTGAAATTCCCTGAAGTATAATGATAGGAACTCTAGACATGGAGTTACTGACCTGATAGTTTGACCTCTGACAGTATTATTTCTTTGCCTTTCCAAAAAATGGGAATAATAAAATTATTGGCTTATCTTGAGTTATCCTAAAGATGACTTTAAGGATGTGAAAGTACAGAACAAAAATGAAACTGTTATTAGCAAATATTACTGAGGGCCACAGATCCTGACCCCTAGCACATATGGTATAGTGAAGGAGACAGGTTATGCATTCGATCAAAGAGTAAGTAGCGCCTAATGCTCTCTCAAGATAAACCAACAAACTCAGGTCCAGTGTGTTCAACTGTGAAAAAACAGTGAGTATCTGACGTTTCAACGTTAATCAGACATTGGTGTCAGACAGATTCTGTTTTAGAGTTATTGATCACAATGAATTAATGAATCCTTTTATTATAGTTTATAAGTGGACATATAATCATCTTTATAATTATTAGTTTTTCCCTGTAGACATTTACAAATTGTCAAGATGTATATGTAGTGTACCTCATATTTATAGGACATTATGTATTGTAATGATACAGAAGGTAGATATTTAATGTTATTTTGATAACTGTCTCAGTTACACTATTTGCACTACTATTTATATGTCTGATTTATCTCATTTGATTATTACAGATATTTGTGAGTTGTATTAATATTACCACTATTTAACAGATAGGAGGTTAAAAGATTTCCACAGGACCTCATGGAATGTGAATGGCAGAGCTGGGATTTTGAAGCAAGGTCTTGGGCTCCCAAATGCTGTGACATTACCACTGTAATCTTTCTGTGTTGTGTTGGAGCTTCCATTCTTTGGACTGTATTTTTTATTCGTTTCTTTCATTTACACAGTCATTCGCTCAACTCTATGTGGAACTCTGTTATATGATCTTCTCATACTTTAGGGTAAATCTCTTTGGATAGGATGAATTATTTTAGGACTGATTTCTGCAACAGAAGAAGCCTTGACCTTGACAATTGAACCTTACAAAAAAACTGATTTGAGTGGAGGGAGAGGAGACAACACCTAAAGGGAGAACCACTCATGTCAGAGTTGCAGTAAATCTTCGCTATCCAATAAGGTAGTCCCCCCCCATCTCATGGAGCTATTTACATGTTAATTAAGATTTAAAAAAAAAATCAGTTCCTCAGTCACACCAGCCACATATGGTTACTAGCTACACATATGGTACTGGACAGCAAAGAACTATAGATCTGTGTCTAGTCAACAGTGCTGAAACAGATAATTTTGCTGTCTGGTGTATGTATGTATGCGCAATTGATCATTGGAAATGAAATTATCTGTTCACATTTCTATTTAAGACATAACATTAGCTACCATTTATTGAGCTCCTTCTCAATAAATCGGTGCCAGCTGTTGTCGGAGTTGTACAACGTATATTATTCTGTTTTATCCTGACGTTCTTTTGTAGATTGGGAAAGTAAGGTTTAAAGAGGTTATGCAATTGCCTGAGATGGCTGTGGGTTGAACCCATTGTTCTGCCATGCTGTCTCTCTATATAATCCATTTGAACTGCATCAGGAGTTGTCAGTGCATTGTCCTACCATTCCGTCCACTTCAGTTCAGCAAATGTGCAGGGACTCATTCTGGGGGAGCTAGAGATGCAACCACGCACACAGCATAGCCTCTGATCTCAAGCGGTTCCAAATCAAATAGAGTTCAGACACATCGTGGGTCAGTAGGATGCTATAGGGTGGTCTCTGATATGAGACTTCTTATCATGCAACCAGGAGCCATTGAAAGGTTTAATCCAAGGACATAGTCAGATTTATGTTTTAATAATAGGATAGTTATTATATTTACCTAGGACACGGAATGTGGAAGGCTAAGACTGAGGTCATGGTGGTGGAGTTAGAGAGAAGACAGACAAGGGAGAGAGGCGTCATTTGGTAAAATTGTTGAGCTGTGGTGATTAGAGCTGATGTTTGGTGAAAGTTTGGCCTCCTCAAAGGAGATGAGGTATGAGGAAAAGGTTGTGTGTGTGTGTGTGTGTGTGTGTGTGTGTATGTGTACATGTGCGCACACTCACTCACATGTGCTCATGTAGATGCATTGCATGGTGCAACAGGGTAAAGACAATGGCCTAATTGACCACGAGTCATAAAATGTCCAGAAAGCAATCATATTTGGTAATTGGAAAAGTCTGCTGTTAAACAATGAGACATTTTAAGTATTTGGTTAAATAAATTAAAATAAAACAATCCCGCTATAATACTGGATCTGGAAGGGGGAATTAACCTTATAATCTGAACATAATGGGTTTGTCCTAGGCTAAGCCCAGGATAGTGAACTAGGGATGCATTTCCCCCTTTTTTTTTTTTTTAATAGAGCCACGGGATGTAAAAAAGATTTATTATTGTGGTATTCTATTAGTGACATGGTAGATATAAATACAGCTTCTAGCGAGCCTAAAGTTGAAAAAGCAGATTTTTTTGCTACATCATCTTCAGTATATGCTCCCCAACCCAACCCCTAGTTCTGTCCAGATAATTAAATGACTTGGTCTTAATTTAGTGACCAGGTGATTGTGCTGTTTGATATTTCAAAAAGATAAAAGTTAGCAAGTGCCCCTTGAACATGGTTGTTGGCATTTCTCAAGCAGTGGTTTAACTTCTTTGTTGCAGCAGAAAATACTGTCAGAGATTTAACTTACTGTAATGATAGCATAGGTTCTACTATAGGATAAGGAAGTTCCATTTTCTTTAAAAAAAATCAGTTGTGCTCCTGATAGTAAATTTTAACAGTCATAGAATTACTAAAACCAGGAGTGCTGATGGAAATAATTTCTTATGGAACTCGATCTGTGATCTCTGGATTGATAGGTTATGTCTGTGCAATTTGAAACAGTGCCTGCTTTGGAGATTGGCTTTGTTTTAAATTATCTGAGGATCTTGAATTCAGACTTGACCAGTATAGATCACCATGACTGAAGGCTGTCACATGTATGATGCGCAGTGAAATCTGATTATTTCTGGGTGCCTTGTCTAGTTTTTGAGCTATTTAAAAACATGAGCTTCTGTAAAATTCATAAAGCATTTTTGGTCTCTGAGTCAGTTAAGTACATTCCGTGTTCTTCAGCAAACACAAATATGTTTCATTATCTTGTCTGTTTGATTTTTCCCCTGTTTTTAAAATGTTTTCTTGATGCATTTTCAAAAATGAATAATGAGACCTTATGAAATTAAAGAGACCCTAGATTTAATCTGTTTTATTTTTCTCCATTTTGTGTGAGTAATTCATTGCTGAACTGTTGATGGTTTTCGCAGTGTTCGTCAGTGGGTGATATCGGTGATAAGAGGTACACGTGTGTTTCTTCAAAAGTGCCTTCGCAGTGCTCACCTAGAGGGCACTAGTGAACATTTCCGTTTAGATTCGCTAAACTAGGACACATACTGTTGACACATATGCACAGGAGAGAAACGTGAATGCTTTGCGAAATCTTAGTACTAAAAATAATTTTCACTTGTATTTATAGCAGTGTTATCATACTTGAGGAAAGTGATGTAGAACCTACCAGGATTGGAAGAAAAATGTTATCTGGTTCCTGTTGCTAGAAAAATACCCTCTAGAATAAAGCCCTTATATTTGTCGAAAGTTATGGCAATGCCGCTAATAGGTATTTGCCAATTTTGTGGGTGGGGTAGTTAATATCAGTAAGCACTGAGATAAATTCTATCACAGCTAGTAATTAACTGGGCAACAGTGCACATCTGTCCATTGTTGGGAAGGGATTGGTAACTAAGATGAACAGTAACAAGTAGGGTATGCAAGTTCGGAGGCATAGATGGTTGCCTTTATAGTTCATTGTGTCAGCACATTTGCTTAAAGGATCCCAGGAAGGGAACATTTTTATATATTCAGATATTAAAATGTGTTAAAAATCCAGCATTTTCTAATATGAAAGTATGTGAAAGCCCTTTCACTGCAGGGTAACTGTGCATATGTTTGAGTGGGAGGAAAAAGAGAACAGATGACTTGAAACTATTAAAATTGTTACACATGTAAAACGTTAGTTTCCTCCTCATAAAATTAAAAAAAAAACCACCAGGATTTCGGTCTTTCTTACCATCTTACTTGTCACTCAATTAAAATATTGGTACATAACATTCATTGATTCATTTATTCATTCACTTATTTGGCAAACAGTAATAATGCCTACTGTGTGTCAGGTACCATGGTCTGTGTATCTGGTGCACGTGATAATGATGTCTATAAATGATCAAACGCATGCAGGAAGAAATATAATTACAAATACAGTATGCAGCATGTCCGTTTCATTGGTGAAACTTATAATTAAGCTCAGCTCTCCTTAAAAGCATGTTTTAAGAGGATATAGATGCAGCACTGCAATGTATGTTATCTTCCTAACATCTATTTGGAAAGCGATGGGTATTGTTTTTCTTTGGGCCAATTAAGTATTCGTTTTTGGGGAGCTTCCGTTAAAAGAGAGGAATTGTTACATGAGGGAGAACATGCATAAAAGAGAAGATTACGTGGCATTTTATAAGATAGTTGGCGGTCCCGTTTAATGCTTATAAAGTCGTGTTAAAATTTACTAAACAGCTTGTTATTGCGGGCGCTTATTTAAACCAGCTATTTGTGGTTATGTCTGTTGAGGAAGCTTAAAACTTCAACTCTCTCCAGCCATTAAACTGCAGCACGTTGACTTCAGGTCTCTTGTAAGAAAGTCTAAATGTAGGCTGTTGAATAATCCCTTTGAGGGCCCTGTAACTATTTTTATGCCTGGATATGCGTCATCAGTGGGTATTTTCTCTGGTGACTTGCTTACATCAGGTCTCCTACCATACATTCTATCAGTGAGTGACTTATGATTGATGGGAACCACGGCCGTCGTTTAGCTTCATCTGTGACCTCAGCGGACGGACAACAGGAATTTCCAGGCTGTTAAATTCTCTGAATGCTTGAAGACAGGGGCTCACGGTGTGTTGATCCAGGCAGGTAGCAGAGTGCTGTTCTTTACCAGCGGAGGATGGGAGGAGGGACAAGAGAAGAAAGGGGAGGGAGAAGGAGGGGAAGGGAGGGGGAATTCCTTTTGTGAACAGCGGCAATTCTGGCTCCGCGGGTTCCTTAGCCCTGCAAGGCTGCGTGCGGGGAAAGGTGCATTTCCGGAACCTGAGAAAGCGGACCGGCAGAACCTTGCCGTGGAGGCACCCGGGGACTCTGTGGGGTTGGCCGGGGAGGGCACTGAGTTCTCTTTAACGAGTTGGGCTTTTGTTTTTCAAATCCACTGGCCAGATTTTATCCACAGAGCGGGACTGTTAGGATCTCAAGTACGAAATAGGGGCTTTGAATTGAAAGGTGTGCCGGCATTCCTGGTAATACGTGGGGCTCTGTGTTGTCTTGCATCCAGGTGTGTTTGGAGGTGATTCTGAAAGTTAGCCTGCACCTCACATCGACAGGCTTTGGGAGTAGAGCCCGGCACCAGTGGACGTGTGTGGAAAGGAATTATGACTGCATTCACAAAAATGTTTTCTCATTTTCTTCTTTCTTCCCATATCTTTCTTACACCTGTGAGAATGAGGCTCCTGAACTGTCTTTGGAATGACTCCCCAGCATGTCAGCAGCTACGTTTGCTTCCTGATGCGCCAACCCATCTCCTGAACTTTTTTCCTAGTCCTGTCTTCCATCTCCTCCTTTACTGCCTCTTTCTCTTTTCATCTCCTCCTCTCTCTCCCTTTCCCTGATGTCGCTTTATTGGCAAAAGTAGTCCTTGACCTCTTGCTGAGTTAGAGAAGAGCAGGTTCTATGCAGATGGGCTGAGGTACACATGTGAATTCAACCAACTCTGCTTTGCCCCTGTTTGCAGGCTATCTCTTCAGTGATGATTTTGTTTTTTAAATGACAATTAGAAAAAATTAATACACTCCTTTTAGTGTAAAACAATTACATCATTTAAGCATTTAGGTGAAACTGGTTTTCTGATCTTTTAAGACGGTTTCTTTGTGGAAAAATTACTTTGATTGATTAGGCTTTAGCAAATCTTACTCCTTTTTTTCTTCTCCCCACTCCCATGAAGGCTTAGCCCCTTGATGTAACAGATTACCAAGGTTATTTGTTACTGTAACCAATTTCTTCATGGCATGCTTCTTAGGAATCAAATTCAGAAATATACTCCAGAGCCTAGGACTGCTGAAACAGGTGCTATATGGGGTAAATAAGCCCTAGTGGAGACATTTTTGTTTCTTTTTTGCCTCTTACAATTCTGTTGAGTGGGCATGGGCATATATAATTATTTTTTGTAGCCTCATTTCCAATTTGATGTCCTAATGGTAAAAATCTATCCAACTATCCAGTCATATTGTTTTAATTTTTGACATTTAAAATTCAGATTACTGGAGGAGAAAGAAAAATGAGTGCCACTATCAACCTCACCTACAAAACAACTTTCCTTTCAAAAACTTGCTTTTTGAATAAGCAGTATGACTCATGACAATTTATAATTTGAAATTTGTGAAAGATTAAAATTCATTTTCTTGGGTTTTGAGTCATTAGTCATTGAATGAATTAAGCCTTCATAATGCATCTAATTAGAAAGAAATCATTAAAATTTTGGTGAGATCCATTGTTTAGGTTTATTTCAGCCTACTGTCCCCCAGGAGCCATTGGTAACTTGCTTTATTTTCATAAGAATGACGTTATATGAAAAAGATACATTTGGGGTTAGTTCAGATGCTAACATTCCTTTTTGCCGTACATCGTAGGGGATGTTATTAGATGCTATAAAATTCTTCAACTTCTCTTTAAAATGTATGTATGCTTTTATGTGGAGGAGTGTGAGAGCAGAACCAAACGTGGAGGAGGGCTATGTATTCTTCATTAAAAATATATTTCACAAAAGATTATAGTTTGTGTGGGAGGGAAATCGCAGCTTGTCTGTTGATTGCATTGTGCTTATTCCGTATAAGAACTATTTGAGTTTAGTCAGGATAACCTCATTTTAATAATCTGATGACTGCTTCTGCAGGGAGAAGAGAATATAATTTCAAGGCTGCATGTTGATGGGCAATGGTAATTATTCTCTTTTTGGCAGAGCTTAGCATGGAATCTGCTTTGGTATTTTTATAACTACATATGCAAATCTTTTCTTTCAAACCTTTTTTTTTTCTCTCCCCATGTGCAGAGCTTTCTGTAATCTTCAAGACTGTGAAATCCCAAAGGTGTAATATCTAATGATATCAGTGAAAGATGATGTGTAAACCTAAGTTAGAGCAAAATCTTGGCTTGAAGTCTTTTTGTTAAAGTAGATCCTTTACTGCAAGTGTAAATTCCACTGTATACTTGGTTTCTATGGAGACACTTTTATTACTTATGGATAATCAGACTGCTCAAATGTAGATGAGTGATTGGCGTATCGACTCTGGTCAGTGCAGCTGATAGTTTCCTGGTTAATATGTTACCCTTTAACGAAGGTTCCTATTATGTTGGACGGCTTACAAGGGTGATGCAGACAGCAAGCCACCTAAAACACTGTGGAGATATGACACTTAATTTTACCTTCTTGTAGGCATGTTGCTCTGGTATTACATAAGGTAAAAAGAAACCCTCAAAATCACCTACAATTAGGATAATACCTAAGTGATAGTATCAGAACAATTGAATGACCCATTTATAAGGCTCATTCTGGGAGGGTGTAAAAATATTTCATTTGGTAAATGATTCTTCCCCTTCTTACTAGATAACTGGTACATTAAGAGCATCGAAGGATTCCTTAGTTTTGTGAATTCTGCTTAGTGATTATTCAAGTTTTAAAAAGTCTTATGTCTTATTGTCATCATTTTCAGATGAAGATTATGAGGGCTCATAAACCAATGAGCTTTATATAGTATAAAGCTGAGTATAAAGCTCAAAACACATCATCTTGATGGTGGCTAAAGGACAAGCCCTCTCATTGGAGATGATCTGTTGGGGCTTAGGAGCTGGAAGGCTCTCACCTCGTAGGTGCGATGTCAGTAGTGAGCTTGGCGATGCCGGACTCAGTCCTTCTGCAGCCCCGATAATGGAAACAGAACTGCTAATTAGTTAGGGCAATGTTTGCAGCTTTATGTGTGTGTCTTAATCTTCTTGTGACAGAGGTTGGCACCGTCCCTCAATGACTGATGCATGGATCCACTGTGAGGTACTCAGATTTCTGCAGCGAGATGTCAGCATTTGAGTCAGCAGGGTAGAAGTCCCTGTTGAGTAGTGGCGAAGGGAAAGGCTTTCATAGAATTGGAGCCTGAGCTCAGGGATAGATGAAAAGCACTGTGTAGACAACAGCGGATGGAGATAAATGTATTATAGTGGAAATATTTTATTCTACTCTTTTCACTTAGTCTGGAAGGATATATATTTTATGTAAAAGAAAACTTTGTGTGGGAACTATCCTGAAAGTGGGAGCTTATAGGCCATTTTATTTTAAATGCAAGCAATGGCTCTCAGGTCCAAGAATTTTCATCAGAGGCATTCTTCTAACTTACTAAAGTTACGTGATGCTATCTGAGTACCTCAAAACTAAAGGATGGATAGGAATATCTTCTAAGCATATGTGTGGGGAAATTCTTGCCATGTGTCAGGCAGGTTGCTGTAATTATCTACACTCATCTCAAACTCACTTGCTACAGAATTTTATTTTAAAAACTTCCCCCTTTCCAAACCTTCAGATTTTTTACTGGACATTAAAATTTTTTTAACATAGAGATTTATAAGTATTTAAATAACTAATTGCCCACAAGTGCCTCATTTTCTGTAAAATCACAACCTAACTTCTGTGTGAACTAGGTAAGGTCATATTGAAAATGGTTTTCTTCTGTTATTTAGGTTAGTTTTATATGAGTTGAGAGGTATTCATAAGACCACATAGCATAGTCCAGTAAATAATTTATCTTCCTCCTGGGGGAATAAGTTCAAGAAAAACCAGGAATATATATTACCAGCCATGAAAAAAGACCTTTGCCTTTTTCACCATAAAGAGTAAGATAAAAATCTCTGCCCTCAAGAAACTGGAGTCTGTTATGGTGAGAAGACTGCATATGTCCCATGCCTGATCCAAACTGAGCACGTGAGGCATCAAGGATGACTGAGATTTGAGCCCCAGAGGCTAAGGAGTGAGGGTCCCAATAACAGAGAAAAGAAAGGAAAAGCCATTGGGGCAAAGACAAATTTGATTTTATGTAACTGCTCCGTTCAGATAGGGCTATGAGGAACCTGTGTTTATAAATATGGCTTTGAGTTGTGCCTGGGCATTGATGGGTGGGAGGAATCAAGATACAGAGCCCAGCTAGAGGCTGAACTTTGGACATTTTGTCCAAGCCAAATCCATGTAGGCTAAAGGGACAGATTTGGGACTAGGGTCTCAGTGGAATGGGTCCATTTTCCCCATTTATAATGAAGTGCTGAAGCAAACCTTTCTCTTTTAGGTGAAAAGCTGTCTTAGAGGAAGGGCACCAAATGACGGTAAAGGTGTAAAGCCCTCAGGCCTCAGAGAACCTGCACTTTTAAAGGCAAGTAATGATTCCTGAGAAAAGAGGCTTCTTTGTCATTAATGTAGGACACGTTGGTGACTCTGTCTGGTGGCAAAGGCTTGCCTGTCAATCCCACTTGAGGCTCAGTTGCCCCACTGGGAGGGTCAAATTCCTCTCTAACCTTTGTTCTGTCTCACTGGAGTCTTTTTTTTTTTTTTTTTTTTCTTGTGAGGCTTCACCCTCCTGGAGCAGGGTTCAAGTTGTGGGACTCTCAGCAAGAGTGTTGAGTTTGGGTCCTAGTGGAAATAGTCACGGTATCTCGACATTCTCCTGTGTTTGTTGGTGGCAACTAGTCTCTGCTGAAGAGTGAACAAAAGGGGAATACAAGGGAGCTGAGTTTAGAACCCTGGGAAATACTTTTCTTTGGGGAATAGGAAGGAAAATAGAACTTGTAAAGAGGAGCAGCAAGGGGGTAGGTGGAAGCCAAGAAGATCCAAGTAATAGGAGAGGTGGCTTCTAGGATTTCCAAATATCATCATTTTCACTCATGCAGTATACACTGAGGATGTTCTAGATGCCAGGCCCTGGGCCCACTTCTGTGGATACAGTAGTGAACCAGACATCGTCCTCATCCTGAAAGAATTCATTGGGAGTTGGAGATCACAACCCAGGTGGCTCTATCAGTGGTTTTTGCTGCTGTTGCCATGTGACCCAGGGAAACCACGGAAGCAGCCTGTGGGGTGAGCCCTGTTTGAATGGGGGCAGGGCATGAGGAGGACAGGTGGAGTGCCGTGAGGCCAAAACTGCGGAAGTGAGATGCCTGGGAAGGGACCTGAGATTAAGGGACCAGAAGTCCACATGGGGGCAAAGAGCTTCCTCAGCAGCTGTGAGGAAGTGAAAAACATTTTGAGAAGGGAGTCTGGCACTAGCCAGTAGAGGTCTGAGTTTGAGACAGAGGAGAAAGAGAAGGCCCAGGAGAGTCATGGAATTAAATTTAGGATGTTAACAGAGAGCTGCAGGATGGAGTGATTGGGGTGATTCGAATGGTAGCTCCTATGACATTCATCTGTAATACATTATTATCCCTTATGCTTAACGTGGTCCAAAAAAGATCCCCTACCTGTGTTTCAACCACCACTGCCCTAGAAAAGTTCTACTGTGTCCCACTTAGCCTACTACAGCCTGTTAGATGGTGTTCCTGACTCAAGTCTCTCTGCCAGTGGTCAGTTCCATACTGCAAGGCTCATCTTCCTAAAATACCATTTTTAATGGGTTACTGTGAAGACCTAAAACCTTCCCTGCCTACGTACTGCCTACAATTTTAAAGGATGGGCTCCTGCCTAAAATGAGAAGTCCACAAGACTTCATAATTTACCAAGAGCTTCTAAATACATAGTCTCACTGAATTCTTATAAAATCCATATGGCAGACAAGACAGATGTTGCTGTCTTCCTAAGTGGATAAGTCACACAACAGAGGAGCAGACAGACTAAATAATGGGCCCAGGGCTACACAGTTTATGAATGGCAAAGCCAGGAATAGAAGTCAGATCTTCTGAGTTCAAATTTAAGTGCTTTGTACCACAGCTTGGTCTCCCCTTGCCTGTGGAACCTCATTTCCTTTCTCAGCCTCTAGTTTCTGTAATTAGGATGATGAAGCGATGTGCCTCTAGTTCTAGCATCACAGAGAGACCTCTCGGTATCCCTCTGGTCACTGGCCTGTCACTGCTCAAAAGTTGTGATCTAGAGCTGTCAACTGAGACACATTTGCTGACTGATTTTCCCTTTGATAGGGAAAAGTCTGTCTCCTGCCAGGATATCTGGGGAGGCACAGACAACACTCTGTCCTTCCCTGATGTCATTCTCAGTGTCTGTGTGTCTCATATGGAACTTGGAGAGGGTTGCCACTGACTTTGCATTGGATTATGGGATGGCTTTTGACCACTGCCAGGACCATCGCTTCCTCCTTCAATTGTTCTCTCCAAGAGGGTGTACCTCTGAAGCATGCTTTGTATTTTTACCCAGAGCCATTAATGTCTGAAAACTTGTTTAAAAATGCATTCTCTTGTTGTATCAATTAATGTATAGTTTTGTTCCTGTTTAGAAATGAATAATTCTGGAAAATATTGTATATAGAAGAATATGGAGCTATGTTTTGAACTACGTATTAAAATCTGGAACATTTGTTAGTAATGCAATGTTTAATGAGTCTGTGTTAACGTGATTTTGGAGTATACTCTGTTTTCATTGTTTTCTCATTGTACTGAAGCCAATATAATTGGGGTTTGACAGAATTTTGGGAGAGAATTTACTGCATCACAAGTTTAAATGACATTAAAAAAATGCCTGATAATTGTCTAGAATATCGAGAATTGCCTCCACTCCTATAAAGATTGAAAAAGGAAATATGTACATGTAGATTAGTTAATAATATATTCCAAGAGTGCCGCGTTGCCCTTAGAGCTGCACACATACAGAAAATCCCAGCATCTGCAGCTTTGTCATGAGAAAAACTAAGAAAGAATAGTTGTAGTACTTTTTTGTTTAAAAAAAGTGTTTCATAATCCTCACTGTTTTTTCCCCCTTATAATGGTGAATTCCTCCTGGAGACAATCACATAGTTCCTCAGGAGGCTGAGATATATCTTCATGTTCCTAGTGCCTCTCATATTGGGATTAAAAGGTCAATAAAGGTATGGGATAGTATGAAGGAGCCCAAGGCCAAACTCTGTGTTTTTTCCCCTTTACTTTCTTTAAGTGGACCAAAGGTGTAATGATATACAATATACTGGAATGAGATACAATTTGGACTTTGGTAGTACATCATTTTAGGGAGGCAACAAGATATGTAAATTTTAAGTAACATTAAATAGAAATATTTCTGAAATGGGATTTTAATGGTGAGCTATTAATATTGTATTATTTACCTTCTAGGTAAGTAAATTTTTTTATTTATTAGGGTACTCATTGGAAATAGTGATTTATATTGTGAACTTACATTTTCCTCTGGGTCTAATTACAGTGAGTGGGCTAGCTAATAAAAATTGAATAATTAAAGGGGCATTCCTGATTTAAAATAATTAGGCATATATGTACTTTATGAGTTTGGTAGTACCTATGTTAGACTGTACAATTGGTTGAATGATGCTTGGAAAGACTAGCTTATATTCAGAGTATTAGCAATACTAAAAGAAGCCCACTCCTAATATATAATAAAGAGAGGAACAAAAATATGGGAAGTTGATATTTTTGTAGATATCTTTACTCCATCTTTTAAAAGGCAGATGCCATGCAATGTATCCTGTGATGACATTTTTCAAAAGAACTTGGCCATTTTGTATTTCACCCCATTATTCTCTCCTATCCTGTTGAGTGATTTTTGCTATTGGTAGCGCTCAGTTGAAAATCATTATAACTTGCTGTGGTGCTTTGTGGTCTTCAGAACTGACCCTGTGGCCCATGCATCCCCATTCTTGGCCCAACAAATGTCGACTCATGTCACTCTGGAGCTTTAGACTATGGAGTCTGTCCATCAACACTCCCCAAATGCCCATAATCTCTACTAACGTCTCAAGTTCCTCACCTCCCATACATCTTGCCAAAGCCTGTGGTCATTCTCTGTCTTCATATTTTCAACTCTTTTTAAAAATTTTTTGGTTCTGGGTTTTATTTATTTTTAATTATGTCATGTTAGTCACCATACAGATCATCCTTAGTTTTTTATGTAGTGTTCCAAGATTCATTGTTTGCGTATAACACCCAGTGCTCCACGCAATACGTGCCCTCCTTAATGCCCATCACTGGGCTACCCGTCCTCCCACCCTTTCCCCTCTAAAACCCTCGGGTTTTTTTCTTGGAGTCCACAGTCTCTCATGCTTTGTCTCTCCTGATTTCCCCCAATTCACTTTTCCTTTCCTTCTCCTAATGTCCTTCATGTTATTCCTAATGTTCCATATGATAATTGACTTTCTCTTAATAGCATTTGGATTAGTTGATCGTCATGCCTTGCTTGATAAAATGCTTGGTTCTCCCAACTTCCGGGCACTGCCCTTATTTCGAGGTTTTTCTCCCACTGCCTCTTAGTCTCCTTTGCTGGTCTTCCCCTGTAGTCCCCTCCTCGGGCTCTGTTCTCAATCCCTTTATCTTCTGTATCTAAATGCTCTTTCTAGCAGATAGCGATAGTCACATGGTTTCAAATACTGTGCATATACTGATAATTTTCAAAGCTTTCCAGCCATGAATGCATATTTTCCTTAGTTCCCAACTTAAATACTTTTCTTAATATGTTCACTTGTTTGTCCCATGGGTATATCAAGTTATGATAGTGAAAGGGGAACATCAGTGTCCTTCTGGCCACACACTGTCCTAGTGTGCTGCAAAATCTCTTCACTACCCTCCCTGACACTCCTCAGAATAGTCTATTAAGTATAAATTATATAATGCATTCCCTTGCTCAAAATTTTCCAATAAATTTTTATTACCCTTAGAATAAATCTAAGCTGTTCAGGCTGGCAGTGCATCCTTCCAACACATTTCATTCCTTGTTAGGGTTCATCCATGTTGGCCTTCATGCTGTTCTTGAGATTTGCTGAATTGTTCCCGTCTTGGTCTTTGCCCTCACTGTTTTTCCTGTTTAGAATGCTCTCTACCCACATCTTCTCAGGTGTAGCTCCTTGTGTTCAAGTCTCAGCTCAAATGTCACATTTTTGAACGGGCCATCTGTGACTCAGGTTTGAGCAGTTTCTTCCCTCTATCTCCATTTCACCTTTTATCACATTTTTTTTTCTAGGACTTACCAAAACCTGAAATAATCAACTTAATTGTTTATGTGGTTTTTTTTTTTTTTTTCCTGTCTTCACTCCCCACCCCTCCCCGCCCCCCAACAGACTTGCTGTGGTCAATGACATTTTGTCACTCATCCTTGCATCTCAGTGCATAGTAGAGTAAATAGTACTTCCAAGTATTTGTTGATATATTCATCACCTTGAGCCTGGTTTCCTTATCTGGCAAACAAAGGTGTTAGGACAGGTGACCTCTGAACCTGTCCCACCTAGGTAGTTTCAGTTCTTATCACTTTTCTAGCCTTCTGAGGCATCCATTGACCTCCTTAATGTCCTGTAAATAGGCTGTGTTTTTTCAGGTTTTCAGGCCTTTGTTTATTCTGTTCTCTCCCTACTGTCCTTCCTTCTCTTCCATGCTAGCCAAATTCTTTAAGGATTTTCCTTCTCCTTTTGTCTATACCCCTCAGAGGGGAATATAATAATTTTATGTGTACATGTCTTGCCTATAGGAGATTAACTCCTCTTTCATGGGACTATGACTTATAGTCATAAGTCTTGAATCCCAATGGCAGTTATTACGGTGCAAGCATATAGGGCATACTCAGTATATCCTTTATAACTCGATTAATAAGGGCATGATGTCTTTCAAAAACATTGCTTTCAGAACTCTAAGAAGGTTTGGACTATTTTACTAATTTACATGGGACAAAATAGGTTTTTAAAAGGCAAATAGGTCTATATCTTTTTTAAGACCAAGCTGGAGGGGAAAAAATGTGAAAAAAAAAATTTAGACTTTGGATGACATGGTTTTTTGCAAACATTTGTAAATGGTCTTACCCAAATAGCTTTTTTATAAAAATATATTCATGGAACTGAGCAGAGCAATACGTGGACATTGTTTTTCTAATTAATTTGGGTTAAAGCTTGAGTTGGGGTTTTAACTTGCTTCAGTTTGTTCAGGTATTTGGAATTTCGAGAAGCTCTATGAAAATATCCCACCTACACATTTTGGATATCCTCTTCCTGCTTGTCTTTAGAACAGCTTGGTTCTTTTAATAGCAATGGCTGAGTGGAGGGGAACCATTTGTAGTGGGTAAATTTAAGTACAGTATGTCCTCCTGTTCCAAGCAAAAGTCATGCTAACTGCTTAGGTTCTGGTGCAAATATGTTTTCTTTTTTTCGTTGTTGGTCAGATCCCTGAAAACACAGTGTTTTAGAAGGACATTACTCATTCCTCACACAAATAGAATTACTGGTCAACTTTAAAAAAAATTCAGAAGCTGGGGAACACCTCATCTACTCTTGATTTATTATCATCCTTTCAGAAGCCGTTCTTAAAACGTCCATGGGCTAGCTGGGAAGAGCTAGTGTTGAGGACAATCATAGCTTTGCTTCTTCACTTAGTGTGTGATCCTAATGATATATGATTATACTCAATTCAGTATACACAAATGGTTAATTCAATCCGGAGTACCTGGAACACGCACGCTCAAAGTGAAGAGTAACTATGTTTTCTATTCATGGATTAACTGTTTTCAAAGAATTCAGTCAAATACACTTACAGTATTTTTTTATGTTTAATAACATTAAAGGCACGTAGTGGCTCATGGTAATCATTGTGCACATCAATTATTTGTGAATAGTATTGTCATTCCAGATAATGCCAGTGATTGGATTCTCAGTCTATCCCGGAATTTGCTGTTTTGCATAAACAGCTTTATTCAAGAAGCCATCCTTTTCTTTTGCAAGAGTAAAGATGAGAAAAAAACTCTGTTTCTATAAATATCTTGTTTGGGGTAACCACTACCCCCCCCACCCGCCGCCTTTTCCCTCTAGTGAGTAGATGTGAAGGATTATTTCCTGAAAGGTTGGTGTAGTTTTGCATGGGAGAGCATGTGTTGGGTGCACTGCTGAGGACTGAAGGCAGGTGGATCTCGATTCTGTGTTTCTATGCAGCGGCCTCATGCCATTGTCTGAGCCGCATGGTGTCTGGAAAGAGGCTGTATAATACATTAAGACTGGCATTGCAAATCCTTTCTGTTAGGGGAATATTGTCAATATGGGTGGTGGAGAAGCTGTGTCTTATGGCTGTTGGTGTTACCTTGTTAGATCCTGTAGAGAATTGATATCTGCAGAGGTTGAGGTTGGGGAGACTGGAAATATAGAGAAATCGTGGATTAAGGGTGCCTTGGTCAAAAAGGCTGGAAACTATGGGAATAATACATTGAAAAATACCAAATAGGAAATTTATGAACTGTAAGAAACTCAGTATTGCTTGAAATCTTACTTTACTCTCAAAATTGGCCATAAAAGAACTAACTTCAATGGCAGGAAGGGGTAGACCTTTCATTCTAACTTACATGTTTTGATAAATCACAGTATCTCCTAGTTTTGGTTAGGTAAGGTGAGCTGGACTTTGTCCTTTCATTTTCAGGTAAAGATGCAAATGCTGTTTAAATGTGATTTACTGAAGAGTCATGTGATTTTCACCAATCATTTATTGAAAAGAAAAAAGATGTCATCAATACATATTTTAAGATAAAGTGAGTTTGAAAGGTTTTATGAAATCACTGTCCATTTTTATTCGGTTTTGCCAGTAGCTGCCAGCACTTAGGCTTTGTTCTTGGTTAGTCATAACTGTTTAGGAAAGATTGCTGCCTTTTGGAAATGGTCCCAAAGACTCATTGTTCCAGACATCGGACATCCTTATGTTATTCAGGTCTTACATACTTGGTCTAAAACAGATTAATTACTAATCTCTCAGTGAATAATTAACCATTTGACTTGTTCCCAAGTTATATACTCACTGGGTTAGAAATGATTTCCCAAACTGCTGAAGACAGGGGAAGGTTATTCCTGGTTTCACAATGTCCCCGTTATTACTAGCTTGTGTGTATGTGTGAGAGACATCAGCTGATGCCTAAGCTCTGGTCCAGCTACTCAATCAACCACTTCCTGGGGTTTTCTCGGGTGATGGCAGTGATTCAGAAGTTACCACAGTAGTTTTAAAGGGCTGCTCCCTGTGTGTTACTCTGGGCCTGAATGACTGAGAGCTGTCAAATTCAAAAGGAGCATTTTTGTTGCCATGCCCTTAAATCTGTGGCTTACTTTTGCTCAAAGTTGCATTTCAGCTGGGTTTAGCTTTGCTTGTCTGTGTTTCCAACAGTATATATTTTAATACCATTTATTTCATAGTAGTGGGCTACCAGCTTAATTTCCATTAATTAGCCAATCCATGCCTTGGTTGAGTTCTCACCATATACGAAGTCCTGCATTAGGCTTGGGGCAGACAGGCAAAGGTAGTCATTTGTGGCCACCTTTGAGCTGTAGTAGTAAGTGCAGAGATGAGAGCTCAACATGAAGGCGGTCGAATGAGGTGTTGATGCAAACGTATGCTATTGTACTTTTATAAACACATGTTTCTGTGATTTTAGCTTCTGAATCTATGCACGTCATGTGTTCCATAAGGGTAAATTTGTATTTTTAAGATTTTATTTATTATATAAATATGCCCATAGAACTACTTTTATAAAGGTTTTGATTTGTTTTGCTTTATTATCTTTCTCAGAAGAAATGACTTCAAAATTATTTTGGAATCACGACAGATGTGTTCAGAAGCTCTACAATTGCATTTTTGTCCATGGAGTAACCAGTTTAAATTTGGGAATATAAGACACTAGGTCTCTCCTTGGATCTTTTGACACTTGACCTGCCTTTTTCCTTCTGATACTTGCAAATCTTCTTTCCTTGTGGCTGGATGATCCAAGTCTAATGAGATAATGTATGAGGAAATAGTCTGTAAGCTGTGAAGTGTTGTGAATAAGCACGTGTCAGTGTGATTATCATTGTCACTATTGTTTTCACATAGTCACTCTTCCTATTACCTCACTACACATGCCAGTAACTCACTTCTGCAATGTCAGAAATTATCTCATTGGGGAAGCTACTTTCTTCTTAAGCTGAAGAAAATTTGGTTCACGGATGGACCTTGTCTTTGGCAAAAAGTTGATTTCTCCAGGCCTGTTGTCTGTGTCCTGGGGAGCAGCTAGGGGATGAGGAGGTTTATGAGGGGAAAAGATTCAGTGTGTTTGTACTGTGTGGTCACTGTGCAGTGTCTGGCTATCTGAGCGTTGTAAGGCTCACTTTACAAAAACTGATATCGCTCATATAAATAAATTTATCTATAAAGGGAGAGATTGTTCTTGGTAGTGGTTAAGATTATAGGCTCTGGAATTAAATTGTCATGCCTTACTTTTAACTGGGTGATAATTGGGCAAGTTTTTCCTCCATGTGCCCCAGTTTTTTTCTATATTGTAAAATAAGGATAATTTTATCACATGGCAGGGCTTTTGTGAAGTTTATTTTTTTTTATTTAATTTTACTTTTTAAAAAAGATTTATTTATTTATTTATTTATTTGAGAGAGAGAGAGAGAGAGAGCATGCACTAGTGGGAGGAGCAGAGGGAGAGGCAGAGAGAATCCGAAACAGGCTCTGCTGTGGGCTGGGAGCCTGACATGGGGCTCGATCTCACGACCCTGAGATCACAACCTGAGGTGAAACCAAGAGTCAGACATTCAACTGACTGTGCCACCCAGGCGCCCTTTTGTGAACCTAAGAGGAAAAATGGATCTGAAGCAGTTTGCACTCATCTAGGTTCAAAGAGGAAATAAAATTCTATTTTGATGGGATGAAAGCTACCATCTCTTATACTGTTTTAAATTCTATTTAATGGAATTTGGTTGACTTTGATAATACATCTTTCAAGAGGAGGAGGAAGGGAACAGGCAGGGGTGGATAGAGAGAAGGATGCGCGAAGAACAAAGAAGGGGTTGTACGGTAGGGATCCTTCGTAGGTACAAACTCATGGGCTTTATGCAGCTGGGTGGTGTGAAAAGGTCTTCTAGATACATTTCGCCTCATCGTCACAACAACGCCATTTTACAGATACAAGAATTCTGCCTCGGAGACACTCAGTGACGGGCTAATAGATAAGCAGCCAGTGAGGGGTAGGGTGAGGCCAGAGAAGCAGACCTCCTGAACTTAGGTGGTAACTTCCTTTCTTCCAATACACCGGTCCTTCTCTGCTGCATAGTAATGTTTATTTTTTTAAAAAAAGATTTTATGTATTTATTTGACACACAGAGAGAGATCACAAGCAGGCAGAGAGGCAGGCAGAGAGAGGTGGGGAGCAGGCTCCCCGCTGAGCGGAGAGCCTGATGCTGGGCTCGATCCCAGGACCCTGGGATCATGACCTGAGCTGAAGGATCTCTGAGCCACCCAGGTGCCCAGTAGTGCTCATTTTTATAATAACCCTGGTGCAGAATGCCAAAGGAGCAGAGGGTGCTGTGCTGCCACAGATACTCCGAGGGGTAGCGGTGGGGACCCGGGGACCTCCTTCTGTAGACTGAGTGCACTAACCTGCAGCTGTTCAGGGCTGGCCTTGCTGCTGTGGCTGGGAGCTTTTAAGCGTCCTCTACTCTTCCTGGCCTTGGAGTGAAGATTGTGTTTCATCTCTCTGAAGGGCCGTTTCAGATCAGTGTTCTGGGAGAAATCGTCAGTCTTTCTTTTCTGCTACAAAGGAAGGTAATGAACACCTGTTCCCTGATTGAACACATAGGCTATAAGATTAGTATTATGAATATACTTTTAACCAGGCCTTTTTTGGATTACTGTGGCTGAACTTGAAGTTACTAAGGAAAGCTACTAACATATATAATCCAAACCTCAGTATTTGTAAAATGCTGAAAACAAATTTTAAAATTGGAAGAATTGTTTCAGGCATGTTAATGACTAAAGATTAAATTGATTTTAATATTATATTTGAATACATGGTTTTTATGAAATCATTTTCTAGACTGAATGAGGAATTTGTATATAGTTGGTATATTTTTGGCAAATAAATACATTTGTTTTATGCATTAAAATTTTGATCAGCCATGATACAACCCTTTTTTTTTTTTGTCTATGAGCACTTTATTTTTCAGAGAAGTGGTAAGTAACAGTGACATTTTTTTGAAGCAACATCTAGGCTAGGGTTGCTCATCCTTGGTGCCTTTGACATTTGGGTCTGGACAGTTCTTTGTTGCAGGGGATCTATTTTGTGCATTATAGGATGTTTAGTAGCATTCCTGGCCACTCCCCAGTAGATACTGATAGTATTCCCTGTACTCAGTCCTAACAACCAAAAATGTCTCCAGACATTGCCAACTGTCCCCAAGGGAGCAAAAATCATCCTGGGTTGTGAGCCCCTGATCTAGGATTTTCGCTATGTATTCAAATCTTCTGCATCGCTTAAATCTGGATTATTCTGTAATTCTGAATAGATGTTTAGAATCACACCCACAGGGGAAAAATACTCTAGAGGCAATACATTGGACTTATCCATTATGAAAAAGTAAGATTTTTCAATAAAATGGGTTGAAATGTTATCTGATTAACAGTTATCATAACAAATTGAATTAACCAGAAGTCCAAACATTCGGATAAACATTTTTCTCCTTCTTTTCTTTCAAAATAGATATATCCCCTTGATTCTGAATTCATTTATAACCGTGACTTGATAGTGTTTTTGAAAAACTGCAAATAAGTGGAAATGATAGTATGATTTGCCACATATTAAATGCTTTCTCTGATTAGAACATTCTGTGTGTTCCTCTCGCACCTACTAGAATTGCCTTTACAGATGGGCATCTGCCTCAATGAAGTAATTGTGCAAAAAGTGCTGAGGTTGGGTTTTCTAAGTTTCTTTATGGTCCTCTTAGTAGATGCTTTTGCATAAGGAGGCAGAGAGCTACACCTGGTTATTAACTGTCATGGGGAAAGAGACATTTCACTTGGCATAGGAACCAAGGGGCTGCTTTGTAAAATGTGTTTTGCTAACGATAGAACATATCTTTATTCTGTGAACCATGGGCTGAAGCTTTAGCCAATCAGGGAAAGGAATTTACTGTATGGTAAAAGGAAGTATTTGTTCCGTTATTGTAGTACATGGCCTCTTGCCATCTTTGATAACGGATTGAAGTGTTGTGCACCCAAAGTCTGGTACCCTCTTGACCCTTCATCAGTCATCAGCTGCGCCGTGAGGTTAAGTGAACTGTAGCTCAGCGGGATAACTATTGTTTAAGCACTGTGTCACTCTTAAAAACGGAAATTTCTGACACAGCAGTCTTGCAATGTGATGTCTTTCTAGTTTTAAGATGATAGACATATGTTTCCTTTCTGTTGCTAATCTGTGCCAGATTAGTGGTATAAAATGATATAATATAGAAAGCTTGAAACTAACTTGTTTAGATGGGTGACCCCGAGACCCTTGGGAATTTCTTTTTCTTTTTTTAAAAATAAGAATGTCTACAAAAATAAGTAGCATTTTCTAGCACAACATTTCAAGAACTTCACATGGGATCCTGTTGGAATTTTCATTGTCTTAAAAACACCGGGCTACTTTCCAACGCTTGCATGCTACTCCTTCAGTGTTCATGTTTTAATTATGGAAAGCAGGTATTTGTTCCACATGTTTTCTAAGTGATGGCACATAGAGAATCTTTTTTTTTTTTTTCTGACTAGTTCAGGAATGCTTTGGAAGAGCTATGTCCAGTATTCAAGGCTTTATGTCATCTAATCTTTATACTTCTGTCCTGTACTCAGACAAGTCGAGTAATGTATGAGCTGCAGCTGTTGCTGACCAAAGCTCTCACAGAAGTGGGCAGAGGAAGAATCAGGGATGGTGTGTTCAGGTTCTGGGTATCAAAAGCATATCTGTTGCAATCAATCTGTGATGACAACAACTGGCTTGTAGAAGGCAGTTCAATCCAGATACTTGTTTTATCTTTGACCAAATGTACAGTGGATGGATGCCATAGTGGTAAATACCACTAAGAGCTAATAACAATTCGTCGAATATATCCAATTGCCTGACTTGGATAATAAGAAATACTCATGAATGGGTAGTGTTCCTTAGTTTTGGCTGCAGCCTTTCTGTAAAGTTGTAAACAGAAAGTTTGATTCTTAATAGCATGCGAAGTTATAAGAAAGACAAATGAAAATACAGAAGAGCAAAGGGGTAAAATGTTTGTTTTCTGATATAAGCAGGCAGTAGTGCTTTCTAATTAAGTGTCTTTTGATTAAAATAAATATTTACACGCAGGCATATATCCCGCTGCTCTTCAGAGGAATACTAACACCGCGTTTACCAAAGCTGCTTAGAAATCCAGGAGTCAGTATAGCTCTACCTAAGATTCCTCATAACTACTGGATCTCCTTATTCCCCATCTTCCATATTCCCCCATTCTCTAGTTTACCATGGGGGCAGGGAAGAGAACTAAAAATACCCATCAAAAAATTGTAGCTCAGGGGCGCCGGGTGGCTCAGGCTCACTCTTGGTTTTGTCTCAGGCCATGATCTCAGGGCTCAGTGTGCAGCCAGCTTGAGATTTCTCCCTCTCCCTCTGCCCCTCCCTTCTAAAACAAACAAACAAACAAATAAATAAGCTTGTAAAAAAATTGTAGCTTAATTTTTATCTTCTCTCTCTCTCTTTTTTTTTTTTAAAGATTTTTATTTATTTATTTATTTGACAGAGAGAGAGATCACAAGTAGACAGAGAGGCAGGCAGAGAGAGAGAGAGAGAGAGTGAGAGAGGGAAGCAGGCTCCCGGCTGAGCAGAGAGCCCGATGCGGGACTCGATCCCAGGACCCTGAGATCATGACCTGAGCTGAAGGCAGCGGCTTAACCCACTGAGCCACCCAGGCTCCCATCTCTCTCTTTTTTTAATAAAGACTGTTCAAGGGAATGATAATTTTTTTTCTTTTTTTTTTTTTTAGCAGTTGGAAAGGTATTAATTGGCCTTTTTGGTCTGAGTCTCTGCATTTTAACCCGGTTGGAGTAAAATGAAATCCCGATATGGTTAAATCAATTAAGGGAGAGACTTACCTTAAAGATAAAAAGAAAGCCCTTTGTACAACTTTACATATTGATCCTCGCAGTAATTCTCCTCTTTATCATTTTTTCATGATATCATCGTATCATTTTATCATCATATTTCCTCTGTATCATCAAGATACACACTGCTTTGGGGATTGTCCACATTTTTTTTTTTTTTAAGATTTTATTTATTTGACAAACAGAGATCACAAGTAGGCAGAGAGGCCGGCGGCGGGGACAGGGGGGGGCAGGCTCCCTGCTGAGCAGAGAGCCTGATGTGGGGCTCGATTTCATGACCCTGGGATCATGACCCGAGCTGAAGGCAGAGGCTTTAACCCACTGAGCCACCCAGGCGCCCCGTCCACATGTTTTTGAATAACTGATGGCATGTCCAGATTCCTAAGACTGCAGGTGCCTCCCAGAAACAACTTTCCAGACAAAATACTTGTGTTCTGGTGACTCAAGTTGAAAGATAGTCACTTTGATATGGATATACATAGGGCAAAAAGATAAAGGAGTGAGCTCTTACCTAGTTCCCAAAGGAAGCTTTACAGCAGAGATGAAATTTCAGGGACTGTTCATTGCTAGAAATACCGGTGTTGCTGGGCGTTGGGGGAAAGGAAGTGTGTGCAAGCCATCATGCTCAGTGATTTCTTTTTTTTCTTTTTCAAGATTTTTTTTCTTTTTTTAAAAAATTTGACAGAGAGAGACACAGTGAGAGAGGAAACAGAAGCAGGAGGAGTGGAGAGGGAGAAGAGACTTTCCACTGAGCAGGGAGCCAGAGGTGGGGCTTGATCCCAGGACTCTGGGATCATGACCTGAGCTGAAGGCAGGTGCTTAGTGACTGAGCCACCCAGTGGCCCCTCAGTGATTCCTTGATAGCTAACCTTTACTGAGGACTTAGGGTGTGCCAGGCGGGCGTGCTTTAGATGCCTTAACTTCGTTTCTTCTCCCACAGCGTTTGAGGCAGTTACTGTTACCATCTCCCCTTTCCTAGGTGAGGAAACTGAGGCACAAGGAGAATCAATATTGTGCTCGATTAGAGGCAGTAAGAAGCTGAAGGATGCCTCTTAACCAATGCACCGCCCAACCCAGCCCTGCAAAGGAGGGATTTTCTTCACTTTGCACAGGAAGACACTGAAGCCCAGGGAGGTCAGCTTCCTCAAAAGTCACAGGAGGCCAATGGCGGAGGAAGGATTTGAACCAAGGTCTGAGCCTCTTAGAAGTTCTGTGCTTTTTCACAGCAAGAGGAAGTCTTTTGGGGAAGGTTCAGAAAGGCATCGCTGACAAAGAAAATACGGCAGGTCCGGCTCCTTGCCTGTAAAGACAGTTTTAAGGTTACAAAGAAGGCTGTAGAGGTTGTTCATAATCCGTCGGGAGGCAGGAGAGCAGTTGTTTACGGAGGCATGCAAACCCCTTCTGGTTCAGCTACGTCTTAGAGAAATCGTCTGTCTCTGTCATGGTCCTGGGCTGTGCCTCATTTCGCTTGGTGTGCCTCTTTTTCAATGTACTGGGCTGTTCTATTCCTGTTTATAAATCTTTTAAGTGTGCACATTGAAGAAGTAATTAAATTGTCATTATAATTTATAGTATGCCTGAAGTCAGCCACCTAATTAAACTGCAAAAGAAGAAAGGTGGTAGGTTCATATGCATTTATTAAGTATTACTGTATTCATTATGCAAGGATTTTGAACCGGGTAAAAGAGAAAGCTAAGGGTAACAGTGGTCTTTAAAAGTTTTTCCATTTCTGCTCTCTCAGTTTAATAGGTTGAGACTCTCACTAGTTTGTAATATAACCCTAATGTCTTTTTTGGTTAATTTTTAATGAAAACTATGATTTTTATGTTTTCTTATTTTCTCATCACTCAGCATTTTCTTAAAATGTTCCTGAGAGCATTAATGCACAGCACCACACATCCTAACTGAATAACATTTAGAAATACAATGGAAATAGCAGTCCAAACTCTAACTTAAATGATGAAAATGGCAATGTGTTAGATACCTAAGATCATTTAGAGGAAATTTGGTTTTTCTAGAGCAATCGTGACAGTCAATATATTTATTTTCTTATCAGAGAATAAAAAAACTACAACAGAAACAAAACCAAATGAACTGTAATAAAACTCTTACTAGAGGAAATAATTTTTGAAGAGCCTATTTTTTAATTTTAAACTCTAGCACATGTATATGTGTGTGTATATATGTTATGGAAGGTGAGAATTGATCACTTTTCTAAGTGTTTCAGCCCCATGGGAGATAATTGCAGTTTGTAAGGGAATGCACTAAATTTATTCTTTTGGGGTTTGGGCCTTTGAGGAAAGGAGAATATTGAGGGACATAATCAAAGTATCATCCAGGCAAATGACAGATTGTGTGCTGTGAATTTTCCCCTCTTTGTATGTAATTTTGTGTGTGTGTGGGGTGGATTGAACTGAAATTCCAAAAAAGGCAATATGTTAAAGAAAAGAACAGGCAATAAAGAGCAGAATAAAGACATTTAACTGAGGTATGTAATAGCAGATGTATAATATCTAGAAGCTACGAGGTGCTCAAAAAGTAATTGAATGAACAAGTGTCATGTATAAAGATTCCACTTTCTGTCTCCTTCTGTGTGCACATAAGATACTGCCAACTTCAAACAGTTTTCTTGGATTATATTTTTCTTTGCTAAACCACAAAAACTGAGTTGACCTGTAAAGCACTTGCTGTATTAGTAATGGGTAAGGAGTTATATATCTGGGTGTCAGTTTTTCTGGAAAAAGGCATTCCGAGTGAGAAGCTGTGACATTGGGGAACATGGACCTTTCTGCTATTGTGGGAGCAGCGTCTCTACCACTCCTGATTTCTTAGCTACTTCTAGAGTTCTTGGTGGAAGGGATCTGGGGAGGCTCTTGCTGACATTCCTGGAGGCTGGAGATTGAAGGAAAGAGCCAGTGAAGATGGCTCTAATTCCAGGCTGTGGGGCTAGGAGGAGAGGGAAATCCTCAGAGTGGGCAGCAGAAAGAAAAGAGAGGGATTTGCTTACTGGGTGGTCTTTCTGGTGGAAGAGGCAAAGGTAAATCATGCGTGTTTAATTTGAGAATTGCTAACACACATGTATCCTTTTAATACGATCTTGGTTTATAGCAGTATAAACATTTTTCCATACTGGAACAAAAGTTCCATGAAATAATAAGGATGAAATTTAAATAAAGATTTTGCTTAGAAATGTATTTTAAGGATGTTTGAACTGTAAATATTCCTTGAATCAGTTCTCAATGGAATGTGTGCTTTTCCATAGAAAGAAATACTCTTATTCCTTATGGGATATCCTAACACCTGTCCCTGAGTTATCAAGAGTGGGGCCTCAAAATGTGTAGTATGTAAAAAGTGTGGTTAGATGTAGGTAGCTGTGAAGTATTGTGAAAATTTTCATTTGATACTTCTGATTTACTCTAAATCTGGCATGACATTTACTACTGAATTTGACCTCTTTGGGGAAAGACTTTCTAAATATCTTTTATTTCCTCTTTACTTCTGAGAATTCAATTAAATCTGAAGAAGGATTCATAACTTGTTATTTGCCATGCACTGTCTTTAGAAATATTTTGTAACATTGTACTCTGTATGCTTTTTGATTCTTCATAAAGCAGTTATTTTAGGAATTATTTTATGCATAGTAACTATTAATAGCCATTAATAGTCTAAAGAAGTTAATTTGTAATTTCCAAAAAGATTTAGGGTTTTGAAACCAAAAACAGTATATGCATTAATGTCAGGAACACTGACAAGGCTGAGAAAAGTGTTGGCTTGTATTTAGGACTTATATTAAAGAAATCCAAACATACTATGATTCAGAGTTTATTTATGCATATAGTTCTGGTATCTGAGGTTTCATATTAAATTTTGTGGTGTATTATGTATGGAGCCGGGGGCAGAGAATTTATAGGGAAAATATAACAAAAACCTGTTTTTTTCCCATTTTTATATATTTCATTTGCTACAACAGCAAATCCATTTATATATATATATATACATATATATATATATAACCATTGAAAGTAGTAAAGTTGTTTGAGGAAGAACTGTTACTTGTCCTTCACATCTGGAATCTAGTATAATAAATTTGTTTCATTCTTTCTAGTAATTATAATAGCTAAACCCATGTTTAATTTATTAGTGTTTCTAGCCTGTTATGGAGATTTATATAGTGGGAAAAGAGAATGTAGGGCCGCGAAAAGATTCAGGTGTAAAATATTGATAACAGAGGCTTACAGAGATTGCCAGGCTGATGTGCCTCCTTAATTTTACAAACCGAAAATTTCCCGAGAAACTTTTCAGGTAACATTATGAAAACCTGAATGCTGTTTTATTGTTGTTGGTGGTGCTTTTAATCATTATGGAAATCAATAGCTCTCAAGCTATTTTCCCCATCTTCCTGCAGCTGTCCAGAGGAACCATCTGCTCTTGCAGGTGGACCCAATTCTAATCTCCAGTAAGACTGCCACACTGTCTGGTCTGCCTACCATTTCGTTCTTAGGAGTCTACTTTGAAATGGAATCCTTTTCTAAAAAGAAGTTCCATACACTGAATTTTATCTATTTATAATTTGAAAGTATGGAGCTTGACAACTTAGAACTTAAACCAGCATTAAATTGTTTAGAGGGAGAGGGACAATTTTAAGGGCATTTATTAATGAGTTAGAAAGAAAGCCAAAAGATCTGTTTCTTGGAATGTTATTATTTTTTTGTGTCAACCTGATTACAAAATGTATATGTCTTTTATAAATTTGTGTTCTTTGTATGGTGCTATTCTGTTTTTTCCCAAGGACATCTAGAAGAAACAGAATTATTTTGTTGGGCTGGTCATGTTGCTCATAGTTCAACCAATGTTCTTGCATTAGATCTTTGGTTTACATTAGACATGGCATTCCATTTTTTTTTCATATATAGAAACCGTGGTTTATTCATCTCAAGCTTATAGTGCATATTTTAGAGCTTGTCGTTATTAGCACATTGCTTCTTAGAGATCAATCATGTGAGTATTAATATTGGGGAAGGTCATTGTAACTGATCTGTCAATCAGTAGGGAAAGATTTTGCTCCTTAGTAACAAAATGTAACAATGATCTTGTTTATTTCCAAACATACAGAAGCAAAGAGGCTTTGTTATTCCAACCATTTTCCTTTGTGAATTCACTTAAGTGTTTGATTATGTTGTTCTGTTGCCTCCTTGTGTCATTGTTGGTATGTGGCTCTGCAGAGTTTTTCAGTTATCTGATGTATGCATGTACTAAGTAGCTTTTTAATTTCCTTGAAAATTGATCCAAGTCTTCTGTGAAATATTGGTTGATTTAACTTCTATTTCTCTTTTATTTTTTTCATAGTTAA
This sequence comes from Lutra lutra, assembly GCF_902655055.1. Taxonomy (NCBI): domain Eukaryota; kingdom Metazoa; phylum Chordata; class Mammalia; order Carnivora; family Mustelidae; genus Lutra; species Lutra lutra. The sequence goes on along the minus strand of NC_062283.1, from coordinate 93,540,269 downwards.
ATGAAGCACATAGGAATCAAAGAGGATTTACCTCATCTTAAAAAGTTGATTTATTACTTAGACAAGTTGCCAAATTTATTAGGAATAAGGCCTACTCTCAGGGCCAGTAGTGACAGTAACTGATAGCTTGTAGAACTTGACAGTATTAGTGTACATATCAGTAATTTTTAAAAATCTTGAAACAGGTGATAAAACTATAAATTTATTTCTGCTCATTTAAATTTTTATCCTCTTGGTTCTTCTTAACATTATGGGAATCACATAAAGCCAGTGAGTAATTGTGGCTCAGAGTCTTTCTTGTCCCTTTTACAGTTCCAGAAAAAATGTAGAAGGTCTGAGGGGATAGAGGCCTTTGATGAATTTCTGCCTTTCTTTTAAAAGGAGAATCTATAGGAGGAAAAAATGTTTACATTTTCCCTATTGTGAAGTTTAACCAAAATGAAGATTTAATTTTGGTTAGTAGCATCCTTTCCCTTCTTAGTGACTTTCAGAGGATATTACTTCAACTTCTTGCCTAGCAGGACAGCAATAAACATTTTGCCTTCAACTTCCTTTAAATTTCGTCCCCCCCCCACCTTGTTTTGACAAGTTTATGCACCTTAATTCTTATTGCTTTGCCTTTGAGCTGATGCTGTTGACTAAGGAAACTTCTAGCAGTGACCAAAAGCTAGAGTATGGGTAAAAGAAAAAATTATAGATAGAAATCTGTGTTTTACCCCTTTTTATATTTCTGTAGTGTCTACCCTGGCCCTGGCCCCAATCACAGGTGATTCCTTTAACACCGGTCCGCAGATGTTTATTGAACACCTGTTATGTGCTAGGTCCCGAGCAGTGAGCAGGGTGCAGTTTCTGTCCCCAGGAGCCCTGGGTGCCTAAGAAAGGCAGAAGCAAACAAAGTACAGTACAATGATGAGGGTTTCTGCAGAGTTGGGCATGAGGGGGTAAGAGGTGAGCTAAAGGTGGTAGTGAATTAACAGTGTGGGGGGTTGGGGGGCGTTCATTCTGAGCAAATATTAATCAGTCATCTGCCATTTCTAGGCACTGTTCATGTGTCAGGGATACAATGGGGAAACGAAGCAGTATTGCCTCTTCTGAGAAGCTTCTATCCTAGTATGGGGGACAGATGTATGTCAGCCTTACTAGCACACAGGCTCTGTGTGTATGTGTGTTAATTAGGTGGGGAGAGGCTATGGGAGAAGGTGACATTGGAGCAGGGACCTTATGGGGTCAGGCAGAAGGAACAGCAGGCTTTGTGATACTATGCACATGGGTACTTAGATCTCTCCTGGAAAGGAATTAACATTTCAAAGTGGGGAAGAAGAATAACTTAGAATAATTGAGGTGATATGTCTGGCAGAGCTCTTGATATTTTGTGCCCCTTTTAAGGCCACCAGACTCCAGCCAGTTTCAGCCAACATGAACCAACCATTGTCCTGCTCCTGGTTCTGGCCCTAGCCAGAGTGACTGGGTATTACCCAAGCCTGGGTCGAGATCCCCTTTCCAGGGGGATGCTCCCTTTCTCCTGAAGCCCCCAAGCCAGTGCCCCCAGCTCTCTCTCCTGCCCACACCTTGGCACAGGGCAGACTCTGGCTTGGAAAGGATAAATCTGACCTAAAATTAAACTGTGAGCTATAATATATATATATATTTCTATATATATATAAATGCCCATGATTAGGTGTTTACAGCACCAAATCTTCAACAATTAAAGAGAAAAGGTGTGGGTGGGGTAAAAAATAGCAATACCCACACTCTGAAGTTTTTGAGAAAAACAGGAAACTAGTCTTTTTTAACCAGTGATGCCCAGAACTGGTTATTGCAAAGAGGGTTGTTTTTCTAATGCATTGTGGTCAGCCCAGCTGTGCCAGAAGTAGATTTCTGCTCATTATGACAGCCGTCTGTGGATTTCTTTAGCTGACAAACCTATAGACAGGCAAGCATAATTATCAGTAGTAACCTGGTCATTATGGCCGGATGGTGCTTGGAAAACAATTTGCACAAGTCCTGAAAGCTCGTGGGAACATACAAAATAAGAGCATTTGGCGAAAATGCAGCTATTTCCGGGAGTTGTGAATGACCCAGACCTGTGAACCATACAATAGCTTATTGTAGAAAGACTGTTGGAAACCTCTCTTTCTTTGGATTTTTATTTTCAATGACAGATAACATTTGATGGCAAGTGACATAATATTTTTTCTAATTTGCTCATTAACTCAAGCTCCACCTTCTAATTATGTTTTAGCCCTCTTTATTTTTGGCTAACGTTTGCTGGTTGGTGGCAATGAAATAACAATTTCAGAAGTAAAACTGAGATCACAGAGATGTTGTCTCTTGTTCTCTGAATCTCAGAAATGCACCATCACCGCTGCATTTGTGGACAACATGGGGAAAATGATCACAGAAGGGATGGTTTGGGCAATTATCGATTAGGTTTGTGTTCTTCATGTAAAATGCTTTAGAGCCAAGCTGAAATGGAGTAGTTCCCTTATCTGCCCGGTATTCATACACGAAGACTGGGTTAGTGCAGACTAGTCACAGAGGTTTCCCCTCAACTTCCTGTGTGGCTTCAGTGTCATCGGGGAGCCCCTCTAAACCAGAGCTCTCCCTTGCAGGCCATTTCTTTGTGCACGTGGAGAGGTCATCTTTTTCAGGCTAAAAGGGGCATTAGATTTTTGGAAGTTGAGTAACATAACCTAGATTTCATTGCTCATAGCATTGTGATCACCCAGCCAAGCACTTGGTCTGTGCGTTGAAGGATTTACACTTGCCCATTTGTATCAGCCTTTACAGTTATCTCTTTAATAAGTAAATTACTCATGCTTGTCTGTTGTGAAGTATGTTTGCTGTGCCTGGGCTTAGCAGTGTCCCCTGTCCTGCTACAGCCCGGGCCACTCCAAAAAAGGCAATCATTACTGCTATTGATTTTTTCGTAGCACATCAGCCATGTTAGATTCTTTGCAACGAAAGGGAACTCAACTCTTGGCATCGGTCTGCTTTTTCATTTTACCAGAAAAGTACTGGAGTCTGCAGTCTTTCAATGGCAGTGACAGGAGCTGAAGGGGGATTCTTTTCCCCCCTTACACTGGGGGTGGCTTGGGGAGAGTCCTAGATAGTAGTAATGAGGAGCAGGAAGTAGAACTTGGGGAGGGGATGGAAAGGTCTCCTAAGTTTAACCCCTTCCTGTCTTGTTCTCAGTGAAATGGGGGGAAAGTATCTGCCATTTCCCCCTCAACAGCATGTGGCAAAAAATCATGAGATGGTAGTTGTCCAGGACTCGCAAATGCATATGGTGGATGCGCTTCCTGAAACAAAACAAAACAAAACAAAACAAAACAAAACAAAACAAAACAAAACACAAATCCAGAAAACAAACCTGCTTTTTCAGAAGGCCCCTTATTTCAAATGCATATTTAAATCCTGGTGTTTCTGCCAGGGGTGGGGAAAACAGAGCCTAGGGAAGTTGTGATAAAGTTGAAAGGGTAGAAAAATAGATTTTTATTTGTCCCCCTTTTTCTTGCATATGCTCCACTGTGGCTTTTTTTTTTTTTAATGCGTTTTCATGTTCAGATTTTTAAAATTTTGAGGACTAGAAATACAGTCTTTGACTTTCTCTACTTGATAGGGCCTGAGTATGTCTTTGACACTGTTACTTTTATTTATTTATTTATTTTTGACACTGTTACTTTTAAATAGCCACACTAAGCATCTGAACTTCTAGAAGCAGGGCATAAAAATCTTGATTGGGGGGGTGGTGTGAGGAAGTAGGGGAGACACTTAAGAAAACAGTTTCCTTTCTTATTGTAGGGCAGTGAATGGAAACTATCCCAGCAGATAATTCAGTCCTGCTGAGCAGTTCCTAGAACTAGAACTAATTTGGGTCCCTACCAAATGGATATAAATATGTAAAGCATTTGTCCATTACATCTCAAGGCTCCTCAATTTGGTGGTGTTGTTGCCTTCCATTTTGCTTTTGCCTGCGTTTTTATTACAAAGGCACAGTTAAAAACGCAGTGTACTCTTGCTCTGTCCTTCCTAATGAGAAGAGGGTGCTCGGGAGGTGATGGCTATCTGTGCAGGAGGCTGTGGCTGACGAGGCCAGAGTGTAATCATTCGTCCTTCCCCTGCTGCGCACACACGGAGATTGTGCCTTGATTTCTTACAGTCATCATTTCTAACAGCCTGGAGCTCAAAGGAGACTTGCTCTGTCAAGCTTGGGGCCATTTTTCACTTTTGTTGGAAAAGGCTTCTCTTGTGGGACTGCTCACTGCCTGGGTGGTTGGTCTGCTGGGTTCACAGACCCCACCCCACCCCACCCCCACCCCCGCCATGGGAACCCTCAGGGCAGAGGGCTTCACAAGGTCGCTTTTGCCAACTTTCTTTTGAGCAGCCCCCTTCTCATTACCATCTGGAAAGAAAACAAATCATGGGAGTGGGGATTGAAAGGGAGGCTGGAGATGACTAAGTCCAACTCTTTCTCTGTTCTGATGAAGAGAGGACCAGAGAAAGGTTATGTCCCCTGTCCTGATCACAGAACTAGTTGTGCCCTGATTCATGACCCTGCTTTCATTCTTTTTCACACATCCAGCCCAGTAAAAGATTTCCTGAGGGGAGATGATTGCTTTTGCTTTAACAGGGGTGCGCTGTGAGCATTTCGGGAGCGAGCTGACACTCCTGGGTTGTCATTGGATGCTCAGTGAGGAATACAGCCGTTGTTGATGGAAATGCTTAAGAAGCAGGATGCAGCATCGGTGGCAAGGTCCGCATTCACCTGGGACCTTGCAGCACACCGTGCTCTGGAACTCCGCAGTTTGACCCTGGTGATACCAGGTTCATACCGAAACCTTCCTGCCAGGCTTTCAGTGTTTGGCTCTCTTGATTGTATTTCTTCAGTTAAAAATCGGATGTCATACTCTGTTAATCTGAAGAATGATGTTGGTTGTAGGATTTCTCTTAGTTGACCAGGATTTCCACAATGGAGTTTAATAATATAGTGACCTGCAGGATCTGTCTGCTATGATCACTTGCTCAGACACGTCACAAGTACAGTACAAGTACAAGTACAAGTACAGTAACAAGTCACAGAAAGTTACCGTAGCACACTTAGGGAGTTAGAGCCTTTCTCAACTTGGTGCTGTTGAGATTTGGGGATGGATGATTCTTCGGTGTGGGGGGCTGTCCTGTGCATTGTAGAATATTAAACAGCATTCCTGATCTCTACCTGCCAGACGACAGTAGCACCCCCTCCCCCGCCGCGATAACCAGAAATAAGCCCAGACATTGCCCAGTGTCCCTTGGGGGTCAAAATTGCTCTGATTCAGAACCTCTGTAGGCAGACAGCCAATCTGAGAAGCACTGCACATATGCCAGCCTGAATCAGATTCACATTTACAACAGAAAGCTTGACCTTAAGAAGCCAGAGAAGGAAAGTAAGGTTTGGGAGGGTTAAATTACTAAATGATGAATATTCCTAATCCTGTGACCCAGTGAATAGCAACCCAAACCAGGGGATTTCCCCTGTCGGTTTGTGGCAGGAATTCCCTTTCTCTTCCTCTTGCCCTCAGCTTGAGGACAATTCCTTTTCACCACTGTTCAAGTTTCTGATTGACCTATTCTCGGGGTCAGCTTTTCTCTTCCTCTATCCGGCCACCCCCGCCACCCCAGCCACCCCAGTCACTACCGGTAACCGGACCACCCCTGCTGCCTTTGGGAAAGACTAGCACCACCAAGATTCTCCCTGCTATTGCCCCCGAGCCATCCCTCTGCCCCTGAAGAATGTGTCTTGCTATTCTTCCATTATTATTTACCTCTTAGGGTTCTACCTACACTTTTATGGTCCATGTAGGAAAAGGGGGGGAATAGTTTCATATCCTTTTGACTCAAGTCCTCAGTGTGACTATTTTTTTTTCAAATAAAATCTATGACATGTAGGTGATACAGGTTCTGTAGTACTCCTATTACATCGCCTTAGGCTAGTCTGGGATGCCAATCACTGTTTGTGACTCTGGTTCTAGAGAGAGGCATTCCAGACTTCAAGTAGTAATCATTAAAGGGACTTTGGCTATGTGACTTATTTTAAGAAGGAACCTTTTTGGCAGGCTGGAAGATGAAGTGTAATCGTCCAGCTTGTGCCTGTTCCAAGTGAGTTCTTCACCAAATCCACAAGGAGACCCTCAAGTAGGCAGCTTGGACTTTCCTCTGTTGGGACTTCCCACTCTAAGTCCTAGACTTGGAGGGCAGACAAGCTGGACCATCTATGGTCTGCTTCTCTGATGTGGAAAAAATAGACATCTGGCAGTCTCCTTGGATTCCATTTGGCCATGCTCTTGTAGATAATCTTTGCCAAATGGACTAGTCTGCCTAAGTCTGCCAAAGGAGGAAAAGACAAATACCTTAATCTAAGGACTGACATACCAGCTGAAGGAAATCAATAACAAAACAGCTGGAATCTTAGCAGGCTCTAAAAGGAGTAAAAGAAAAGATAAATGTTGTACATGTATGCAGTTAAACTAAGGGGAGTTTAGATTAACTGAAAGATAAGAACAAAAAATAGTTACTTTTTGTTTCCATATCAAATATCAAATTTTGTGGGGGTATAGCTCAGTGGTAGAGCTTTTGACTGCAAATAACAAATTTTGACATCAAGTTTGTCAAAGAGACAGATGTTTATCATTTCAGACTAGACAGGTAACAGTGGAAAAGTCCGCTACTTCAAGACTTGAAAGGGTTTTCTGCAATTCTGATCATGTAATCTGGCTCCCCTAACCCTTCACTCTAAATTTGTCAAATTGCACAAATTGGTATATTAGACTCAGTGATAAATCTGTGCAAGCTAGAATAAGAAAATAGTGGCCAGTGACTTCTTTTGGGAAATTTCTAGATCATCTGTGCTGAATGATTTCCAAATTGGATTCCGGGTGCTCTGGGACATTTACCGTTTTGAAAGAAAATATAGTTGTGGTGGATTTAACATATGTCTCTTTTAACCACCTCTAAATTTGAGGCTTCAGATCATGACAAGAGGGATGCTTAGCTTCCACATTTTAAATTTTTTAAATTGTGCATACTTAGAAAAGAGTTGCCTTTCTCAAATGGCTCTCTGATTATATGACTTGCCTTTTGTTGTAGGATCTACACAGTAACAATCTGTTTTTAATGTCTGTTCTTCGCTAGCCCCTAAGTTCTATGAGGACAAGAACCACAGCTTTGGGAGTACATAATTGTTTGTTGAATGAGTAATTGAATAAATGAGGGGAAAAAAGAGTTCATCATGAACATTTTATAAGAAAAGCATAATTTTTGATAGAAAAATTAAATGAAGAACATTTCCCAATAACAAAGTTAAAACACAACTTAAAGGAATATCATGTAGTGAAGTTTTGTTTCCTTTTTGGAAATTTGTGGCTTTTATTTAAGAACAAAGAAATACTGTATTTTCTGGAGAAGGAGAGCATGGAATTGCCCTCCAAAATTAATCTAGTGGAACGTAGACATATAAAGTCCTCCAAACCCAAAATCAATTTTAGTCTTACTTTATAATAATAAACATTTTTCAGTGCCAAAGTAAATTAGGACAATGATCTGGGTAAAAGAGTACTCTTGAGCTGTATACGAAAGATTTTGATTTTGTTGCCCAATTTAGAGCAGTGACCTTCATTTTCAGTGTGAAAGTGTTCCATCATTGTTGCAGACAGGTTGACTCACCTGAAACTATTGCCATGTGGTTCAGTCACACCAGTATAGATAGTGAGTAATAGGAATGGTTCAATATATTACACTTTTTTGGCTTGGCACCGATGGTTCATTTGCCAGATCAAAATCATGAGTGAAACTGAAAACTGAGTGCAAATAATTGCTGGGTACTTGGATTTCTTCAAATCAAGCATCTTTTTGTATTGCTACTATGTATATGTTTTCAAAAGCATTGGTTTTGAGTCAGATTCACTGGGTTAAAAAACCACTTTCAGCCTGTACTGTGCGGCAATGGATAAGCTCTTTTAATGTGGGACCTTAAGTTGTCTGTAAGACAGGTCATATTAGTGCCTGCCTCGTAAAGGATTTAATGAGAAAATACACATAAATCATGTAGCATGTGGCTGGAACACACGGATTTGGTAAATTCAGTAAATTTTGATTATTTTTATCATTCTATGTGCTGATTGTTTCAAACCCCGTTACTATTTCTAGGTCTTTCATTTTCTTCATGCTTTCAGTAGTAAGCCCAAACTTTTAAGCTTCCTTTTTATGGAAACCAGAGCAGTCTAAAGAGAATCTAGGCTACCAAACTATCTGCTACATCTCATAAAGAAAGAGATAATGCTTGGTGTATATGTCTGTATCTAACTATGAAAGAACCACAATCCTAAGCCTTCCCAGACCGAGGGCAGGTGGATCCCACTCTTGGCTGGGAGTCAAATCTTATTACCAGACTTTATTTATTTCAGGCCTGATAAAATTGCTTCCTCTGGGTGATTTTTTTTTTTTTTCTCTCATTTCTTAAAACATGAAGACAGAGGGAGTTGGAAAACTTTTTAAAAAGTAGTATGAAAGAACCTCTCTTATTTTTATATTTTCCAGAAACCAATTTATAAGTCATTTTTAAGTTCTAAAGAAGCATTGTTTCGTAAATTTTTCATCACATCAATAAAACTGGGTTTTCAGTTATAATCATACAACACAAACCATTACACTGTAAAACTACATTTTTCACTTCGTGTCATTCCTTGTTTACTCTTTGATAATGCAGTGGTTCCTTGTCCTGAGACAAAGGGTGAAAGCCACCTTGGGTGTGACCCCAGCGTGAGCAGGAAGAGTTAGTTAGTAGGTACTAAGTGTGTGAGAGGTCAGCGGGTTCTAGAGTGTTGCTTCAGAAATTTTCTTGGTACGCTTATAAATAATAACTTGTTATCACCAGGTTTAGTTATGGCCTTCTATCAAGATGGCTGAATCAAATGTGTGAAAGTTTCTGAAACAGGATAGTTTGTGCCTCCTCTTTGTTACGAGCAATTTCTTTCATCTTGCACAATTTAAATTTGGTTCTGATGTTTCCCAACGGAAGTTGTTGTTATTGCATTGCTTTAAAATTTGTTTTCAAATAAGAGCTTGAAATGGATGATCTATAAAATTGTGTTCAGTTCGCCAGTTCTATGATCGAAGTGTACCTTTGTCTTTTAGAAGTTTTAAGATTTCTCCAGTTTCGTATGGTTTCTCATTGATTCATTTTGGCTCCCCAAATCAATAAATCCCCATTAGTAGTTAGACTTAGTTGTTGAGAATCTGAAATTTTACTTTAACACAATGAAGTCTTGGTTGTATCTCTCCACTGTGGCCAACATTTAATCCAGTAAAATATTGTTCAGACTCCCCACCCCAGGACCACAGCTACTAAAAAGGTCTCTCAACCTGGAAACTTAAATGTGTTTAAATATCTCCCATTTTGATAGCAAACAAACAAACTAGAACCAGTAATCCTAATGGCTGTTCTAGCTTCTATACCACCCATCTCAACTGCATCACCTGCTTTAGAAAGGAGTGTCAGTAACCTCTTCGTTTTGAAATTCAGTGAAATCTTTCAGGTCTTCGACCTATTTGACCTACTGTTGATGATTTGTATTTGACTCTGTTTATCATTTGAAGTTTTCGCTGCATGGCCCTGTGACACTGGGACCTGCTGCCCTACGCCTGTTCCCAGCCCCTCCCACATTCCCTGTTGTTGTGGCTTTCCCCAAAGCACAGCCCTGGGCCTCTTCTTCCTGTAGCTCCTCAAACTGTGTACCCAGGCCTGTTGTTTTAAGTATCAGCTCTAAATGCTGGTGACCCTCATGGTGTTCCAAACTGGATTTTCAGCTCGTGTATCCTATGGGTTCTATACCTGTCTGTCTGCCTGGACATTTCTACTCAAATGTTTCTGAGGCACCTCAAACGTAGCTTGTTCTAAAACTGAATATACTCTATTTCCTCTCAAACTTGTTTTTCTCCTTGTCTGCCTTGGCAAGCTTCTGCTGATTACTCCAGATCCATTTCAAGTGTGTCCATTTTCAGCCCTTTCTTGACACCTACCCCTTGCTGGGGGCCCTGCTGTAACTTCTAGTATAGCACTTTTCATCCTGCCTGTAAGTTTGGTATTCACTGAGGTCAGGAACCACATTTGTGTGCTTTCTGATCACCACAGTGCCTAGTATGTGTGACAGGTGCTTAGTAAATGATGTTGAGGGGCACCTGACTGGCTCAGGTGGTAGAGCATGTGACTCTTGGTCTCAGGGTTGTGAGTTCAAGCCCTACGTTGGGTATAGAGATTAGTTAAAAAATAAAATCTTAACAAAGTGATTGTTGAATATGCTAACAGATGGCAGAAATAGTATATTATAGATAGTGAGAAAGGAAACAAAATTTTTATTTCACTGAGCAGAAAAGTTTATAAGTGGTTAAATATTAAAAAGATGTATTTTATAGTTTTACAAAAAATGAAACCATCAGCCTTATTGATTAGTTGTAGGCTCTGGGACCTCAGAGAGTTAGAGAAGCTTCTATTTATTTCCTTCCTAGACTCATGGTTGACTTGGTGCTTGGGCTTGGTTTGAATGGAGACTCATTCCTGGGATTATGGGAGCACGTGTGGTGTTTTGAGTGACTTTCCCAGCTATTTCAAAAAACATCTGAGTGCACACAGCAGAACTCAGCTGTCTGCTTGGGAGAATATTTAGGTGCAAATATTTCCTATTTGCACTTCCTCCGATTTATTCTACCTTCCCAAACGGGGCTCTATGGGTCAGAATAAGGGCACGATGTGTAGGCTTCTGTTGACTTAGGCAAAAAGTAATGAAAAACCACGATTTCAGTTATAGAGATGATAACCTGTCTCCTGCTCCATCCTTCTCTCCCTTCCTCCTACACACAGTTAAGATTGTATCTCTGAGTGTCCTAGTCCTATCCATTTAAAATTATCCATAGGCCGTGAATATTAAGTTCATCCTTGAGTAGTGATATCTTCAAAATGTTGCATTGAAGGAACATTAGAAACAGTTTGTTATTGGAATCCTTATATTGTTGGGATTAGCTTCTAACTAAATAGAACAGATATCCAGATACCATGAATTAATCCATGTTAATTTTAAAAATAAGAAGTCTTAGCCGTGAACACTCATCTGCGACTATCCCATATTGAAGATTAAGTTCTCTGCCCTAGGATGCTGGACCATTGTTATGTAACCGTTTCCCTTTTGGCATTCATAAAAACAAGAAGCATGTTTCCAGAGGTCATCCCACATTGAGCAAAAATTTTAAATACATGAATAAAAACTCCATCTGGCTTTCTTAATACTAGAAACTTCACATAGATTTGTAATTTTGATGTGTTTTGTAGTCTTATGCTGGTTTGGTAGTCTCTTAGGAGGAGCGACAACCAAAACATCCTGTTTTTATACTATCCAGCATCAATCCCAGTGGAATTATTACAGAAATAGCTTAGGTTCTTCCTATATCAGTTAGCAGCTTTTTTTATTTCCATCATTTAATGGTTTTCCTCTCTTAGAAGTGTGACTTAAACAAAATCGATTTGTGTCCTCAAGCACTGAAGTCCTGCTAGGTGTTAATTGTCCAGGGGTTTCATAAAGGGCTTGAAGATCACAGAAGTGTAGGGCCTGACCCACCGCCTCTGCAACGGTGACCGTTTTCAATTGCAGATACTTGTAAAACTCTTTTCAGGTTTTTTCTTTTTTTCTCCTTCTTCCATGTCAGGGTCTCATCTTTTTGAAACTTCCCAGGATTACTTTAAGTGTTTGCTTAGGTGAAAATATGTGAAAATTGAATAGGAAAGATATTTCTAAAGGGTTGTAATAGGGTTTAAAGCTGGTGAAAAGGCCAGAATGATGATTCAGAAGCTGAAAATAGCTCCACATTTTATGCAATCAAGTAAAACTCTGTACCTTGGCCTTCCGCACATGGGATTAGCAAGGAGCTGGGAGCTCTTCCACCCGTAGCATGACTAGGGATGACACGCGGGGCAGGACAGCCTGATGCCTAAACGGGGCATGGGCTGCCCAGAGGCTCACCCTGAGCTACAGGGCGGATTAGAGTTGAGTGATCTCAACTCATATTCATTTCCTCTGAAAGGAGAACTCACAAGGTCCTCTCTGTTCCAATGAGCGTTTATGCAGTGCAGATTCTCACGATGGCGCCCCGTCACCCCAGAGGCGGAGGTACGCCCCGTTCGCCTTTGTTGCTTGCTTCCCTGACGGGGCACTGGGACATTTATGGCATTTATCCCTGTCCTTAGGAATCCCCTTTTAAGAACCCGGGGAGGGAGAGTGATGGATCGAGTTTTCTTCTCCTCTCTTACAGACTTTTTCCCCCTTCGTTTGTTTTCTGTATGTTTTTGTGAAAAGCTGTCCTACAAAGTGAGGAGGCTAGGAGATGGTTCTTGAATTAATCCCGTGTCTGTTGAGCAAGGGGTAAGCTTTTCCAGGTACAACCTCTCAGGTCCAACAGCTGAGTCATCTTTGTGATTGAGAGTTTGGCGCTTCTCCTTTCAGTTCTTGTTACCCCAAATGAGACTCTCTGCTTTGTCCTGTCAAATAAACAAAACTGTCAGGTTATCATTAAGGAGTGATGCCCTTCTAATTAAACAGAACTGATGGGAACGATCTGGGAGGATATTAGCAATGGAACAGTGATGTTTGCATTTAAATGATCTTAATTACCCCTTAGACTTAATGCCCTAATAAGATGAGCGGGAGAATGTCACATCTCACTTAGCTGTATTGTTCTAGACAGTGGCTGCGGCTGAAAAGGACCAGAGTGCATTAACTTGCACTGTGGTGTCTGCTTTTGCAGACGGAAGGTTTGGGAATGTATGTTCTTTTCTTTTTCTTTTTCTTTTCTTCTTCTTCTTTTTTTTTTTGTTCTTCAAAGGAAATTAAATCACAGCCCTGACAGGAGAGGGTGAAATCTCTGAGCAGACCTCCCCAGTGCTTGGAATTCACAGACTCTACCACGTCCCAGTTTGCTATTGTCCTAAGGCAACACACTCCCCTGCTGCTCTTTGCGTCTTTGGCCGCTGGCCAGCCTCCCAGGGCCTCCGGCTTTGATGTGAGGAGCAGACTGTCCTCAGGCCAGGCTGTTGTTGCCCTGGCCCAGGCTTTACTCACCCAGAATGCCAGGAGGGATGTCCTGTCTCTCAGTATACACTTCAACAGCTCAGGCCACCGTCAGAGGTTTCTAACACTCCCACGGCAGAGGGAGCCTGCCTTCGTGTCATCCACAAGTGGCTGCCCCCAGCTGCTCAGCTTTACTTTGCTGGCTTTGGTGCTCTGTGTCGTCCCGGTGGGGGTGGGAGACTCTCCGCCTGGGGAAGACACCAGCGCTGCCAGGTCAGCTGTCAGACTGAAGGGGCTCCTTGGCAGGGCTCAGGGGAACCGACCCAGCGAGTTGAGCAGCTTCCTCTGGGGACGTTGCATCGACCTTCATTTGATCTGGGCCTGGCAGCCTGGTTAGGGAGGACAAAAATTCTGGCTCGGGAAATCTTTCTCAACTGAAGCGATTTCCACCATGATTCCGGGATTGCAGGGAGAAGCCTGTGCTGTTGCAAATTTAACTGCTGTCATTTTGGATAATATCAATCAGTAATTTTAAAAGCAGGTGGACATGTAAACACAGAGGATTGTAATGATAGATTCTGAGGGAGTAAAAACGGGGCTATGCCTTATAACTAACGAAAGGGCCAGACTCATGAGGGAGAGAGAGAGGAGAGGGAGAGAGAGAGTCAGAGAGAGAGAGTTTCTCATTGATGAACTGTCTGTTTGATTCAAATAGAAATTGCCTCAGAAAACTGAAAGCAGACCATATCTTGTTCCAGTTTAGGTGGCACAGTCCTTTGCACTGTATCTTAATAGGATTAATAATAACATTTCCCACAGAGGGGGTCTCTTGCTTTCATTTTTGTAAAACCTGTTCCCCCCAAATATGTCTCTTCATCAACTATTATTTATTTCTTTATATGAAGTTTTATAATGTCCCAAGGTTGGTTGATTCATGTGTTGTTTTCTCTAATGAGAACACATTACATTTTTGGCAGTCAGGCCTGAAAATGATTATTAGCTCTTTTTTGCAGTAGTTGGGGAATGCAGCCTGCGGGATCCCATGACCTAGTTAGGGGAGGACACCTGAAAAAGTTCAGAGTAGAAAGGGGAAGAGATTTCTAGAAGACAAACTTCATGGTCTTTTTAGGGCCGGACTGCATTCTCTTTTGCAAGCCATTCATGAGCAACAATTTAGGGTCCTTGTAGTAATACCGTTTTCTTGTTAGTAATGAGTGTGTGTGTGTGTGTGTGTGTGTGTATTAGATTGGGGGAGATAGGTAAATCCATTGGTGCATCTGAATGCCAGAGCCTTACTTTCCACAGCTACCCTGATGCAGGTATTTTTAAACATTCAAGTCTAGATACTTTGAAATTGCAGAGTTTTGCCATAATCCATTCCTAAATCCCATCTGCCAGCAAGCACAGGGAAGTAAGTTTTGTAGGACAGGAAGCTGGAAGGCAGAAAAGCTGTGGTTAAACCATAGTTAGGCACTTAACATTAATAGGAAATGAACTAGTATTCCATATATCATTTCTTATTGCTTACAATAAGATGAAGTTGGTAGTTCAAAAATGGAACTGAAACTCAGTAAGTTTGTTGACCTGACCCCGCAATGCTAAAATGTATTATTTCTCTTTCAAATGCTTCCCTTCCCTCCTGCAGCTTAAAGGTACTCCATCTCCCCATAAATTTTTTCAGTTAAAAAAAAAAAAAAGTTAGAGATTGATTTTTTTTATGTTTTATTGACATTTTGCAATCTTCTGTTTTTTTTTTTTTTTCCTGTTAAATCCACCGGGCAATATACTGAAAATATTGTAGGTTGACAGGAATTTTCTAAGGAGATTTAAAAAACAACTAAGGTATAACTCATTAAGAATTTCATTCTGTTTCTGGATGTGTTTTCTTCCCATTGTCAGCCAGTGTGGGAGGAAAGGGAAGAATAATGTTGGAGCTGAGTGTGTGTGTGGGTATGTGCCATCTAAAAGTACTTTATAGAAGAAAAAGTGTTTATTTTTATAATAAAAGTAAAATTCAACATTCCAAATAACAGAAGGCTATTAATTCTGTTGTAGTGAAAAGTTACATTCTAGTGCTTTTAAACCTGTTAATCATTAGAGACATATGTTAATCAAAGGCATACATATGCATACACACACACACACACACACACACACACACACACTCACGGTAATTTTTGCTACCAGGCTTAAATTTAAAACATCATTAATAATACTGTTGCTATTGCCAGTGGAGAAAATTTGCATAAGACTCAGGTAAATCTACCCATTTCTTTACTGCCTTAGAATAGCGCTATCATTCCCAAACTTACAAATTTTAAACAAAGTCAGAAGTTCCTGTCACCTGATTCAAGTGAATTCAAGTTAAAATTTCAAATGATAATATCTACACCCACAGAACAGGCACACTGCAGTCTTCGTTTTTGAGAACTCTCAGCGTGCCTTCCAGCATTACCTTTTCTGGGCTCCTGCACTCTCTCTGTCCACACCACCCCAAACCTGGAGCCTGATGGAGTATAGCCTATTCTGGGAAACCATTTGCCACTAAACTAGCCCGTATACAACTCTTCCTGTTCTCATCATCTCTCATGTCTAGAATCACTACCACACATTTTAGTATTTGGCACTTAACTTTTTAAAATAGTTTTTATATGTTGGCTCAGGGCTTTGTTATTATGGTCTACTTTATTATTTCTTAGAACAGCTAGTGCAGTGTGAGACACCTTTGCATATGTTCTTAATTGGTTGATTGTTACTTCTGCTGTCTGGTTGTTAGTAAACCGGTGTTACCGCTCTTCTCAAAATGGGGACCTCAGACCAGCCATCAGCATCACCATGGAACTCTCCCAAGTTAGACCCCATCCAGACCCATAGAATTAGAATCCACATTTCAACACACTTCTCTGGTGACTCATAAGCACGTTAAAGTTTTAAAAGCATTGTGGGGGAAGGTTTCTCTCCCTGGGAAGGGTAGAGACCCCAGGAACCTTCAAGTCTCCCTTTTGCCAGTGTTGTATTGTCATCATTTAGGTCCCTGGCTGTATTGGAGTGGAACTGCTCGCTCTTACTCCACCAGTGAGGTTGGAAATTAGTTTTTTCATAGAAACTATTACTTTTAAAAGTGGCCAGAAGGCCCTGGTTAAGTATCAGGACTGTATTTATGTCCTGATTCAAGACAGCTCTAGATGTAAATCATTAAAATCCCTTTAACTGGCTTCTTTTAGAATTCTCATACAGAGAAGCAAAAAGTATGATTTCCTTTTCCTTAGTTACCTTTTTTTTTTTTTTTTTTCTTTTGCACTTGAAGTGCTACACCCACTCAGCTTGCTATTTTGAACTCTGGGAAAGAAAATCTGTGGGCATCTTGCAGTCTTTCAGGAAACAAGGCTCAGATTAAATATTTGCCACATTTTCTGTGTGTTTCTTTCTTCAGGAAGTTGGAGAGGCACGTCACTCATGCTTTCACTCAACTTGACACATAGTGTGACGTTCAAAGTGAGGATGGAAAATAGCTTCTGTCCTTATTTGTCTATCTTCGTGCAGATATTCCTGGTCTTTCCCCTCCCGTTTCTTCCATCTGCCCTTACTTCCTTTTCACTATGGTGTCTAGAATTCTTCAGGTACTCATACATTCTATAAAATACAAGATTCCTTGAGAGTCCCTAGGTATGTTACATCAAGGAAGATAACACATGGACTCAATTAAATGTGCAGTAACATGTACAATATTCTCAGTCAAGTTTATGGGTTTTTCTTTTTTAAGGTTTATTTATTTATTTGAGAGGAAGAGAGAGAAAGGGAAAGAGAGAGAGCCTGAGTGCAGGAGCAGGGGCAGAGCTGGAAAGCAGCAGAGAGAGAAGGAGGCTCCCCACTGTGCAGGAAGCCCTGATGCAGGGCTCCATCCCAGGACCCTGAGATCATGACCCAAGCCAAAAGGAAGATCCTCAACCGACTGAGCAATCCAGAAGCCCCTAGTCAAGTTTATGTTTAAAAGATTATCATAATTTTAGGGGCACCTGGGTGGCTCAGTGGGTTAAAGACTCTGCCTTCGGCTCAGGTCATGATCCTAGGGTCCTGGGATCGAGCCCCACATTGGGCTCTCTGCTCAGCAAGGAGCCTGCTTCCCCCTCTCTCTCTGCCTGCCTCTTTGCCTACTTGTGATCTCTGTCAAGTAGATAAATAAAATCTTTAAAAAAAATTATCATAATTTTAAATTATTTGCATTTTTCTGTTGGTTTTGCTCAATCTTTGAACCTAGTCTTCAGATAGCAGACAGTGGTTGGGATGAAGAGCAAGGAGGATAAAGTGTTCTCTCAGCCATTCATCTGTGTTTTAAATGAATTTGGGGCGGTGTCTTGTAAATATACTAAGAAAATAAAGTGGTTCCGTGGGATGTTATTTTGTGGTGGTTGTGTCATTTATATAGTTTAATTTCGTCATTGTTGAGGCAATTAGGATGTTTTATTTAAGCTGGAACTTAACACTTTTCTATTTAATCACTGTTTGCCTGCATATAAAGGATTTTATTCAGGGGATCTTATGAGGAAGTAACACAATTAAGTTGTTGAACTTGAGAAATTAACTATTTCTAAGCAAGTGAAATGGAATTTGGGAAGACACAGAATCAGGTTTTTTAGAATGCAAATATTTATTGAATGTAAAAATGTAATAAATGTAGAGATGCAGGATAATACACTATTTTTTACATGGCAAAACAAAATATTGAAAGGATGCTTATATGTGATTCAACACAATTCTATTAAAACTTCTAATGGGATTTTTTGGGTATGGCTGAATGCGGAAGGCAAATATTACACTTAATCAGGTAATATAATCTGGGAAAAATGGGTGAGAAATTTGCAAGTATCTATGCACACATAAGGAAATATGAAGGAGTGTTTGGAGGGAAAAAAAGAGAACAAGCTTATCAAATCTAGCCCTACTGTAGATTTCAAACATACTATAAACAACAGTAATAATTAAAACTGCCTAACACATGAACAGCAAGTTCCTACGATAATGCCAGTCACATTACATTTACTCAGTCTGAACAAAGTTTACATTTTAAATATGTAGATCAGTGTAAGAAAGTGAGAAGCCTATAAATGGACCCATTATGATGCAATAACACATAAAATATAATATAGCAAGCTTAGTAAATGGTATGTGGATAACTTGGAACTTGTCAAATACATCCAGATATATTAAATGGTTAAAAATCTAATGATTCTTTATCTTTACGTTTATTGAGCGTACAGAACAATTTGTAGAGAAGTTAATGTATACATTGTATTAAAGTGCCATTTAAATGCATAAGAGAAAACAGGACTGCAATGTAGTCAAATTATATGGGTAGAGATAATTTTCACATTAGAAAGGAAAGACAATGAAATTATTTTTAAGTGGGAGAGTAATTATGGTCACCATTAGTATAAAAAGACAACCCAGAAGTGCCAGTTTACATTAAATAAACCACCAAAAGAATTTATTCACATGAAAGGGTGAGTAAGTTTTGTGAAAGTGGAATGCTCACATATTGTTGGTAGCTTCATACGTGATTTCAATCTCCTCACATCAGTATGGCTAGAAATGTGAAGTCTATAAAAATACTCATACTCTGATTTACTAATCCCATTTCTGTTAATGTTTTTAAGGAAGAATTGTATCTCTACTATTAGTAGCATCTCTAGAGTTAAAAATAAATGAGAACAATTTAGATGTTCCCACACAGAGGAATGGTTGAAGAAATGACTACATATGCAAACTATGGAATATTATATGGCTAGTAAAAATGAGAACTGTATGAATTACATGGAAATGTAGGATGTGTTTGTGAAATATTAAATGAAAAAACCAGAATACATTGTTATACGTGTTATGAGAACATTTATGTGAACATATGCTTCCATGGGAAATAAATACATTTGTAAAAAATGTTAATAATTGTGTTTGGATGATGAGATTGAGGTTTTTTTTGGTTTAAAATGTCTTCAATGTTGTTATGTGTTTCTAAAGAAAAATAATACAGATGGCTAAGTGGGGCAGCTGTACTGACTCTGGCAATTAAGGTACTGCTTTCCAAATGTTATTTTGGAGTCCTGCCAAAATATGCCAGGATGTTTTGGGTCTCTAACATTCTGAAGTTATTCTGTTTCCTTATTCTCCTTGGCCAGTTTTTTACTAGGTTTACAAAGAAGGAAGTTACTTGCAACCATGATAAAGAGGGTGTTGTGGAGCCTGTGGTATTTGCTGGTCTGTTGCCGCCCACTTTGCACTCACTGCCTTCCCTGTTTCCCTCCCATCATATATTAAGAAGCATCTTTAGCATCTTTGGTGCTCAGAGAAGCTCATTGATGTAAAAGAAAAATAGTGGAATAGTGGTTAGGAAATCTGCTTTCTAGTTGCATGACCTTGAGCAAATGACTGTGACCTTCTGCGTCTCAGTCTCGTCATCAATAAAAGGATGGTGTTTGAACACCAGGACCCGGACAAAGGATTAGTCCAGGGATATAAAAACAACAGAATCCACAAGCACACTCCAGGGTGCCAAGTGCTACACTAGTGTGCTCCTAAAAGGGCAAGTTTACTGTGTCGCTGTTGCAACAGTATGGACAGCTGAAGTGCTCTCAAGGAGTGGTCTGGTCAACTCAGAGGGCATGGTTCCTGTATACTACATGGTGTAAACCATTCAGTTAGAGAAGGTCACTCAGGTTCAGCATTGTGGCTAAAATATAGATCAGTTGGTGACAAGCATGATCAAATATTAGCTAATGATAAATTGCTCCATTGTTTAGACTACATAACTGAAATACAAAGTTTCAGATGTTTTTAGATTTTCCAAGGAAGCTGAAATACCACTCACCAAGGTGTTTTTGTTATTGTTTTTGTTTTTCCTTTTCCTAATGTGTAGAGGCAAGCAGTAAAAAAAAAAAAAAAAAAAAAAAAAAAAAAAAAAAAAAAAAAAAAAAATTAAAGGTAAGAAGGTTTAGATTTAACTGCTTTCATCAGGTTGTACAATTATTTTAGGCATTTCACTACTGTGTGGTATAGAAATCGTAGGGAACCTACGATCATATCATGGGTGTCATTGTTCATTTCTAAGGAAATGAACATTTCTAAAGAATGTTGTATTGTGGTTTGTACACATGAGGCACACCTGCTATGTAGGCAACAGATCCGTATCTTCTTTGCTAATTAGGAGCAATCATTTTACTAAATCATCCATACAGATGACTAATATATTTTGTACTTTCTGCTTTTGAGGTTTGATGTGAGGTGTCCATACCACCACTGAAAAATTCCTAAGTAATTTGAAATCACTGGCCACTCAGATAAGCGTAGTTAGATTGGAACGAAAACATACTTGCTATATTCTAGATGAAAGACCTTTTGAGATTCTGGCTTAATGACTGGCCCCATGCAAGTACTAAGTCCTTTTATGAGGCAAGAACTACATACTTTAAGAAAGCAGTGCTCTAAGAAATAAGCATAGGAAGAGGGATGGTAGATCTCAACTTTTGTGTACGTCAATTTCACATTATTTATTGACAAATCAGCTAGAAAAGGATTCTTAAGAATCTTCAAGCCAATCTGTGAGCCATTCCGACGGGAAGTGCCCTAGCTTTTCCTTGGAAAGTGACCAACAGAAGGATAAGTTGTGAAACCCTGATCTAGCGCAGAACCATCACGGCAGTAGTTCAGAGGCAGTATTATAAAGCTAAGTTCCAATCGTTATTTGAAAGGGCCTTTGCAACTTTCATCCAAGTCCTAGAAAAGTACAAAAATATTTTCACAGCTCTAGATATCCAAGTGTGAAAAATGGATGTGTTGTACCGTTTTGAAACTCCTGTAGGTGCTTATATTTGTTGATCCAGAATAATTTAAAATAACCAAACCATTTGAACTTTTGTCTTACTGTATTTATGGCAAGAACCCTAGACTAATAATTAAGACTATTTGTCTCTGTGAATGAAGAAGTCTTTGGAGACCATATCCACATGAGTTTTTTAGATAACTATTTCCTGAATAGCAGTCAAGCCTAGAATCTAGACATTAGATTGTCTTGGAAGTGAAAATGTATTTCCCATGACTACTGTGGATTTCTACTTAGTGCGTACAATTATTGCTATTTGTCTTCTCCATTGTTAGGAATGTTTTTGTTTTGAGCGTCTACCTTCTAATAGTGGATAGCAAATCATTTCAACCTTTTTAAAAATACTGAGGTTAGTTGAATTAATTTTTACTACTATGTGTCTTGGGATTAGAGAGGAGTGGCCATATGTGGCCATATGTGGCTAATTCCA
This sequence comes from Lutra lutra, assembly GCF_902655055.1. Classification (NCBI taxonomy): domain Eukaryota; kingdom Metazoa; phylum Chordata; class Mammalia; order Carnivora; family Mustelidae; genus Lutra; species Lutra lutra. The sequence continues at coordinate 93,518,875 of NC_062283.1, read as the reverse complement.
AATTGCATGATAAAAATCATGTATTTCTGGCTTTGGGATAGGTTTTTTATTTTTCACTTGACTATGGTTGGGTTTGATGTTCTGGGACTTTAAGACATACTAAATCTACCCTGGAGAGACTTGATTTGGGAGTAGCTGGCTGCCAGCCAACTCTGTTTCTTACTCTTCTGCTTGGCCCTCCAGCATCCGTTTATTTTAGGTTCTCATCAGATGAGATATAGCTTGCTTTCTCTCAAACTTTCTCTTGAAGTTGAGATAGTAATTTAATATTTGGGCTTTAGAAAAGGTGTAAGGTGGTAGAAAAGGTGGTAAAATGAATGGAATTAACTGATATTATTTATAAACCTAATCAAGCTGTTTATGGGTCTTTAGTAGAATAAATTCTTTCTGTGGGAGACCAGGTATAACATTCTGAGGATGATTTTGAAATTCATGGCAGTGAATTCTCTCCAAGTGACTGATTATAGGTATTAGTTTATATTCCTCAACAGAGATATATGGAACTAGGACTTAACTGCTTTAAGGAACTAGAGCCTACACATTTGCATTGCATTGGTAAATTAATAAGAATCAATGAACTGAGTTCTAAAGCAATCAGTTGCCTCTTTTACTCACGTCTAATTTTACATATCCTAACTGTCATTATATAGTTCTTGCTTCTGTGTGCCAATCAGTACTGACAATAAACTTTTCTGCTCTCACATTGACTGTGTCATTTTATTGTTTTCTTTATGCTCGAACATACATTTTGCCCCAAACTGGATTGGTTTAGTTAGCAGATGCTTTTGTTGTTTTATACTCTTAAGAAGCACAGTAACTTAGAAGATTTAGTAAGAATCTTGATTTGATTTCTTTTTTTTTTTTTTTAAGATTTTATTTATTTGTGAGAGAGAGCGAGAGAGTGAAAGAATGAGCACAGGCAGGCGGAATGGCAGGCAGGCAGAGGCAGAGGGAGAAGCAGGCTTCCCCGCCAAGCAAGGAGCCCGATGTGGGACTCGATCCCAAGATGCTGGAATCATGACCTGAGCCGAAGGCAGCTGCTTAACCAGCTGAGCCACCCAGGCGTCCCTTGATTTGATTTCTGTGTTGTTAATGTATTGGTCCCATGATGCTGCTCTGGTTTAAACACTGTTTTTGTTTCTGTTTTTGTTTTCCTTTCCTCATTAGGTGGAGTCTTTGAATTTTTAAAAAGACAATGGTAATGAGATCCACTTGAAAAACTAAGTGAACTGATTTGGTTGGAACACTCTTTTACCAATTCATTAACAGTCAACTGCTGGGTAAGTTGAGTCAAGTGCTTTTTATATGGTTTGATTTCAAAATTATTGGAAATATCTTTTAAGCAAAATATTAAGCTTTATGTGAAATTTTGGCAGTGATGATTTGAGGCCCTTACTACCTGTGAAAGGTGTTTGGAATGCTATCTAAATGAACATGTTTGTAAGTGTTTACAATATTTCTGGGAATGTACCAGTTAGAAAGATGAGAAAATTAGAAAATGTTGTCACTTGTAATTTGGGACCAGATACTTTTATTTACTATTTTAGTACTTATTTGCTTGTTGAAATCTTGAAATAATGTAAACATATCAGATTTTACCATTAGTGAGATATTTATGTATAATTGTACTGTATTGTATCAGAGGCAAATCTAAAATCTAATGAACATTTTGAGTAAATTAGTATCTTTCTTTATTTAGGCCATTCTCATTTTACAGAAAGCTTGGTTTATGTGATAAGAATAGAAACCTTTAAGTCTCGCTCAATTCAACTTCCTCGTTGCACTGTGTTTTGTGGAAAGCTCTCGAGGTAGAAAACTCCTAACCAAGAGGAGTTAAGGCTTTTAGAAAATGACTGGTGTTGCCAAGACTGAATTTAGTGGGAACAGGACTTTGGCTACTGCTAAAATGTCAGTATAGTAAAGCCTGCTCTGTTAAACAGATTTTTGGCATCCGAACTCTAAATGATACTGATTTTAAGGTTTGGTAATTCTTCTTCTTCTTCTTCTTTTTTTTTGAATCCAGGCAAACTCATGCTTTAATTAACCCTTTACACAGTAACAGAAAATTTGGAAAAAATATTTATTTTTCTAGTCCAGTCACAAGATTGGAGTTTCTGAAATTCTAAATTTTATGCACAATTCTAAATTGTACAGCTTGTTATTTAATTTTCCTCTGAATGAACTGAAGCTATTTAAAAACCTGATGGATGATAATGAATAAGAGGAGAGAGTGGCTAATTATTTGGGGAGCAGACTTTGAAACCAAACTAATAGTATCTGCTTCACCTATCAACATCTTAAGATGTGATGAGGTCAGGTGGTTTTTCAGAGATATGGTTGTATAATTCATATGAAGCCAACAACTGCTTTAGGTTTGTCTGAAATGATCTCCCTTGAGACAACAGCCCTAGAACCTGATTTGTTAGTGTGGCTTTTGAGTATTCAGTGAGTGCAGAAATAAATACCAAGCTTGGAAACCCCAGGACATCTTTTCATTTTGTCTGTAAGGCTCATGGCCCAAGATTCATTTATGACCATTAATTTACATTGTTATGGGCATATGGTGCCATTCAGAAAAAGAAATAAAATCAGATAATTAAAGGGATATAAGGCAGTTCGATAAAAAACCCTTCAGGAAGAGAAACATTAAAAGGCAGTTTCTAAAACAAAACTTTAATTCTTAATAGCTAGAGTAGATATTAGAAAATGATAATGAATACTGAGCACCACTAACCTAAATGTTTTTGTCTGCCGCACTTAATTCTCCATGTACTCACAAGTTTGGCTTTTACAATTATTCGCAAAGAACCCCATGGTGTTATAGTTAAATTTTAGGACACTGTGCAGGTTATGCTGTCTGAGTGCTGCCTGAGAATACACCTGGCCAGGACATTGAGTACAGCTAGCCTTATTGTTTATCACACGTGTTTTCTGGGAACCTTTGCTTCAAAGTTGGCATACTGGGAGTCACTGTGTTTTAAAATAATAATTTTTTTTTTTTTGTAAAGTAAATTCATAAGATTATGTGAGGATTAAACTCCTGGCAGGTGGTAGGAGCTCAACAACTATTAGTGTTTACGAGGATGGTTAGTAGTGGTAATGGTAGTGTGTCATTATTTAAGCATAACAATACTTAACACTTTATTAACCATGTGACTGATTCTTTAGCCTGTCACTGGAGACAGAACTCATTGAGATGGGTACATTTTCTCAATTAAACCAAATACTTTGGTTAGGAAACACTTCATATGAAATTAGTATGGTTTTTTATGATGTCTGCGTTGCGTATAATCAGCAGTCTCTCCCTGACTTTGTCTGTGAACCTGGCTTTGCCCATTAGTCCAAGTGAGGATATTTTTTTCAAATAATACATTTTAGAAATTTGCCTAATTCCCCCTCCCCACATTGGTAGTAAATAGATGACAGTTTCCAAGAAAGGAAAACCATCACCATTAGGATAATCTTTCTCTTATATCACTTTTTATAAAATATAGTAAAAAAAAAAACAATTTTATCTTTCTATCAACAATATTGCTCCTCATTTGTTGCCATTTTCTTTCGTGTAGCCAGTGCTTTTGATTTGTCTTGAAATTATTCATTTTAAGGTAGGTGAACTTTGGACCATTAGGTGGACTATGGACCTTTAACAATATGTTCAAATTTATATTCTTTCATTGCATCAGTTGTAATTATTTAAGAATTTTGTAAATGGTGGGGAGCTTGCGTGGCTCAGTCGGTTAAGCATTTGCCTTTGGCTCAGGTCATGATCTCAGGGTTCTGGGATCAAGCCCTGCACTGGGCTCCCTGCTCATCGGGGAGCCTGCTTCTCCCTCTCCTTTTGCTCTCCCCCCTGCTTGTGTGGTCTCTCTCTCACTCTCTGAAATAAACAAATGAAATCTTTAAAAAAAAAAAAAAAAAGAACTGTGTAAGTGGTATTTCTTCTTTAAGCTGAGGAAAGGTAAGAAGGAAGGTGAAAATGCTTAACATGTTCTGTGAGTTGGTTCTGTGCTATAGGTACTTAAACTTCTTAAAGTTAAAAGTAAGTGGGGTGCCTGGGTGGCTCAGTGGGTTAAGCCTCTGCCTTTGGCTCAGGTCATGATCTTAGGCTCCTGGGATCCAGCCCCACATCGGGTTCTCTGCTCAGCGGAGAGCCTGCTTACCCTTCTCTCTCTGCCTGCCTATTGTGATCTCTCTCTCTCTGTCAAATAAATAAATAAAATCTTTAAAGTAAAAAGTAAGAATCCCATATTCATTTGAGAAAATTGGGTTTAAGAGCAGTTAATTACTTAGCTGAGAATTACATAGTCATTATAGTTAGTAATTTTTGGAGCCAGAAGTTATTGAAATCCAAATTTAATTTATAAATAATAAAATAGAATATGTAAATAAGTTAAATAAATTAATTTAAATATATATGTCATTAGTTACACAAATAGGGAAAATAAAACTGAGGAAACTTTTAATCCATTTTATTTGGACACGTTTTAGCAGATTTTGTAAAGATTTGGTAATGTTGCAAATTAGATTTACTCTCTGCTCTCTATGGGTTTGATATAATTTTTCTAGCTATCACATAGAATTCAGAGTAGCCCTTATGAGCTTCAATGTGTTGTGGCCTTCAAAATGTTTCCTTTCATATGGGGTCATTTTTATAGTTTTTCGCATGCATGCAGCTCTTCTGTTTGGGTCCTTTATGTTTTTAGGCAACTGGAGAAGGTGTTAGTATTTATGAATGAGTATTGCTGGAATGATAGGAAGCCTAGAACCAATCTCTATTTATCAGGACTGCTGTTTCTTCTGCCATTATAGTCTGTGTGAATGGAGCCCATTACTGTTGGCTTCTTGGGCCCCATGGGTTCATTTTTCCCAAATTATTTCTTTCACTCCTGACATATACCTGATACCTCCTGCTTTGTTCATGCATTTCTCTTGGCTATGCCTTCATTCATTCCCACATTCAGTTCCTGACCCCTTCATGTATTCATCATTCAGTCAACAAGCATTAATTAAATCAGAAGTTTGCTTTTATATCATTTCATAATATTCCCTTCTGCCTATCCTTCTATCCTCCTGACTTTAGCATGCACTGAAGGGTGGTTATGAGGGATAAACCTCTCATCTTTTATTCTCCACACACAACCTACGCAACAGGACTTAGTAATTATATTCCTTGTTTCCCTGATGACGTGCATTACCATTTGTGTAATGCTATACAGTTTACAAATGGCTTCCATGTTACATTATCTCACTTTAGGCAATAACTATTATGTACATAGCACTCACATTTTATTTTGTGTATGAGGAAACGGAGGCTCAGGGGGTTACAAGTGAGTGATTTGCTCAAAGTCGCAGCACTAGTGAGTGGTAGAGGCAGACTTGAACTCTAGTTCCCGCAACTTCAGATAGGGTATCACTAGCTGCCGTCACCGGTCTGGCTGACTGCCAGTATTCAATTATTGGAGCTTTGTTGATGCTCCAATAATTGAATCAAATAAGGAAATAGACGCTATATGGAAGTTTGGGAGAAAAATCAGGTCTGATAGGGAATATTGGAGGCAGTGTACCTTTACTTTCCTTGGTGGTACAACTGTTTAGTTCACCCAGACACTCTCCCAGCTTTGAGAATCTCACAGACTCCAGGCAGCATCCCTATAGATGAAGAATAGCCTTTGAGATTCTGATTCTCTCGGGTAGTTTTCATAATAAATTGCTGAAGTGGATATTGGCCAAAATGACCCACTTAGAGATCTTTATTTTTGAACCTGATCTCACATTGACTTCTCATCCATGAATTGTCAAAAGACAAATTGACTTTGAGTTTTCAACCTCATCTATTATTTGCGTTATTATTTTTTGGTTAATTTTACTTTACTGATTTGAGAAACTGGTTAGCTATTTTTTTTAGTATGATTCATCTTCATGTTTTACCATTTCTCTCTGAATCCCCTTAACAATTTTTACTTCTCTAACGTTACTTTTTGCACGGATTTTTGTGCTTTATATTAAAGCAATTTATGTGAAATTTTTTTCATATACCTATAAGCTGCTTGAGGGCAAAGACTGTGTCTATTTTGTGGGTGTCCTCTTCAGCCTTGAAAATGGTGATTGAAAAAAATAGTAGATATTCAATAAATACTTGTTTAATTCAATAAAAATATTTGGCTGTGTGTTTTCTTTTTAAAGTTCATTTTGGGGACTGCAAATTTATACCTGGGTCAGATTGAATTTTAGTCATATTAGTGAGATGAGTCAGCATGTCTGCTACTTATTAAATACCCAGAGCAGAGCCGTAAGAATAAATTTTGTGTTTTTCTAATGATCTTTTTGAATGCAAAGAAATCTCTATATAGAGTAACAACAGTACTCTCCCCCACAAATAAAACAAAACCCCCTTTATTCCCCTGACAAGGACATTTAATTGTCCTTGTCTTGACCATGGGAACAAAAACAATTGACCTCTGAAAAGATTTAATGAGATAAAATAAAACATGGCCTCTGAAGTAAAGGCTTCCTAGGAGATACAGGTGTAAATGTAATGTGAATGTGGGGTACAGGTGTCTTTGACTCTGGTAGGGAGGGTATGCATTTAATTTGGCCTGTGGTGGTGGGAAGGCTCTGAACATTTTTGAGCAGAAGAGAGACACAATCAGGCCTGCAAATTAGGAAGATGAGTCCAGCCCTGTTGTGCTGGCTGGTGTCTAGGGGTAGTAATGAGCATTGGGTGTGGTGGGGAGTGGTGAGGCTGGGGTGCGGGGGGTAGTGATGAGGGTGGGGTGTTGGGGGGTACAGGTGAGGGTGAGGTGCAGAGGGTAGTAATGAGGGTGGGGTGCAGGGGGATAGTGGTGAGGGTAGGGTGGGGGTTATGGTGAGGGTGGGGTGTTGGGGGGTAGTAATGACTGTGAGGTGCAGGGGGTAGTGGTGAGGTAGGGTGGGGGTAGTGGTGAAGGTGGGGTGCAGGGATAGTGGTGAGGTAGGGGGTATAGTGGTGAGGGTGGGTGCAGGGGGGTAGTGGTGAGGGTGGGGTTGGGGTAGTGGTGAGGGTAAGGTGGGGGGGTTATAGTGAGGGAGGTGGGGTGTTGGGGTAATAATGAGCATGGGGTGCAGGGGGGTAGTGGTGAGGATGTTGGGGGTAGTGGCGAGGGGGCGTTGGGGTAATGGTGAGGGTGGGTGCAGGGGGAAGTGATGAGGGTGGGGTACAGGGGTAGTGGTGAGGGTAGCGTGGGGGGTAGTGGTGAGGGTGGGATTTCAGGGGGTAGTAATGAGTATGGGGTGCAGGGGGTAGTGGTGAGGGTGATTTGGGTGTAGTGTGAGGGTGGGGTGCAAGGCGTAGTGGTGAGGGTGGGTTGGAGGTAGTGGTGAGTGGGGTGCAGGGAGTAGTGGTGAGGGTAGGGTGTCAAGGGGTAGTAATGAGTGTGGGGTGCAGGGGATAGTGGTGAGGGCAGTTTGGGGGTAGTGGTGAGGGTGGGGTGCAGGGGTAGTGGTGAGGGTGGGTTGGGGCTAGTGGTGAGGGTGGGGTGCAGGGGTAGTGGTGAGGGTGGGTTGGGGGTAGTGGTGAGGGTGGGGTGCAGGGGTAGTGGTGAGGGTAGGGTGGGGTGTGTAGGTGCAGGAGTCCCTAAAAGCACAGAAGGCACTTAAGAGGTACTTACACGATTTTGCACAAGAGCTGTCAGTTCATGGGGTGCCTTTTACCTCTCCTCCCACGCTTCCATCACAGACAGAGGTACTTTTAGAAAACGTCACTGAACACTTGAACTGAGGTTCAGGAGATTCTTTCTGAGTTAACTGCTCCAATCTCTTCCTCAATTTCCCACTTCTCAGGTATGCATGCATCATGGTACCCTTGTGGCTACTTTCTGCTCCAACTGTTTTCCTTAAGACTCTCCTGATACTTCCACAGGTCACAGCCTCTGCTCATTATTCCTAGATTCCATATACTTGAGGATACTGTACCTAAATCTGTCCTTTGGGAATTTACCAGTTGGACCCAGATTACCTTCTAATCTGATTTTGTGCAGTGGGATCTCAGGCAGGTGTGGAGGGCCTAAACTGGAGGGGTAGCGATAAAGATTGATGGACACAGATAATCTAAGGGAGGGTGTGCAGGAAGTCAGCATAGGGCTGCCTGGTTGGGTGTAGGTGGTTGTGTGTGTGTGTGTGTGTGTGTGTGTGTACATGTGCATTTGTATCTGTGCAATATGGGGGTAGGGGAGCAGAAGGAAGCTGTCAATGAGGACACAAGGTTTTGAGCCTGGGAGTTTGAATGTTACTTTTAATAGGAAAAGAGAAGTAAAGAGAGAAACTGGTTTCAGTAATAGGGTGATGAACTTGATTGTAAACTAGTTGAATTTGAGATAAAAGTAGATAAAAGCATATATTTTATACTACATGGTTTTTCTTTTTCCATGAGGGTTGATAGTTGGAAACAGGAATTCACTGGAAGACCTGAGTCTTCTTCCTCTTGTTGCTGTCCTTAAATATTTCCCAAGAGCTTAGGATAGTTTTAGGTTTTCTCAACCTTACTCCTGCCAAAATCCCCCACAAATTCACCTCCTCAGGAACATGTGTACTTGTCAGAGTACTCACAGCAGCCAGAAGTGTGCCTTTCAGCGTCCAAAAATAAAAATGGGGAAAATAGCTATCTTTTCCTTTTGAGGAGCATAATCATTGTCATCTCACGACTTGCTGAAATAGCACAGCAAAGGAACATTTTTTGGCAGGCTGGGAAATCTAGGGAATGCGCAAACACATGAACTGCTCTTTTGCTATGATTTATTCAGTTGGAGCAGTCCACGTCAGGGAAGCAGTGGGATTTTTACTTCAGCATTAAAATTAAAAAAAAAATGTATTAGCTGTTTGAATCTAAAGTTATTCTCTCAATTGGTGGTGTTTCTAACAACAAAATCTTTAGGTTCTTAAATTTGGTGGTGGCAGTGAGTTGGCGGGTTCCATTGTAGTCCACCCCCATTCCCATCCACTGAGTTTTTGAATTTCAGAAGAGATGCTCTTGATTAAATCAGTTTAAGAGCATATAATGATCCTGTAATTATCATTTGTCATTACCTTGTGTACTAATGATTAAAGCAAACATTTAATAACTATAGGGCAGTAAATATATTTTAGATCTTGAGCCATAAAAAGATTTCCATTAACAGAATGTTTTGTGCACAAATAAATTATTCATTGACTGTAGCAGAGCTTAATTCTGTCATCAGCCTTAAGTGGAAATTTTGAGAACACCAATCATCACAGATGCCAGCACTAACTTGGCTTTGGCCCCCATCCTTCTTACATGGAACCTGAGCTTTTTTGGCTATTTGTAAAAGCTTCAGTTTAGGTTAAATTCAATGAATATTTATGACATTTCTGCCATATGCAATTTAGTGTTCTGGTGGTTAGAGGAATAAAACGAGGAGGAAGTCTGCATTTTAGCCTTTCCTTTGCTTATCAAATCTAAAAGAGAGATGAAACTGTTATTACCTGACTTGGATAAAAGAAAGCTTAAGTAGCACCCCCAGAGATGTGTAAGTAAAACATGTTGCCCATTCAGAGGAGGAAATCATACGTACTTTCTTGTGGGTATGTGAGGGGAAAGGGCTTAGGGATCAGGAAGTCTTTCCTGAGGAAGGCTTCATTCACTATAGGCAATGTTTTGACAGGTGGAGAGAATTATATCCACATAGGCAAAGAAACAGGGGGATGGTATGGGTGTCCTCATGGAGTGAAAACTAACATGCTGTGTTCACTGAGTGAGGAGGAGACATGGAAGAAACAGAGAGAACGATGTCAAGAGATCCGGCGTGTAGAGGGCCTTCAGTGTGTAGTTAGCACATTCGTCTGGTAGACATCAGAGAACTTTTACCCATTTTTGAGTCGAGGAGTAACATGGTTAGATTACATTTTGGCAATATACCTTATTTCACTTTATAAGTAAGAGGTAGAGGACTCGGAGGTAGAGAAGTTAGAAGCTATTGGGATAGTCTCCATGAGAGGTTTTTGGGTTCTAAACTGGGCAGGTTGAAATAGAGTACACAGGAGGGGACAGAGGGGATTAAATTATCTGCAGGTTTTGGCTTGTGATGGGCAATGGAGGGGTGGGAAACAAGAAGTTAAAGATTCTGTTCCGTTCAACAACTTCAGTAGACTCTTGAATCCCACTAATATTTATGGAAAGCCAGGCATGTGCAAAACATTGCGCTTGGTGCTAGAGGTGTGTACTGACGAAACAAGTGTGGTCTCCTTCCCAAGTAGCTGAAAACTTAGGTGTGGTTATAAAATATGTCTTCAGTTAACTAAAATCCAAAGCAGATCATGATCATTGTCATAGCAGGAGTAGAAGAAAGGGCTATGAGAACACAAAGGAGAGAGGTATTAATTTTGACACAGGAAAAATGTGAAGCATACAGGGGAGAAGATGCTTCATCTGGGCCTGGAAAATCAGATAGAGGATAGATTCCAAGGTATTTTAGCTATCAGAATTGTAGCTGGACATCAAGACAGGCAAATATCAAAGAAGCTATGGGGGAAGGAACTTCATAGGAAGAAGAGCTTTTACTTATTGTCTATTGCGTGTCTGATTTTGAGCTGGAACTCAATATTTAAGGAAGGTATGTCTAACAGCATCAGGTGCTGCAGAGCTGTCACCAGTGTTCTGATCTAAGAAAGGGCCACTGTCTTCTCCAGTTTAAAGATCATGGGTGGCTTTTGAAGGGATTTCCGTAGGGTAGGGGTGGAAACATCCTAAAAGTTATAACTTAATCTTGAATATATAATTAAACTACATCAGTGAAAGAAAAAGCTGAACTTCCTTCAGTGATTCCTCCTTAATGGGTCAAGTTTATATAAACCGTGGTAGATCTTAGTGCTCTGGCTGGGCTTAAAGGTATCACCTGAGGCTATGTTAGTCCTGAGAAGTCTTCACAGAATATTTAAATATTGCAAAAAATGTTAGATTCTTAGATTATTGTCTCACAGGTAAAAGATTTCAACACTTATTACCAGCTTTCCCCTTCCTCCTTCCCACTCCTTCTCTTTAAGCACCCAGCTGGTTATGGTGAGTACATTTACCACACCCTTGGCTCAGGGTCAGGGAAGTCCTCAGGCTCTCCTTGGCCCTTTTCCCATGTGGGAGATTTCCATGAGAACAATCCAGGGAAGTGCGTGCCCATGTGCGCGTGCACACACATACACACACACACCACTTCTTTTCCTGTCCTCAAGGATATTCGTGTGCCAATAAACAGACAAAATATACATTCACGGTGAGGAAACAGGTGAAGGGTGCAGAATCTGCTAGGAGGCAGGAGGGATACGTCTGATGGTTTAACATTTAGGAATAATAATAGAACTTAAAGAAAAATTTTAAATTTCCTTGCTAAGATGAATAGCATATTAAAGGAGAAAAGGTGACATTTATATCATAGTTATATTTGGTTGATTTTTGGTGTGTTTGTTTTAAATCCATTATTACAGCAAACTGGGCACAATAAAAGAACTTTCACAGAGGTGTCTGTGTTACAAAGAACCTTGCAATTTAAAAGGAATAGAAAGGGACACCTGGGTGGCTCAGTCAGTTAAGTGTCTGCCTTTAGCTCAGGTCATGGGGATCGAGTCCCACATCAGGCTCCTTGCTCAGTGGGGAGCCTGCTTCTCTCTCTGCCTGCTGTTCCCCCTGCTTGTGCTCTCTCTCTCTCTTTCTGTCAAATAAATAACTAAAATCTTAAAAAAAATTAAAGGAATAGAAGGAAATTAAAAGGAATAGTCGAATAGAGGAAGAAGCAATTGTTCCTTAACCCCACAAATGCATAATAGTACATGTTAAATATATTAAATGTGAGTGTGTTTATAATCATTCTTTCATTCATCTGTTCACTCCTTTGATCACTCCTTCAGTAAACATTTACTGAATTCCTCTTGTATTCCTGGCTGGGGGCTGGGAAATGCAGCTGAGTAGAGAAGAGAATTATAACATTGTAAATAAGATACATCCTTCTTATATGTTCAGTCTGCTAGAATACAGTAATCCAGTTTTTAGATTGATGGGAGTGAAACTCCCCAGAGCTTCTGAAGAAATTGCCGTGCGTTCTTGTCAGATTTTACCTATTACAGCCGTGGGATTCTCCTTCCTTAAGAATTGAATGGGCAAGGTATTTTATCTGGCTGCTTTTCCCACTATCTTAGCAGAAGCCTTAACATAGATATTTGTTTCTTTGTGGATACATGTCAAAAGCCTAAATATCCAAGGGGAATTTCCCAAATGTAGGGACATTTTCTGCCTTTGCAAGCACTGTCAAGATTTTTTCAGCTGGCCATCGAACTTGGGAGTGAGAAGGAACTGTGCGACTGAGTCAGGCTCGTCTCCCAGGGCACAGTAAATCTGAGAGTTCAGGGATATGTCCCTTGCCAGCTAATACTTTCTTTTTTACTCTTTTATTTATTATGTCTCCTTGCCTCATTTTTATGACTTTCTACTTTTTTTTTTTTAAAGATTTTTATTTATTTATTTGACAGAGAGAAATCACAAGTAGGCAGAGAGGCAGGCAGAGAGAGAGGAGGAAGCAGGCTCCCTGCTGAGCAGAAAGCCCGATGCGGGGCTCGAACCCAGGACCTGGGATCATGACCTGAGCCGAAGGCAGCGGCTTAACCCACTGAGCCACCCAGGCGCCCCATGACTTTCTACTTTTTTTGTGGTGATGTGGCTCACAGGTTTCTGTCTCACAAGATTTAGTGTGTTGTCATGTCAGCGTGGTGATACGGTATGTGAGGACAGGGCCTTCAGTTTATACCCCTAATTGTTTTGCAGTACACATTCATGAATATTTGGGTGAGTGTAACATGCCACCATGTTCACCTCTATTTTAAATAGTTAAAATTCAAGTTGAAATGAGAAACCTATAGAATCTTCATCACAGAACTCTCAATCTCAAGTTCTTTTGTTTCCAAAGCATACAAAACACAATATGTGCATAAATGACAGTAATTTTCATTATAAATGGCAACAATTTTCATTCTGTCAAAATGTAAATTTTAAGTTTGGGGAGTTGATGAACATATTAACATATATTTATAGACTTTCTAAAATATTTTAGTTAAAGTATGTTAATATGAAATCTTATTATGCATATTTTAAGACTGCCCTAACCTAAGTTTGGAAGTATTTATTCGACAAGGATAAAATGTTTATGTGGACTTTTTTAATTCTAGAGAGAAAAAATAAGTTAATTTCACTTTGGTATTATTTTTTAAATGGTTTGCATTTGTGCCTGTATTATTTTCTAAACCATATATATTTTATTAATCCTTGTATCTGTAGCCACGGAGAAGACAAAAACTACTCTGAAGTGTGTATATAGTTAATATATTCATTCACTCATTCATTCATTCATTCATCCATTCATTCATTCATCCAGAATAGGAATGGAAGGAAGTTGACCAATGATTATATTTTTGATTCTGATAAATGCAAGATAAACTAATGGGTTTTTACTGGGAAATACAGTGCTAGTCAGGGGCTCTGACCAATATGGAAATATAAGTGTATTGTATATGCATGGAAAATCGCTGTCTAATCAGGAAGTATATAACAGCATCATTCTGATAAAGAATTAATTATGAAATTCCCTTTGATCATTTACAGGTCAAAGAGATTCAGTCCTTTCAAAATATCGAGAACTATATGTGTGCTTTTCAATTTACATGTTGTGAACCTTTACCAGCTGGCAGGAACAAGACTTAAAATACTTTGGTTAGTTATCTATAACTTTTCCACTAGTTACAGTAAAAGTAGAGCTATTCAGAACTCCTCATATAAGATTTTATTTTTAAACCATTTAAACTTACCTAATGGAAAGTTCTCCTAAGGTAAAGATTTTATAATAAGACACGTTTGGTTTTAAAGAGCTAGTTTCAGATATTGAAAAGCAACTTTTAAATCAGGTATTTTTTATTTGTTTCTTGGAAGCAGCATGATTGGCTTGTATGGCAAATGGGATATAATATCTGTCTACTTAGGATTTTGCTTAAAATATAGAAGTGGGCCAGTGAATGAAGATAATGTCATTTATTTGAAGATATTATTTTATTTTAAATATTGCTAGATTTACCATCCTTTATTATCTTTAATGTACCCTATCTTACATATACATGTTTGATGCATTTTGGAAAACTGATAAAAATTTAAATTAAAATAATTTCCATGTTAACATTGGCACTGTGAATGATTCTTCAGAACAGATGCAATTAGTTAACATTTTCTGAAGAACACATTTTTAAATCTTTTTACTCACAATAACATTATCACTTAAATCCTCTGTGAATATCTTAGAGAATTAAGTTTGGATATGTTCTGTGTAGTTTCTGTAATGTCTATTATAATTAGATCTTGCATTTCTACATTTAATAATAATATGTAGAATAACTTATAAGAAGGATGATCTAATAACTAAATGATTTCTAAGTTTTATTTTCTAACATTATCAAAGCCTTCATAAGTGATTTCTGAATTGAAGAATGCCAATATTATTTGGCCACATATGAACATTACATGGTAGTTCACTGTTGGGGGGAGGAAGTAGTGATTAACTGGAAAGGACATTGGTTGAAATATCAGAAAGCCACCCAGGTTCTTGTCCTGAATCTCAGAGAATAGTTGACAGACCTTGAGCAAGTAGCTCAGCCCTCCCCTATCCCAGTACCTGCCTTCTTGATTTTCTATAAATATTATTATATATGTATTTTATATATATATATATATACACACACATATATGATGAGATTTCTCTATATATCTGCAAAACCTCTAAAATTCTTTCTCTGTTTAAAACATGAAAATCAAGACTTTATACAGATCTTTAAACAGAAGTTGATACGGATTATTGTAGGACCCAGTCCCTTAATCCAGATGTCTAGGAAATGTCCTTCCTCTAAACTTCCAAGTATAAAGGGACAACTCCACTCAAAACATTCATTGTGTTCATGTAAGTTGTTGGAAAAAACTTGCTGCAATATTTATTCTCCAAGTTTCAGAACTGGATAATGAACAAAAATGTAAAAGGCCCGCTTCATTCTCTTTGGCCTTCGCTGCCATTCTTCCTCCTACGAGACCTTAGTTTGAGTAGTCTGGTAGGGAAATGCACCGGGGGTGTGGAGATGGTGGAGTACAGGTCAGCCAAGAGCCTTGGAGGCAGGGAGAAGACAGAGGATAGAGGAAAGAAGGTACACTAGGTAAATGGTTTTCTTTACACCAGTATGGAATTCTTCAGACTCAAACTATACAATCCCCTCCTCTTTCACTTCTGGTATGTGTTTTCACTCAGTGATACTTAACTGTGGTTTTATATCTGGCTGAGATGGGGTGGAGGATATCCGAGAGGGGCAGTGAAGGGTGCTGTTACCTCCTTAGATTCTAAAGAAGAGTGGAGGCAAAAACCTGACAGAGCTGCTTCCATGGAAGTTTTGAGGGAGAACTGGTTAGAAGCCACACTTGGTTTGGACCTTAAGAACACACAACTCGGGATTTGGCTTTGGCGCCAATACTTCTGGGGCCTTCAGGGCAAGAGTTCAACTGGAGGCCCACAGACAGTCTTCTTAACCTGATCAGTGATAGTCTTTATAAGGAAGAAGATGGTCAAGTCGTGGGCTTGATGAGAATACTTTTTGGGCTCACTTTTGTTGTTTTGAACAGTAATTGAATGATCATTAAATAAAGAATTTATCATGTCCTGTTAGTGAATTTTATGTGGGTCATGCTTGATAAAAGTCTGCTTACTTGCATTGTTTCCAGCTTAAAAAATTTAAGCAGAATGATGCTTTTAGATTTTCTATTGCTTTTTTTTTTTACTTGTTTTCATTCTCAATGACCTAAGAGATTTAAATATAAAATGTTAATTGTATTCAAAGTATATAAAATATCAATATATTTTCATTAATAATATAGAGCAGAGGAAGTACAAATTCAAAAGCTAAACATTTTCAAAAAGCTATTTTTTTAATTTAATATCCAAAATAACTTTAAAATCAAAAGGAAGTCCATATTATAATGAATGTATAAAACATTTTAAATCCAAAATTATTGAAATAAAGTTAAAGTGACTTAACTTTTTTGGAAATGTAATTATCTTTTTTTTTTTAAGATTTTATTTTATCCATTTGACAGACAGAGATCACAAGTAGGCAGAGAGGCAGGCAGAGAGAGAGAGAGAGAGAGGGAAGCAGGCTCCCTGCTGAGCAGAGAGCCCGATGTGGGGCTCGATCCTAGGACCCTGAGACCATGACCTGAGCCGAAGGCAGAGGCTTTTTAACCCACTGAGCCACCCAGGCACCCTTGTAATTATCTTCTTAACCACTGAATTGAAGTACATATGGATTAGCGTTCAATGTTTGTTTAGTTGCTAATGTAAAGAATTAATATGATTCATGCACTTTACATCATCACAAATTTAAGAGTGAGAATTGTTTACTTGTAAAATGTTCTTTGGGCACCATGTATAATTTTTCCAAATGCTGCACTAATGCACTGAGATTTCTAAAACTACTGATCAGAGCACTAAGAAGAAGCAAGAAATGGCATGCCTGGCAGTTCTTTGTTATAGAGGAATCTGTTGCCTTTGCGCCATTTAAGAACAACGACTAGGTACTCCGTGTTTTCTTTTACTTAAGCATTAATGCTGCTCACATTTTTTCTGCTTTTGAAATGGTGTCTAAGTCCACACTCTGCAGTGTCACAACCCACAAACCTTCAGGGCATTCAGACTCAGTCAGTTTTTGATTGGGGCAACAAGATGACTCACCAGATACAGAGAAACATCGTCCTGGCACCTAAACAGCAACAGTCAGGAGCCAGGACATTTAGGGCTGCAGGACATTTGGACGCTGGTGACAGAGTTGCACATGTACTTTTCAGTATGTTTCTTTTCTTTCTTTTTTTCTTTTAAGTAGGCTGCACGGCCACTGTGGAGCTCACTGTGGGACTTGAACCCTTGACCCTGAGATCAAGACCTGACCTAAAATTAAGAGTCAGATGCTTAACCGATTGAGCCACCTAGGCGGCCCTCAATACTTTTCTTTTGTGTGTATTTGTGAATCTTCTCAAGTGTGGGACCCAAGGCAAGAACTCCTCCTGCCTCACTGTGGGATGCCTGACCACTGGCATGCTCAAGAGGGGCACCATCTACAATGGCAGCAGAGGGGTTTCTTGAGGAGGACACTAGGGGGAGCTGGTGCAGGAAGGAAGAAATGGCAGATGGTGGTGGTGGGACTGACTGTCAGGCTGCCTGTGGGTTCTTGTAAGTCTCCCTTGCTGGCATTACAGAAATACTTGGCTGGGACTTCTCAGGGGGCCTGGAGGTCCTGTGTGAACAGGTGAGGCTGAAATGGGAGCTGTGGTTAATTGGTATTGGTGCCCTTTCATCTGTATATGCCAAAGGGTGAGAGGTCCTTGGAGTGTTTGGGTAACTCATTTCCAAGTCCTTGGATAGGGATGAGGAAAGATACTTCCATCCCTGTAGGTCTGTTTCTCTCCACCTATCTGGAAAGGATGAGAGAGTTCCTTTCCTTTGTGCAGACTCTCTGTGGAGAGAGGGGGGACACAATTGAATCATTGATCCTAGATCACTAGAATTATAAATAGATTTATTATTTACCTACATTGGGGATCTTAGCTGCAAATAGAATTCAGAGGATCTGAGAATTTGATTTAGAAAAAAAATTCTAATTTTATTTTCACTAACCTCTAACTGAACTTCAGCCCTCCCTCCATTATTAATTAGGCAATAGACAAAACAGTAGTTTTAGCAATATCTGTGCCTTTGTCTCCAGTAGAAATAACAGATAGTCTCACATCATCACTTTTGTGGCTAACATCTCAAAGTATCTTTGAGATTATGACTACTCAAAATTATGGTGGATATTATCTTGCTTTATATCTTGTTTCTAATTTCTAATAAGGAATCACATATATTACTGTCAAATTTGTTTTAAAATTTTTTGAGATTGTTGTATGTCATTATAATCAATTTCCTTTATAATCTTCTGTATTTAATTTTATGCAGTTAGAACATTATACTAGGAGGGATCCACAGGCTGCGGTCAGACTGCCAAAGGGGCTCATGGCAGCAAGAAGTATGAGAAGCTTCAATGTATATGAATGAGATCCCATATTTCTCTGTGGAAGATCAAGACTTGGAGAGTGTAGTGAGTTATTTAAGGTCACACGGTACAACAGGAATTTCAAGCGGTATCCTTCCTGGACCATGTGGCCTCCTGGCACCTCAGTCCTGATCTCGGTGCCAGGGAATTAGTTCCTTTGTTTTATTCAGCAAACCCTTTGATTATGGTGAAGGCCAACTCAGTGTCCTTTGTTTGCACTTCCCTAACCTGTGGTGTCCTTCCTCCCACCTCTCCTTTCCAGGCGGGCTGCTGGTGGTGGTGAGAGTTGGTTATCTCCAGCAGTGCTTGATCTCCAGGCATCACAAAGCATGTTGCCCTAAGATACCTGAGGGGGTCAACAGAAAGAATAGAAAATTTAACCCTGGTTGCTTGGCCCAGTTTTAATGGTGGAATTTTAGGTAGTATTGATAGCCCCGTAATAGCAGGGGAAATCTTTCAGCCAAGCCCCTGGGCTCTCTTAAATTAATTTAGGAACCTTGTCAGATTCTTCTGTCTTTATTTTAGACTAACGCATGCCTGAAATATCAGCAGAAAAATGTAGAATTCATAACTAATATTTAGATTTTACTTGTCAGTGCCATTTCTAAGCACTGTATAATCCTGTTAAGGATTTTAGTGTTATTATTACCCACATATTACAGATGGGAAAACTAAGGCACAGAAGGGGTAGGTAACTTGCCAGAAGTTATTTATGTGTCTGTTAAGTATTAGAGGTGGAATTTGAAGGAGATACTGTTTATGATCTGGGCCACGGTGCTACACATCCAGCTGTTACATCAATGCCAGGCACCACTGTTGTCCGATCTCTGTTTTCCTTTGTTTGGGGTTAGACTAGGAGTCTACATATTTGGGATGAAGACAGCCTTTGGGTTATTATGATGCAGTCCTAGAAGGAACTCTTTTAGTCTCTTGGAGCTTGCTCCGAAAGGTACCATGTCATTTGGTTCATAGTCTGTTGGGCTTCACTCCCTTGGGCTTCACACTCCTTGTGATCAGGCAATATGAAGAAAGAAAAAACAGGCTCATAGTCAAAAAGTTTAGTAGTGTTGCAGAATGCTAGATCTGGGTTGACTTTGTCTCCCTGTCAAGGACAATGACAGTACTCTGATATTTGCTTTTGAAGACTTCTTGTCAGTGACATTGACAAATATCAACGTCTTGGAGAATTTATATCTGAATTCTTGTGTTTTGAAAAATAAAGTTTGTTAGTGTTTCTCTTCTTGAACACTAGTTGATGTTTTGCCAACTAGTCAAACCTCTGCAAATCCGAGTGCTGGCTAAGAAGTTAGCTCGCCATAACCAGTTATCCCCAAATGGCCAGATTCCATTAGTACCACTTTTTTTTTTTAAAGATTTTATTTTATCCATTTGACAGACAGAGATCACAAGTAGGCAGAGACACAGGCAGAGAAAGAGGGGGAAGCAGGATCCCTGCTGAACAGAGAGCCCGATGCGGGGCTCGATCCCAGGACCCTGGGATCATGACCTGAGCTGAAGGCAGAGGCTTTAACCCACTGAGCCACTCAGGTGCCCTGGTACCACTTTTATAGATGCTCACTGCTTGCATGCTCAGGGTTAGGAGGTGTATTGTTCCACTCGTTTTTGCCAGACATGCCCAATACATTACTTGATGGGTTGGGACAGATGGTATAGCTCAAACTAAGATGATGAGGGAGAAAGAAAGTGAAAAAAAATAGAAAAAGGGCACTTGATTTTCTAATTCACATTTCGGAAGTGAATTTTAGCTTCTGTGATTGACTAATAAATGCAGTGTTGCCATAGACTTGAATTCATTAACGTCTGTTTAAACAGATATAACTGAGTAATCAGCAGGAAGCAATCTCTTCCTTCATGGATGCTGTCCCAAACTTCATGGGGTCTACTCCAGATTTGAAAATGTTGGGCTATTGGAAGTTGTCAAAAATAGACCTGGGTTTTTTCAGAATAAGATACACCACACCAATACCAATCGAAACAGAAAAATCCCAAATTTTATTTTTAAACTGTAAGAAAAAAAAATATATATATATAGCCTGGTGAAGTAGCGGTGATAAGCACAATTAATCAGTTTTTGTGCAGCTGCTTCCTGACATTTCTGCAAATTGTTGTGGAAAAATTAATGAAGGTTAGATCAGTAATGGTTTCAAGCTTGGCCAGTGGAAAGTATGACAGTGTTTCCATCAGCAATTAAGCTGGGCTGCTTTCTTTTTTCTATAGGGGAAGTGGTATGATGTGTGTTCTCCACAGGAAATGGAAAACGGCAGCTGAATTGTGAGCACAGTTCTGAAGGAGCATTCTGGGAGTGCTCCAGCAGCCAGAGTGCTCCCGCAGGCTCGTCTGGATTCGCACTACAGATTTGAATTTTCGGCAGGAAGGAGTTTGCTATACAACACTGAGAAATCATTCCTTAAAAATGATTTTAAAAAGAGTGAGAATTTGGGGATTTTATTGCACTGCCAATTCAGAAACCCAGATATGCTATGAATCTAAACTTTGGGAACCAGAAAGTGGAACTTATGACAAACAGAAAGTGAAACTTACCTATCTAATTTTATTTTTTGAGCCAAAGGTAACTCAGTATGGGCCCAGTTCACATCCTGTGTAACCCTATGGGATTTTCCCCAGTATTAGTTAAAAATTTTCCCATAGGGTCACACAGGATGTGAATTAAAGTAAACACTTAACGAGCATGATGAAAAGGAAATTAGCTTTCTAAATGACCCTTTCACTGTTAACATCCTGAGTAGTTATTGGAACATGGGAAAGTGTCCCTTCAATGTCTCATTATCAAGTGGTTACATTATTAATAGAATATTGTAATATTCTTCCCTATTACATATAAAATGTATCTCCTTAAATGTGAAACTAAATTTTATATATGCATTTTTGGAGAACGTTGAAAAGCCTGGCAAAACCCTCTGTAGGTCAGTGTGTCTTAGCCTTTGGTAAAAGGCGAAATATTTATACGATCTGAAGAGAAACCAGAGCAGTTTCTTCGCCTTGGAAAAAGGTGTTCATAGACCTCTTTAGGATTACTAAAAGCTCCTGACCATTTCTTCCCGGAAAAATGCATATATATACAACATACTGCGTATGGTTTTAAAAGTTTCACAAATCCCTTCAGTGACCTTGAGCCCCAGGCATTTTTCAAAGGACTGGGTTTTTACAGCTTTTTACAGACAAATAGAAAATTATACCTACAGCCATAAAATGTTAATTCTTTATGAGTAAAGTATTATAAGAGGCACTTCTTAAAAAATTTTAACTGTAGCGATAATAATTCTTTCCTATTTCCATGTGAGAAATGCTTCCTTGTCCTTGGAAGGGAGCTCACACATTGGACAGAATATACAAAGCTAGGCTTGAAGCTGGCTGTGTGGCATTTTAGCAAGTGACTTCAGTTGTCCTGCCTTAGCTTTTCTGTCCTGGTTCAGCTTCTCTAAAATGGTGGCAACAAGGTGACAATATGTTACTTGTGTCTAGTCCACGCTCAATATATATCCTTTTACTTCTCTTCTTTCCTTCCCTTTGAAATCTAATGTATTTATCTTTTAAGTACAATTTTTTTTTTTTTAAAGTAAGTTCTGTGCCCACTGTGGGGCTTGAGCTCATGACCCTGTGATCAAGAGTCACGTGCTTTACCAACTGAGCCAGCCAGGCACCTCAAGATCTAGTTTAAATGTCATTTTCTTGCACATCTTTTTGGTACTCCTCAAGACATATATTTTTTTTCACCTTTCCCTCAGTTACCTTCTCTTGCTTTGTAAATTTCTTTACTCTTAAAATTATGTTGTCCTTCACTGGTTACATCTCAAGGTGTTTTTTGAGGATCTTGTGTCTTATTAGTAATGATCTCTTTATCTCTATGCATGTTGTATCCAGCATAGTGCTAAAGACACACAGGTACTTCCTGTTCATTAAATTAGTAGTAACAGTCTAGTGCTTATTAGAAATGAAATGATTTGGATGTGGGCTTGTGATTGTTACTAGATTGTATTGATAGGACCACTAGTTATCTCAGAAGAGAAGTCAAATGAGCTATGTATAGCTGAAGTGAAATCTAGTGGGAGCACAGAATCTGGAACTGAGAGCATGTCTTTCTTAAGCTTTGACTCCAACCAGAATGTATTCTAAACCAAAGCCACAGTATTTACACCAGAGTTTCAGTTGGGTTAATTACCAAGTGACTGGGGAAAAGCAAAAACAAAAAAAGTGCTTTTACATTTCTAAAATTGATAGGCCTATACATTACATGGGTCTCAGAAGGAAATTGGGGCTCCCAAAGCCTTAATTTATACTTTATTTTTTAGAATCTGGGCTCCAATGATAGCTTGAAGGGCATAGCCTTTTGCTTTTCTTTGGATTAAGTCTTCATGTGCCCTGTCGATGCTTTTCAACTCCAGTTGGACAAAAGTGTGCCCTGTCTTCAAGGAGCTGTCATTTTTCAACTCCCCTTTTTCCCTGCTCCCCTGGAGGGGGTGATTTGCAAATGAGACCCAGGGAAGGGACTTCAGAAGTAGCCTCGAGGATCCATTGGGCGTGCTAATGGTGTGGAGTTGAGTGGTGAAAAGTATTTCATAGTTTTGAACAGAGAGACTTGTACTCCTGAGCTACAGATAAAAGATGAATTTAGGATAGATAGGGAAGGAAAAAAAGATACATGTTGGAAATGGGCTGAACTCAGGGCAAAGAGCAATACAGTTGAAGATTTTGCTCAGTAAATCGTTGGCTATGAATTCTTGGCTTTCATGAGATGCACAACCGTTCCCTCACCCAGGCATTTCCATCTCCTGGAAAGCCTTGTCTCTTCCTGTCAGAATTTTCAAGCCCTTATTTAACTTGTACCAGCTGCATAAATATTTCTTTCACAACACTAGCTCATAGCATTCTCTTCTTTACTGAGCTCATATCGTACTATTATAAATGTAGTGGCACTTAATTGATGTTTAAAGCTGTAATTTAAATTTTCACTTGCATGTCTTGTCTTTTCAGTGAGCCTCTGAACTTGTGTAGAATTGGATAGTGTAATAAAAATATTCTCTAATGTCTAATATGAAGTCATGCATATGGCAAGCACTCAATATATTTTTAAGAGTTTTAAAGGATATTGGATTTTTACTACATCCCTTAAACTTCACTGGATAGGGCCAAAAAAAAAAAAAAAAAAAAAAAAAGAAAAAAAAAGAAAAGAAAAAAAAGAGAAAATACAAAAAAATCTAGAAGACACAGTCCTTATTCTTAAAGTACAGATAACCAAGCTG
The DNA here is from genome assembly GCF_902655055.1 of Lutra lutra. Lineage (NCBI taxonomy): Eukaryota > Metazoa > Chordata > Mammalia > Carnivora > Mustelidae > Lutra > Lutra lutra. Next base: position 93,495,452 of record NC_062283.1, on the reverse strand, counting down.
GATATTTTGCTTAGAAGATTAGCAATTTGATGGAAATTTGGCATTACAGAAAGAGTGTTTTAGAAACATCCAAATTTTCTAGAATTAAAGTTAATGCATATAAAGTGCTTGGTATACTGCCTGACAGATAGTAGGCCTCCATAATTACTTGTTAAAACAATAATTATCAGTATTCATGTAATCTGTTGACTAGGCCTTCCATCAGTGATTTTCTTAAAGATTAATCTGTATTAGTGATGTCAGGTTCTTTACTGCATATCTTCTCAGGAATCTGGCTTCAACATCTCTACCCCCCTGCAGTTATTCATGTTAAAGACACCAATGACCCTTTTGTTAGTGGACATTGTTCATTTCTTACTTATTATGACTTTTCAGCTACATGTGACTCTCTCTTCCTTGAAATATTCTCCTGCATTGGTTTTCATATCACTCTCACCCTGCCTCTCCAATTACTCTTCAGTGTCTCTGTCATTGATTTTGCCCCCCATCAGCCCAGAAGCATGACAGTGCAGTGTTACGTCATTGGGCTTTTTCACTTTACATATTCATAACAACCGAGTGTCTGTATGCTCCTTCATTTCTTTGACTATTCTGTAGTGAAAGCTCTAGTGTCTCACTTCTGCACCTCCAGCCATATACTAGATGTCTCTCCTTAAGTAGCCCAAATAAATTTCATATTCTACCCGCCCAGAATTGTAGTTTCCCTTTAAGGGCTGTTCCCTCCTCCCTCTTTCCATTAAAAGCTTCACCATCCCTGTAAGTCCTTCAAGCTAGAACCCTGGAATTAGTCTTTATTCTTTGCTTGCCTTCATGTCACACAGACGCACACAACCAATTCTCAAATTCCACGGGTTCTTCTTCCTAAACATCATTTTAATCTGCAGCTCCTCCCTCCGTCCCATTCAGTTCTTCATTGTGTTTTCTTGAACTATTGCAGGAGACTCTTAACCATTGCCCTTGCCTTAAGGACCAACCACCTCTAGTATGTTCCCCACGCTGCTTCCTAAGTTCTTTTGTTCCCGACAGAGAAATCTTCCTTCTATTTTAAGATAAAATCCAGAATCCTTACCATAATATATAAGGTACTTTATATCTTGACCCACTTTTGAGTTCCCAGATAATTTCTCTAATATCATTATTATGCCACACATAACTTTATATTTATAAACCCAAGTTTGTTTATCTTTAAACTCTATCTCCTTTCCTTATGCCTCTGTGCATTTACAGCTGCTAGGTACAGCCTCAAATGTCATTTCCAATGTCTCCATTGGGTGAACATCCACAGATAATACAAGGTGTAAAGGTCACCTCACTTGTGTAGTTTTCCTTCCTCCTTTCCCTCATCCCTCACCCTGGCCGTTAATCATCTTCTCACTTCTGCCCCTGTAGTGCTTTGTCCATACTTGACCACACATATGGTGTACAATTATTTTCTCCCATCTGACCCTAGAGCATAAACTCTTTGAGGGTTGTGTCTTATTCATCATTCTATTTCCAGTGACCAGCATGGGCCTGCAGAGCATAAATAAAATAAAAGAAAGATTGTGAAGAGGTCCTGAATTTATGTTCTATTATAAATCATCTGACTTGATGATGAGGAATCCAGATTAAAATGTCTTATAGTGGGGCGCCTGGGTGGCTCAGTGGGTTAAGCTGCTGCCTTCGGCTCAGGTCATGATCTCAGGGTCCTGGGATCGAGTCCCACATCGGGCTCTCTGCTCAGCGGGGAGCCTGCTTCCCTCTCTCTCTCTGCCTGCCTCTCTGTCTACTTGTGATCTCTGTCTGTCAAATAAATAAAATCTTTAAAAAAATGTCTTATAGTTTATAAATTATTCACTTTAAATGATTTAACAATATGCTATTTCTTATTACACTAAAGGGACAAATTTAAGGAGAATTTATGAAATATGTGTGTCATCAGTGCATATTGAGTAATGAAATCTTGAGTGTGAATGATATTTTCAGAATACAGAATATTCAACAACAGAAACTGGGAGATGTAGATGAACCAAAAGATGGCTCAGTTAGAAACTCAATGAAAAAAAGACAAAAAACATTAATTCTTTAAGTGAAATGAGGCCTTCTAACAGTTTTGATCACATTAATATAACGATCTACAATTATTGAAAAGTAATAGTCTGCCCATGGGCTTTTTATTATTGCAATATATATGTTATATGCATATATTTTATGTATAATATATGTAGCTGGTGAAGTCACACTGGTTATTTAAAACTGTAAAGTTATTTATAAGCTTTGTTAGTACTCATTTTAGGTTCTTTAGCAGGTGAGAGGTCTTATAAACCATATATAACCTACAATAGAAGGATTATAAAGTGACTGGTCTATAAAGCCATATATTTTTATTCATAGAAAAATAAGCACTTTCTTTTCATAGTGCTAAGTGGATCTGCAACTATATATGAATTTTATCTCATCATCCAGACAATTGGCCTCATTCAACTCACAAACACTTTTTTTGAAACTGTGGACTTTGAGTAGAGCCAAGTATTTCGACCCTCATGTTTCATCTTAAATAATTTCTGTTGCTATGTCTTCAAGTTCAGTAGTCTTTTCTAAGGTCAAATCCGCCAGCCAGTGTATTTTTCCTCCCAGGTTTTGAGGTTGTCCTCTGTAGAAGTTCAATGTAAGCCTTTCTTGTGTCTACCATATTGCTTCTACTTAACATATTTATTCTTTACTCTAGTTTCTTGAACATATGCAATACAATTAAAATAACTCTCAATGACTTTCCTACTAATTCTGTCATCTATGTCATTTCTGGGTCAGTGCCGATCCATTAATTTTTCTCCTCATTTTGGGTCAGATTTTTCTGCTTTCTTGGCATACTTGATCATTTTTTATTGGATGCTAGAATTTTACCTTGTTGGGTATTAGTGACGTTTGTATGCCTAAAATTATTCTTGAGCTTGGGCAAATAGTTTGGTCCTTTCAGAGCTTGCTTTTAGGCTTTTGTTAGTTAAGACTAGGGCAGAATTTAGTTTGGGGTTAATCCCCACCTTCACCCCCAACCCAGATCGAGACCCTTCTTAATACTCTGATTGATAGTTTTGTAATTATGAGGTTATCTATTCTGACTGTTGGGAACAGGCACTCTTCTTGGCCCTTTCTGAGTACTGGGCACTGTTCTGTGTCACACTTTTAGTGGCGTTTCTCCTGACATTGGGTGGTTTCTTCATATGTGTGTGCTGGTCAATATTCTATTAAATCTTCACTCTCTGGAGCTCTCTCTGTGCAGTGCTGTCCTCACCAAGCTCTGTGAACTCCAGACACTTTAGGTTTCCAGCATTCGCCTCTCCGTTTCTTCAACTTGAGGAGATCACTGGACTCTTCTTAAATTTCCCCTTCCCGACCATGGTGAAAATTTTCTCTGGATAGTAATCTGCAGTAATTTAGGGCTCACCTTATCGGTTTCCCTTCTCTTGGAAATCATTGTCATTTGCTGTTGGATGTCCAGTATGTTGAGAGCTACCTTTATGGTGCTTTGCAAGCAGGAGAATGACTCTGGTGCCTCCTACTCCATGTTGATCCTGAGGCTGAGCCAAAGCCCATTTTCATACTTATTTACTCATTTATATAATACTCATTAACCCAAAAAATTCAAGGCACTATTAGATAATCACTAAATAAAGGATTTAACCTAATGTACACACCTATCATAGGGAGTTAGGTTTGTGAAATCTTTGTTGAGAGAATGTTAGGAAGTATTTTCATAGCATGATGTAAGGTATTGCTGGCTCTTCTTTTTTCAAAAGTTTTATCCATTTTATATAAACTAAAAGTTGTGTGATTTAAATTCAGTTGTGAATTTGTAAAATTTCAAAATAATGGCTCTTTCTTATCTTATTCTCAATCTGACATTTTTAAAAGCAGCCACATTGTGTGGCAGGGGAGGAGGGGAAAGACTTGTGACATGCATGAAATTTTAGCCATTGCACAAAATGATGGGGTTTCGAAGATGTAAATAGAGAGGTTTAGACAAATCCACCTACTTTCTCCTATTTGTAAGAAGCCAGGTTTCTTAAATTGATCTTAAATGATCATTTTGCTCTCACTAACCTCTCTGCATCTACAATGGAAGAGAGTTTACATGTGTTGCATTTTTAATGATTTGTCTTATAGTGCTTCTGAGGTCATTCTGTGGTGGAATGCTATCAGATCTCAATCTCTCTCTCTCTCTCTCTCTCTCACACACACACACACACACACACACACCCATCATGAAAACATAGACATCTTCCAGAGAATTTCCTGATGTACTGTTCTTTGAATGTGATGACATTTGTTTACACAGGAAGCTAGACACTAGATTCTTTTCTTTGGAAACTGTGTCAGATACACATTTTCCACATTGGTTTTTCTCAATATGGCCTACATATGTACCACTTACATATTTAATGTTTGGGAGTCATGGAGACTGATGAAGAATTCTTGATATGAAGTGCTCTTATCGATCCACTTTAAATATTTAATGTTGAGAAAACATCCTCTTTCCTCCCCACTGATTTTCTTTTTTAATTCTCCTTGGCAATTCATGGAACAGAAATCAGATTGAAGACAGACCTTAAACCTTACCTCTTGTGCTATATTTTGCATGTTTTTCTATCAGCTCACTACAACCCCTAAAAAATTCCATTATATTTCCTTTGCCAGTTGGCTTGACATTCTTACTGGAAGCATGATAAATAATGTATAGCCCCAAGGATGTAGTCCATGTCTCTATGAGTTTCTAAATCAAAATTTTATGTTTGATTAGAAAAAACACTCAACATTTTAAATAAATTACGTTTGTTAAAAAATTATATATCAATATTTACTCTTACCTGTCCTCTTAATGTAATACTTGCAATTGCTGTCATTATGAAGCAAGCATCAGTTGCCAGAAACTGTGTTAGGTGCCATATTTACATAACCTCTAGCTCTTACCATAGCCTGCAGGGTGGGTACTTTTATCTTCATGAGAAACATTAGGAAATCAGCCCTGATATATCAGTGACTTGTTCAATATCACATTCTTGGTAAGAAGCAGGGTTAATGTCAGGCTAAGTTCTACTACCCTGAGAGATTTAGCAACATATCCTAGGTTTGTCAACAGTGATGAATGTACTTAGTGGTAGAATTTGTACATAAAGTAAGTACTTCTAAAGTAAAGTACTTACTAAGAAACTTTTATTGAGAGCCAAATATGAGCCAGATCCTGCTCTTGGGATGATGGATTACAGAGATCATAAAGCTGACTTCCTTGCACTGAGAAGAGACACGGGGAGCAAGAGTTAGATAGTAGTGTGCCCTCCTTGCTTTTGAAGGGTTCATGCACACAGTGCCTAGGGAGCATGGAGGACAGTACTTAGAATCTTTGTGGGACTGTGGTGGGGAGAATGTTCTTAGAAGGTATCAGTAGAAGAAGTAGAAGGTGATGTCCACGACTGTGGACTCTATGACAAAAGTTAACTTCAGACTAGAGACTTAACCTTTGTCTACTTACAGTTAAGGCTAACCCAGTCCCATTTACCGACTAAAGTACTCACTTGTACCTAGTATCTACCTAAATTGTCCATTATGTACATTTGTTACCTGCTGCTAAGTACACCATATCACTTTATTTCTTATATTTTAAAACACATATGTTATAAAAGAACTTGCACTTGGAGTTGTGTGGAATACAAAGATGAATATAATTCAGGCTTCAAGGGCCTTCTATGTAATGGGGGAGGGAAGAACTGTATTCAGATATTTATGAAAGAAGGTTAGCATGCAAAGAGCTTCATAAAAGGAACAGAAGTGTACTATGGCACACTGACAAGGGAAAGATGACTATAGGGTAAGAGATTCATTCATTCATCCAACCATTCAACCATTCATCCATCCATCCAACAGATATATATAGCATTTGTTACATATCAGGCTTTGTGGAGAAGCAGGCACACCTGCTAGATCTTGTGTGTATTAAGTAGGTTGATAAATCTTGATGGAAAAGATGAGAGTTTGCCAAGCAGAGCTCATAACTTGAACAGGATATAAAGATAGGAAACGCAGGGCGCTTGGGTGGCTCAGTGGGTTAAGCCTCTGCCTTCGGCTCAGGTCATGATCTCAGGGTCCTGGGATTGAGCCCTACATCGGGCTCTCTGCTCAGCGGGGAGCCTGTTTCCTCCTCTCTCTCTCTCTGCCTCTCTGCCTACTTGTGACCTCTCTCTCTGTCGAATAAATAAATTAAAAAAATAAAAAAAAAGATAGGAAACGGTCATGCTCAAGAATAATGACTAAGCCATCTTTTCTACAGCCTAGATTATTGGGGTAGATGTAGTAGAAGATTAGGTTGGATAGTCAGATAAAAACCAGATTCTGGAGGGTCAGAAATGACAGTGCTAGAGATTGGAAGTTGGTAGGAAATGGGGAGTCACTGGAAGTTTTTGAGCAAGAGAACAACAAGATTAGAGATCTTGTTTTGGGAAGCTTCATGTGGCAGCCATGGTGTGTGGGTTAAGTTGGCTGGGGAGGAGCCTTGGAGATAGGGAGACACCCTGTAGCTCCATTACCTGCCATTACCTCAGGCAATTTGCCCAAGATGACTCCACAGATTTGGGGCCACTGGTCACTCCCTCTGTCCATGGCTGTTTTCCTCCAGCGGGTGGGCTTTGTGGCCTTGTGCACAGCTTTCCTCCTGGGTATCACTTTGGCCTCTCCTCCCACAGTACCTCTCCATCCTACAGAGGCTTTGTTTCTAGGGATGGTTTCAGTTCATTAAGATTAGGACTATAACACCCTCTGTTTAATTTATATATACACATTGAAAATATTATTCTTTAGTAAATACAAGTTATGGGACCATTGTTACAGTATTTGAACATTGATATGAAATGTTGCCATCATTATAACATTGTTTCACTGGAAAAATAAGGTTTGATTCACATAATTTTAACTTACAGGGATTTTCCAGGACCGTGTCCAGCCCCAAGTTGGCACCCTTGCCTGTCTTTGGATGATACACATGTCTGCTGGTCTTCCTTCTAGCTGCTGCCTTTCTCCCAGCTTTATAAGGCACTCTGCTTTCAAGATATCTTGGTCTGGATGCACTGGTCATCCTCAATGCAAATTAAATATGGAGTGTACTCAGAGCATGCAAACTGAGTTTCATATTTGCTTAAATTAAACATTAAGGCAGAGTGGCCTCAGCTGACCTTCCCAGCCCACAGTTCTCAGTTCCTTTATTTAAAAGTACAAAGTACTAGCCAAGTTGACTCCTTCTTACTCACCCACTGTTTGCCATCTCTAGGCTATTGGCTCATTGTTCGATCTCCATGGGTTGCTCTCCCCTCTATTAACTACTTTTAAAGGCTTCTAACTCTTCAGGGTCCGTGTCTAATACCACTGTCCTTCATTCAGCCATCCATTATTACTCCAACCACAAATACAATTTTTCCTCCTTTGGATTATTCTTTTTTTTTTTTTAAAGATTTTATTTATTTATTTGACAGAGATCACAAGTAGGCAGAGAGGCGGCCGAGAGAGAGGAGGAAGCAGGCTCCCCACCAGGCAGAGAGCCTGATGTGGGGTTCGATCCCAGGACCCTGGGATCATGACCTGAGCCAAAGGCAGAGGCTTTAACTCACTGAGCCACCCAGGCGTCCCTGGATTATTCTTATAGTACTTATCATAGACAAGAGCTGAGACATTGCAATGGGACAAACCTGGTTACAGCATCCACCCTTTACAATACGTGTGACCCTGGACAAGTTACATAACCACTATAAACCTCATCTGTAAAATGGGAGTAATAGCTACCTCCTAGGATTGTTTTGATGGTTAAATGAGATAATGTATGCACAAAGCTTAACATTGGGTTATCTGTCACACAAAATGTAGTCAGAACACGTGAGCAATTTTCATGTCTTCTCTGGGATTAAGCACTGTATTTTATTTACCTTTGTGAGGTCTTCCCCAAAGCCTGTCTCTAAAAGAGCCTATTGTAGTGTTTAAATATAATAAATATTCCATTAATATTTCTTGAGAAAAGAACTAAATTTGGTTTTTAGGTTGCAGAATTCATCCCTAAAAAGGGAATTTATTAAAAAAGTGACAGGCTCTGATTTGCTAGGGAAAGTCCCAGTATTAAGTATTAATAGTCCACCTTTTGCTCTGAAAAATGCAATGGTTTGGATAATAAGTTTTATGGTCACCCTATTTATGGAATATTTGCAGTTTTGAATTCTTCAGGGTACTCTTCCCATTATATTGTTACTTATATTTCAAATAGATTTCTTTGTCTCTTAAGGAAGATTGAGAATACAAACCATTTCATATATTATTTCTCCAAACTCTACTGAGTGTGGTGGGAGTACTAACAGTAGTTGGGATGAGGGCATATATGCAGAGCAGTGACCCTATAGGTGCTAAGGTCCTAATGGTATCGACCATGATATAAAGGCTGCCTTTTTAATGAAAGTATTAGTTAATGTATATATACATTAAACTATATGCAAGTGGAGAATAGTAGTTTTAACCTATGATGGGAGGTTCGTCCACCAAACAGAATTTCTCTAGGGCAGAGCTCATGTCTGTTTGTTTCCCCAGTGTAGGCCAAGGACCAAGCACAGCACCTAAAGGTATGTACTCAATACAGACTTGTTGAACAAATGAGTGAATGATGAGGATTTTGGCATCTCACATATCTTGTGTGTCATCAATCTCTACCAAGTCCCTCTTGGATGCTTTGTAGATGGTATAACAAAATATATCTAGAGTCTGGAGAGTAGTATGCCTGAAAATGAACTAAAAAAGTTTTTGAAAAGATAGAGCTAGGTCAGGAGATACCTAGCCTTCTCAGACCTTCTCTGGAAACTGTTCCCATGTAGCTTTTTTCTGAATAAGCTCCTCTTCCAGAAGTAAAGTGGAAGATTTCTTTCTGTAAAACTCTGCCCTGCTTGATCAGAGAGCAAGTGAAGAGCAAATGAAGGCAGGGTCCCTTTTCCTCTCTGTTCCTGTTTTCACACTAAGGAAAGAATAAGTTTGGTGTGAGGGCTTCCTGTTTTAGGTGAAGGGAGATTTAGCTTTTTACCATTATAGTCTCTGAGGCTTGTTGGCATCTCTGAGGGTGTGGAGGGGTTGGAGGGCTCCTTTAAAAGGAACATTAGCATTACTTCCTTCCCTTTCCCTGCATGGGTAGTATAGGCCTTACCCTTGAGGTTGGGGCTGGCGAGGAGAAATGGCACAAGGTCATGCACCACACTTATCTTGCTTCGCTGGCTCCTTATTTCCCTAAGGATGCCTCCTGGCCCTTGCCAACCCACATAATTACTCTTCTGTTTATACCACACATCTTTCTATTCAGTTACCTTGTGTATATTTTGCACATAGTTTATCATAAAGCATGGATACCTCACAATTTAGCACTATACAGAGTGACATCTGTTAGTGCAATGTTAAGGGATTTTGTTGAGTATGTGTTTCTTCTTTTTGTTCTTTATTTTTTGGACAAGGGCTGAAATTTTGTAGTCAAATTTAAAGGACTGATATTCCCCATTCACCTTTCTCAAGTCTATTAAAAATAATTTTCTAGCACTTTTCCTGCAGTAATTCCTTCAGCCTTTCATCATGCTGAGATGAAATGGCCTTATATTCAGGTAAATGTTCTTATTAGGTCGCCCTATTTTCTTAAAAGAATGTCACTTTTGTCCTTATCCCATTAACCAACTATTCTTAATCAGTGCGAGCTGCTATAACAGAAGTACCATAGACTGACATAAAGAACAAGCATTTATTTCTCACAGTTCTAGAGTCTGGAAGTCCCAGATCATGGTGCCAGCATGGTTGAGTTCTTGGTGAAGGCCTTCTTCCTGGCTTATAGATGGCCAACTAACTGTATCCTCTCACGGCTGAGAGGGAGAATACAAGCTCTCTTGTCTTATAAGGGCACTAATGCTAGCATGAGGGCTCCATGCTTATGACCTAATTACCTCCCAAAGATTCCATCTCCCAATGGGGTTTAGGATTTCAACTTGTGAATTTTGGGGAAAGGGAGATCACAAATGGTCCATCACATTAAGTTCACATGAAATCTAGATGTTCATTTTTCAGTAGGTTCTTGGCTACTACTCTTCCTCATATCTTCATCATGCCACTCCGCATACTTTCATTATCTGCTTGGTCCCAAAGGGACTAGAATTGTGTACCCTGATGTTCTAAAGTTTATCCAGGTATCAAGCTAGATCAGGAGAGTGTGAACCTATTGTTCTATATAACTTCCAAAATTCAGCCTCTGTGGGGCAGTCAGTCTGGTTCAGTATTGATGCGATTTTTGAACAAGCGGCCAGGCCACCGCCATAGGTAGTATTCATTTATAATTATTACCAAGTCCTTTGAGTCCTTCACCACTAAGACATGATTGTTGAAGCTGCGAACAAATCTTCCCTTTAGAATTTATTCATGTTGGGTAAAAATAAACTGGTATTTTGCTTCCATGTACAATTAAAATTTGAACTGGAGTTCACTGCACTCATTGTAAACTGGCTCATAATTTTCATAAAATAATCAAAGGAGATTGCAAAAACAGGTAAAAAAAAAAAAAGCTTTTGATATTCATGTTTAAGAGCTCTGTCCTCTTAGAAGTTGAAACCCTTAGGAGTTCAACAAAGGTTGATATGAAAATGAGAGACTTTGGCTCCTTTTCCACCCCTTCCAGGTTCCCCTCCCTGAGGACTTGGGTTAATGAAGGGCAACATTTCCACACACAGGGCGCCAAAGAAGAGATGTTCTTTCTCTGTGATTTGGGCAGCTCTTGATTGGAAGGGAAGAATCACTTCATTGTTCTCTCTCTTGTTTTTGCTCTGTCCTGATATTGGCCGGTTATGAGGTGAAGGCAACTACTGAGTTTATTTTCAGCGTAGGCATCTGCAATCTCTTGAGTTTCGGAAGGATTTCTTCTCTTTGTGTTCCAAGTGATGTGTGTGTGTGCACACGTGTGTAGTTGGTGCTTCTGCCTCTGTGCTGGCTACAGCTGTGCAAGATCCAGACAGCAGCTGTTTCACACTGCATCTAAGTCTTTGTGCCCACATAGTGTAGGTGAAGTCTTTTTTTACCCTCTTTTTCAACTAATTATATGCCTTGCCTGTGCAACTGTTATTATTTCACCAACATCTGCGAAACCGAGGTCATTTCTCTTTTAAAATATAGTCAGAAAAATAGCAGAAATAAACCTATTTTGAGAGCTTGTGTGGTGAAGCAAATTCCACTAAACAAAAGAGAGTCTCCGGATTGGAGCAAGAAGCATCATATTTATCACCTGAAACTTCTGGGTGATGAGGAACCAAGGGTGTATGAGCTTATTTCCCAAGTGGAGTTTAAAATTATACTTGATAGATTTCTTTTGGTACGAATTAAATACACTAGCGATCTTGACTTGGCCAAATGTGAATTTCTAAAAAGTACTTTCCCTATTACAGTTTCGTATGATGGCTTTAAAAGACCATGCATTCATTCTTGGTATGCTTAGCGACTTCACTTACAACAAAAAATTTTTTTTTTTAAGATTTTATTTATTTATTTGACAGAAATCACAAGTAGGCAGAGAGGCAGGCAGAGAGAGAGGAGGAAGCAGGCTCCCTGCCGAGCAGAAAGCCCAATGTGGGGCTCGAACTCAGGACCTGGGATCATGACCTGAGCCGAAGGCAGTGGCTTAACCCACTGAGCCACCCAGGCGCCCCACAACAAAAATTTTAAGTATCTTTTTCATCTGTGCATTTGATCAGTTTTTAAAGTTAACTGGTATGGAAACCACTTAGATATTAAAGCATCAACATCAGAGTTTTATGATGTATAGTCTAACTTAGATATAGAAACATGACAAGACTTTACCTGTTAGTATTAGGTAAGTATAAAATTCTCTAGTAAATTAAATAGTAAGTGCACTCTGTCATGCTTTATCTCTCTTTTGTGTATTGCTAGTGAATTTTGTCTCCATAATATTCCCTTATTATAGGGTGATTCTTTTTTTGGAAACTTAGGGTTTTGCTTATGATGCTTTTATTTTTTCTTTTGACGATATAGTTTTTATCCTACATACTGGATTTGGGTATATTAGGAAAAGGAAGGGAAGCAGTGAATTAGTGAATTTTAAGTGAATTAGATCTAAATACTATATGCTTTACATATAGTTCCTTTTTTCCCCCTTCATATCTATGTGGCCAAGACTTGGGTATACCTGTAGTTCCTTCAGGAAGTCGTCTTTGAAGTTTCCATTATAAGCGTGGCAGAACCTGACTGGCTGTATCCTGTATCCTGTTCTTCTGGGGCTCATAGTTAGATTGCATTTCACAATCCCTCCTGTAGTTCATGAGCCATGTGGCTGAGTTTTAGTGGATGGAATGTGAGTGGAAATGCTGTGTGCCACATTAATGTTTGACTCCTAAAACCCTCCCATGGATGACCCTCCATGTCTTCCCCCTCTTGCCGGCTTGAAGGAGGGTAATCAAGTTGGCCTTGCAATCCTTGTTGTAAATGGTGGGCCATAGGTTAAAGGGGCTTGGGTTCTTGGATTGAGAGGAGCCATCCATCAGGACCCTCATTTTGACTGTTATTGTGAATAAGCCACTAAGCATTTTAGATTTTGTTTGCTACAGCAGCTAGTAGTACGTTAACAAATAGAGATAGAATTCCCGGCTGCAAGAGCCTCCCATTCTAGTCTGAGAGATAAATACATCAAAACAATGGCAAATTGTGATGAATCATTAGTAGGGGATCACAGAAGACTTGAGAGGAAGGATTATACTTAGACTTAAAGATGAAAAACAATAAGCCAGATACCTCTCTATGTCTGTGAAATATTAATGTTAGAAGTTAGAACTTAAGTTAGAACTTGAGTCTTCACACAGAAGGCCTGTGGTGAAGATACCTATAAAACAGTGACTGAGAAGGGCCGTGAAATTAGCATTCAGATCTTCCCATGACCAAGTGATTTCATTTTAATATTATTTCCATATATAGATTCATTTAATTCTTAAAATAACTAAGGAAGGTCACAGGACAGGAATTATGAAGTCCATTTTATAGGTGGAGAAACCAAGGCCCACTTTTAAGTGATGTATCCAGGGATACAAAAACAGGGGAGCTGAATTAGTGTGCTGAAGGAGAGCGGCCATGGATTAGTGGGAATATTGGGGTTCCCGAGTAAAAGACAAGTAGCTTAAAATCCTCTTCCTGACATTTACTTTCTTTGTCTGTTCTTTGGCCTTATCTAACCTTGGCTGGAAAAAAGTTATGTTTCAATGTTATCACGAGAATTCAATGAAACGAAGTATTTTAAAGTGTACTGGTACTTCTAGAGCCCAGTGTTCTTTTCATGTTATCGTATTACCTCTTACCTGTAGCTGTGCTTCTCTGTGCCCCTCATTCCCTCTTTCTTTGATACTGGCTACTGCCTTATTGCATAGTTGGTGAAACTTTGGGAAAGATCCTCTCCCTACTGGTGTGCTCTGAACATGTGGAAGGGCAGGCTGAGCCGCTGGATGAGCCATCTGACCCACCTTGTGCATGCCTGGGGTTCTCCCTGCCATGCAGTGAAGGCTCTCCTGCCAGCCCCAGTCTTTCAAAATGGAAAGGCTTCTCCGTAATGATCACTATGTAGCCAGTCTCTGTCAAACAATTCTATTATTTGCTAATTAACATGAAGCAGCAAAGGATAAAATTATGATGCCTCTAAAGGTGTTGTTTGGTAGAGATGACAGTTTCTGTTTAGATTGCTTGTAGTTAGCTCAGGGAGAGACACTCGGTACTCAAACAGAAGGATATTTCCAGTTTGGGGAAAAAGAACAAGTTCTTTAAATGCTTTCTGTAGGCATGACTACTTTCCATGCACTTTTAGGAATTTTTCTTCCTAAATCTCCTAAATTCTTTCTTTTCTTTTGCTTATCATCTCTCGGGATAGTGAAAGGAAGCCACTTGAAAGATTTTATCTTACGGTTTTAAATTTAATTGAAATTTGAAAAATGAAAAATTTGCAATTGAAAAACAAATTGAAATCTTTCTCATCAAATAGATGCTTTAAGTAGTAAGAAAATTTGTTCTTTTTATAAATTTTTGTATATAAATTCACTCAATATGATCAGTCATGCCTTTCTTATCTCAGAGCATTTTGGGTATGTATAAAAATGAAGGCCAAATACTTAGACACTTGAGGTGAGTCTCTTGGAAAGGACTCAAATGTTTCATAGAGAAACATAAATCAAGTGGAGCTGCCATCTGGCAGTTGGAATGCCACCTTATTAAACTCAAATTCTGCACTTTGTGTGGTAGAGTTGCTATTTAATAATGACTTATATCATATCATCGATGTTCATTGAAGGTTGGTAAGCATCTAAAATTGCAGTAATGAAGACACACTTATGCAGCTGAGTATGGTGATGTTTTCTCTGCTAGGTTCCGTGCTTCAATTATCTGTGAGTGCTTAAGACAGTTTTTCACACCAAATGCAGACATTTTCCAATATTATTTATTTATTTATTTATTTGCTGCCATCTAGTTGTGTTGCAACCCAGACACTCAGTCTGAAGAAAAGGGAAAATATTTGCTGCTTAATCAGACTTCTGGGAAAGTTTTCTTGGGCAACAACAAGGTTTTTAACATATGGGGGGCAGGGGTGGAAATTGACGTCAGCTGTTTGACCCGCATTTGAAGAGAAGCCATTATTCATTGACATTAAGTGTTAGGTAGATTTTCATGTACAAGGTGAAGGTGAATAAATTTCAGACTGATCAGTGGGTGTGGGCCAGGGGCTGAGTATCAGGGGCTTAGCCTTGATGTATCATTCCTTTTTAGCCTGCAAGGGAGCTGTTCTCTCCCACTAACCAGATCTTAGCCCAGAGGTTTCCCTGATTTCTGATGTCACTAGTTTGCCTGAACTTTAACTACGGTTTTTAGCTTGCATGATAGAAGTCAGCTGACAGAGCTCGATGTTTGGGACTTTTGATAATTTTTTGGCTGGGTGGGGAGGTTGCTTTGAGCAAGTGTTAATTTTCCAACTCATTAGTTGATTTTGAAACCAACTACTAGTGACCAGAAATTGACTAATTCTTAATCCCTATTCTATAGGATCAGAAGACACAGTGCTCAAGAAGATAATGCCTGATACCTTCTCTCTCTCCTTTTTCTTGGTGTTTTAGTCCCTCATGGAAACATGTCTCACCCTGAAGTTGACAAGATTCATATTCCCATGTGCTTTTAGAGAGACTTAGGTGCTCCTCATGGGGGCCTGGATGATGACTTTCTGACTGACAAGACAAGAAATGAGCTATGCTTTATGGCTAGTCATTCAACCAGTATATATGTACACACACACACACACACACACACACACACTGCATGCACACATACAGAAATTCTTACATCGATACTCTATTTAATACTTTTTACTTTATAAGATACAGTGAAAACAGCATCCTGAGATCGAGCCCCAAATTGGGCTCTGTGTTCAGCTGGGAGTCTGCTTGAGGGTTCTCTCTCTTTCTTTCCCACTGTCACTCCCTCTTCTCCCCTTCTCTCTCTCTAAAATAAATAAATCTTTAAAAAAATTGTAGGGAATCATTAACACCTTTAAAAACCCTTAAATATTCATATTTGCTTCGTGATACTTTGTCTTAGTGATCCCTTCTCTTCAGAGGTACTAACAATATGACTTTTTTTTCTTTTCCCCAGAAACTAGAGAGAAGTGAATAGGAGGGTGTAACAAATATGTTTGTGGGAAACCTTAACTTCATTACCTGCCATCATGACTTCTTTCATAAAATAGATTTTCCCATTTTTTTTTCTCATAAGGAAAAGGGGACAAGGGGTGGAACACCTTACTCATAAGAAAAAAGTGAGAGAAAAGAAACAATATGGGCATAGTACTCAGAACCCAAATACCTAAGCATATCATATGGAAAATATTTATAATAGTACCTCCTCACCAACAGTTTGCTATAAATGGAGGGTGTTCATATTCGGGTCAGCTTATTTTCTCTGACAAAGAAACATCTCAAAGAAAATTTTAACTATATTGTTATTTGGTTTAATTTCTAAATAGAAATTTCCTGTCTAAGTAGACACAAAATAAGAGTATGAAATAGTTACTCTTAAATTCTGGAGAGAGAATTTTTATTTTTTTATATTTTTAGGCATTAACTAAACTTGATCTACTCAAATGAATCCAAATTGAATTAAAATGTTTAGTTCTAAATTCTTTCACAAGTTTACATGGAAAAAAGGGAAGAGTTGTTAGCTCATCAAAAGTAATACATTTGAAATTCTTTCTTCAAAAAGACAGTAATTGGGACTTTAAACTAAAATGGGCACAGATCATTTAGACAGTGAATGGAGATGATGTCACTCAACATTGTAAACAAAGGGCCATTCTGGAATGACAGTTTTCCTGTTGTGTACATATGTGCTTGCTGTGTCCAAAGAGTATGTACACATATGCCTAGAAAATCCTTCCTTTTGTTTCTAATGTAGTGATTTTATGTCAAGAAGAGTATTATAAATAATTCTGAATTGGGCTTCTCAATAATAGTAGGCAGTGCCTGTCAAACACAAAAGAAGATTTTCATCCTGAGCGGCCACGAGAAGTTTTCTCTTCCTTTGATTTGGTGGTGAAGAGAGGAAGTCAGGAATCCCTTTTGTCATTGCTACTCCCAGGAGAGGGGCCAACCTCATGACGAATCTGACACATAGAGGAGAGAGTCAAAAGAATCTCAGTAAAAGAAGCCAAATCCCAAAGGCTTCAGAGGCCTCTGGATCAAGCGTAGCCTGAAAGCACACTACCCCTGGACTATTGAGGATCGTGAATCAATGGTGGTAACATTTTTGCCATAGAGAGTTTGGGTCAGGATCTCTGTTCCTTGCTATCAAAAAGGCATCACACGATGCTATGATAAAATACCTTGGTTGGTGTTTCCCACTTCTTAGCTCTACCTACATGCCCATAAAGAAGGCATGACACTGAGGAAAATGGAAGTTTGTACAGGTTTTCATGGGGTTGCAATTGTTTGCCTCTCTTATCTGCCCTTGATGAGCCATCCCAAAGTCCCATTAGTTTATTGTATAAAAAGTTTTCTGACTGGTTACTTGTTACTAGTTGGTAGAATTTATTCAGGGCACTCAGGGAAGTAGGAAGTATTCAGGCTCAGACCTTTGAATGTCTTCTGTTTTAGTTTCTTCAGCAAAAAGCTGCTTTGTTCATTAGTATCCACAACAACAACATCTACTATTTGGTGATTTAAAATTGACAGCTTTGATAGGTCATCTCAATTGTCAGCTTATCAATAGGGGAGTAGAACAGTGGGGCCAGCATCTTTATTCCCATTTTACATATGAGGAAATTCAAGCTCAGAGAAAGTAAGGGAAACCATTCAAGGTCAATCCACGGGAGAGGGAGATCTTAAACCTATGTCTTCTGCCCACAAATTCCACACATGCTCTCTTAAAACTAACTGGTTTATAGGCTCCATTTGGTCCACAAAAGGAGCCTTGTGTTGGGGGACAGGAGGCCAGGGAGCTGCGCACTGATTGTGTGATCCATTAAATATTGTTGTGACAATGGCTTAGCCTCTCTGAGCCTTGATTTCCTCATGCTCTTCTTACATTAGGAGGATATTATGAGAGTGAAATGATAAGCTTTGAAAAATAACATAATGTATATATGCAAAATAATATTAAAACATTTTCTTCTCTATATTGCATTGCTACTCATCAGTTCAAAGAAGTATTATAATCTGCCTATTCAAATAATTTACACCCATGTTAAAATCAGAGAGCAGATGATGCAATAAAATTAGTTCTGGCCCTTGTCTAAGGCCCTTAATGAAATCAGCTCAAGCCTGATAAATTAAACAATATGATAAAATATTTAATTTTGCAATCTTCTCTGTGTTTTCATTTGCTTAATTGCTTTTGCTTATTTTTTCTCCACTTTAGTTTATTTTGACTAGAATTTGTGTGAAGAAAGAATTCTTAATGAGATTTTTAAAGCAAATTCTTTGCTCTTCAGTGATGTATGAGAGAGGATGAAAGTGAGATATAACAAATATACAGTATAACAAATAACATCAGTTATTTAAGACCATTTGTGGGATGGCAGATTTTGGCAAACCGCTCTTAAGGCTGAAACAAAAGCATATCTATTTTTTATTTCTTATAATGTTTTCAAGGTGAATTATTTCTGGCTGCCTTGTTTAAATTGTGTTCTACAAATTATTTATTTATATGGGTGTGAAGAATGTAGAAATTAGGCCAATATGTCCATCCATATTGGATACTGGTCAATGTTGACTGAAACCCCAAATTAGGAATCTGACAAATTCTCTGGCATTTGGAGTTATTTGAATACAAAGATCAAATTAAATCACATATAACTGGTTAATCAAAATGGCACTAAAAATGGTTTTTAGACTCTTAATTCATTGTTTGAAATTTTAGTAACATTTAGAATGGTTGATGCTCAAATGTAGAGGTTGATTTGAGACTTGAAATACTTTCTGATCAAATAGATTTTAAACTTGCTCAAGTACATGTGTCCAAATCTGATTTTATACCTTATGGATGTTCAACAAATAAAAAAACATTCATCCAACCCCTTCAGTACACCATACAGGATTTTTATGTAGATCTGCCAGTGTAAGTTATCTGTGTCCAAGAATATGTCAGATGCATTTACCATGTCTGCCACTGAGCCTTGACAGTAGCTGGAAATTTGACCATGTCTCAAAGATAATATAATTTGAGCATATTATTTCCATATTATTCATTTGCAATTCCTTAGAGAAGGAAAAATAATTAATGTTTCTCTTGAGTTGTGTTGTATGTACCTTTGCTGTTGTATTTATGAAATCCTTTCTTTTCTTGGAACCAATACAGGTGAAAGCAGAGGGAAAAGACAAATATTTGGGGAGTTTCCACTTACTTTTTATATTCTTGGAACCAATTAGTTTTCGCAATTGTGCTGCCCAAACACTATTGAAATATACAAACACGTTCAATTTTAGAAACAGTTCCCAGCTACATTTATTATGTCTCTTGTAATAGTTCCCATTATTGAGGAGTGCATGTGTATGTGTACATATTAGTAAGTGTGAGTACGAGACAATAGGAAACAGAAGTAGGAATAGTACTTGAAGCTAGAAATGATATTATTGTCAAAATGTGTGCCAGGAAAGCCTATGTACTTCCTAGAGGAAGGCGCCAAATTTAGATCTTAGTGCTATAGTAGCCATCCTAAAGAGGAATGCTAAGTAGGCTTAAAATGTAATGTCCATAAAACTGGTTTTCAATAAAAACAAAATTCTTGATCCTGGCAACAGGCAAATTTCTTCCACATGTCATCATTTGGGAGAATTAAAAATTATAAATCACACAACTTTTTAATTGCTAAATAAATTAGAATAGACACCTTTCTTTGTCTATGGTAGCAAGCAATGCATACTTTAGTAGCCATTGAATTGGGGAGAAAATGTGACATAGAATCATCATCAATTTTCTTTGATAAATTATTGATTAAAGCATTGAAAAAAAATCACCTCATTCACTAATGATACCATAAAAAGTGAATACTTAGGCCACCAATAATATTTTCTAAATGTTGATAGAATGAAACACAGCTTGACTATTGCAATATTCTGCTTTAGGTAGCAGTATAGAATTATTAGATACAATATCTTTAATTACTATAGCTCTCTCCCTCACTGAATACCCACTTGATCTCATTATCTTTTAAAAATCAATTTATCAAGTACCTACTATGACACATTCTGGTTACAATGACCGTGGTTGGGAGGAGTTCTTGTTTTATTTTCTGAGTGAAGAAAGAAGGCTAAAAACACTAAGTAAATTATCCAAGATTTCACAGTTGCCAGGTATTAAAACTGGCATAGGAGTATGGATTTTCTGACTCAAATTCTAGTATTCTTTTCATTACATCTTTTCTCCCTTGTCTCAACAATTTCGTGTACTTTTATAAAACTGTGTTAAATTATCATGTTAGTCTGCTCAGGCTGCCATAACAAAATACTAAAGATTGAGTGCCTTCAACAACAGAAATTTAAGTCTCACACTTTCAGAGGCTAGGTGCTGGCAGGGTTGGTTTTTATTCCAAGGCCTATTCTCTTGTCTTGTAGGTGGCCATCATCTCATTGTGTGTTCACAGACCCTCTTTTTGGTGTGCGTGCAGAGAGAGAAAGTGAGAGACTGCTCTCTGATGCCTTTTCCTGGAAGGGCACTAATCCTATGGGATCAGACCCACTCTTACAGCCTTAATTACTTCCTTCGAAGCCCTATCTCCAGATATAGCCCCATGCTGAATTAGGACATCAGGATATGAATTTCAGGGAGATACAAACATGCAGTCCATAATAATTGTCAACCCTGAGAAACTTTATGTAGCGGAACGAAGCCAGTCACTCCTCCCTCATTTGTGTGCCTGGGGCATGCTTAGTGGTCTGTCTAGGCTCAAGGGCTTAGGTTACTACCAGAGTAGGCTTAAATGAGCCACTGTCATCCAGTGCGGTTGCCTGGCACTCTAGGTTGGTGCTATATAGTCTTTGGAATTGGAGTGACCAAGGCCCACGCGAAGTCTCTGAGGGTAGTTGTAACTCATAAAAATGACAACAGTAACACTTGGAACAAATGCCATGTGTCAGATAGTCTATGAAGTGCTTTGGGTTCATTGAATTCATTATGTCTCATTGAATTCTCACAATTGAATGAGGTTGGTAGGTGACATTTGGTATTATTACTTACCTTTGTACTAAGATTTTTGTAGTCACAAGCTAGTAAATGCTTGATCCGTGATTTATTTGAACTGGACTGTCTGACTACAGTGCTTTAAATACTGCCCTCTTCTTCCCTTGTAGTTAGCATGTAGACTGGCATCTTGATAGTCAGAGCAGTAAATGTACTCTAAAACTGCAAGAGGTAGGAATATTCATGAACAACTCCAGGGGTGACTTTTTTTTTTTTTTAAGGAAGGGAGGGTAAGGGCAAAGGGAGAGAGACAATCTTAAGCAGACTTCATGCCCAGCATGGAGCCCAATCTCACAACCCTGAGATCATGACCTGAGCCAAAATCAAGAGTCCAACAATTAACTGACTGCTCCACCCAGGGACCCAGGGATGACTTTTTATATCTAGAGGGCCTTTGGAGTCGACATTGCCTTATTTGTCTTGACCATTTCTTAGGTAGAAGTTTGCTGATGTGTTGCTTCTGGGCTTCGAGTTCAGGAGCCATCTTTCTTCTCCCTGATTTTCAATGATCTTCTCACACACACACACACACACACACACACACAAACACACATATGTAAATAATATATAAATATATTTATATAAATTATATAAATATTTATGTAATATTAATTATAATAATATTTATATATTTACATAAAATATATATATATTTATATTTGGCAAAAGTATACTAGACTCAGCATCAAATCTCACAGGTTTCAGTGATGAAAATGACTGCTCCAATCAATAAGAAGGCAGGAAAGTGAGACTGAAAAACTGGAGAAACCAAGTTAAATTAAGATTTTATCGTTTACTTTTAGGTCGAGACATTTAAGCCTAACTCTTGATCAGTTAATTTAGTTACTGTATTGAGATGAGATCTTTAAGAAAAGTTAACACGGTTAATGTTTGTACTTATTATTTGGTAAAAAAAAAAAAAAGAAATACACATTTCTGTTAACTTTTTTCCTACCTAAAATTTTTAACGTATCATCTAGCTTTCACAAATTTTTTTTTCTTTGGTTTGGTAGCTGAAAAAGAGCCAGGAATTCTAAAACTAATCCTTTTTTGAGGTTTAGGATGCTCAACTTTCTTAAAATCCACTCAGGTCAGTCACTCAGTTTTAATGGGTTTCTGTGTCCTTGACTGTTGGATATGGTGGTACACAGGCCAAGATCCCTTCCATGCTTTATAGATGAGGGTTTATGATGCTCTTTTTCAGTCATTAAGCAAGCCTCATGCTGGGGACACATACACACACATACACATGGTGAATTCACACCCGTTTATTAGTTCATTCATTCATTTATTTACATTTATTCATATAATTACTTTCTTTTTTAAAAGACTTTATTTGTTTATTTGAGAGAGGGAGGGAGAGATAGAGGGAGAGAAAGAGTATGAGCAGAGGAGAAAGGGAGAGGTAGAGGGAGAAGCAAACTCCCACTGAGTAAGAAGCCGGATGCAGGACTTGATCCCAAGACCCTGAGATCATGACCTGACCTGAAGGCAGTTGCTCAACCAACTGAGCCACGCAGGTGTCCCTCACGTAATTCTTTTCATCATTCACTCAACTGACAAGTATCTGTTGTCTTTCTACTCTGCCAGCTGCTGTCCCATGTCCTGTGAGACATTCACATGGCTGCTAAACTTTCAATATATTTCAAATGTGTTTGAATATATGTAGTTATTTAAATAAGATAACAAATCCATATTCCAGGTATTAACTAATAGTTTGATCATCTAAAACCCAGTAAGAGTTCTAAAATTAATATAGGTCAGTGTTCCCGTTTACAGTATAAAAGAGACTTCTTCAGCCGCAGTTTCGAAAAAAACAGTAAAAAACAAAACAGAAGAGTATACAAATTTTTTTTAAAGATTTTATTTATTTGTTTTACAGACAGAGAGATCACAAGTAGGCAGAGAGGCAGGTAGAGAGAGGAGGAAGCAGGGCTCTCTGCTGAGCAGAGAGCCAGTTGTGGGGCTCCATCCCGGGACCCTGGGATCATGACCTGAGCTGAAGGCAGAGGCTTTAACCCACTGAGCCACCCAGGCACCCCCAATTTTTTTTGTCTTAAATCTACTGTTCATAAAGAGTGGCTTATAGTTCATTATCCTCAGAGTTTGATTGAAAAATAAAGGATAAATGTAATTGTTTATTGTATTACTTGATATGATAATATCATATTATTTGGATATATTTATCAGCTTAGATAAATTTTGCATGTATTCTGGGGCAAAACCCTCTTTTTAAATAGCCTAATAACAAATAGTGTTCTTCCTAAGACTGTTAAATGCATTAAGAACTCAGGACAAATGGATGTTTCAACTCATGAAGCCCTCACCAACTCTAGTTCCCTCTCCTACCTTCATCAGCCTTCTACTTTTCTGAGTAGGTTAAACACATCTTCAGGGAATTTCTCCATTTTTTCCCCTCTCCATTTAAAGGGTTCTCTTGCTTCATTATTTCTTTTGTCCTCCCAGTCTAAAATTGAAAAGTTTCCATTCTTTCTTCTGAAACTGATCTCTTAATCTATGCTTTTGAGTTTGCTTTTCTTTCCCACTTTTCTGAGAGTTTATTGCACTAATTATCTTATGACTTGGATCTTTCCCCCTTTGCTTCTCATCATCCTTATCTTGAAACAAACTTCTTAACCTTGAATTTTTTTCAGACTACATATTTGCAGAAATTTGCCCCAAAAGGGATGGAAAGATATAGGCTATAAATGTGAACTTGTTAAGTGTTTCTGTGATTGTGGCAGTGTGCTTAGAACCTCTGCTGGCTCTCATTATCTACCAAATAAAGTTCCTTTATCATCTGCCACCACCTTCCCTTCTCAGTCCCACTTCCATTACCTCATTATATTGAATATGCCAGTCACAGTTTCTTTAGCATCCCTGGCTCTTCCCTTTTGAACAGTATGTTCACATTAAATGCCTTTTCTTTGCATCTCTGCTTGCCAAATCCTAGCCTTTCAAGGCCCAAGATCATGTTTCCTAAAGACAGTTTTCCCGAGCGATCTTTTGTTTCTGTGAATCCGTAATACCACTTTATTTTTCTGTTGCTTTTCTAGCTTGTTTATATGGTTTTCTTGCTTACTAGACAGTATGCCATTTGAAGGCAGGAATTTTGTCTTACTTATCTTTGAATTCCACACCTGAACATTATTCTTAATTCAGTTTTTCTTGGTAAGTTTCATTGAAGTTGTCTAAATTTCAGATATAATACATATATTTTTATGTAATATATATGATACTTAGATTACATATATATTGTAAGTAAATCAGCAATATCTGGATTTAAATTCAAATAAATATGAAATTTACATTCCAATGATATTTTATTTCATTTCATTAGTTTATAAAAGCTTTGGAAAAAATGTCATTTGATTGTGTGAAAGGGCCTATAGGTGGAATTCTGGAATTATCTGACAGAGTTTACCCAAGAGGATCTTATAAATGCCTGGTGAAACTTGGAGATTCTTTTAGCCTTACACTTTGTAGGCAACAATATATTCCAAGATGGGGCTGAAAATGAGAATGCCATCCAGAGTTCATCAAAGTGTCAGGGGAGTACCTGAACAACCACATAGCATAGGCAATTTTAAAGGTTTTCTACTTACTTCCTTTGGGTAAAACATGGCTTCTGTTTGAACCACGTTACCTCTGTTGAGGCTTACTTGGTTGTTCAAGTCCTTTTTGATCATATGCTTTCTTGAACTCTGATAATAACTGAATGAGGTTCAGAATATTTGCTGTGTGCTAATATTATGTCCTTTTCTGAAGTCTGTGTGCCTTGCTGATCCAGTGCTAAATCAAGATGTGCTCTTTGACTTACTGAGGTTGCTCACCTCTACACTGACACACAGGTCAACTTCCTCACTCTGTAAGAATTTTCAAGAGAGGAGATGGAATTGATTATTTCAGCTGCTCAGTTATTAGAGGCAGACAGGGCCCATCTGGTGAGGTGTTACATATGATATGTCATAGGCCTTGCCTTGATTTCTTTTTTCAGGGATCTTTATTGTGGGTAGATATGATGTAGGGAGATAAGGTGATTCTTTGTCTCTCCGACCTGAGAATTGGTTGTAGCATGAGATACGAAATGCAATTCCTATTTTCAGTTATGCATTCATTGCTTTTGGTATTATTTCCATTGACATGGGAGGGTCTACTGTGAGAGATGGATTTTCCCTTCAGACAAAGTAAGTCTGTTTTATGCATACTTATAAAATAATGCTTATTTTACGATTTGTTTTCTCTATTCTCTTTGTTCACATAATCCGAAGTTAACATTGGCCTTGATGTTAATCTTGGCACATCCAAGAGTGAAAGGAAAGTTGGGAGAAGGAATCATTACCTTACTTACGTTTACCTGTAGCAACCAAAGAGTAAGCATAAGCACTGGAAAAGGTAAAACTTGAGAACACAATATATCGGAATTACGACTTGGCTGTTGTATTTCTTGTTAGAGTAGAGTAGCCAAATAGTCCTCCTCTGCTTTTATCCTCCAAATATTTAGTTAGGGTAATTATTTAAGACAGCTTGGCAGGAAGTGGTTATTTACCTACCATAATCACATTAGGAGATAGAATAGTGAGAATTGAAAGAAAGGGAAAAAAATAAGAATTGGAATATAAAAATAAAAATGTATCACAACCAAGAAAACAAAAAAGATATTTTTATTTTAATTCCAGTATAATTAACATACAACATTATATTAGTCTCAGGTCTACAACATAGTGATTCAACAATTTTATACATTACTCAGTACTCATTGTGAAAAGTGTACTCTTAATCCATCCCCTGCATTTACTTAACCTGTCCTCCCACTGACGGCCCCCGTCTGGTAGCCATCAGTTTTTTTCTCTGTAGTTAAGAGTCTGGTTTTTGGTTTATCTCTTTTTTCCTTTGTTCATTTATTTTGTTTCTTAAATTCCACATGAATGAAATTATATGGTGTTTGTCTTTCTCTGATTTATTTTACTTAGCATTATATTCTCTAGCTCTAGATCCATTTATGTTGTTGCAAATGGCAAGATTTCATTCTTTTTTATGGCTGAGTAATAGTCCATTATATGTATATATCACATCTTCTTTATCCATTCATCTGTTGGTGGGTACTTGGGTTGCTTCCATATCATGGCTATTGTAAATAATGCTGTCATAAACATAAGAGTAAATATATCTTTTCAAATTAGTGTTTTCATATTCTTTGGGCAAATACTCAGTAGTGGAATTACTGGCATTATCTGGTAGTTCTATTTTTTTACTTTTTGAGAAACCTGCATACTGTTTCCCACAGTGGCTAAACCAGTTTACATTCCCACCAAGAGTGCATGATGGGTGACGTTGAGGATCCTTTCATGTGCCTATGAGGCATCTGTACGTCTTCTTTGGAGATATGTCTGTTCATGTCCTCTGCCCTTTTTTAAATTGGATTATTTGTTTTTTTGTGTGTGCTGAGTTGTATAAATTCTTTCTATGTTGTAGATACTATTTATCAGATGTGTCATTTGCAAATATCTTCTTTCATTTAGGAGATTGTCCCTTAGTTTTGCTTATAGGTACCTTTGTTGTGCAGAAGCTTTTATCTTGATGTAGTCCCAGTAGTTTATTTTTGGTTTTGCTTCCCTTGTCTCAGGAGACTTATCTAGAAAAATGTTGCTATGGCTGATACCAGAGAAATTACTGCCTGTGTTCTCTTCTAGGATTTTTATGACTTCAGGGCTCACATTAGGTTTTTAATCCATTTTGAGTTTATTTTTTGTGTGTGGTGTGAGAAAGGGGTCCAGTTTCTCACACCATCCAGTTTTCCCAACACTATTTGTTGAAGATACTGTCTTGTCCCTGGCATATTCTTGCCTCCTTTGTCAAAGATTAATTGACCATATAATCATGGGTTTATTTCTGAGCTCTCTATTCTGCTCTGTTGATCTATGCATCTGTTTTTGTGCCAGTACCATACTGTTTTGATTACTATAGCTTTGTAGTAGATCTTGAAATCTGGAATTGTTATACCTCCAGTTTTGTTCTTTTTCAAGATTGCTTTGGTGTTTGTGATTCCGTCAAATTTTAGGATTATTTGTTCTTGTTCTGTGAAAAATGCTATTGGCTTTTTTTTTTTTTAAAGATTTTATTTATTTATTTGACAGAGAGAGATCACAAGCAGGCAGAGAGGCAGGCAGAGAGACAGGAGGAAGCAGGCTCCCTGCTGAGCAGAGAGCCCAATGCGGGACTCGATCCCAGGACTCCAAGATCATGACCTGAGCCGAAGGCAGCGGCTTAACCCACTGAGCCACCCAGGCGCCCCTGCTATTGGCTTTTTGATGAGGATTGCATTAAATCTGTGATCACTTTGGGTAATATGGACATTTTAACAATATCTGTTCTTCCAGTCCATGAGCATGGAATATCTTTCCATTTGTTTGTGTTGTTTTCACTTTCTTTCATCAGTTGATAGTTTTCAGAGAATAGGGCTTTACCTCCTTGGTTAAGTTTATTCTTAAATACATTTTTATTTTTTGTGCAAGAAATCAGACAAGAAAAAGAAATAAAAGGTGTACAAATTGCTAAGAAAGAAGTAAAACTGCACTATTTTCAGATGACATGATGCTATATATATAAAACCTTAAAGACTCCACCAAAAACTACTGGATCTGATAAACGAATTCTGTGAAGTGGCAGCACACTAAATCAATATATAGAAATGTGTTGCATTTCTATACATTAATAATGAAGAGGTAGAAAGAGAAATTCAGAAAACTGTCCCATTTAAAATTGCACCAAAAATAGTAAGATTTTTAATCATACAAAACATCTAATTCTTCTTGCCCTTTTTAAAAAACAAGGCAACATACACCATTCTGACAGGGAAATAATAATTGTGGAGATGGGGTTACCATATTTCCACAGGCCTTCTTGGTGAAATTGTGGTATTATGAACCAAAGGGCATACCTCCATTGGCTTTTAGTGAAAGAGCTATCCTTGCTTTGGGGAAGGTGATTGCATAATTTGACTTAAAATGCTTAATTTAAAAATTTTTTCATTATAAGAACGTAAGAAGCTTGATAACAGAAAATAGCTTTTGCTGGAAAATTAAATACATTTAAAGACTTAAATATTTTTGGTTTGGATATGAAATGATGGACTACTTGTAGAAATTGATTATTTTGACAACTAATTTTTCTACTATTTACTCATTTTAGGAAAATTAAAATTTTCATTGAATTTATTTTATTTTCTGTAAAAATTATTGGCCAGTTTAATGGGAGCATTGGTTTTTAGCTGCTGTTATTTTCTGTTTCTTTGACCAGTTAGTTTTAAAGATGGATGATAATCGTTTTTGCTCATTTAAAGTTCAATACTATTTATTCTTCATTCCTTTTAATCCGTTTCTGCAATAAAGGCCAGATTAGAGGAAGTAGTGTGGAGATTGGGAAATAATTGACTTCAAGTTTGAAGACCTAAACAATAGCCCCAAGCCATCATAATGACCTGTTAGCTCCTTAAGGAAATCTTTTGATTTCTCTGGTTCTCACCCTTTTCTTCTGTTAGTTGACTGATGGATTGAATGATTTCTGAAATGTTTCACAGTACTTATTACTCCCTGTGTGATTTAGAATAGATTCAAAAATTAATGATGATAGAAGTGGGTAGTTATATACCTGGTCCTAAAACAAGTTAGATATGACTTTTTTGATGTCAAATCTGTGGTCAAGAAAAAAAATCTCAGTTACAACTGTGATCTTGGAAAATATAACATGTGCTTAGGAACACATGTGGGGAGAAGTTTGCATAGCCAATACCAGATGATCACAGCCCAAATGCAGAGTAAGGACTAGAGAGCACTATTCGATACTGAATCATCAAAGAAAGATTAAATTATGTTCAGGAGACTCTAATTAACTCAAGAAGAAGCCTAATGTACTTTGGAAAATAATCACTAGCAGATGTTAAAACAAAAATCATTTTCTCTGTAGTCTTTACCTAACCATAAGGTTGTATTAATGAGAACACCTATTCCTTAAGCAACTCTGTGAACTAACATTTCACCAAGCTAAAAGCATATACAGTTAGAGAAAAAATGGAATGATATACCAGACAAGTGTATTTATTTCTCAAACTAACATTGAGAGCTGTGTAGTTTTGTGTGTTAACAGAGTTTTCTTTGAAGACTTACTCAATATCTATTCCTCACTAAACCTTTCCGAATTCTCTTGATAAAATTGACCATTCCCTCTTTTGTGGTGTCCCTGTACTATATTTATATTTATATCAAAGCACCAAAAACACTTTGACAACTAATTTTTCTACCATTTACTCATTTTAGGAAAATTAATATTTTCATTGAATTTATTTTATTTTCTGTAAAAATTATTTGTTCACGAATATCACCCTATTAGGCTCTGAAGTCTTAAATGGAGAACTTGCCTCTCCCATTCTGTATTTTGCTAACTTAGCCCATTTTCTGGTGCTTAGTGGGCATTGACAAATGCCTAAAAGTGTCATAAAATGGTGACAAAAAATCTAGTTAAGGCGACTTAAGTTATATCCCTAAATCACATGCGCCTACTTTTTTGGTTGTTTTTAGTAATATTAATTTACACAATGTTCTATTTTGTGTCTTGTCTGTGCTCCAGCAGCAGCTACCTGCTGAGAAGCAGCAAAGACCACAGGTAGCTCTGGGATCATGTTCACAAGCAGTTTCTAGAACCAGAATCCTAAGCAAAAAGACAAAATAGGTGAATTTGATTCAGTTTGCCCCAACTTCCTCCTGTGGAAACTCCCTTTTCCCACACACATTTTGTGACTTTTCAGAGCCTCTGCCTTGTCCCAGTAATTAATTGTTCCATGTTCCAAAAATTACTACCTTTTCCTTTTCCTATTTGTATCTCTTTAACCCTTTTTCTTCTTCTTTCCACTTCAAACCCAGCCCCAACCTTCACTTTGATTTACAAACTGCTTCCAAAGATCTAAGCTTATAATCATCACACCAGTCAAAGTGTGTGTGTTTGTGTGTGTGTGTGTGTGTGTGTGTATGTGTGTATTGTCATTATATGTGCCTGCCTTCTCTACCACCTCCCAGCCACCTCTTACCCTTGCCACACCAGACACTCTGAAGTGGAACCAGGGGCCCATTTAGAGCCTTTTTTTTTTTTCTTTTTTTCTTTTTTTGGGTGGGGAGAAGATGCCTCTCTTCAAAAAACTGGTGGAATTAATAAAATGTATCATGAGCTTGCATTTCTCTTTAAGTACCCTTCTCCCATCTTTACCTACTACTTTGGAATTTCTTTTACTACTGTTGAATATAAGTATCTCTTCTCTAGTGTGTGAAGAGCAGTGTTCATTCTTTTAAACATGTCATATTTAAACGCTTCTTTTAAATGAGAAACAGAAGGACCATATCTTGTTTCCAGTCCTATTTGCCATTTTTCATAGAGTTGATGTGAATAATAATTATTTTTAATAGTGACAACTAAAATGCAACTGGTTTATCTTATCGGCTCTTCTAAAATTATGATCTAGTGTGCATTTATTTAACTTAAAGGGGGAAAAGTGATGGAAGGTACTTATATTTGCACAAGAAGTTTGCCAATGAAGCTTTAATGTTTTGCAAGACTCATCAGAAAGTCATATTAAACTATTAAGTCCTAACTTGTCTTAAAATAATTTGGAAAATATAGAGATTTGAAATAATAAAAAATCCTACCAGTAATGGATATTTTAAAACATATCTATCTATCTATCTGTCTACCTATCATCCATCTATCTATCTATCTATCTCATCTATCATTTACTATCACAGCTCAGTGTGTTCCTTGCTTGGCTTAGTGACAATACCTTATAAGCATCCAAGAATAAATATCTAATGCCAAGATTTTTTAAGAGTAGAAGGGTTGAGAAACCACTGGGACAGAAACAGTAATGATCAAATTTTCCAAGTATTTTTTACATGTTGGAGATGGGGGAATTGGAAAATATTTTTGAGGAACTCTCCTGTAAGCCTATAGGTGACAGAAAAATCAGTCTGTACTTTGTAAAGTGAAAGATAATTTTCACCCCCTATTTAGGAAAGAATTTTAAATGATGTGGGGATATTTAACAAGATCCAATAACACTATTTCCTGAATTAAAATTGTTAGTTGTATTAAATATTAAAGTTTCATTGCTTGATGATTTCTTATGAATCTAATAACCTAAAAGCAAAGTTAAAGAAATGAAAATCTCTCCTCTTTTGTTCCATCATTTAAGAGTATACTGTGTGAAGTCTTGATTTCCAGGGAACATAAACATAACTTGTCACACTACATTCTCAAGAGCTATTTGAGGAAAGATTTGTCTTATATTTTGATAAGGAAACAGGCCCCAAAACTCATTTAAAAAATTAATGCAAAAATCATTTTCTGAGATGGTTATCTTCAGGTCTTTATGGTAATAGCAATAACTGCCTTCCTTGTAGAGGCCATTACTGTTTCTAATTTGCAACAAAATTATTTGTGTACAGTCACCAAGGTTGGTGTCATATCTTTGATGTTAAAACCGCCCAGATCTTTGCCTTAAAATCACACTAATTACCTGGAGGTTTCTGTAAGATAAAATGTAAGTGTAATATCCCTGCCACTGATTTTTCCCCAAGGGAAAACCAAACATTGAAGAGGTCATGAATTGTAAGGCATGTCAAAGAAATTTCAATCTTCTTATTGAGGGAAAAGAGGGATCTTCTCTAATCTCAAATTCCAAATATTTGTGCATGTCATGAGATAAGTGTTTCCTATTTCTAGTAGCCATAGTCCTGGAAAGTTAAGCCTGGAAAAGCAGATTCAGAACTGGGAACATTGCCCTGTCACAGCTTGTCTGAGGGATACTCTTGTGCTCTGTTTTTCCTGTGGAAGCTGTTGGCAAGAATGAAGATTTCTGGGATTGGGAATGGTTGGGTACCTATCTATAGTTTGCAACTCAGTTGGAAGGAGTGGATGCCCTTGCTGGCCTTTTGGGGGTTATGTTCTCCTTTTTCTTACTTACCTCTTAAGTTTAGTGACTATGGGATTGTCAATCATATGTAGTCACTGAATACTGCACGTTATTGTTCCCTGTAAATAGCTGTATCTATAGATTCTTGGTCCGTTTGTGTCATAGGTGAATGTTGTTTCGAGTGCAAAATAGCTCAGTGATTTATTAATTTTTTTTTTTTTGTCTGGAGGGATGCCATGCTTTACTTCAGAGTTGGTCATATTGCCAAAGTATAGTTTTTGTGTATGTGTGTTTTTAAAGCACTTTAGCTTGTTTTTTTTTTATTTTCTTTAAAAAGGTGTTATTTGGTTTGTTAAAAATATAGATATAGTTAATTATCTTATAGAATATATGTCTTTTTCTTTCAGTATTTAATCAATCATGCTCTTTGGCTTTGATGAAGCTTTCAATTTGGAGAACAGTAGAGGTTGTCTTTGTTGTTTTCAGTACCAACAAATGGTTGATTTGAGGCAAAGAGAACATAGTTTTAAAAAGAAAATAAATCTAGGATTTGCTTAATAATTTGCCCTTTGCAGCAACGGAATCTTATCTGACCACCCACATTCATCTGGCTGCTGACGAGGTTCTTGCTTCAATTGCAGAAGCTATTTTTGTACCTTTTGTGTCTTTTGAGGAACCAAGTGGGCCTACTTGCTTATAATGATTCACATCTCAAAGTGCACAGGGGGTCCTGAAGTGCTACTGTGGTGGTGTGGAAAGGGGGGAAGTTAAAGCAAACTACTTCCTTTGAGCACTTTGAATGCTCACATGAAGTGGGACTGGATTAAGGGACATTTTGCCATGTCTTGAATCTTTAGTCCTTCCTACAATACTCTAACTGGTCTGGAAGAAAAAGCAATATTAAAAAATAAAAGGGGAACAAATATACAATAACCATCTAAGAATAGTATAATAATATTTTTATATGGGCCTTTTGTATGGGGCGGTAAACCGTCTTAAGATGGTTGATTGATTCATCTACTTGGATTAAGTAGTTTGACTGACTTTGCATGCATTTCTTTGGATTAAAGTTGGGTAAATATTAATTCTAAGTATGAGAATGTCCCTTCCTTTATTTCTTGTTAAACCTCAGGATTTTAGTTTGGTTGGTTTTGGCTTCCTATTTCAGAAATTAATTGCAATGTTATGTTCTGGGCTAAAATTAATTTCTGAAATAGTTAACCCAGAACATAACATTGCTGAAATAAACTATAGAAAAGAATTCGCGACGAGATTATCTGAGACTTCATCCTTTGGAGTTTATTTGCTGATATACCACAATAAGTTTTATAAGACTCTCAGTTTGAAGGCAGGACTGTGTCATACACAGCCAAGGCATAACTTCTAGTTCCAATATGTTAAGATATATCCCTACCATTATTTTCCTAATTGCCCCCACTTTTGCTGGTATAGGCAATTCTCTTGAATACAAGTACTTGTTCAAAAGATTTTAACTATGTTAAAAGAGAGGAAACTTTTTTCTTCAGAAAAAAAAATGTCTTCTTGAGAGATCCTCTTCCAAATTTTTTTTCCTCAAAGAAAGCAGTTTCTGTGAATGAAGAAAGCATGCCTCTTAAATTGACTACAAGTGCCATCATTTAAAAAATAGTCTTGTTCATTTTTTAGATTCCCCGAAGTTGTGCATGAGTTCCTGTGGGGAGAGTCGGCCTCGTGGAAGGCATCGATGGTTGTGATGCCGTCTTTTGATATGTGGATAACAGGTTAATAACTACAATTTATTACTTTATTCTAATTGTTTTCATATTTAACTTGAAAAGCAATTTTGGCCTACCATGTACCCATATGTAAACCAACTTCCTCATTAAATCGGGGAGGAAACAATGTATATGCCCTCTCCAGAAAAAGGGGTTGTGAAGGTTTTGTTTTGTTTTGCAAACCAGTTGCAATGATAATTCCCCGTAGTTGAGATAATCTCATTTAAGAGAATTTCTTTCTGGCAAGGTTTATTTTCATGTAAAATTCTACTTAGTAAATCCTAATTATTTTGGCTCTACAATGGGGGAAACAAAATCACAATTGTAAAAAAAACAAAAACAAAAAACAAAACAAAACAAAAAACCCTGCAAAAAACTTTTAGAACAAGATATTGAAAGAAGCAGCCTGCAGTCAAAATAAGCCATAAATACCTTGACTAAATATGCAAACTATACAAACATCTGCAATCATGCCCTCAGTGTAGCCAGTGTGGAAAAATACACAGTTTAGTTTTCCATTAGGTTTTAAATATCAAATTGGATTTTAACATATGTCAAATTAGAGGGTAATCATCAAAATATTTTTACTTTTTTCTAAAAGTTCTCTCAATTGGCAGGGTTTTATATTAATATAGAGTATCCTCCTCATATTGGCAACTTGGCTTATTTTAGGGAGAACTAAGGTTGTTATGGGGACTTTTACTAATAAAAGAAGCATTTATAATGAATTTGGCTCTCAGAATGGTGCCTTTTTTTTTAATCATCCTGTGGAAATAAGTCTGTATTCAGCTGGATTCTGGCAATGGTCACAGTTTTTTTGTAGATCCTTTTTCCCCTTATCCAGTCCTCCTATGTGGTATTGATTTGTGAGACCATCATTGTGCCCTGAGATGCTCATATATTTCTTAAAATATTTGGTAATTGATCTCTAGCATTTTAAAAGCAAATATATGGAAACAGCCTCCAAAGTTTTATTCAGTAATTGCTATATTAAGATGTGCATACTTGTTTACAAGTATAATACCCCCCTAATTCTCAAAAAAAGGCCAAATGACCACTTTGATTTTTAAAAATGTTTAATACTAAAATTTTGGAAGTAGAGAGGTAGTCTCTGTTACCAATCATTTTATACCATTATTATTTAGGATGTTATTATGTGATGCACACTTGACTTTTGCCACCACGCAAGTAATGATTAATTTCCTGAGGTAAAGATTTTTTCTAAGATAGTGTTTTTCTAAGCAAAAGATCCCAGATTGACAACTCTGGATACTGTAAGCCTTTATTCATCTGCAGAGCAAGCCTGCCTTCCTGCCAATCCCACCCAGCTGTTATCCTGAAGAGACCTCTGTTGAGGTCTATACGGGAGGCTGTTTCTGTGCCTTCCTTTTCAAGGCCTGTCTGAGGAAATTATTTAACTGGGTGCCAAATTTATTTGAGTGGGACTGTGAAGAGTGGCCAAGGGAGAGGGCACACTTTTAAAAAAATGGCAACTCTTCCATGTAATAGCCATGCAGAGGATAATATCTTTTTCAACACTGTCCCCCTCTGAAAAATGTGCCTAAGCTGCCAGGCAGTGCCTGTCTTTACCGCCTGAAGGGTTTCTACCGGCTGGAGCACCATCCACAGGAAACCCCAGAGTCATATTCTCCAATGAAATATCTCACTCCTTTCGTAGAGCTCAAAGACATTGGGAAAATTTCAAATGTGAATGCGAAATTGTGTTTGGAATATCTCTCCTTTGTTGGCAATGGGTGCCAAAAATGACTCTGCGTGGGTTTGCTTACCATAAAAAGAAATCTCACAGAATGAAATAACCGGCTGGTTGTTATTTTTTTTTTTTTTCTCCCCATATGAGGATTGCTCTAATATTACATTTTTTGAACATATCAATTGATTGGGAAAACTGGAAATTTAACTTTTAGCATACATTTAGGAATATGGAAAATGAGACATAGCTTCGCAATAGAGAGGTGATGTTATAGCTGTAATTAACCACATAACTATGGATTTCATAGTGCCAAATAGATGTTTATTGAGAAAATGTAAGTAAAGCTGCAGGTACATACAAGGGCACTTTTGATGGGTCATAATAATATTATTACCGTTTCCCTATTAATAAGCATTTTCATACATTTAAACAATAAGACATAAGCTCAGGAATTTACCATTGTTGGTAGTTAGATTGCTCAGTAAAAGTAACACCTAACAAAAAAAGATGAATGTCATCATCTCATCTTGGATTCAACTTTGAAAGCCTTGAGATTAAAAGTGAATTCTTCCCCGGATTGGAAGTTGAGGAGAGCAGCAAAGAGACTTTGGAACATTCCCAAATCCTGTTTGGTTTTAAAAAGACAAATATGCTATGCCCAGTAATAGATCTATGGTACATACAATTTACATGGAAAATTCTTTCCCATTTCCAAGATAAAACAACTGTAGACAAGAGATTAATAAAAAGAGTCACACTTTTAATGGTTTAAGAATATGATCAGTATATTCCTCTAAGGACCCATCACTCATGTTTTCTCCCTTCTATTTGTCTCCATATGCCTTAGAAACTGCGAGAAGGAAACTGATTTTATGGATAGCAGTTATTTGAAGGCTCTCCAAGGCTGGTGTTGAAGGGAAATGCTATATTCTCAGCTATGTTTAAAATCTAATGTAAAAGGTACATGTGAAATAGGAGTAGTTCCCAATTCCCTCGTGATATTCTTAAGCTTTTCACTGCAGTGAAAAATGAGATGTTGAATTTTAGAGGAAAGTAGACCAGAGGGATCCCCAGTCCTGCTGAGACCTCTAGTTCAGACACAGGCAGAAGCTCTTCCTGTATGACCTGGAGTAGGGAACGTGGTTCAGATGATCA
Source organism: Lutra lutra (assembly GCF_902655055.1). Classification (NCBI taxonomy): domain Eukaryota; kingdom Metazoa; phylum Chordata; class Mammalia; order Carnivora; family Mustelidae; genus Lutra; species Lutra lutra. The sequence goes on along the minus strand of NC_062283.1, from coordinate 93,459,091 downwards.
TCCAGTTTCGAGATAACATGGTTGGACATTTTAGGTAGGCTTGTCTTTAGAAATTTAAAAGAGAGTGGTCTCCCTGACAGAAGCTATTTGCATAACTGTATTGTACTGTCAATGTATTTTTTGACTGGGATCAAAGTTTTGAATTTTAAAGTTTTCTGGATAATAAATGCTATTGGAATATAGGATGGTCCCATGTGATATCAGCAAAATCGATTTTTTAAATAAAATAGTAGATTTTGACTTTTCCTGATTAGGCTCTTTTCCTAAAATTTAAGTTCCACAATTAACTAAACTTTCTAGGTAATTTTTGTTCTGACCATGAAATACCGGCTTTTGAATCTTTGGTATGTCACTTTTCTTCATCTTCTGGTTCATTCTTTAATAGCAAAATAGTACTGCCTTTGTGTGATTTTAATTTGTGCATCTCCTTTTTTGTAATATGTTCTTAGTGAATAAGAATTGTGTATGTGTTGTTTAGGGTATAATGGTTTTAATTTACTACTGTATACCACAGAAATTAAATCTGTGTGATTTATAAAGATATTACCTCATTACTAAATAAAACATTTTACTCTATTTAATTATTAAATGTATTATTCCAATCCTATTTTTCCAAAAAAATTTATGTAATTGCTTAATTTGAAGTCAGTGTTTTAAAGCAAAATTTTATATTATTCTGGGCAAACCAATGACTGGGAAGTGACCATATGCCTAATTTTCACTTGTGAGCTTCTTACTTTCCTTAAAAAGGAGTGCTTTTCAAAGCACTTCAATTGTCTGTCGTAATAACTTCTCATGTTCTCACAAGAAGCTGTCCTCATGATACTGTTCTTAATACTTTATATTTTGACAATATATACAAATTGTAAATTGTACAAAAATTTACTCATTTTGAACATTATTTAAATTATGGATTTGTGTGATTTCTAGGAAGTGGCATTTTGAGGCCACTTTCTATAGTACAACCATGCAAAACTCATATATTCTTCCAGGACTATGAACAATTTAAGGTCTGGAAATATTGAAATCCAAGGGACAATATTTAGAAGAAAGTGTTATTGAATATGTATTATTTTAAGTTACGATAAAACTTACTAGCCTAAGTGGATGGGAGAGATGAGACCTTATAGGCTTGGAGGTGAGCCAAACTTGGGTTTGACTCTGGTTCTGACAGTCAACTTCCCTAAGGAGATTGATCCTCCCTAAGGATCGTGATTCTGTCAAATAGGTATAATAACACTTATCACATAGGGTTGTCATGAAGAGCCAATAAGGTAACACATAGGTAGCTCTGTACCAGTATCTGGCATGTGGTAAATGCCATATCATTATCATTGATATTACTTATTAATGATAAGCATTATCATTGTTATTACTTGCAAAAGAGCTGCATATACAGGTCAAAGTCATGTAAAATATTACATATGAAAAGTAACTTAGAAATTACTCAGTTCAAGCTCTACCTCCTAGTTAAGGAAAGGCTCACAAATGTGTCTGTTGAGTTGAAAATACACTGTGCTTTCCATTTAGAGGGTACTATTCACCATTAAAAGTCTAATGGTGGTTGTGTTTACATAAACCTTAAATATTTAGTTAATTAGAGAAAAAATTCAGTCAATTTGGGTTCGACATTGCATATTCTTGTTAGCACGGTTGCTCTGACTGAAGTAAATTTGCATTGCAGTATTATAGGGCCATTACTTCTCTTTCAGTTTTTGTCTTATTACCTATAAAAGTATGCAGAAGATCGGTGTGAGGAAAAATTCAATCTAATAGTAAAACTTTCCAGCAAACCGAAGTTAATATGCATATTGTTTAGTTTTTCCATCTACTGCTTTACAAATCTCTGGCTCTTAGCAGAAGGAACTTTTGATTACAGATGTCTTGTTACAAATATCTGGGGGCTACTTATTCCTCACCCAAAAGACTTATTGTTCCTTTGACTCAGGTCATGATCTGAGGGTTGTGAGATCAAGCCCAGATTTGGGCTTGTGCTGAGCAGGGCGTGTGTTTGAGATTCTCTCTGTCCCTCTGCCCCACCCCATCCCCCTGCTTATGATCTCTCTCTCAACCTAAAAAAAAAAAAAAAGAAAAAGAAAAGAAAAGAAAAAGAAACAGAAAGAAAAAATTACAAAAAACCTTAAGGTAAAAAGTAGTGAAAGATAAGAAAGGGGCATGTGCCCCTTCTTCTGACTCCCTGATTCTACTTCGCAGTTTAATTTAATGAGAGTTAAAAGCCATTTGGCATCCCTGTAGATTACATGTTTTTCTTAAATGCATCCTAGGGTGCAGTGAGTTTTTTGTTGTTATTTTTAACATTCAATATTACTATCTTCTGGATGAGTTCCTATATGGGTACTTATTGCCGTACTTTATTTTTTTAAATGGCTGAGTTTATGATGGAGTCATATTTTTTTTTAAAGATTTTATTTGTTTATTTGACAGACAGAGAGATCACAAGTAGGCAGAGAAGCAGGCAGAGAGAGAGGGGGAAGCAGGCTCCCCACCGAGCAGAGAGCCCGATGCGGGGCTCGATCCAGGACCCTGAGATCATGACCTGAGCAGAAGGTAGAGGCTTAACCCACTGAGCCACCTAGGCGCCCCTGACGGAGTCATATTTTAATTTAAGCTGTCCTTGTATGCATGTCTTTGTGCACTTGTGCAGGTACCTCTGTAAGGATAAATTTCCAACAGTGGAATTTCTGGGCCAAAGACTATGTGCTTTCTTACTTTGTAAGCACTGCCACACTGTCTATCAGGGAAGCATCTCAGTTTTCATCATAATTGATAGAGTTGAACACTGAAATTCTCAGAATCCTCTGGGTATGACAATGCCATTCACTTATGGAAGATGACTATTCACTTAAAATCTAATTATTTCTAAGTTGTTAAGTTTCCCTGAGCCATTCACAGCCATCTGGAGAATTCCTTGATTTGTTGTGATATAAATTTAAATGTGCAAATCTATAGGTTCAATAAAAACCCTCCACTATTCTCAAGTTTTAATATTTAAGGAATTAGGGGCACCTGGGTGGCTTAGTCAGTTAAGTGCTTGACTTCAGCTCAGGTCCTGATCTCAGAATCCCGGGATCCTGCCCCGTGTGGGGCTCCCTGCTCACTGGGGAGTCTGCTTGTCCCTCTCCCTCCGCCTATTCCCACCCCCATTTATGCTGTCTGCCTCTCAAATAAATAAATAAATAAATAAAATCATTAAAAAATATTTAACTAATTAGAACCAGGCTACTTGTGTCAAAAAACTAAGATGTTTTGATATAATAATCTTATATATTAGAAAATGCTACTAAATTTTTAATAATTTTTTCCCTCTCAGTTGTTTTTGGACACAGGGTTAATATAAAGTTTACTGCTTTAGCAGAGTATATTCAGAGCAGTCACTGGTTAATCTTTTTTTTCTTTAGGGCACATTACATAAACTGACCTTTATATATAGCAATGTTGTGGTTTCATGGAACAATTTTTCCTAACTGCATTTATTTTCTACCCAGGAAGCGTCAAGACAATCATGTCCATGAGAATGCTAAACCATTCAGGTAATCATAACATTTTCAAACTATCCCAAAAATGTGTTTTGTTTTTCAATTTTTATGAAGATATTATAATTGTTTACTTTCCTGCCTTTTCCTAAGTTCTGGGACAATCTTTAATTCTTATAGCCTTAGCTAGCTCTGCTGATCACCGGTTTTAATCTATAAAATATATCTGTATTGTATGTTAATATAAATATAGATATATATGATATATTTAAATATTTGAAATATATTTTGCATGTATTTGTTTTATTATACATATATTAATCTAAAAAATGTCCATATAGAGAAATATGTAGTACACTTAAGTATGCAACTTATACAACTTGGTCAGAAATAGCTCTAAATTTATTTTAATGAAGGCTTTAAAAAATGTTATGATTACATAAATGATGTCGATCAAAAGCTTTCTTTTAAATACTTTTCTAACCGAAACTAAGGAGTATATAAAAGGATGACCAAAATTAAAGCACTGAAGAAATTTATGCTTATGACTTAATACCATGTTTGAAATTAATATCTTTTAATTGTGGAACTAATGTAACAGCTATAAAAAGCATTCCTTGGAAGGGTGCCTGGGTGGCAGAGTCCGTTGAGCCTCTGACTCTTGGTTTTATCTCAAATTGCCATCTCAGGGTCCTGATATCAAGTCCCACTGCGCTCATGTGGTGTCTGCTTCATATTCTCTCTCCCTTTCCATCTGCCCCTCCTGTTCATGCTCTCTCTCTCCCTAAAGTAAATAAATAAAATCTTTTTGTTTTTTAAAGTATTCCTTAGAGTAAAAATCATTTTCAATTTATCCAATGTCAGCCTGGCTATTTGGGATTGTTTCGGGTTTCTAACTAGATAACTGTTATGATGATCTATTTGTGTTTCTTTTTCTTTCAGATCATTTTATCTTAGTGAAACTGGCAGTTGAACTTTGCTCTAGTTGATGGGCAAAATTTCTCCCAGGCTCTTCATCCCAATTTCATGCTAGTTGAAAATATTCAAATGCCATAAGAAATCTTTATAGATTTGCACTTAGCTTTTGGATGGACATTTCTGCAATGGAGAGAACTGTGTTATAGCCCTGGTCCAAGGAAATTACCATCGAATGCCCATAAGACTACGGGGTGGGTGTGGAAGTTTCCAAAGAGAAGGAGCACTCAGTAAGTCTGCAGACACCCTGCAACATGGAAGTAAACAAGCTCTGAAAAGCACAGCTTGGAAGACACTGCATGAGTCTGCATGGCTTTCAAGTGAACTAGCACTGAAGACCTTGTAACAAAATGGACACCGGGGACACAGCTCTAGGACAAAAAGCTACCTCACGGTCTGGAGAAACTGATAAGGCTTCAGGTAGATGGAGACAGGAACAATCAGCTGTTATTAAGATGAGCACTTTTGGCAGTCAAGAAGGACAGCGGCAACCACAAATAGATCCTGAGCAAATAGGAGACACAGCATCAGCACAACTTTTTGGTTCTGGGAAACTGGCCTCACCTAGCGACGTGGCACAGCAAGTCACAGAGAAGCAATACCCACCGCACCGTCCAAGTCCTTACTCATGCCAACATTCACTCTCTTTCCCTCAGCACTCATTGCCACAGGGGGTCATGCACAGCAACAAGCCACATCAGAGCCTCGAAGGCCCTCCGTGGCTTTTCCCTGGCCCTTTGCCATCTGTTGCCTCTGAGGACTTATTTTCTTTTCCTATACACGGCCACGGTGGTGGTTACCCTAGAAAAAAGATTTCAAGTCTGAACCCTGCTTATAGCCAATACTCTCAGAAAAGTATTGAACAGTCAGAAGATGCTCACAAGAAGGAGCACAAACCCAAAAAGCCCGGCAAATACATTTGCCCCTACTGCAGCAGGGCATGTGCCAAACCAAGCGTACTGAAAAAACATATCAGGTCCCATACTGGTGAGCGGCCATATCCATGTATACCTTGTGGTTTCTCGTTCAAGACAAAGAGCAATTTGTATAAGCACAGGAAGTCACATGCCCATGCAATTAAGGCAGGATTAGTCCCTTTCACAGAGTCAGCTGTATCTAAATTGGACCTAGAGGCTGGTTTTATTGATGTAGAAGCAGAAATACATTCAGACGGTGAGCAGAGTACAGACACGGATGAGGAGAGCTCTTTATTTGTTGAGGCTTCTGAGAAAATGAGTCCTGGCCCACCGATCCCACTGGATATTGCCAGCAGAGGGGGCTATCATGGGTCACTGGAAGAATCACTGGGAGGGCCCATGAAAGTGCCCATTTTGATTATCCCCAAAAGTGGGATTCCTTTACCTAGTGAAAGCTCTCAGTATATAGGCTCTGATATGCTACCAAACCCCTCTCTAAATACTAAGCCTGATGATTCTCACACAGTGAAACAGAAACTTGCACTAAGACTGTCAGAGAAAAAAGGACAAGATTCTGAGCCATCTCTTAACCTTCTGAGCCCGCACAGTAAAGGAAGTACTGACTCCGGTTACTTTTCTCGCTCAGAAAGTGCAGAGCAGCAAATAAGTCCTCCAAACACAAATGCAAAGTCTTATGAAGAAATCATCTTTGGAAAATACTGTCGGCTTAGTCCCAGAAATACACTCAGTGTTACAACCGCAAGTCAGGAGCGTGCCACAATGGGGAGAAAGGGCATGATGGAGTCATTACCTCACGTAAACACCAGGTTAGATGTCAAGATGTTTGAAGATCCTGTCTCACAGCTGATCCCAAGCAAGGGAGAAATCGACCCCAGTCAAACCAGCATGCTGAAATCCATGAAATTCAACAGTGAATCCAGGCAATCCCAGACTATGCCGTCATCTATCAGGAATGAAGGAAAGCTGTTTCCTGCAAATTTCCAAGGCAGCAACCCAATTCTCTTAGAAGCTCCTGTGGACTCTTCACCTCTTATTAGAAGCAACTCGATGCCAACTTCTTCAGCAACTAATCTAAGTATTCCTCCTTCTTTGAGAGGAAGTCACTCATTTGATGAAAGGATGTCTGGTTCCGATGATGTGTTCTATCCAGGGACGGTAGGAATACCCCCTCAGCGCATGTTAAGAAGACAAGCTGCATTTGAACTGCCTTCGGTACAAGAGGGGCACATGGAGGCAGAACACCATGGCAGAATGTCAAAGAGTATCACAGGCTTATCCCTGAAGGAAAAGAAATTAATGTCTGGGGACCGGATGGGCTATGACTATGATGTCTGTCGGAAACCCTACAAGAAGTGGGAAGACTCTGAGACACCAAAGCAAGGCTACAGGGACATTTCCTGCTTCAGCTCTTTAAAACATGGTGGCGAATATTTTATGGATCCCTCGGTGCCATTGCAGGGTGTGCCAACCGTGTTTGGAACTACATGTGAAAATAGAAAACGCCGGAAAGAGAAGAGTGTAGGAGATGAGGAGGACACCCCCATGATTTGCAGCAGCATTGTGAGCACTCCCATGGGCATGATGACTTCAGATTACGACCCCAAGTTGCAGATGCAGGAAGGACTAAGAGGTGGATTCTCCATGTCTGGACACGAAAACCCTTCTCACGGCCACTCTGAGCGCTTTGAGCACTGTCGACCCCAACTCCAATCTGGAAGCCCATCTCTTGGGTCCGAGGAGTCACCCTCAGCCACTGATTCAGACAAGATGTCAGACCTAGTGGGCAGGAAGCCTCCTGGAAATGTGATTTCTGTGATTCAGCACACAAACTCACTGAGCCGACCCAATTCATTCGAAAGGTCTGAGTCAGCTGAACTGGGGGCTAGCGCACAGGATAAAGCCTCTTCGCCTTCTGAGACCTGTGACAGTGAGATTTCTGAAGCCCCGGTGAGTCCAGAGTGGGCTCCACCGGCAGACAGTGCTGAAAGTGGAGGGAAGCCCTCCCCTTCCCAGCATGCTCAGCAGCAGTCCTACCATGCGCAGCCCAGGCTGGTGCGCCAGCACAACATTCAAGTTCCTGAGATTCGAGTGACTGAGGAGCCTGATAAACCAGAGAAGGAGAAAGACACCCAGAGTAAAGAGCCCGATAAGCCTGTGGAGGAGTTCCAGTGGCCCCAGAGAAGCGAGACCCTCTCCCAGCTCCCAGCCGAGAAGTTGCCACCCAAAAAGAAGCGATTGCGCCTTGCCGATATGGAGCACTCTTCAGGGGAATCCAGCTTTGAATCCACAGGCACTGGCCTCTCCCGCAGCCCCAGTCAGGAAAGCAACTTGTCCCATAGCTCCAGTTTTTCCATGTCTTTCGAAAGAGAAGAATCCATTAAGCTTGGCGCACCTCCTAAGCAAGATGAATTTGGGAAGCATTCTGAGTTTTTGACTGTCCCTGCTGGGTCCTACTCATTGTCTGTCCCGGGTCACCACCACCAAAAGGAGATGCGGCGCTGCTCCTCCGAGCAGATGCCTTGTCCTCACCCAACTGAAGTTCCAGAAATCCGAAGCAAATCCTTTGATTATGGGAATCTGTCCCACGCCCCGGTGGCAGGGGCATCGGCTGGCACCACGTTATCTCCGTCGCGGGAGAGGAAGAAATGTTTCTTGGTGCGGCAGGCGTCCTTCAGCGGTTCTCCGGAGATCGCCCAGGGTGAGGCTGGTGCAGATCTGAGTGTGAAGCAGGAGCAGATGGAGCACCTGCACGCTGGCCTCAGGGCCGCCTGGCACCACGCCCCCACCTCTGTGCTGCCTCCTCTCCAGGCAGAGGACCCCGGGAAGCAGGTTGTCGGGCCCTGTGGCCAGCTGAGCTCAGGGCCACTCCACTTGGCCCAGCAGCAGATCGTGCACATGGACAGCCAGGAATCTCTGAGAAATCCCTTGATACAACCAACATCCTACATTGCGAGCAAGCACTTGTCTGAGCAGCCGCACTTATTTCCACATCAAGAGACTATTCCATTTTCTCCCATCCAGAATGCCTTGTTTCAGTTTCAATATCCCACCGTCTGTATGGTTCATTTACCAGCTCAGCAGCCTCCCTGGTGGCAGGCACATTTCCCACATGCCCTCATGCAGCACCCTCAGAAGAGCTGTGGCAAGCCTTCTTTCCAGGCAGAAATCCATCCTGGCTATCCCTTAGAGCATATTACAGAGCACACTGGAAAGAAATCTGCTGATTATGTGCACACGAAAGAGCAGACTTACCCATGTTATTCAGGAACATCAGGGCTACACTCAAAGACCATTCTTCCAAAGTTTCCATCAGACCAGAGCACCAAGTCACCTGATACTCCCTCCGAGCAGGTTCTTCAAGAAGATTTTGCCTCAGCAAATGCCGGGCCTTTACAGTCCTTGCCAGGAACAGTGGTTCCTGTTAGGATCCAGACCCATGTCCCGTCCTATGGGAGTGTCATGTACACAAGCATTTCTCAGATACTTGGGCAGAACAGTCCTGCAATTGTCATATGCAAAGTCGATGAGAATACTACCCAAAGAACACTGGTGACCAATGCGGCCATGCAAGGGATAGGGTTCAACATTGCCCAGATGTTGGGGCAACATGGAGGCTTAGAAAAATACCCCATCTGGAAAGTACCTCAGACCTTACCCCTTGGCTTGGAATCCTCCATCCCCTTATGTTTGCCTTCCACGTCTGACGGTGTGGCCACGCTGGGAGGTAGCAAACGGATGCTTTCTCCAGCCAGCAGCTTAGAACTCTTCATGGAAACAAAGCAGCAGAAAAGGGTCAAAGAAGAAAAGATGTATGGACAGATTGTCGAGGAACTCAGTGCTGTGGAGCTAACCAGCTCAGACATCAAGAAGGATATGTCCCGCCCACAGAAACCCCAGCTGGTTCGACAAGGTTGTGCTTCTGAGCCAAAGGATGGCTTGCAGTCGGGGTCATCTTCCTTCTCCTCACTGTCCCCTTCCTCATCTCAAGACCATCCATCCGCCAGCATGCCTTTGAGGGAGCCATTACCACCCAACTCCAGGGCACCCTCTCTAGGCCAGAAGTCCAGTGGGCCTTCCGAAAGCAGAGAGTCCTCAGATGAACTTGATATTGATGAGACAGCATCTGATATGAGCATGAGCCCACAGAGCTCCTCATTGCCTCCAGGAGACAGTCAGCTTGAAGAGCAAGGAAAGGGCCAGAAGCTGCCTGTTGGCATGCTGGTGCACATGACCTCTGGCCCAAGCAGGAAAATGGCAAACTCAACTCTTCTTTTCACGGATGTGGCAGATTTCCAGCAGATTCTTCAGTTCCCTAGTCTGCGGACAACAACTACTGTGAGTTGGTGCTTCTTGAATTATACAAAACCCAATTACGTGCAACAGGCCACCTTCAAATCCTCGGTTTATGCTTCATGGTGCATTAGTTCCTGTAACCCGAACCCATCAGGATTGAACACCAAGACCACTCTGGCTCTTCTGAGGTCCAAGCAAAAAATCACTGCAGAAATTTATACTCTGGCCGCTATGCACAGACCTGGAACTGGCAAACTTACATCATCAAGTGCTTGGAAGCAGTTTGCTCAGGTAATGGATACCATTTCTAAAAGCCCTGTAGTGTGGATTTGCTTGCTGAGTAGAATACAGAGTGAAGGACGTAAGGTCTAAAACATACAAGTGAAATGAAAGTTAGAGTCGAGGGAGCCCTCCGCGACACTGATTTCCCTTCCCTAGTGAGAGAAGAAGCTACGGACCATGAACTGGGTCTTGGGGACGTCTCTCCTTCATCCAGGTGCCGTGAAATTCTACCACTGGGACCGATTCCTTTGGGTTCTTCTCCTTTCTGGCCTGTTTTAGTGACCCAGCAGATCCAATTTTCTTTTGATATGAGGAATTGAGGGGTTGTGAAGTGTGGATACAGGACGTAGAACTCTGTGAATATGGGAATGGACAGTGACTGGAATGACCCGGGAGGAAGTGTGCATGTGTCAGAACTGAACTCCACAAACTCCAGGGGGCGTGTTCGCATTGACAATACTTTTTACTAAAATTTATTTTCTCTATTTCTCTCCCCAAACTCATTTTTCCAAGAGGTTATCTGATTTGTTCCTACATGAACAATTAATACCTCACACGTAAAATTACAAAAAATACTAAAAGGGACACTTGGAATTTTTACCGAATTATTAACGAAACAAATAGAGTTTAAAAATCTATTTTACTTAATCCGGTTACCATTTCCCTTCAACAATTTTTGAAAATATGTCCTTAATTGATATTGTTTTCATTGGTATTTCTGAATACAGAACATGTTTTCTGTTTTTATTAGTGTTGCACAGAGTAAGTGCCAACAGAGGAGTATTATTTTTTAACAAAATGTTGGATAATTCCGTTAAAAGTGTCATTCTTCTCCGCTTTATCTCTAACATCCCTTATTTCATGTAAATGGGCTGCAACCCTTTAGAATGGAATTTAGGCTAATTTTCAGAGATTAGAGAAGAGCAGAATGTGTGGGCTTCTCTTCTGTCTTAGGGAAACCATTTGAAATGATTCTCTCTTTTGTCCTACAGATGAAACCTGATGCATCCTTCTTATTTGGCAGCAAACTAGAAAGGAAACTAGTTGGAAATATCTTAAAGGAAAGAGGGAAAGGAGATATTCATGGAGATAAAGATATTGGATCTAAACAAACGGAGCCAATCCGAATTAAAATCTTTGAAGGAGGGTAAGGATACATACGTGCATGTGTGAGACATTCAGTTCTAAGTCAGAGAAAATAGTCACGAATGTACACGTGGAAAAAATAGTATCTACTCTGGTTGGAAGTATAACGTGAATTCCTTCTCTATTCACATTTCTGAAGTCTGGCTGGTAATAGATAATGAGTTCATGCCCTTGCTCTCAATGGCTTACTTTCAATGATAATGTCCCTGTTCATAAGATTTGAGCTTTTGCTTTAAAATTTCACACCTCTCATGCACTATGAAATCAACTAAATTGGTAGACTCTTGATGTCATCTAAGCTTGTTCCTTCTTTAATTTTACTTTTATAGTTATTTTTATATGTAATATTAATGGACATATTTTATTGTGTGCTTACAAAAATATAATCATATACACTCATGTATAATTCTAAGAACTAGTTAATTTGATGGTTTATTTTATTGCTTTTATTATTACCTAAAGTCCAGACTTTGTCAGGAATTCACCAGTTCCATCAGTGTCCTGTTTCTGTCCCAGGATCCAAGCCAGGGTACCACACTGCATTTATTTGTCATGCTTTCCCTCTCTCTTCTGGTTTGTGACAGTCTCTTTGTCTTTGGGAATTTCTTTTTAAATGTTGAATCCTGAGTTGTAGAAACACAAGTGATAAGGTCCCAATGACTTTGATATCTATACGGTAAAGAAAAATTACATATATGTGCAACATCTAGTTTTAAATTTCAACAGAAATATATTTTAATTTCAGTCAGTCACATGAGAGAAAATTTAAAAATATTAAAGCATATTAACCACATTTGGGGCATTATGTTGTAATGAGCCTTATCTCTGCAATAGATCTGTAATTTACTTGTTTCCATGAGCATGAATTTATTCTAGTTACATTTGGAAGACATAATAGTGTTATTTATTTGATTATAAAACATTGAATGTTTACTGATAGGAAATATCTGTTTCCCATGTAGATTCACCAGTGTAGAGATGAATTATTAAAGTTGTCTTCCTCTTAGTGTTGGCCCTTTTGGATGTCTAGTATTTTCAACATTGAAACCATAGTTGTATGGAGTCTTGAAACCTGTCTTGATATTTTGTTGACATCCCTCATCTTTTAACACAAATGAGAGAAATATAGATTTTATCTTTCCTCAGAGACTAAGAGGTCCCTGTGACTGAATCAACATGCTTATATTCAGCAGTCTTCATAGCTGTGCACTTGTACTAGATTAGCAGAAACTTTCTTATTACCTTAGGGGAGCCCATCTCCACCAACGAAGGACATAAGTGAAAAAGCATATGTGAATATTTTATTGCTGTGTTTTTATGATCCACAAGGACTGTGCCCTTATATTATTTCTTCCTCCTTTCATTGTCCCGTGGGATGGGCTACATCCCAATCATTTCTTAATCTGTGACCCAACTTCTGCCTGTGCGTGACCAGCTGTTCATTCCAAGCAGTGTGCTATCGCCTCTCATTTTGGTAATTGCAAAAGAATAACTTTAAAAAAGAAGTATTACTGACCAAATTTTTAAGTGGATGTGTGCTTTATGCAATTCCTAGATTTAGTAATTTAATTAAACATAGCTTTTATTTTTTTCAAAATCCATTAATTCTTGTACTAAGTAGATTCATGGGTCTGCAGACCTGTCGAAGGGTAAAATACTTTATTTGCACAAATTTTTCTAATATGCAGCCTTATTTTATACTGAATTTTACTGTTTGCAAGTTAAACAGGTAAGACATTAAAAATAAAACTATGTTACCTGAAGATAAAATGCATTTCCCACCAACTGTGATGATGGGCTACATTAAGTTTAAGGTGTCCTTCTGTGATGAAAATTAGCTTTCTAGAAAATTATTTGTTCCATTCTATATTTCTTAGGTAATATTATCTATTTAGGGGCAGAGAAGAGTGAAATTAAAAGGTGAAAGATATTTTGCAACTTGAAGTTCTTTTGTTACAAACTGCAATGTGAAATAAAATGTGAAGTTTAAGAAAGTTTTGAGAACAAGTTGAAGTTGGAAATTCTTTGTGAAAGGGGAAAGATTTAAAAGGATGAAAAAACATGTAAAATTGACTATTCAGTATTTTTGATATTACTTAATTCCCACCTGGATCTTTTGGTACTGACCAAAATGTAAATAATGTTAAGATTGAACAGCATCCATAACAGAGTTAGTATTTAAATATGTGGTTGGATTTTCTCTCCTAAAAATTCTTCAGTTGTTTGGACAAATGAAGTTGAACTTTTACTCCTGATGACAGATTAGCTACTAGGACAAAATGGAGAAGTGGCAATGCTCTTAGAATGTAAAAAACCAAAAACCAAAACAAAAAAAACCTGTAAATGGAGTGCCTTTAAACTAAATCCGTAGTGAATTAGGGCATTTTATATGTCAGTTTACATTTTGAAGTTATAAAAAGAGCCCCTTGAAAGGAATATTTTTCCAAGAATGACATTAGACCCATAATTCTAGCCTAGCTTTGATTTAAAGATAATGATATTCATTGAATTATTCAATAGAATGCTACTGTACTCTATGATTGATCATGTTTCATTGTAGTCTAAGCAAAATGTGATGGTTGAGCACTGGATAGGTTTCTTTCACGAATTATCACAGTGAATACCTAAGACTTGGTTAACTGATTTGATTAAACTAGATGACCTCAGACATCCTTTCAAGCCTCTCTATTAAATTCTTCTGGAAACAAATGCAAATTTGATTGAAAAATAGAATCTCTAGTTTTTATTATGTAACAGTACTTACCAGAAGCTACTTGAAATTTGGACTCTACTTTAGTGCAAATTCATGGTCCTTGGGAAGAGCGGATCAAATCTGTAGACAACAGTTGGTGAGCTCAGCTCAGCCTGTGTAAGCTAGAAATTTTGGAGACACTCTCATGCCAGGATTGTAAAAATAGAGTAAAAACTTGCAATGAAGAATTCTATTATCAGTTATACTTATTTTAGCAAATTTAGAGGGATGCGTGTGTGTTCTGCATGCACATCTTAGACGATATAATGTTAACGAATGATATACGTTGATTTGAATATGTTGGTATAACTTTTTGGATATTTCTTGTGTGGAGTCTGCACTCGAATCCAAAAGTAGTAAAACACAACTCTGCAACTGTCTGAGATTTATGGAAGCCCATTTGAACATCTATACCCCAAGTCCCTATATCTACACTTAATAGAGGGACCCGATTCCATTTTTGAAGACCATAGAATAATTCTATTTTGCTTTCAATGCCAAATCTATTCTTTAGTGGTTTCAGGCATTTACTGCATAAATTTCATAGGCTTCATAGAAGTAAAGTTGAATAATTGTAAAAGACATTCATAAAAATTTTGTCACTCAAAAAAAAAAAAATGTACCCCTCAAAAGAACAACTTCTGAGTTGATATATAAAACACTGGAAGTATTTGAAAACACATGGCATTCCCCTTTTCTAAACAGGTATAAATCGAATGAAGATTATGTATATGTCAGAGGACGTGGACGCGGAAAGTACATTTGTGAAGAATGTGGGATTCGCTGTAAGAAGCCAAGCATGCTCAAAAAGCATATCCGTACTCACACTGATGTCCGGCCTTACGTATGCAAGTTATGTAACTTTGCCTTCAAAACGAAAGGTACAATTCTTATCTTTTTTAGAGGAAAATTCCTTTTTTTTTTTTTTTTTAATGGCTACCTTGGATTCTGAATACCATTTGATAACTAACTTGCATTGACAGTAAGACGGTTTTGGTTTTGAAATGTATTTTCTCCCTTATGTTAGCAGTCAAAGGATGTCCATGAGACATTAAGGCTCCTTTTATGACTTAAGTAAGAGCTATAGACTTGGGGCCAGGCTAGTTGTTTCCGAAGGAAGTGGCTGAGAATTGCCTGGATTGCTCTTGCTATTACTCTTTGTTGGAAATGTTGTGTGGTCTAGATAATCTTTGCACCGGTACTGAAATACCACCGGGAGACAGTTCATGCAGCGGCATTAGAAAAGCAAGGCAGCAGCTGGGAAGAAAGCATGTGCCCATGGTCAGTTTCAAGATTATAAATAATGTAGAGACCCACAGACTCCCAGGTGGGCCCCTCCATCCACAGTCTCATTAATTATGCATAGAAGTTTGATAGCTTGTGTTCCGTGTATTTATCAGCACAGAGAAAATTTCTTACTCTCAGGCCACAACTGTGAATCTCATAAAACTAGGACCTGCGTTAAAACGATACTCTGTCTTTTACAGGTAGATTTATATGAAAATATTTTATACAAGAAAGTTGCTTTGATTGTATTTCCATCATTTTATAAAATCATGGAAATGTACATACACTCAGTGTTCTCAGATTACAGACAATAGTAACTTAGAGGCTGTTTGAGTTTTGTAGAAGTACGTTCACTGTTTGCTGTAGATGTACTTTAGATCTAATGGATTTTTATCCCCTCACTAACCTCATATGATTTCCTATGTTTTAACTTAAAATTGGCAGGCCCATTATTCTGCTCCCCTACCTGTCAAGAAAAATAAATATCAGATAAGATCATCTTTGGTAGAGAAATTTGTACCTATTTTCTCCCATAGCCAATATCCTAAATTGTCTTATTCAGGTTTGTCAGAAATATAAATGAGTAGACTCTCAATATACCTGTTTCTTCTGTATTAAGAAGTATCTCTGTTATGGGAGGTTTCCTTTGAAGCCTGTAAAGGAGGAGGGAGTGTTCATTTGCATTTCAAAAGAGATAAACATAAGGTCCTTTAAATACCATCCACCTTTGCAGTCAAGCCTTTTATTTAGAACTTCTTCAAGTCTCCCTAGGACATAAGAAAATACAAACTTTGGTTTTATAAACTGCAAATCTGCTAGTCATTACCACTGGTAGATTTTCCCCGGGCATAAGGGTTTGCCGTGGGTATAGCTATGTGAAGAAATGTCATATTTCTAGGCTTTTTAAAATCAAATTAAAAAATAATAATAATAAAAAAAATAAAGACTTAGTTTCTATAACCTTAAAAAAAAACAAATTAAATTTGGCTCCGGATCACTGTCATGGAATTTCAGCAGGAAATAATTTATTCTTGGTCATTATTGGCATTTCCTTGTCACCCTTCAGGAATGTGCAAATGTCTCAGAATCTTAAAATGAGCACAATATCCTGGGAAACCCTCTCAGTTTTCCATAGAAGTGACTGTTGTCCCAAACCATGTCATCTGAGTGCAGATGCTGAGCGCAGTTGTGGAAGGAGCACCTCCTGCAAGCCCGGTGCCTCTCTTTCAGGGCCCTCCCTCCCTCCCTTCCTCCCCTACATCCTCCAGGCTACCCCCCCGCCCCCCCCCCCCCCACTGGAATCCCTTTAGAAGCTCTGGGCTTCAGTCAACCAAAGCCAGGGTGGAGTTATTTCAGAGCCAGATTTCTAACTAAAAACCTACCCTGAAGATGAGAGTCCAAAGCCTGACTGCCTATTGAAATGGAGAAAAAAGAGAAAGAATAAATAGAGGAAGAGAAACATATTAAGATCTAAATAAATTATCTTGACACCTACCTACACACCCATCCACATACACAGGTAACTTGCACCTGTGCAGAAGCCAGTGTTTTCCATTAATATACAGATGTATTAATTAATTTATAGATTTAGGAATCCTTGATGACCTGGCTCTAAAAATTTTTGAGATCTTTAAAACATTTTTAGATAAATAAGAACTGTAGCGGCCTGGAAATATTTGGAATTACCAAAATAGATGGAATATTGCAGAACTTTAAAAACTACTGTCATAAGTTTGCTAACATATACCAGACAGATAGATGGTAAACACTGATAATGATATTCCCTGTAAGTAGTTAGCTAAGTATGTGTATGGATCTTTGAATTTATTTACAAGGTTGGCCTTTGCATAAGTTTGCATAATTTTTTTCTTATGACCAGTGAGGAGCCTGGGAAGTTGATCTAAATTTGATCAGCGCCAGAAGGTCTGGGGTCTCAGGTGTATTGATGAGAATGTTTGATCTGAACCTTCTCTGAGGTGTGTGACCCCGTTTATGTCACCCTGTTTATATCCAGGCCTAGGAGGCTGGCCTGTTGGGGCCAAAGATATTAGATCTCTTCTCAGCCAGGAAAGCCTGGGATTCCCAGTCTTGCTTGGAACATGCTCTTAAAAGGTATGACCCTATTCTACAAGTCTTCTAGAGGGAAGGAAACTTGAAAATGGGCCAAAGTTCTGAGTGGTTCATGTATTCAGGAGCCAGATTGTTCTCATCAAGTTCAAGGCAAGGGGTAGTGGGTAGAAACAAATCTATGTTATCTCAAGATAGTTCATTTCTAATTTGGGAGCAATCATCACATTTTTGTAATGAATTCATTTATCCTTTTTTTGCTTGTGTTTTCTAGGAAACCTAACAAAGCATATGAAGTCTAAAGCACACATGAAGAAATGCTTGGAGTTGGGAGTTTCAATGACATCAGTGGATGATACAGAAAACGAAGAAGCAGGTATTACAAAATTTAGTTGATTGACCTCTTCATTCTTCACACTGGAGCTTTGTGGCTGGGGTGACAAAACAAGTTTGGATATTTTAAAAAACTGATCACATTTCATTTTATTAAATATGAAACATAGTGAAGAAATCTGACATGTTGAATTGCTTACAACCTACTGAGAAGAAAGAAATGCATTTCAATTCTGACTGAAGGGGAAAAAAGGCCTCACTATGAAAATACTTCTTTCTAAAACTGTAAAGGAGATCTAATTATTCTTGTGTTGTGACAGGGATTTAGATTTTATGAAACGTCTGGGGAAATTTGAAAAACAATTTTAATGTGCCATTATTCCTATTAAGAGGGAAAAAAAATCCATCATTAACCTGAATAAGAAAACTTGAGGTCCAGTCAGACTTTCTGAGATATATCACTTATATATAAGTTTATACCTATAGAGACATATTGTTGCTTTCCTTTTCTTCTAGCCTCATTATTAACAGCATTATCCATATCCACTTGTTGAGTGTTTTTTCTGGGTCATGTGACATTTGAGACATAAGGTCCTACTCTAGAGTTCTTTTGTTGGATGGGGATGAATCAGATTAGTCATAAAAGGATAAGAACCAGTGTAAGGTCTCCCAGCTAAGTTCCTAGTGAGTGTGATAGGAGTTTAGAGATGAAACTATATCTAGGGGCTTCAGGGCTGGAAGGGAGATTTTGGAAAGAGATGGCATCCAAATTAGCTCCCATCCTTGACGTTTGGACCTTGATCTTCACAGTCTGTTCAATTGTTTCAGAAACAATGGAAGATTTGCACAAAGCAGCTGAGAAGCATAGCATGTCCAGCATTTCAACTGATCATCAGTTCTCAGATGCCGAAGAATCAGATGGTGAGGATGGAGATGATAATGATGAAGATGATGAAGATGACGATGACTTTGATGATCAGGGAGATTTGACGCCGAAAACAAGATCAAGAAGCACCAGTCCTCAGCCTCCTAGATTCTCATCCTTGCCTGTGAATGTTGGCGCTGTGCCTCATGGGGTTCCTTCAGATAGTTCCTTGGGGCATTCTTCATTGATCAGCTATTTGGTTACTTTGCCAAGTATTCAGGTTACTCAGCTGATGACACCAAGTGACTCATGCGAAGATACTCAGATGACAGAATACCAGAGGTTATTCCAGAGCAAAAGTACAGACTCGGAACCGGACAAAGACAGGTTGGACATCCCAAGTTGTGCGGATGAAGAGTACATGCTGTCTTCAGAGCCCAGCTCCTCTCCGAGGGACTTCTCACCCTCAAGCCACCATTCCTCACCAGGATATGACTCTTCACCCCGTCGAGATAATTCACCAAAGAGGTATCTGATACCCAAAGGAGATTTATCACCTAGAAGACATTTATCACCTAGGAGAGATCTGTCACCCATGAGACATCTTTCACCAAGAAAGGAAGCTGCATTGAGAAGAGAGATGTCACAAAGAGATGTTTCACCAAGAAGGCATCTGTCCCCAAGGAGGCCAGTATCACCTGGGAAAGATATCACGGCAAGAAGAGACTTCTCTCCCAGAAGAGAGAGAAGATACATGACCACCATAAGAGCACCATCTCCCAGAAGGGCTTTATACCATAACCCACCATTGTCCATGGGGCAGTATTTGCAAGCAGAACCAATTGTATTGGGGCCTCCTGTAAGTATGATTAGTTTTCTCTTTCTAATGTGAAAGCCAAAGTGTGTTGATAACACACTTAGGTGAAATTTGTTATAACATGGGTATCTCTCATGGGGAACAGTGAACTTGGTTACTGAAAATAGCAGGGGACATTTTCTTACATGCTGTTGTTAGTAACACGACTATGGCATTACCCCAAGTGTAGTATTGCATCAGAGCAGTAGTGCATTTCCAGCTGGGACCAGGTGAGGCACGCTACATGCTTTCTAAGCTTCACTAACTATGGACATGAACTGAAACCTTTACATGAGTAGGAAAGGTGAAGTCTTTGGAATGACAGAACTGTATAGACAGACACTGTCAGGGCCACTGGGGTCTCAGTTATAGAACTTTGCCAAGTCAGGATTAGGCATTAGCATTGATTTTCAATACTTTTTTTTTTTTTTTTAATAAACTCATGACCTTGCTCACAGTGAGCGATCATGTGAAACCAGTGAGTGACTAGGAGAGGAGAGTGACCCCCGTGGTATGTTGTGAGTCAAAGGCATGAACCTCTCTGCTTTTCATGTCATTACTACCACCTCCTGCTCAGTGAGAGTCACTCCAAGTGCACTGCTCAGTGAGGTGGTGGGCCCAAAGTTGGGACATCTCAGGGAGAAAGTTCCAGAGATTTCTAGGGTATGCCCTCATTATAAACGTAGATAACAACAGTTAACAGTCATGGATTAAATATAGGCAGTGGGTCTAATGCAAATCTATAAAAAAAGCATCTGCCCTGCCTCATTCCATAGGATGGCAGACCTTGATGTTTCTTTCAGTGTGTATAGGATTTAAAAAAATGAATGAAGCAGACACTTAGCATAGACAGATGAATGACTTTTGAGTTTCTTTGCTTTAAATGTGTTTTTGTTTCCTGGAGTCTCCTTTTTGCTGTTCTTTCTTTGTTCTGGGTTTCTGTTGTGTGGCTCAATACCTCCTTCCAGCCAAAGGCACTACCCATTTCCAGCTCCGTCCTGGTGGCCAGGCTCCTTCCTCTCATTGCCTTTTCACTACCTTGGGTCATGAGCTGAGTTTATCATTTTTAAACTTCAGGAAAGTTCCCTGCTGAAATTCACTCCCTGGCCCCGAACATCATCTTTTTACAAGTTGGTACCAATTTAGGCTTTGTGATACAATTACAGCAGAAACATGCACGCAGTCAGGACATGATTTGTTTGCCAAGATAATGAATTAGTAAGCTAAGAAAAAGAGGTACATTCCCACAGGTTTTTGTGTCTTGGTGGTGTTAAGTAGAAAAGAGAGATCTTCTGAAGTTTATGCCACTACAGTGTAAGTAGAGAGTCGTAAATCTGCAAAAAGCCTGTGTGTTGAGGCTCTCCTGTTCTGGCTGTGGCCGGGTGGACTGAGACTGAGTTATCTGTGAGATGCTTGGACATCTTCAGTCAATTGCAGTCACAAAAATATAAGCCTTTGATGCCAGTACACTATTGTTATTAAAAACTAATAGCCACTCACAGTCAATTTAGGCAAAGGAATTGAATAAGGGGACTAAGGAAGTTCACCGAATTTTTGGATATATGACCATAAAGTTGTTGGAAAGAAATTGGTTTTATTAATCACTGAGTTTGCAGCCAGTTTTTTTTTTTTTTTAATACCAGTTCACCTGGATGCTTAACACAATGATTAAACTTTACTATTGATGAAAGCCAACTATAGAGCCATTGGTCTATTACCCAGTTAAATTATCTTTAGAAAATGTATAGCCTGCTGCTTCATTCATGTGATAAGAGGGAATAGATCTGGGAATGTTCCCTGAAGAAGGGGCAGTTGGTCCAAAGCACTTCCCATTTAATGTTTTTTCACATCATTTTTGAGGGGCAGAGAAGGAGTTAATCTTTCTGTGATGTTGCCAGGGCAAAACAGAAGTGACAGTACTATGGGAAGCGTTTCTCATGATTGCTGTATTGGAGGAGTGCTGTACCCTCTCTGAATAATGTATGAAAATATTAAATTAGAATAACACTAAAAATAAACCTTTTTGATAAAAATACTTTTAGTAATTCCTTGTCTTGTTGCTTGATATGGGCCAAGTGGTCATAGGCCAGTGACTGTGGCATGAAAGGATCTTCTAGGCTAACATGACACACTTATCCTCTGGATCAGCCTGGAGTGCTAGTTTCCAGGGAGCAGGTTTGGAGGAGACGATACTGAACCACTGGGATCATAGTGCTCTACTGTTTCTGTCCTAATGCGCTGTGGTTAATTTTAATATAGATAGATGATGATAGACAGACAGATAGATAGATAGATAGATAGATAAAAGGAAGGAAGAAGCAAGGAAGCAAGAAAGGGTGGGGGGGAAGGTCTTTCATTCCTCAGTATTTTTTGAGGGTCTAATACATGTGGCTCAAGGATGGTGATGAAAAAATGTTAAAGATTTCTGGCCTCAACTTTTTTTAAATTTTTTTTTTAAGATTTTGTTCATTTGACACAGAGAGAGAGAGCGTGAGAGAGAGGGAGAGGGAACACAGGCAGGGAGAGTGAGAAAGGGAGAAACAAGCTTCCCGCTGAGCAGGGAGCCCAATGCAGGGCTCGATCCCAGGACCCTAGAATCATGACCTGAGTCGAAGGCAGACTCTTGAATGACTGAGCCACCCAGGCGCCCCTGGCCTCAACCTTTTTAAGCAAAAAACCTTTCTATTCCATTTTTAAACTTTTGGCAGATAAATTAGCAAAGGAGACAGAGAGAAATGTGTCTGCTTTCCAGTATGTAGTGCAAAGAACATTGTGTCTAGTCAAAGAGTCAACATTCAGTTCTATCACTTGCTATCTGTGTGATCTTGAGTAAGTCACTTAACCTCTTGGCCACAGTTTCTTAATCTGCTTGTGGCAGTCAGGGAGGTGGGCCAAGCAGATTTCTGTCCTTGAAAGAATTTGCCATTCAGCGGTGAGGAACACTGTAAACTGACAACCTCCTGCTGTTAGTGCCATCAGGATAGGCCTCAGTTTTCAGGCTAAGGTTACACTCTCCCTGCAGCCCCCAGCCAGTGACTGAGCCTAGATCCATCCCAACTGAGCCCCTGCTTCCTCTCCTCTTTACCTTCACACACATCAGATCCCCTGCTTCCTCTGCCTCCCAATGAACCCCTTACACTCCTACCTCCTTCTTTGCATTTGCTTCCAGAGCACCTACTGACAATATTGAAGAGATGAGTGGGGTGAGAGACCTGGTACCTGGGTTATATATATACACACACACATACATACACATAACACAACCCACACGAGTTCATTATTTGCATTTCCATATCGAGGCGTTTCTTACCAAGATTTACAATGATATCACAATGAGAAGGCTCAAATTATAAGACAAAATACAGTTGCAGGTAGGGTAAAAACCAAGGTAGAAAAATCATGTTGAGAGTTTCTCTGGAGGTTGAAGAAGGGGTGAACACAGGGGAAGAGGATGTATAGGAAAGGCCTGGCAGTGTTTGGGGGAGTGGAAGTGCTTACATGTAAAAATTCTACTGGCACACTTACTTCTGGGGTTGTCATTATTTAATTGCTGATCAGCAAAGATCTGAATATGACACTTTCATTCTTAACACAAATAGAATTCTGATGGGT
The DNA here is from genome assembly GCF_902655055.1 of Lutra lutra. Taxonomy (NCBI): domain Eukaryota; kingdom Metazoa; phylum Chordata; class Mammalia; order Carnivora; family Mustelidae; genus Lutra; species Lutra lutra. The sequence goes on along the minus strand of NC_062283.1, from coordinate 93,436,191 downwards.
TTTGAATGTGTTGAGTATATCCTAGGGTTAGAGGACACTTCACTCATCACTCCCTTTGTTAGCCTGGAGTCAGAGACCCCATGGAATGGGACAGCTCTCTTTGGCCCTTCACAGACCCCCATTCTGATTAGGTGTATGCAGTGGATGTCACAGAATAGCAACCAAAGCAAAATGGAAAAATGACCAAGCTACATTTCATTTTAAACTTTGAATCTTTTTAAATTATAATTAAAAGAGGATTCATTTAGTTATCTTCAAAGATTATGACTGTAGGTGTCACAGTTCCTCCACCTTAACTGATGTTTGATGTAGGAAACGTGACTTTTTCTAGATTGGAGCAAAGACAAGAGGGATTTGTTGTTTTGTTGTTGTTGTAGCATTTATATGACTGTCATATTATAAAATTCTCACCTTCCCTAACTTATGAGGTCCTTGTGATTATAGGATTGATTTCATCACTTCCCCTGCACTTACAGGATAATAATTTGTTTCCAGCTTGAACAAGGTGTAGCCCAAAACAGGATAAGGGCTAAGCATGGCACAGAGTAACAGAGATAATGCTTAATTTATCATTCCCAGGCTGGTCTCACAGTCTAAATAGAACTGAATGAATCACTGATGGTATAGAACATACGCTGAACTTTAGAACTGAAACATCCTTGAAATGAATTAGAACTTTTTTGGGGGGGAGGGTCTCTCTCCTGCTTTATTACCATACTTGACAAGTTTATATCTACCTGACTTTAAGTTCTCAAAAAAATAAAAATAAAAGAACTGCGTACCTTTTAGATGACAGTCCATTAAAAGAATGAACTCAGGAATTAAAACCCTGCTAATTTCATTCAGGCTTGATAATCTCATAGTCTAAGTTGAGTTTTGCTACAGAAAGTAAATTCTCTTTCAGGACTGGGACCATAAAATCTGAGTTCTGGTCCCTAGTGTTAAGTGTCCTCATTCATTAATTGCCAAGATGGTATTTAAATGAACATGATAATATCAACAGAAGATATTAAAACATAAGAATCTTGGGTTCTCGGCTGTGTAGTTGAGTATGAGTTGAAACTATTTGACATTTTTAATGTTAACTATTTTGATGGATAGTTGCCTTAAAAAAACTGGCCTTGATTTATCATTTGATAAAGAAGCTAATCTTCCACACAGGGTTCCTCTTGAGTGGAAATTTGTTCCTTTAAACCAGTGTGCTGCACATCAGACTAACCAGTTTGTCTATCACCACTATTTTATCATCTGTTCTGTGGAAAACTTAAAAAAAAAAAAAGCCAATTTTCAGGCTTGTCACTCCAATTATACTCACACTTAAGAAAAATATTAAAAATCTTCCCAGTATATAAACAGATGGCAATTGTTTTACTTTCTTTTGAATTTAAAAACCTATTATTAGTGTTTTTTGAACTTTTTCTGGTAATCATGCATTATTTTCTTTTCATTCTCTTTTATGGAAACACACACACACACACACACACACACACACACACACACAACTGAAATGTGTCTCTGTACCTGGTGGAAAACACACTGCATGTTTTATCGTGTTGCTGTTTAAAAACAAAAGTCACTTTTCACAGACCGACAGCTTCATTCAAGGCTTCTAAAAGACAACTGAGAAATCTCTTGTGTCCTAAAAAGCGAAAAATCAGTAAAAGGATGAGGTAGTTTTAAAGTGTTTTGAATGAGTGAGTGAGTGAATGAATGAGTGACTGAAATAACTGGACCTATTTGACCTTGCTTGAAGAGTACCAGGTCCTAAAGGTTGTGTTCTCTGCTTCCCCGTGCAGAATTTAAGAAGAGGATTACCTCAGGTTCCTTACTTCAGTCTCTATGGAGACCAAGAAGGTGCTTATGAACATCCAGGCTCCAGCCTTTTCCCTGAGGGTCCTAATGACTATGTCTTCAGTCACCTTCCACTCCACTCTCAGCAGCAAGTGAGAGCTCCTATCCCCATGGTGCCAGTTGGTGGGATCCAAATGGTTCACTCCATGCCGCCGGCCCTTTCTGGTTTACATCCTCCACCTGCATTGCCTCTGCCAATGGAGGGCTCTGAGGAAAAGAAGGGAGCCTCTGGGGAATCCTTCCCCAAGGATCCCTATGTCCTCTCAAAGCAGCACGAGAAGCGATCGCCTCACATTTTGCAGTCATCTGGTCCACCTAGCACGCCCTCCTCCCCTCGGCTGTTGATGAAACAGAGCACTTCAGAAGACAGCCTAAATGCAACAGAGAGGGAACAGGAGGAAAATATACAGACTTGTACAAAAGCCATTGCCTCTCTCCGGATTGCCACAGAAGAGGCCGCTCTGCTTGGGGCAGATCAGCCAGTGCGGGTGCAGGAAGCCCACCACCAGAAACCCTTGGAAAGTGCACATGTTAGCATTAGACACTTTAGTGGACCTGAGCCAGGTCAGCCTTGTACCTCAGCCACCCACCCTGACTTGCATGATGGTGAAAAGGACAATTTTGGTACATCACAGACTGCATTAGCTCACGCCACATTTTACAGCACGAGTCGTGTGGATGATAAACAGTCGGGCTTTCACAGCGGCAAAGAGTTACCTTCAAGCACAGAGGGAGGCAATGAGCCTTCAGCAGAGAAGAGTCAACTACATTGATCTAAGATGCATGGAGACTTTCATTTCCACATTTTTCCCATTTTGTTTTTGTTTTTGTTTTTCTAGAAATAGAGGTAATCAAGTTTATAGCATGCCTATCCTAAGTTACCGTAGTTTGCTATTATATATACTTTTGTTATATCAAAAGAATTAGGTAAATTAACAAGTCATCATGAGCCTGACCAAAACAAAATTTGAAATTAACCTATTGGGTCTGGTACTTTTAAAATTGTACAGATGTTTGTGCCTTTTCTTTACTTTGCTTATATTCTTATAAGCATTTTTTAGCAGTAATTTGTACATATTTTAGAATTTGTGTATCTGCTTTGTAATAAATGTAATTTCTTTCCTTTTTTTGGACACTTGGATCTAAATGATGTAAAGCAAAACAGCATCAATATATATGTGAGGTTGCACTAAAACATATTTTTATATGATTAAAACTGAACAGCTTTTATGTACAGCTCTGATTCTGTAATACTAATATTTATTTACTTTGTTTCATAAATTGTACATTTTTTCTTAATGTTGTGGATTGCTTTTCTATGTGAAGCATGGGATTTACTGTTGCGTAACTAGAACAAAAATGTATATTGTAAACAAGATATTTAAACTAGAGTATCTTATTCTGCACTTATGCATTAGTTAAAAAAAGATAAAGGATGTATCAGTCAGTTCTTAACTCTTGTAAATTTTTTTGTCTCTTGTTTGCTGGATTGACTATAACTTAAGTGCTGATTGTGATTTTAAACTTATAGTACCGTAAAGCATTAAAGTAAACAATGTGCTATTGTGAGTTTTTTCAAAGCTTTATAAATCAGTTATAAATAATATTAAAAGTATTTGGTCTTATGTGAACATGTTGATCTATATACTCATCTAAAATATGGGGAAAACATTCCGCCCCATGTAAATATGTACAAGTGCATCACTGGTACAATTTTATGTAACTCAGTTGGACACTAGGTTGCCACAGACCTATGCTAGGGTGTCTTTAAAAATTAAAGTGACAAAGCACATGGGACTGTGTAGAGCTTGGTTATCGGCCGGCCCGGTGGCTTGGCAGGCAGTGCTGTGCGCTGCCCGTGGAGAAGACCTGGGCTTACAGATCTCCTTGGTTCTTGCTGCACAAGATGGTGACCGGAACTAAGGCTGCGACGGCGGGGACGTGCTTGGACTCTGAGGGTTAGGAGTGGACGCGGGGAAGGGTGTGGAGACCTCTCACCAGCCTTTCCTCTCAGCCAGTCCACGTGGTAACAGGGTTGGCATCAGCTTTAGGGGAAGCCACTTCACCCTCTTAAAGAGGGGAAGAGTGTCAGGCTCCTGGCTATCTCAGGGGGAACAGGGAAAAGAAGCTTTCCAGGGAAAAGAATTTGTGGGAGGATGATGTCTTTTGTACACAACAAGCAGAATGGGCTTTGGTTAGTGTGGAAGGTTGGCAGAGCCTTTGTTTGTAGGTCCGGAAGAATGGAAGAAAGGGAGGGGGTACAACAACACATGTGCACACACGCACATGTGTGTGTATGCACACACACACACACACACACACAATCTGGGTTATCTTTGTGCTATATAGTGGATTATAATTCTGTGAAACCAAGTTTGTATATTGAATTACATTAAGGAGTGTTCTTTAAAAAGAGAAATAAATATACAATTACATGCTTGAGGTGTCTAGTTTTTAATGTGTTGTTTTACATTTTAATTTCTTGATTTTGTTTCTAAAGAAATTTTGATACCACCAACATACCATCTGTGCTTTTAATTGCTAGGCTTTGCCCATTCCGAGGTAATGCTGAGCATGAATGCTTTTAACAAGTGAGAAGACAGTCAGTGGCTTCCATATGTCATTCAGTTAGGACAGATAGTGGTCACCACCGTGTGAGCTCTAGAAATGAAGTCACTGGATCCTAAACATGGGCATGGGCAGAATACATTGCATCTGCAAAGAGTCATGAATAAATCAAACGATCATTTCCTCTTCTGCCTACCTCTCAGTAGGCATCCATATCTGAAATTCCACTGGGGAAATCTCTTTATTTTTGCTCAGGTGACTGAAGGCAAAAACCAACTGAAATAAATATACCCTAAAATATCCACAAATCACAGTTTTTTAGTACAAAAGAGTAGAACCTTTTTAATAATGAAAGTGGAGATTCACTAAAGGTCAAAATCTATCAGTATTCCCATTATAAAAATCTCAAATTGGTGGATTTGCAACTTACTTGTGTGGTTTTACGAGCCGGACTCTCTTTTGAAATTATGTTTTACAGAAGTGAATTAAAGGTCAACACAAGCGGCCAGCCTAAAATCTGTCTCTCATTGAGAAGAAACCCTGAAACATTGCATTACATAGGGGTGATTTGTGTGTCTTTTTCCTCATTTTGCGTGTGTGCGTTTGTGTGTACCCTTCTAGTTGCTTCCTCTTCTAAATCATCTCTTGTATTCACTCATTCATAAAGCAGTTTTTGAGTGGCTACTATGAACTGGCTACTGTGATGGGCATTGGGGATGATGAAAGTATTTCTGCCATCAAGGAGTTCAAGTGTAAAGGAAGACATGTATATGAGTGTATGTAATATGATGTTAGAGCTTAAACAATGGTAAATTTGGTGTGTTTTGCTGTCACAAAGGAAAGGAGTTAAGCAGTTACCCTGATGAGAATGGAGGGAGGGAAGGACAGGCTTCATCACAGAGGTGGCCTTGGAACAGATCCTTAAAATAGTAGGTTGACTTATTCAACAGAGAAATTCTCATCACTCACCTTAGGACAGTGTTCATTGTGCTTGGTGTACAGTGCTGCACAAAACAAATTAAGTTCTTGTCTTCATGGAGTTCATATTCTAATAGAGAGGTATTTAAAAAAAGTGGGGGGAAGGGCATGTTGGATGATCAAGGGTGTGTAAAGCAGAGAGTGGGTAAAAAGCCAGATGGAACTGGCTCCCTGCGTATGTGATAGGGTGGTGTGTGCTTAAGCCAAAAAGACACATCAAAGTCCAAATTCCTAATCCAGCCTAAGGACATCAGATCTGGCTCTGCAGGCAACAGGGAGCTGAGCCAAGGAAGGGATGAAGCAAGAAAGTGGCATTGCCGTTGCTAGGGCTGTTCTTAGTTAGGAAAAAAAAAAAAATCACTGTGGCAGCAATGAAGATAGTGGATTTGAGGCAGAAAGAGTGGAGGCAGGGGACCAGTTGGGAGAATTATGAACTTGTGTCATTTCCATGGAAATAAGAGCAGCAACAATCCAAGCAGACGATGGGGGAAAGAAGGGACAGTTTTGCTTAATGAAGAACTGATAATAAGTAGTGACCAACTTGGTGTCTGGGATGAGAGAGAAAGAGGGGGTAAAGGTGACTGGCACTCTTGACTTCGGCAGTGGAAAGAGGGTAGTGTCCTTAACTGTCAGGTGGGTTTGTACCAGCTACAGGTAAGGAAATGAGCTCCTCTAAGAAGTTTAGAATGAGTTCACTCTCAAGAAAGACTTAAGCAGGAGACTGGTTTGTCACATCTTGTCACTTAGTCATAGTTGAGGGTGCTGACTTGGAGAAAATCACTCAGGACATACAAAAGGACAGATGAAGACATTTGAAGACTTCCAAAGGGAGGGCAGGCAACTTGGGAGTGAACCAAAAAGATGCATTTTTGAAATTTTCAAAAACTTGATTTTCATAAGTTCTCCAAGATAGTTTCTAGAAAGCAAAACCTGAAGAACATCATTTTTGAGGCCAACTCTAGTTGTGGAATTATAAAGTGATGACATTTCCTGAGCAGCATCATGGCAGCTTTATTATTAAATAATTAATTAGAGGTTGATAAACCAACATATCATTTACAAATGCATCTCCAAACCTGTGGTTCAAAGAAGTTAGGTGTTGTTTTCAAGGAAAAAGAGACTATTTCCTGAACTTTCTAATACAATCACCTAGTCCTAGCTACTTGCGGCTATTGAGCACTTGAAATGGGGTGAGTGTAACTGAGAGACTAGATTTTAAATTTTACTTAATTATACTTACTTTAAACTTCAGTAGCCACCCGTGGCTAGTGGGTCCTGAGTGGGACAACCCAGCTTCAGCACCAGTCGTACCCCACACCTCTATCTGCATTCATCCATTTTCAAAATATAGAGCCTGGTGGTGGGTATTATGGAGGGTATGTATTGCATGGAGCACTGGGTGTGGTGCATAAACAATGAATCTTGGAACACTGAAAAAAAAATAATAATAAAAAAAGAATTGGCCCCCCCCCCCTCAAAATATGGAGCTCTCATCATGTGCCAAGCTCTGTTCTTTGTATTGGATATATAGCAGTGAAAAACAAAAACAAACAAACTAAAATAACATAAAACATCTGCCTTCATAGAACTGTGTTCAGTGCTCACTGTCAAATAGCCAGTTAAGGAATTTGTTGATGCAATCTTATCAGTTGTTCCTCTTTCTATTGAGTCTTGGACCTTGGAACTCATCCAAGGAACAACAGCCCCTGATTTTATGAAGGGGTAGATAGGCTCCCTATAGGTGACTCCTCTCCCTCCTGCTGGAAATCACTGTCAAAAGCTGGGATGTGGATACATCACCTCCTCAGGACTGATGTGGAGCCTCCCACATCTTGCCTTAGTCTAAATGCCTACCCTTCAGTGGGTTAAGAGAGACGTGACCAGGCTCCAAGAAGGGCTCCAGGTCATCCTACAGCTTCTACACAGGAAGTAGAGGTCTGGGAGGAGAGAGCTGTAGTCTCAAGGCCCTAGAAATTCTGGCTTCCTTTTCAGCTTATCACATATAAGTAAACAGGAGGGAGGAAGAAGAAGTCATCAAGGGAGTTTTGTCTTGCAGTCATAGGACATTCTTTCTCCCATGGTAACAAAGGGAGCAAAGGGCGGGAAGAAATGGAGGATATTCTCTTCTCTACCTGAGCTGCCATGCTGGCTCCTACGTGAGAAACCTGGAAGAAAAGGCTTCTCTTTTCCACTATTTCTCATTGTTCTAAATAGCCAAACTTATGGACAACCATACTGTGAATTTTCCCTTCTTGGAGAAAACCTGCCATCACCAAGGACCCACCACTTCCCTCTAAACACATCCTATGGTTCTCTCTTATCCTCTTGAAACTAGTGAGATTACAAATCTAGTGATATTCAACAGAAACAGGTGAACTAAATAAAATAAGTGCATTTTAGATAAAGAAGAAAAATAGACAATACAGCCTTTTCTGAAGAGAATTAAGCTCATTAGAAAATGATCTGAGTTAACTATTTTCTCAAATCTCCTAAGTAGAGTACCTAACTAGGACCATCCTCATGCATCGGAGAGAAGTTAATTCATAACATACAATAGGTGTCCTAGGGCATTAGGCTTACTATTCCTATGGAACATTCTTTGTGAAGAATTCCCCCAACTCCATAGAAGCCCCATAGCATTGTCAAATCTGGCTTACCAGAAGTTATGTATTGACTATCACAGGAAAGCATAAAATTCTCTCTCAAAACTGTACTTGAAATGTGGCTAGTTCAAATTGATAAATGCTATAAGTATAAATCATATGCCAGATTTTGAAGGCATAGCATAAAGAGGATGCCAAATGCCTCAAAATTATAAATATTTTTTCATATTGATAACATGTTGAAATGATTCAATTTTGGATATAGCAGGTAAAATAAAATGTTATTAAAATTTATTTCCCATGTTTCCCTTTCTAAACGTTGGGACAGAAAATTGGAAATCATATATGTGGCTCACATTGTACTTCTGGATGATGCTGGGGAAAGAATAAATCTGATAGGGTGAGGGGGACATAAGTCAGCGCAGAGGCTATTTCCATAATCAAGGTGGGAAATGATGGTAGCTCTTTCTTTTTTCTGGAAAAAAAAATTCTGTGTATCCGTGGTTCATAATCTTATCAAACCCAATGCCATCTTCTTTTCCTGATAGGTATTTTACAGTGCTTCTTCAAAAATTTCATATAATAGCCTAATTGCATACAAGGGAGAAAAGACAGAAAAGTAATTTATGATACATTTTTACTTATTTACTCAATAGTTCAATAGTCTTTAACTATTACAGTTAAAGATTACAGTAGAAGGGGTACCTGAGTGGCTCATTTGTTTGAGCAATCAAGTCCTGGTTTGGGCTCGGGTCATGGTCCCATAGGTCATGGTCTCATGAGTCATGGTCTCACGGGTCATGGTCTCATGAGTCATGGGATTGAACCTCATGTCAGGCTCTGCACTCAGCAAGGAGTCTGCTTTAAGTTTCTCTCCCTTTGCCCTTCCCCACCTCGACCTCTCTTTCTCTCTCTCAAATAAATAAATCTTTATAAAGAAAGATTACAACAGCAGATATAATGAAGGAGTTTGATGCTTGCCTCTCTACCTAGACCATCAGATGCATGACAGGTAAAAGTGGCAAGCTCATACCAGCAAGCTGGACTCATGCACCACAAGTAACGTTTGCCTCCAGGAAATGATTTTCTGAAACAGAGAATAAATCTTGGAAAGCTCCCAACAAAACAAAATACAATTTTTTCTTGATTTACATGTTTGTTGCCCTTCTAGAAAAAAAAAATCAGTCTATAGTTCGTTCTGCTGTAAAACTTGTTTAAAGATTTGTTCCAATGCAATTGATACGGTAGGGAACAATTTGAACGTAACACATTTGTTTATGCATGGCTTTTTCAGCAAGAAACACGAGGTGAACCCAGAAACCAGCACTTAGTTGGGTGAGCCCTGTAGGAATACACACATGTACACACTCACACATTTCGAATACCTACTAGCCATCTCATTTCACCACCTGCATCCCGAGCTGCGTGCACACACAGAGTGTATGTTATTGAGACTTTCTGTCCAGTTTCTGATAAACCTCCTCTCACTACTTCACAATAACACACTACAGCTTTTTCGTTGCCCACTTTCACTAGCTAGCTTCAGGACTTTTTCAGATAAAGTGCTGTATTTATTGTAGTACTTGTGTATCTCTTAGCCATTTAATGAGTGTAAAACAGTGCTACTATTCTTACTGGGGCCATAGCTTTTTCTTTGTGTGTCACTGCTGAGTTCTCTTCCTAACCCCATTTTTCTAATATGTGCCATGATTTTTACCGCACAATTTTGCATAGCACAGTCATTTTTAGGAACACACATGTCTTCTTACAGCAGAAATGACTTCCTAAACATCATCCCTCCCTCAAAATCTTGTCTGATTTGTCTTTAGAATAAAACAGAGTTCTGTTTAACATTCATATAACTCTAAATAGATGTTGTACTTTCATGAGTGTCTGGAGAGACATTAGAAACTTGTGCAAAACTGTCCTGCACCTTGCTGGGACTCCAGCATCCCAGAACCCTGTCTTCTAAATGCCAGTCATATTCTGCAATCACAGAACTGATCCAAAAGCCTCCATAAATTTCCCAATGACCCTGAAGGCGTGTGTGTTACAGTGCCCCAGTTGAGAACTACTGGTCTCTTTGAAGCTGGGGAAGCAGATAAAGAGGATTAGAAATTCATCAGACAGAAATGTATTTATTTATCCTAAATGGCTCTTCCTCAATAACTCAGAGTCAAACATTGCGGGTTTCATGTCTGAGAAAATATTTCAAGGCATTTGTTAAGTCTATCCTGAATATAGTTGCCGACACAGAAGCGCACCCATACTGTGTTAAGTAGACTCCCGCTCTTTCGGTCCATGTAAAAATAATGATGGCAGGAACTGCTTTTATACTAGGGCGCCTTGCTGGCATTACAAAGATGATCAAGTTCAAACCCAAGTAAGCTAGACACCAAGATTTCTACTGTTTCTATGACACTATCTTAGTCTGTATGGTGTCACCATTACCATGTTTATTTCATGTATTGACAGAGAAGACTTGGAAAACCTACACACATAAAACCATCACTTTACACACACGTTCCAGGATCTTCAAACTGAACCCTACCCACTGGACTCATGTAAGAGTAACTGCATCTCTTCATTCTTTCCACAAACCCAGCTAAATGCTTAAAGTTGCTCTCTATATATCTGTGCATTTTCGCTGTTGCCAGTTGAATTATATGCAGTTGGAACCGAATTCTTCCAAGCCAGTTTATGCAAGTTTTGTGGATTATTGACGTTACATAATTTAAATCTACTATAAATCTGTGAAGTATCAGTGCAAAAGGAAAGAGCGCTTGCACCCATAACTGCTAAGAGGATAAGCGCTTTTGTACTAAATAAAGGTGACTCACTAAAAATTGCTATTGCATTTTGTATGGGTGACACAATTCTAAAAAATTCAAAATGAAATGTAAAAACAAATAATAATTACACTTTCTGATTGATTCTTGAATGTCTTTAAGTTCTCCCTCCTCTTTAAAAAAAGTGAAATTGGGATTTAGACAGTATGTTATGATTGAATTTTACTTAAGCTAACTGACTAGGTCTCCAAGCACAGACTCATGCTCAAAGGCAAGGAAGGTGCACCACACTACATGAAAAAATGGTAAATATATAAGCATTTTAGACTTTTAAATTAAAAGAAAATATTTAAAGATGTATGTTTCAAGTTTTTATTATCCTTGACTTTTTAAAATCAGCCAGCAAACTACTAGTTCTGGTTGCATTGTGTAAGGTGACTTTTACTGTGCATTGCATTTCCAGAATTTGACACAATAGAACCAAACCACAATAGCCAATAATGGAGTATTCACAAGCAGCAGATGATATAGACAAAGGTCATCATTTGTTTGTCTTTATAACATTAGCTACAGTACAAATAAAAATAATCTCCCTCATCTACTTTCCTGAACCAAAATTAAAAACAAAACAAAAACAAAAACAAAACAGAGTCTCAGGAAAATTCCCAAATATATACTTATTAACTGGTTTCTTTTCTAACAATCTCGTTGTTCCTATTAATTATCTTCACGTTCCTGAGATGGAGAGGGGAGATTAATTAGCTGCACCCTTAATTTAAAAATGCAAACATCAGCACAGAAAACTTTTCACATTCTTTATCCATGAGTGAAATCTCAGAATTAAAACAGCTATTTTGAGTCCAACTGGTAACTATAAACACCGATGTAAACAAATCCTGCATGGTGAGGAAAGATGGCAAGAAACAGCAGGAATGGTATTTAGAAGGTCAGTTTATTTCTTTGTAAATTTATCCCAGGGAAGGCCCGTTTTTCAGATACATTACATCACCCAGCATTTGGGATGTGCACATGTTCAGGATAATCTATACCGGAACTTCCTCCTCCCATTTTTATTTTCTATAAAGTTGCAGAAACAAATTCTTTGTCTGTATCTCTAGTCATTTTAAATAAGGTGTCAAAAGTCTCTAAGGGGTATAGACCTTAGAAAGTACAGGATGGTCCCAGAGCCAGGCCTACACATCTCTCCATTCCCCCTCTTTCCGGCAGAAGGGCAATATGTTTCCAGATTTGGGGAGCTTCTGGAACTGGGAACCCTCCTTAGAAGATGGCAGGTAGAGGTGGAGTTGGAAGAAATGGCACTTGGGGGTATTTATAAAATGAAAAACATCGGTCCTGCTCCTTGAAGGAACAGTAATAGGCCTCTCTCCTTGACAGTACCAAAAAAGATCTCTTTTTATGAAAATTGGTCCACCAGTGGGTTTTCAAGGCACAATTATACAAAGTAGAACTCTTACTGCTTGTTTTTGTGCATTCCTTCTAATCAAGATTTAGAATGGGAGTGGCAATGAGAATAAGCCTCCTCTGCCCCTTCCCACACTTTGTTAGATGTTAATTGAACTGATCCTTCTTCTCAAGAGGCAGCTTGGTGAGTATCAGTGAGCAGAGGCTTGAAAACCAGTATTCAAATCTGCACTTTGTGACTTCCTAGTTATGTGGTCTTGGGTAAGTAATGGAAGGCTAACTCTGGATCAAATGGTCCCCAAATTACAGTGGTTTGATAAACAAGCAGTGTATTTAATTGCTCCCGGAAAGTTTTCCAGATCATCAGGTGACTTTTCTTTACATGATGATGTAGGTCAGGGCTCAGTAAACTACAAATTGTGGTCTGGATTTGGCCTGTGGCATGTTTTTTGTATGACCAATGAGCTAAGAACGGGTTTTACATTTTTAAATGGCCAGGATTGAGTTGGTTCTAGAAGTATTTATACAATATTTTTAATTCTCCTTCTTGGTCCTCAAAGGCTGAAATACTTACCCTGGTATTTTACAGAAAAAGTCTGCTGCTCCTTAATGTAGGGATCCAAACTCCACCTACCTTATGGCTCCACCATCATCAACAGGAGGTTTCCAGAGACCATTCATTAATCTAGAGGGAACAAGAGCACACAGGATGGATGGTACATAAGAGAGTTTTGTGAGTCAGGCCCCAAAGGGCTGCATATTGGTCCCTCAACTCCACCATATTCTAATAGCCAGAAATCGGTCACTTGGCCACATCTAGCTTCAAAGGAGGCTGGGATATATATAGCCCAGCTGCTTTCCCAGGAAGTAAGAGAGCTAGTCAGCTAGTCTCTGCCACAGAAGATTACTCAACTTCTCTGTGTTTCCTTTTCTATGTGAAACAGGAATAATAAATAGGATTTTAGAGAATCGAATGAGTTAATACACATAAATGCTTAGAACAGAGCCTGGAACCTTGCAGGTGTTGTGGAAGTGTTTACTGTTATTTCTCTTTGCCTGTGGGTTAGAAATCTAAATACCCTTCTTGACCTCTATCTTCCCCCATGGTCCCAAATTCAATCCATCACCATGTCCTACTAACCTCTAATATCTCTTAGATATACTCTCTTCTTAATTATGCCTCTTTTTAAAAATAAAGATCTCACTATTCAGTATGGTGAGGCCATCAGATCTAGAGATGACTGCCATTGAAAAGATAGTTTAGTAAGCTCACAGATCCATGGGGGGCCACACAGGGAAGCACCAGGGTTGGTAAAGAGGCAGAGGGAGAGAGGAATGGGCCAAGCAGGGTAAGCAGGTTTTGGATTGGTTAGTTTGAATAATTTCACTGGACACTGGGGCTGTTTCTTGTTATCTGACACCTATCCCTGGGGTGATTAAGTCTGGTGGATAGTGACCCAGAATGTAAGAGTTTGATGAAGGAGACAATTGAGGGTATAGATCTAAGTTGTTTGGTCTACATATGAAAGACATGTCTGTAGACCGGTTGCTTATAATCCCTAAGAATTAGCTAGCACTGTGAAGGGCAGTGCCTCCAGATCAGCCAAGGCCCAGATGTCAAGCATCACAATACAGAAAGTAAAAAGACATGGTTAGCACTGTCACTGCCCCTTAACTGGATGGTTTGCCATGTTCTTTTTCCACCTCCTTTACCCTTGTGAAAAAACCTTACTCCTTGTAGGCAGAGTGACCTTTTGAAAGCCTACATTTGACTGGGTCACTAGCCAGTTTACAACTGTGCGGGAGCTTCCTGATGCCCTTGGGAGAAAGATCAAAGTCATTCACAGGGCTGTAGTGTAGATCTCTTTCCCACCCTCATCCCACACTGCTCTCCCTCTGGGTCTCTGTGCTTCAGGCAACCTGGCCTGTCAGTTCTTGCAACATGTTCCTCCTTGTTCCTCCTTGTTCCTCCACCTACTGGGCCTTTGCACCTGCTCTGCCTTCTGTCAGAAAAGCACTTCTTGCTCTGCACCCTCTCCTCCTTCCCTGTTTAACACATGCTTCAAATTTCAGCCCAGATTCACTTCCTTAGAAAAATTTGCATGCTCCCCCCCATTGTGTGATTACTTGCTTGGGTGCACAGTGGTAAAGCTGTGCTGGCCTAGCTGAGTGGGTTCAAATCGCAGCTTTATGGCTTCTACCCTGTTTGACCTTGAATGAGTTATTTAATTTTTTTGAAAACGCAATTTCTTCCTCTCATAGCATAGTGATAACAATAGGAATATTCTCTTGGGTTTCTGTTAGGATTACATAAGATAACCCACATGTAGTGTTTAATAATTTCTAAAACTTAAATGTTTCATATTAATATTTTTCTATTTAGCCTCAGAATTTTTTGTAACCCAGAACTCTTGGCAGCTTCTAGCAATTAGTCAGGATTCAAATTGAGAGCATTTTTACATTCCTGATTAGGAGAGTGGCTTGTTAATTACTATCAATCACTTCAGAAGGTTAATAGAAGCTAATTAATAATTTAGATACTGTTAGGGAACTGACATTTGCTCACCATGGGCAACAAAATGATTTTTTTGCTTATCTGCCATGACATATACTATCATCCTTTTTTGATAATGGAGACTTCTATGTATAACTATCATAATACAGAGAAAAATAGTTAGAAATAAGAATCTATGAAAGCAAATGTAAGGGTATCATTATTAACTGGCTTTTTCTCACTTTCTGCAGGTAAAATTTCATTTTGATTTCTGAGTTTCTTCTGATAAGGTCTTACTTTTATTAGGGCAAAAGAATGAGGCATGATGAACATGTTCATATACAAAGATTGGCTTGATCAATGGTTAGTAAGGGCTGGGAGTGGAGGGAAGGATTGACTACAGTGGACCATGAGGGAATTTTGGCCGGTGATGGCACTGTTCTGTATCTTGATTGTGGCGCTGGTTATACAACAGCATGCATTTGTCAAAACTAATGGAGTTGGCATTTAAAATGTGAATTTGACTCTATGCAAATTATATCTCGCTTAAGAACAGATTAAATTGATAATTTGATTTTCTCCTAACCTTAGGAACTGTTAGTAGTGACATTGCTTTTCCATTACATATTGAAGAGGTCAAGAAGAATACATTTGTATATTCACAAGACCATGATCCAGTGATAATGTCAAACCTTAAAACTAATCATAAATGTAATTCTACTTAAGTAATTGTTCTTACTATGGAAAGTAGGAAATGGGAGGTGCGTACACAAGACACAGCATCCAAAGAGGACTTCTAAGAAGCTGCAAGTTTTACCTAAATACATGGAATTTAGAAAATTCTAGATTTTTTGTAAAAATGATAAGAACATCTTTAGATGATGTAACTACTGTGTATAATGTTAAAATGGAGTGTGAAGGTACATATTGAGGACTATAGAGTTCATGCTTGCTTTTTTTTTTTTTTTTAAAGGTTTATTTATTTATTTGAGAGAGAGAGAGGGGCAGAGGCAGAGGGAGATGGAATCTCAAGCAGACTTTGTGCTGAGCACAGAGACCAATGCTGGGCTTGATCTTATGACCCTGAGATCATGACCCAAGCCAAAACCAAGAGTCTAAGGTTTAACTGACTGTGTCACCCAGGCACCTCTAGAGTACATGCTTTCAATACCAAAATGACTTATGACTGCTAATTTAACTTTGCTGCAAATAGAATTACATTGTTGGTTTTGATGGGTAAAAAGAGATTTTATTATATTTGCTTGGCCCTCATCCCTAGTCGATACAGAGGGTGAATGCTTTGTACAGAAACATATGACTTCTTGGGAAATATGAGTTATCTATTGAACCAGAGGTGAAAAGCAAAAGCAAAAACAAAAACAAAAACAAAACCTAAATGAACAACAACAAACCAAAACCAAACCAAAACAAAAGTGTTGAGAAGGTGGTAACT
Source organism: Lutra lutra (assembly GCF_902655055.1). NCBI lineage: Eukaryota > Metazoa > Chordata > Mammalia > Carnivora > Mustelidae > Lutra > Lutra lutra. The sequence continues at coordinate 93,420,033 of NC_062283.1, read as the reverse complement.
ATCCAGAAGTAAATGCTATTATTGTTCTTTCTTTCTCTCTTTTTTTTTAATTTTTAAGAGACTTATTTATGTATTTATTTATTTTAGAGATTGAGAGAAAGAGAGTGCAAAAGGGAAGAAGAAAGGGAGAGAGAGAATCCCAAGCAGACTCTCTGCTAAGCATGGAACCTTCCCTCTGTATAACCATCAGTTTGTTCTCTATAGTTAAGAGTCTGGTTTTTGGTTTGTATTTTTTTCTTTGTTCATTTATTTTGTTTCTTAAATTACACATATGAGTGAAATTATGTGGTATTGTCTTTTCTGACAAACTTATTTCACTTAGCCTTATATTGTTTAGATCCACCAACGTTGTTGCAAATGGCAAGAGTTCCTTCTTTTTTATGGCTGAGTAATATTCCATTGTATGTGCATACCACATCTTTAGCCATTCATTTATCAATGGACACTGGGCTGCTTCCATAATTTGGTTATTATAAATAATGCTGCTATAAACATAGGGGAGCATATATCTTTTCAAATTAGTGTTTCATATTCTCTGGGTAAATACCCAGTAGTGGAATTACTGGATCACATTTTAATTCTAATTTTGATTTTTTGAGGAAACTCCATACTGTTTTCTACCATGGCTGCTCAAGTTTGTACTCCCACCAACAGGGCACAAGGGTTTCTTTTTCTCCACATCCTCACCAACATTTTTCATTTCTGGTATTTTTGATTTTAGCCAATCTGACAGATGTGAGGTGATATCTCATTGTGGTATTGATTTGCATTTCCCTGATTATTAGTGATATTAAGCAACTTTTCTTGTGTCTGTTGGCTATCTATATGTCTTCTTCTTTTTTAAAAAATTTTATTTATTTATTTGAGAGAGACAGAGCATGAGAGGGGAGAAGCAGGCTCCCTATGCAGTTGGGAGCCCTATGTGGAACTCAATCCCAGGACTTTGGGACCATGACTTGAGCTGAAGGCAGTCGCCCAACCAACTGAACCACCCAGGGTCCCCTGTCTATATGTCTTCTTTGGAGAAATATCTGTTCATGTGTTCTCTCCACTTTTAATTGGATTATTGGTTTATTTTGGTGTTGTGTTTTATAAAATCCCTCTATATTTTAGATACTAACCCTTTACCAACTATGAGTTTTGCAAATATCTTCTCCCATTCAGTAGGTTGTCTTTTAGTTTTGTTGATAGTTTCCTTTGCTGTGCAGATGCTTTTTATTTCAATGTAGTCCCAGTTTTTGTTTTTGTTTCCCTTGACTCAGGAAACATCTAGAAAAATGTTGCTGTGGCTGATGTCAGAGAAATTATTACTTGTGCTCTCTTCTAGGATTTTTATGGTTTCAGGTTTCACATTTAGGTCTTAATCCACTTTGAGTTTATTTTTGTGTATGGTGGGAGAAAGTGGTTTAGTTTCTTTATTTTGCATGTAGCTGTCCAGTTTTCTCAACATCATTTGTTGAAGAGACTGTCTTTTTCCCATTGCATATTTTTTCATCCTTTGTTGAAAATTAATTGACCAAATAATTGTGGGGGTTTCGGGGGAGTCTATTCTGTTCCATTGATCTATGTGTCTATTTTTGTGACAGTTACCATACTGTTTTGATTACTATAGTTCTGTGGTATATCTTAAATTTGGTATTATGATACCTTCAGTTTTCTTCTTCTTTTTTAAGATTGCTTTGGCTATTTGGGGTTTTCTGTGGTTCCACAGAAATTTTAGGATTGTTTGTTCTAGCTGTTGGTATTTTGATAAGAATTGCATTTAATCTGTATATTGCTTTGGGTTGTATTGGCATTTTAACAACATTTGTTCTTCCAATCCATGAGCATGGAATATCTTTCCACTTGTTTGTGTCATCTCCTTCATCAATGTTTTGTAGTTTTCAGATTACAGGTCTTTCATTTCCTTGGTTAAGTTTATTTCTAAGTATCTTATTACTTTTGGTGTAGTTGTAAATGGGATTGCTTTCTTAGTTTCTCTTTCTTCTGCTTCGTTATTAGTGTATAGAATTGCAACATATTTCTGTATATTGATTTTGTGTCCTGTGACCTTACTGAATTCATTTATCAGTTCTAGCAGTTTTTTTGTTTAAGTCTTTGAGGTTTTCTGTATAGAGTATTATGTCATCTGCATATAGTGAAAAATTTTTTTTCTTCCTTACTAATTTGGATGCCTTTTATTTGTTTTTCTTGTCTGATTGCTGTGGCTAGGACTTCCAAAACTATGTTGAATAAAAGTGGTAGGAGTGGACATTTTGTCTTTCCTGATCTTAGGGGAAAATCTCTCAGTTTTTCACCCACTGAGTATATGTTAGCTATGGGTTTTTCATGTATGGTCTTTATTATGTTGAAGTATGTTCCTTCTAAAACTAATTAGTTGAGGGTTTTTATCAGGAATGGATATTGTAGGGGTGCCTGGGTGGCTCAGTGGGTTAAAGCCTCTGCCTTTGGCTCAGGTTATGATCCTGGGGTCCTGGGATCAAGTCCCATATTGGTCTCTCTGCTCAGCAGGGATCCTGCTTCCTTTCCTCTCTCTCTGCCTATTTATGATCTCTGTCTGTTAAATAAATAAATAAAATCTTTAAAAAAATGGAATGGATATTGTACTTGTCAAATGGTTTTTCTGCATCTATTGATATGGCTTTAATTCTTTCTCTTTTGATATGATATATCTATCCTGTTGATTCATTTGCAAATATTGAGCCACTCTTGCATCCCAGGAATAAATCCCAATGAGTGTGGTGAATGATTTTTTCAATGTATTTGTGGTTTTGACTTGATAGTATTTTGTGGAAGATTTTTGTATTATTTTCATCAAAGTTATTGACCTACAGTTCTCTCTCTCATTTCTTTTTTTTTTTTTTTTGGTATTTTTTTTTTTTTTTTTTTTTGGTCTGGTTTTGGTATCAGGGTAATGCTGGCCTCTTAGAATGATTTGGGAAGCTATTCTTCCTCTTCTATCTTTTTTTGGATAGTTTGAGAAGAATAAGTATTGACTCTTCTTTAAATGTTTGTTAGAATTCACCTGTGATGCGAGCTGGTCTTGGACTTTTGTTTGTGGGGAGTTTTTTGATTATTGATTTAATTTAATTCCTGACAATCCATCTGCTCATATTTTCTATTTATTCCTGATTCAGTTTTGGGAGGTTATATGTTTCTAGGATGTCCAATTTTTTGGCATATAATTTTTCATAATATTCTCATAATCTTTCGTATTTCTGTGTTGTCAATTTTTATTTCTCCCTCTCATTTCTGATTTTGCTTGAGTACTCTTTCTTTTTCTCTCTCTCTCTTTTGGATAATTATGGCTAAAGGTTTATCAATTTTGTTGATCTCTTCAAAGAACCAGTTCCTGGCTTCATTGTTCTATTCTATTGTTTTTGTTGTTGTTTTAGTTGCTGTTTCATTTATCTCTAATCTTTATTATTCCCTTACTTCTACTGTTGTTTTTAATAGTTCCCTGAGGTGTAAGGGTATGTTGTTTATTTGAGATTTTTTCTTTCTTCTTGAGGTAGACCTGTATTACTATAAACTTCCCCCTTAGACCAGATTTTATTGCATCACAAAGATTTTTTATTTTCATTGGTCTCCATACATTTTTAAATTTTCTCTTTGATGTTTTGGTTGACCCATTCATTGTTTAATAGCATATTATATTCAACTTCCATGTATTTCTTTTTCCTAGATTTTTTTCTTGTAGTTGATTTCTGCTTTCATAGTATTATGGTTAGAAAAGATGTGTGGTATGACTTCAGTATTTTTGAGTTTGTTAAGACTTGTTTTGTGGCCTAATATGTGACCTATTTTAGAGAATGTCCATGTGTACTTCAAAAGAATGTGTATTCTGTTGTTTTAGGTTGGAATGTTCTGAATATACCTATTAGATCCATCTTGTCCAATGTGTCATTCAAAGCCACTGTTTCCTTGTTGGTTTTCTATTTGGATGGCCTATCCATTGATGTAACTAAGGTGTTTAAGTCTTCTATTACTATTCTATTACTATAAATTACTTCTTTATGTTTGTATTAATTGCCTTATGCATTTAGGTGTTCTCATATTTGCAGCATAAATATTTATAATTGCTATATTTTCTGGTTGAATTGTTCCCTTCATGATTATAGACAGTCCTTCTTGTTACAGTTGTGGTTTTAAAGTCTATTTTGTCTCATATAAGTATTGCTACCCTAGCTTTCTTTCCACTTCCATTTGTATGATAAATGCTTTACCATCATTTCACTTTCAATCTTCATGTTAGATCTGAAATGAATCTCTTGTAGGCAGCGTATAGATGGGTATTTCTTTTTATCTATTCTGTGGATGTCTATGTCTCTTGATTGGAGCATTTCATCCATTTACATTCAAAGTTATTATTATAGGTATGTACTTTTTGCCATTTCGTTACTTGTTTTATGGTTGTTTTTGTAGTTCTTTGGTCCTTTTTTCTTTTGCTCTTTTCTCTCATTTGTTTGTTGGCTTTATTTAGTGATATATTTGGATTCCTTTTTCTTTATCTTTTGCATATCTATTACTGATTTTTGACTTGGAGTTACCATTAGGTTTGTATATAACATCATATTCATATAGCAATTTATATTAAGTTGATGGTCACCTAAGCTTGAACCCATTTTTTTTCTCCTCCCCCACCATATTTCAGGTATCTATGTTATATTCCGCACCCTTTTATTTTGTGAATCCCTTGACTGATTTCTATAGATATGCTTGTTTTTAATACTTTTGTGTTTCCTACTTTCTACTCCTACTTACTATTTCTTCCTCTCTACTCAAAGAGTTCCCTTTAACATTTCTTGTAAGACTGGTTTATTGGTCATGAATTCTCTTAGCTTTTCTTTGTATCCTTGCTGGGTAGTATATTCTTGGCTGCAAATTGTTTTTTCTTTCAGCACTTTGAATATATCATGCCACTCTCTTCTAACCTGCAGTGTTTCTGCTGAAAAGTCAGTTGATAATGTTATGGGGTTTCCTTTGTATGTAACTGTTTTCATTTCACTCATTGCTTTTAAAATTCTGTCTTTATCACTCTTTTTTGTCATTTTACTTACTATGAGTCCTAGTGAGGGCCTCCATGGGTTGATTTTTTGAGGGGCCTCTCTGTATTATTGTTATTTCTAATAGTCCTATTCCACAGGAAAACCTTACCTCTGGCTATCATGAGCTCTTTTTTTAGTTAAAAAAAAAAAATGAGTCTGTTTTATGTTTGAAGGTACAAAACTAGCTATGTCTCTTCATTTTATTTTCCCTGGAATGACCCACTTATGAACTATTAATAGGTTATTTCTTGCATTTGTTGAATATTATGAATCCTTTACTGTATTCTGGGCATTGTACTAGGTATTTGGAAGTCAAGGACCCATTACCAAGAGATTTTCTTATTACTGCTATGCTTGTTGGATTTTCACATTACCTAGATTAGCTTACTTCAGTTTTCAGATCATCAGAATTACGTTATTTTTAAAGATTTATTTATTTATTCCTAAGAGAGAGTGTGTGGTGAGGAGCAGAAGGAGCAGGAAAGAGAGAATCCCAAAGTATCTCCTATGGAGCACAAAGCTCAACATGGGGCTCGATTTCATGACCCTGAGATCATGACCTGAGCTGAAACCAAGGGTCAGTTGCCTAGCTAACTGAGCCACCTAGGTTCCCCCCGAATTACAATTTTTAAAAAAGTTTCTCTTTATCTACTAGTACTTCTCTTTAACTTCTCTGTGATAACACTGTTTGGTGCTCATGTATTATCATAATGTATATTACTAAAATTCCTGTCACAGACTCATAAAGCCTATATATATGAATGAAGAACAAATAGTAGTAGATTAAATATTTTAGTTTCAAAGATTTGGACATGTGAGCACTTAACCCTTTATCTATTTATCAAAAATATTTCTTTAGGACTTACCACATGGCCAGCAATGTTTTGGATATAGGAGATACAGCAGTAAACAGGGTAGATAAGACAACTGCCCTTCTGAAGTTTATATCCTGTGAGGTATAATAGACAAATAAAAGAGTGAGTAAACATGGTAAGTTCAGAGAGTAAGGTGAATAGAGCAACATGACTGAAGACAAGCTCCTTCAGTCAGAGGCACTCTCTGAGGAAGTGACATTTGACAAAACACCTGAGCAATGAGAAGGAGTGGTATTCAAAGAGGGAAGAAGAGCTTTCAGATGGAGAGGATGTAGGTGTAAAAGTTCTGTGGAGATAATGCTCCTATTCTAGGAGCAGAAAATACACAGGGCAAGCAGGGGTCTATGTGGGAGGTGAGTAGGATTAGCTGAGGTGAGGAGTCAGCAGAGGCTGGGCCACTTACAGCTCTGCAGGCCAAGTGACAAAAGTTGAATTCATCCACAGTGCATAAAAAGTAGCTGGGGTATTTTTAGCAGAACACTGAAAGACTTTTAAGAAAACTTTATTTGGAAATAATTTCAGATTTACAGAAAATTTTAAAAGCACAAAGAATATCTCTGTATTCTTTACTCAGATTTACTTATTGTTAAGATTTTGCTCAATTTCTTCATCATTTTTTATCTCTATTTCAAAATCCTTTTTATCTGAACCATTCGAGAGTAAATTACATACATTATGGCCTTTAAATTCTATACTTCAATGTTTATTTCCTTAAAAAAGGCGATACACTTATCCGAGGGTCAATTTGAAGTGTCAACTTGACTGGGTCGTGGGGTACCCAGATATTTGGTCCAACATTATTTTAGGTGCATATGTGAGGGTGTTTTGGATGAGATTAACATTTAAATCTGTAGCCCTAGTAAAGCAGATTGCCTTTCCCATTGTAGAGATGGGCTTCATCCAGTCAGTTGAAAGCATGTATAAAATAAAAACTCTGACCTTCTCCAAATAAGAGCATTATTCCTGCCTGATAGCTTTTGAACTGAAACATCAGTGTTTATCCTGCTTTCAGATTCAAAGTGAAACACTGCTTCTCCCTGGGTCTTAAGCCTGCTGACCTTGGCACTGGGACTACACATTGGCTCTCCTGGTTCTCCAGCTTGCTGACTCACCCTGCAGATTTGGGGACTTGTGGTCTCCATAATCATGTGAGCCAACTCTTTATTATCTATCCATCCATGCATCTATCTATTGTCTATGTATGTATGTGTGCATCTATCTATTTGTCCACCTGGTCATCTGTGTCCTATTGATTCTGTTTCTCTGGAGAACCTTGACTAATACGTCCTACATAATGACAGAGAAGTTATCAACCTAAGTAAAATTTATTATAAATATAGTAGTTTTATCCAGAATACCATCTGTTTTCCAGTTACATCAATTGAGTCAGTCAAGTCCTTTACAGCATTTTTTTTTCTCTTCCAGTACAGGATCCAGTCTAGAATCACATATTGCATTTGATTTTCAAGTCTTAGCTCTTTTAATCTGGAACAATTTCCCAGCTTTTTTTTTTCTTTTTATGATTATTGACAGTTTTGAAGCATTCAGTCTCACACCTCTCAACCAGCCCTGCCCTGCCAACCCCATTTTAATAGATTGATCTCCATTTTTGGGTCTGTGTAACATTTTCTCTTGATTAGATTCAGGTTATGCATTCTTGGCAGAAATAACATAGAACTGATATTTGTCTTTCTCAGGATATCCCATCTGGAGACATGCAATGTCCACCTGCCCATCCTTTATGATAATAATTTTAATCACTCAGTCATTGTGTTTTCCAGTGTGTCCACTGCATCGTTACTATTTTCTCCTTGCTGCTAATAAATAATTATGCAGATATCCTGGTCCTTACCAATATTTACTCCCTAGATTTAACAATCCTTTATGATCCTTGCCTGAATTCTTCTTTACCATGATGCTTACAAAATGATGATTTTCCTTATTCAATATTCACGCCATGTTTACAATATGCTACCATAAACAAGAGCTTTCCTTTCTTCTTCACGCTTTGTTTCATTTTATTATCTGTGTGGAATTATAGATTCCTGTTTTTTAATGATTTATGATTAATTACTGCCTTTAATTATTTTATTTCTTGAATTGTCCCAGTGGGAGCTCCTTCAAACTATTCTCTGTGACCATGTGACAAGTCCTCCTTATTTGAGGAGGGGAGCATTTCCTTAAGTTTTCAACAAAAGTGTGGTTCACAGCTTTCTAACACAATCTACTCAGGTGCTTTCCTGATGTAATCTGAATCCAGCCCGCATATGCAGAGGGCTGGTAGAGACGGAAGAAAGAGGCAGGCCACTCCATATTGGTAGGTGGCAATTTTAATAATAGCAAAGAGAGCTTACATATGAGGCTTGTCTTGGGCAGCAGCAAAATGAATGTTTTCCCACACCTGCCCTTCAAATCTTGAGAGGCCCTAATGGCTCAGTCGCATAGACTGTGTGGGTACTTTCAACATCACATCATCATCCTTAGGCTGTGTCCTTGGAGCAGCCTCTGGGAGTGGGAAAGGCAAGCTGAACTCACATTCCAAGGACAGGGGAAGGGATGAGGCACCTTGGGGTGCCAAGATCTAGCTCATGGGTCAATCGGTGGTGATACCTCTTTGACTCTGTTATTCAACAAAAGCAATTTTTCAGTATCTTATTGTACTTAGCTTACCCAGCCTAGAAAATTGTCATTTCTCCAAGAATCTCTGATTCCTTTTAGTGGAGATGGTGTCAGAAGTCAAGATCTGGGGGCTGTATTCATTTTGTTACTGGGAGTGTTACTGCTTCAAGGTTCTTTCAGCAAATAGAGCTAGGAAATATGCATGTTTGCATGTGTTTGTCTATATTACGTCTGCATGTGGAAACATACATATACTGAAATATTTACACATTTTAGAAATCATGAGTCCACATCAATACCTCCAATTCCAATCCACCCTCTCAGGGTAACTCTCTTGCCTTCCACAGTACCATAATAGGATGTTGGAAGAGCTTTCTGACTACTCTATAGACAATGTAGTCTAGGGTAGGCAAGTGTGGAAGTAGGAATGCCAGCTGGGAGATATTGCAGCAGTTCAAGGAACAAGGAATGGTGACTTGGACAAGAGTGAGAGTGGTAGAAGTCATGAGAAAAGGTCACGTTTTTATTTTTAAGGTTCAGATTATACAGTAAGGGCAGGATATGTTGTGTGAGAAAAAGAGAGAAACCATATTTTACTCCTAGAGATTTTATATGAGTACTGGGTCTGACTCAGTTGGCAGAATTTTCAGTGGAATTGATTTGACACTTTAAAAAAAGAGCTCCTTTTCAGTAGGATCCATTTAAGATGTGGAAGTGAGCACATGTTCAAGATAACCAATGAAGTCTCCACAAACCCAGATTCTTTCATTAGTAAAATATTTAAAACTCAAACACTTACATACTTCCTTTATCCCACCTCAGGGAGGTGTTTGGGATACACAAATCCCAGAGGGGAAGCTGTGTGGCCGAGGGAAATATATGGACATGCCTAATATGAATAAGTTCTGGGAGCAAAGTAAGAAAATGAGCCTGCTTTCCAGACATTCCTTTATTTTATTTTATTCTTTAAAATTTATTTACTTCAGTAAGAACATTTAACATGAGATCTACTCCACCCTCTTAACAGATCTAAGTGTACAATACAGTACAGTTGTCTAGAGGTACAAGGCTGTATAGTAGATATCCGAATAATTCCTTAACCTCGGAACACATTCAATGTACATTCCAAAGAAATTGCAAAGAAAGCAGGAATTATGTTGCCCACTGTTCCAATCATTATACACTGTTATGTATCACAATCATGGAGGAACAAAAAGACCCACTGTCCACCAAAAATATAACTACTTTCCCCTTTCAGTGGCAGAATCTGGAGAAGACATGCAGAAACGGAACCTTGCAAGGGGAAGGAAAGAAGGAAGAACAGGCCATCAACCTTGAACCTCACATAGCTGAAGGAAAAAATGTGTTTGGTGTGTGCCACATCTTTGCCTCCCCCAATGACACTTTTGTCCATGTCACCAACCTTCCTGGCAAGGAAACCATCTGCTGTGTGACTGGGGGATGAAGGCGAAGGATGGCCAAGATGAGTCCTCTCTCTACACTGCTGTGTCGGCTGCCCAGGATGTAGACCAGAGGGGCAAGAAGTTGGGCATCACTGCCCTTCACATCAAATTCCGGGCCACAGGAGGAAATAGAACCAAGACCCCTGGGCCTGGAGCCCAGTCATCCCTCAGAGCCCTTGCCCACTCAGGACTGAAGATCAGGTGGGTGGAGGATGTCAACCTCATACCCGCTGATAGCACACACAGAAAAGGGGGTCAACCTGGTAGCCATCTCTGAACAGGATTCCTCAAATTATTGTTTTCTCTGAATAAATTGCCTTTGTGTAAGAAAAAAAGAGAATATGGCTACATTCATTTCTTTATGTTTCCCTCAGTCATGTTAACAGACACACAATTCCTACACTAAAGCCATTATGCACACTTTATGATGTATTTAACTTTTATTTCCTGCTTTATGTCTATTGACCATTATAAGAGAAGCATTTAAAATGTTTCTCACTATTCCCTGTTTGGGATTACTCATGTCATCTTTTTATAATGTAGATAATCTCTTTCTCCCCTCCTCCCCAGAAACTTCCAAACACATAAAAGCTTCCAGAGTACAGACTTCACAACTCTCATTATCATGCTCTACCTTATGGCTTACATCCTAACTTACTTCAGGATGGGAATGTGTTTCAAATCACATAAAGAAAAACGATTAATAATTTATCTACTGATTCATTTGATCCTTTAACCAGACCCCAGGATGTCAAATCTAAGCCCGCTTTCATAGGCAGACCTACTAAAAGTCTGATCTGCTTTCTTTACTATGGACATTGTTCTCATGAATGAAATTCCCCAGCAATGGCTGGATAGGCACTTGGGTACAAGTTTATCTAAACATACACACAGCAGCCTATCTCAGGCCCAGAGAGGAATCTCAGCTATCCATGTTTCCCAGGTCTGGATAGACAGTTCCAGTGGGTGATGACACCTGAGGAACAGCTTCCTGTCTGTTCAGTCTAGGACTGCATACTCTATATCTCATGCAAAATTCCAAAGCTCTATCTGAAAATTCTGAACACTGCAGAGCGTTCCTTATCTCTGAGAGCCCAGGGGCCGGTGGAACCACCACTTCCTGCATTACGGGAACAGGAAACACAGAGAATATGATTTATTGAAGATGTTTCATGTTATACTTGTGCATCACTAAGCTCCACGCTGCATGAATGTTGACCTCCTCTGCTTCTGGAAACATTAAAGTCTATGATGTACTCGCCCAGAAAATGTAAAGGAAGATTCTTTAGGTGTGGAATAGATGGTGATATGTTGACCTTCAGTCACTTGAGAAACCTGACTGGGATAGACTGATAGGAGGAGGAAGTTGAGGCAAAGGAAACGACTCAGAACTTAAAAGCCAATTGTTTTAAAACTGCAGCGTCTGTGGGAATGTGATTTCATACTCATTTTCCCATTACAGTGTTGTTTGCTACATACTCCCCTCACTGCACACTCCCCTCACTGCACTCCCCAGGAGATGATATGTTTACAACTTTATGGACCTAGACATTTTAACATTTATTTTAAGAGAATGCAAATAGATCAAAATTTGAACCTCTAAGTCGAAAATATCACACACGTATGGGAATAAAAGAGTACAATTCTTATACTGGAGAAAGGGGGCTGCGTCTTGCACCTCACAGCACTTTTCTTGGCATTTTGTTAGCTATTTCCTGGTAGCAATTCTCAGTGAGGTGTTACCTGGAATTCTGCCAAATCAGTCTTACACAATTTGTTACAATGACCATAGGTCACAATCTTTAACTGTTGGCAGGTGTTCTGGGCTTGCCCTCACTTGAGGAGCCCCAGTTAATCCAGTTTGGCATAATTCTTTTCTGTTTAGTTCTTGAAGATCCTTTTATATACTCTCTTAACCAGAAAAATTAGCTAGCTTGGGTTCACACACTCAAATCCCAATGCTGCTTGGAGGCTCGATTTTCAAGAGCTGAGGAACTCTATTGAGAGCTCTTCACATATCTCTGTCTATTCTCAAAAGATTTTTCAGTGTATTTGTGAAAATAAAAGGAATGTCACAGATAGCAACATATTGTCAAGGGTTACCTGACTGCTCTGTATATGCATGTATTAGTCAGCTTGGGTTGCTGTAACAAATATCATAGACTGAGCAACTTGAACAACAGATATTTATTTCTCACACTTCTAGAGGCTGCAAAACCCAAGATCAAGGTGCTGGACAATTCTGTTCCCAGTGATCTCTCTTCCTGGCCTGCAGAAGGCCACCTTGACAAAAGAATATCTGTCAGCCGGAAAGATAACCGTCTTAAGCAGTTATGATTTCAAGAAGTTCAAGAGCAAGAGGACTTTTGCTGCTCTTGGCTGCGAAGGTGTTGGGTGTTTCCAGGACACTGCAGGGTATTCATTCAAAGCCCAGTGTCAAAGATAGCTTAAACTACAAAACCTGTTTGTGATGCAAAAACTAGGCACAGTTTGGTCCTTAGGCACCTTTCAGAGCTGTGCCTGCCCAGGTTTTAAGAGTGGGGAACTAGGAGATAGGGATGATTTTTTCTAGTTATCTGGGGCTTCTGGTTCTCCCTTCTGCGCATCTATCCCCACCCACTGAAGTCACTATGCATTCTTGGATTCTCTCACAACCTCACCCTTTAGTGACAGGCTTGTCTTCCTGACTATCATGTTGCCTCTCACTTCAGGGCAGCCTCCTCACTCCAGAGAGGACACCCCTCCAGGCTCCATCTGGCCTTAGGGTCACCACCCACTGCATTTGGAGATTAAGAACAAAAATGAAAACACACACACATAGAAATATATTACTTGTCCAGTGTTCTCAATATCCCTGAGGTGGTTGTATTGTGATATCCAGTCCCTTTAGATTTTCATTACCACTGAGCCCGGCTGATTTTCCTGCAGTCACCAAATAAACACTAAATGGACAGTCCCTCTTCCTTCTAGTTTTATCAGACTGCCTGCCCTACTCTTCCATGCTAATACTAACTATGACAAGTGACTAGGTTATCTGTTCTTTTGTACTTGTTTGTTTTTTATGATTAACGTTTATTTTAAGCAGGTGCTAACTTTTCTGTGAAGGGCTTTTCTCCCAGTGTGGTTAAAAGATTGTTGAGTACTGGGGAGAAATAAAGAAGTTATATTACATCTTTTTTCAAAGGTTTTAATTTTTATTAATATCCAGATAATGTAACCAGCTCACTTCTCCAGGTCCCTGTCCTTATGACTAGAGGACTGTTGAGTTCAGGTAGTAATATATAAAAGAAAGAATGGCTATGGACAGGTTCACAAAAACAAGTGATTACCTGGAATAACCTATAAATGCTCAGAAAACTCCCATGCACTATGTTCATGACACAGCAGAATTTATTACTCAAAACTCATTCCTGTCTTGAAGTCTAACCAGAGTCCCTTAAACTTTCACACACAGGAATGTCTTTTTCATGATAAAAAAAAAAAAATCATAGATCTATAATAGGGAAATGTTGACTGAGAAAATATCTGAAATATTTGAAAATATCATAACATCAATTCAACATTTTAAGATACAATTGGATTTTATCAGTGGTCATATCATCTAGATACATTTGAATAATGATAGCACATATGTGTGAGAAACTTATTTAGACTACAGGCAAAGCTTTTGTGACATTCATAGTAGGCAGTTGAAAAATATTGAAGAGGTTTGTCTTTATTCTTTTTCCATATCTGTCTTATTCAGAAAAATTATTTACCATTAATTTGAAAAATAAAACACATAAACATATGTAAGTCACACACAAACATTCCGAGGTTTATTCCCCCTTTTATCTTCATATTTATTTTAACATTTATCTGATGTCCTGTAGTATAATTTTATGGTCTCAATGGCCCCTGGAGTATTTAACAAAAGGTTTCATAATTGGGGAATCTTTCAAGTTTGCTTTCTAGAAATTGTTCAATCAATGATGAGTGTTTGAGATGCAAAAAAGTCCAAGATAGTTGTTCGCAAATATACTTCTTGCACTAGAGCCCGTCCTACAAAAGCAGTCTTAATTAGAAGCCCAAATGTAAACTATATTGTTGTGGAATTGTGTTCATTGAGGAAATGTCTGGAAGTTTCCCTGCTCTCTTCTTCCTAAGAAGTTTCTGGAGAACATCAGAGAAACCCTGGTGCCCTGAGGTGAGTAATTTGAAAACATTAACCCTCCACCAGGAGTCTGGCCTTTGTAGTTCTGCTAACCCTGGCCAAGTGATGGCTGGCAAATAAATCCCTTTTCTAGTTTTTAATGTCCTCCTCTGTTAAAAGAGGAGTTAGAACCAGACTTTTTCTGTTCTAAATTTTATACTCCCTCACTTATGTCTTAATACTTTTCCTTTCTTTCAGCTTTCTTTCCATTTTCTAAGGGGCTGAGTTTCTTTTCAAAACAGGGCCTATCCTCAGTGAGACACATCTCTGTGTGTGTCCAGGAGAGGTGGGCACTGAGGAGGCTGAGTGGCTGTGCTGCTCTGTGGTTGTTGGAGGAGGAGGTCACTGAGAATGAGCTTAATTTCTGGAGAATCTACTCCATGAAAGCCAGAAGCCAGGCTGGATTCCTGGGAAGGAAGGAAGCCACATTAGAGGTGTACTTCAAGGTCATGAATAGAGAGCCAATGGTGGAGAGCTTGGGTCTCAGCTAGAATGAGCCTTCAATTTCTCAATCCTTCCTATATTCAATCTTTCCCTAACCAAGGAGAAAATCATCTAGTACCCATGAATAATCAACCAAGTACAAAAACATAAAGCTCTGTCCTTTGAGGAGCTGCTTGGTAGCAGAATTCTTACCTATGATAATAGTAATAGTAATTTTTTTTTAAAGATTTAAAAAAAAAATTAATTTGACAGACAGAGATCACAAGTAGGCAGAGAGGTAGGCAGGGGGTGGGGGGGAAGCAGGCTCCCTACCAAGCAGAAAGCCCGACGTGGGGCTTGATCCCAGGACCCCAGGACCATGACCCTAGCCGAAGGCAGAGGCCTTAACCCACTGAGCCACCCAGGCACCCCAATAGTTATAGTAATTTTAATAGTAATTTTATATGTGCCAACCACTACCCATAGGTTCTTCACATGTATTCCCTCTTTAAACCTCACTGTAAGACTTTGCTGTACACGTGATTTTTATTCTCAGTTTATAAATGAAGAAACAGATATGCAGAGGCTAAGTAGCTCCCTAAAATCACAACAGTAGTAAAGGTTGAGCTCTAATTCAAACCCAGGCCTGTCTCATTTGCTCCTTCTCTCTCTTCTGAACCGGGAAGCTATCTCTTTATCCCATATCTACACATGGGGTTCTCTGTTGCTTTTGCTAGATTCTAATCAGTTATAAATCCTTCCTATTCTTAATTCTTAATATGCACTGTTGGAGACAGTAAGCCATGGTTAAAAAGGGGAACTCTGAAGCCACAGGGCCTGGGTTAAAATCCTGTGTAATTTTGGACAAGCTATTTAATCCGTTCTGCCTCAATTTTCTCATCAGAAAAAGGAGGTTAAGAATGAGACGTACCTCAAGTGGTTATTTGACTTTGAAATTGAATAAGACAAAGTATGAGTATCTGTTACAATAGTGTTTGAGTAACATGCGCTCCATGAATATTAAGTGTTATTATTTTCCCTACTTATTTCTCTGCTTTCTTCTTATAAGAAACATATACTGCACTGCCTGTGTTGTTAAGCTACAGGCAGTGCAATATATAAGGTCTGTGCCTATGGTTATCTGCACCAATAGGGACTGGCAAAGCATTTATTTCTCATAGTTCTGGACACTGAGAATTCTAGGATCATGGTGCTGACAGATTTCGTGTCTGGTGAGAGCCTGCTTCCTGGTTCATAGATGTCTGTCTTTGCACTGTGCCCTCCCATGGCAGAAGGGGCAAGGGAGATCGGGGGGGGGGTCCCTTTTATGAGGGCACAGATTCCATTCTTGAGGCCTCCTCAAGAGGCAACCTAATCACCTCCTAAAGACTGCCTCCAAATGTATCACACTGGTGACTGGGTTTTAACATATGAATTTGGTGATGGGGGGGTATAAACATTCAGTCTATGACAACGTTGATGGTGATTACGATACACTACTTTGGGAGTTTATGGCCTGAATTTGTCCCTCTGAGACAAATAAGGGAGGTGGTCATAGAATGGGACTCCTCCTGCCACAACTAGACTTCACTTATCTCCCTATGAAAGAGGGAAATAAAGATTCCGGAAAACACTGCATTACAACCACCCATCCCGCACTCCTAGCAAAAATGGAATTGTTGTACCAAACTCAACAGATTCCTTCTTATTAAGACAAAAACTTTGTTTTTCTGCTAAAAGTGAGTTTGGAGGCCCTTTTCCTTCCATAGCAGAACCCAATATGTTCAATTTCAGCAGCTACAAATGGTTTACTTGAAACTTGTGGTTGAATTATTTTCTACAGCAAAACTCATTTCAGCCTTTGTTTTCATTTCACTTCCAGGCTTTCACAAGGAAAAAAAAAGCACCCTTAAATAGCTATATTATTATTGCTCTTTTTGTTAATAGAAATAACAAGAACACTACATAACAAACAAAATATTTTTCACATTTGCTTTTCTTGATATTCATGACAACCCTGTGGGGAAAGTAAAACAAATCCATCAGAAAATTCACTTTGTTTTCTCAGCACTCCAAGGCATTATATCTTTATTTTAGGTTCTTTACAGTAATGTGCAGTGCAGTAATGTGTGGCAGGAGGCCATTAATGCTAGATCGTCCTGCTTTTGGACACTTGACTTTTGAATCTCTCTGTCCTCTCACTCCCACTGGAATTATCTTAATTAAAACTGTCTTCTGTCTTGGGTCTTACTACAGCCTCAAACAGGCCTTTTTAGCCCAAGTCAATGTCACTCATTGCTGTCAAAATCCTGCTCAGCCTTCCAAGACTGAGATTCGATCTTATGTCCTCTAAGTTTATCAAATTCCACTGTCAGAATTAATGTCCTTGTCACTAAACTCTCATGGTCTTTTATTTACAGCTCTTCTTGTGATAATATGAAGTACATCTTACTTGAATGATATCTGTGAATATACTTGTCTTCTCAATTGTCAGTAAGAACTTTGAGGGCAAAAACTCTGATTTATTCAGTTGTGCAGTTGCTCAGCCCCAGCCTGGACCTTCCACTTGGTAGCGTCGTACTATCATAAGAATGAAAATTTCATAGCATTCAAGTGCTCTGAGACAGTCTATTAAATTTATCAATATCAGCTACTCTTATTGCATAATGCTAGCAACATTTGTTTAATGTCAGTTCTTCGGAAAATACAGTTTTTATTTATTTGTGTGTTTTGTACTAAGGTCACTTTAATTGATTAAGTGACAGAAACTCTTCCTTGCCTACAATTTCAGCTTGGGTCCTACGGAAACCTGCCTGTAGAACAAATATAGAATTCAAACTGTCCCTGACACTCAGACAGATGTTTAGAAGAAAACAGGGAAGTTGATTCTGAATTGAGACAATTTCATTCATGGACCTCCTCAAATTAAGCAAGCTGTGGTTAATTTGCAGAGCTCTGAAAGGTCATCCTTGGAGAGAATTGAGTTTTGAAAAATGGGGTGAATGATAAGACGTTAATGTAATTCCAATTTGTGAGGATAAAGAGAAGCCTGTCTTTTAAAACTGTGCTTTGGAGAGCATCAGTTTTGTCTTAAAGTTATATACAGGAAACTTCAAGAGAAATTGACTTTAACAAAACCAAAATTAAATATTACTAGATAACTGGCAGGGTAAATATTATGTGATATTTGGTAGAGAAACTTATCAGGAAGAAAATGTAAGGCTCTGTTTGATATTTATAATTAGATGCCTATGAGACATCTTATATGTAGTGTGCTCTTGTTAAGTGAAGAAAGAAAAAGGACATGCATAGTGATTTTTCCTTTGTACATGACAAAAGAGGAAAAAGGAATGAAATAAATATATATATACTCTCTCATACATGTATACTTGCTCATTTATTTTAAAAAAAATCCAATAATTATAATGGTTAACTCCAAGTGTTCATGAGAATGAAGTAGAGGGAACTAAAATAAGGGTAAGATTTCTATGTTGGCTTTGATCTTTGTACTATGTAAATATTATACATGATCAAAAAATAAAATTGAATTAAAAATGGTGAAGTAAGAGCAAACTCTAAAATTAAATAAAAACAACATAATAACAAACTTAACTATATGTCAAATTTATAACAAAATCACAGAAAAAATTAATCTAAATAATTTTAAACACATCACTCTACTTGTATATCTTGCATGGGAGGTATTTTAAAGAAAAGAATAATTGCAAAAAACTCCTAAATTTTACTTAATAAGTTTGTTGTGGTAGTGGTGTTGGTAGCATAATTATGAAATTATTTCTATGTGTACCAAGAAGAGGACTAAATACATTGATGTTTTGGGAACTAGAAAAAGAGAGAGAGATATGACATAAGGGAGGTGAAGAGAATACTGTTAGGCTTGAACTCAAGATATCAGTATGACATAATGATTTTAAAAGTTACAGATCAAATGACACCACAGTATAAATGAGCAAATACAGCACCCATATTTCATCTTCTGAATACTGTTGTGTACTAAAGATCCAGAGCTCCTTGCAGAAATGGTTTATTCTTAGTTCAGGACTGGAAAAACACAAGATGAGCATAGAATATCCAGTTGTGTTAGAAAGCAAAAACTGATGAGAAAGTGACAAGAAGATAAACAGGATTTTTCCTTTTATCAGTGATAGAATAATAGATGCCTAATTTACCTTCTTATCCTAAATAACTAGAAGGCTGGGATGTACATATATCCTGAAGTACACTCCTGTGAAAAGGAAACAAAGTTAGACCTGCAAATGAACTGGCCTAATGCTTGAAGTAAATTTCTAGGCTGCAGGATAGGAAGGGGGAACCCAACAAGGGTTGGGAGTCTCATTAAATTGAGGAGAAAAAATTTAGAATTGAGGGAGGCTGAGGCAGCCAAAATTTTCATGACAAATTACTGGAAAGGAGGCAACTGAGTTCCAAAGATTGGGAAAGGCTGCAGCGGAGTACTGTTTTGTATGTGCTTTGGAAGAAAATACTCCAGACCAAAGAAAGGACTACTGGAAAGCAGCAGGCTGAAGAATTCCTAGAGCTCAAATGAGGCTAAGAGTAACTTGTGTTTCCACTAGACAGGGGAGAGGACCTCATAAAAGCAACATTTGATAGAATTCTCAGAAAGATATCATCTTTGTAGTGTGGATAAATTTGCACTAGACAAAAAATTGTTCTTGCTCTATACCAGAAAAACTTAATTCAAATAGTGTGATGAATGAAATTAATTCCAAGTGCATGGCAGAACAAGTTCTAACAATAGTTACAGGAATACAAATACAGCAATGACAACCTAAAAATCTCAAAGTCCAGCATCAAATAAGAAATGACTAACCATACAGAGAAGTACTGCAATATAACCATGTCTATGAAAAAAAGTCAGTCAATAAAAATTGACTCCAAATGACTGAGATGTTCAAATTGGCAAAAACATTAAAATTGCTATTATAAACATGCTTGATATGCATCAGAAGGAAGAGAAAACATGAAGATAATGAGCAGAAATCCCAGAGTTGAAAAATATACTAGATGGTATTAACAACAGATTAACTGAAGAAGAAAATGTCAATGAACTTAAAGACATAGAAATAGGTGCTAGTAAATGAACCAGGGGCCAAAAAAACCAACAACAACAACAACAACAACAACAACAACAACAAAACAAAACTAAAGAAGGAAGAGAAGAAGAAAGTGAAAGATGAGAAAGGGATAGAAGGAAGGAGGTGGGAGAAAAGGAAGAAAAGGAAGAAGGAGAAGAAGAAGAAGAAGAAGAAGAAGAAGAAGAACAACAACAACAACAACAACAAAGCAAACAAATAGAAGAACAAAAAACTCCAAGAGCTATTTAACAATGGCAAGCAATATATATACATGGAATTAAACTCTGAGAAGAAAAAATATTTGAAAAAATCATGGCCAAAATGTCCCAAATTTATTTATATATTAAATATATTATAATATACAATATATGTTATAAATTATATGTATGATTGTATATGTCATAAATTATAATCATATATACTTTTATACCTAAATTCACAGATCAAGAAGCCCAGTGAACCCCTAATATGATAAACCGAAAAGAAAGCCACACTGAATGACATCATAATCCCATTGTTGAAACCAGTGCTAAAAAAATTAAAGCAATTAAAAATAAAATGAACATTACTAATAAAGAAACAAACATAAGAATTACAGCAGTTTCCTTGTCAGAAACTATGCAAGTTAAAAGACAAAGGAATGACATCTTTAAAGTACTGAAAGAAAAAAAAATCTAAAATTCTATAGCCAGCAAATATGTCTTTCAAAAATGAAGCAACATAAGGATGTTGTTGACAATGAAAATTCAAGGAGACCTGCTCAGAAAAATAAAGAAAATTCTTTAAGTAGATGCAAAGTACCAGATGGATATTTAGACCTACACGAAGGAATGGAAAGGGCTAGAAAATGATGGCTATGTGGGTAAATAAAAGAAAAGCTTTCTCATTTTTAATTGCTTTAAACATAATTGACTTCTTAAAGCAAACACAGCAATTGCTGTTTAATAATACATATAGAAGTAAATTGTAGGACAACAATAGCACAAAGGACTGGAGGAGAGATATGGAAACAAATTGTTGTAAAGTTCTTAAACTATTTGTGAAGCAATATAATATTTGAAAGTAGATGGGATCAGCTAGATATGCACATGTTAAACTCTATGCAACCACTAAAAACAAAACAGAGAAAGAAATAAAATTTTATAGATGTCCCTTTGAGGGAGCTTCCACTGATCATATTCATGGCAAATTTAAACATCAATAGAATAATGACAGTACTAGCACATTGATTAAAAAAAACCCCATCAGTTCAAATTGATGTTCAAAAAGGGAGAAAGAGAAATAGAGTGGAAGAAAAAAAAGTTATTTTTATAAAAGAAGGCCAATTCAGTACATGCAGAAAAAATGACAGACTTAAAAAAATTGCTGTTTTGCAAACCTTAATAAATAAATGATAAATGAATACCTGTTTCATGGAAGAGTAACTAATGGATTGCAAAACCACTGGATGAAATTTTTTTGTGGAACTAAATATTCATACAGTTTTAAATTTTTACCCTACCAAATATTATTTATTAATTACAAAAAGAAGTTTCTTTTGAATAAAGAGCTCTGACAGAAATTACCTTAAACAAGTAATCAAATTTCATATTACCTACTAATGGGACTATTATGTGTCATTTGACAAGATGCAGTGAGAAGTATACATCAATTCTGAAGTATTCCTGCCAAAGAGTTTTAATATGAATCTAATCATGAGGAAGTAGTAGAACAAATTCAGAATGTAGGATGTTCTCCAAAACAATCGTCCTGAATGAGTCAAAAATGTTAATGTGAAGAGAGACAGCAAAAATTAAATTTTTAAAAATCCAAGGGAGTTGTTCTGTATTAAAGGGGACTAAAGAGACATGACGCTCAAATGCAATGCGGGAACCCGTGAAAACCCCCACATTCAGCTTATTAAAAGTTATAGAAGAAATTTAAACATCAGTTTTCCAGAAGTGCTATTTTCACAATTCACCTTTCATCTCATCAGTCAGCCACACATACACAAAAAACAAACAAACAAACAAACAAAAAACAAAACCCCCCCCCCCCACAAACCAAAAACCAAAAAACAAAAAAAACAGGTGTCCCAAATTTCAAGGAGCATATTTATCTTAGACCACAAAAGTGACAGGTGATTTAGTCCATCCTAAAAAGAAATTACAAATAAATGGAGACACTCTTTAGACCTAAAGATAGATCTAGAATATGGAGTCTAGTTCTTCACTCCAATCATAGGCACTTACTTTTTGGATACCAGGAAGGAAGTGAGTTAATGTGGAGCCAAGAAGGGTAATAACACAGAAGTAGAACATTTAATAGGAACAAAATGTGTCTGTAACCCCTGCCTCCATATTTAGCTCAGCTACCATCCATCATTTGCAAAGGAAAGCATGAAAAGCATCATGTTTGTGTTGAAAGGAGGAAAATGTGAGTGGCATACTTGGTAGCAAGGCTTGGAAGTGGGAGGCAGTGAGGAGCTATATATTATACCTGGAACGCAGGCGTACTGGTGCCAACTTCAAAAATGGACTGAGAATAAGAAAGAGCTAAAATTTTAACAGAATCTGGAGCCTTTTGAAGTGTGAATGAATGAAATGAGATGTGTGAACATGCACAGACCCGTCCTTCTGTTCATCCTAGGAAGCTCCCAGCCTGCAGATCCCCAGATACCCACAGAGGAAAAGACCTTCTGGATGAGGACACACTGTGGGTTTCCCTGTCAGAACAGTGTGGGGCACTAAGGATGCATGTCAGCCTCCTCTCTGGCCAGTTTTAGATCTCTCAAGTGATTGGGCTTCCTTGGGTCCATGATGGAGCAGCCTGTGCTGTCAGGGACATCTTCAGACATTCACTGGCACGTTCACAGTGTGGATGTATCTGTGAAACACATTTGGCTCTTTGTCTCCTCTTGATGGTTGCCTGCCGTTCCCAGCATTACTGAGGGTGCTCTGAAAAGCTGGAGCTGGCATCCTGCAAGCTTTTCCTGTGGGGGCTTCATTTGGACTAAATCTCCCTTTAGAATTTCATTTCCCAGAGGATACAAATTGGAAGCCAAGTTGTTAGATGCAAAATCATCCCAGTTCTCCAAGATGTGGGCATTCTGAATGCTTCTGATGAGAAGTGGGTGCACAGGGCATAGATACAGCATATGGAGAACAAAAGCTCTGCATGTTCAGGAAATGGGAACCTTCAATTCTTACATGTTCACAGAGTGATCCAAATATTAATAATTGTGTTTCTTCATGAAATTCAGTGCCCTTAATTCTTGTTTTATATCACTCCTTTAATATAACTATTATTTTATTCATTTCTTAAGGCAGTGAAGATAATGCTCTTTGATTTTGTGTATGTTCTCCTGTAACTCTTCTCAAATACAAGTATTCCCCACTTTTCAAAAGTTACACCACTCACTTTTACAGAAGACCTAATAGTACCTGTTTCTGCTAACCAAAAGGATTCTGAAGAGGAGTTTTGGTTTTACAAAAAAAGGTGAAAAGCAAAAATAATGTTCAGAGTTTGTTTTGCAGAGAGCTGTTTTAGAGACATGTGCACAGAACAGTGAGAATGGTGCTTCTAAGTTCCCTCCCCCAAAACTATACACTCAGCATCTCAGCAGCAAGCCATCATAGCTTTGAAATGGGTCTATGACCATTTGTGTTTTACCTCAATTTATTTTGTGCATCCATTAGCAAGATTTGACCCAAGGTATCTGAAAAACCTAAGAAAGATTATGTTTTGGGTCTGGGAATTCAAAAATGTTTCTATATCATAATGGTAATTACTTCTTGGCCTTACACCATTTCAACTTATGAAGTTTCATAAGACTGCTCCACTTTTGGATAGAGAGGGAAACTTGTAATTTCCTTTGTGTTCTGGTTGTTTTTCTATTCTGATTTCTAGCTAAAGAAATGCCATACCCTCCCATTCCCATTGTGCTTTCCTTAGAGATCTTTTAGGAAATGTGGAAATGGACCCTTGCCCTTAGTCCCAAGTACATTATTGATGAGCTGGGACAAAACTTCATGATTCCTGACTCCTGGAATTATTATCATCCTATTGTCCCACCTGCCTTTGACAAGCTCCAATTCCCCAAGAGTCTCACACACACAGTAAAGAACAGACCCTCAGTAAGCTCCTGCTAATGAAGTAAAAACATGGATATCAAGGATTTAATATTTATAGGAGGTTGGATGCATTTCCACTTCTCTTCCCTTAGAACTGGGGCAGAATTGTGGGCTATCAAAGCATCTCTTTTGGGGGCAAGGGAGTAGAGGGTGTACCAGAAGGATGAATAGCTCCAGCCTGAACTACCAGGATAAAAACTGTTGTAGTATTGTTTGTACAATTCTGGGCTCTGCTTAGAGGGAATGTCAAGGGAATGTCGCGTCGCTTGCTGAAAGGGTACCCAATTTGGAGGCTGTGAATAGATGATGAGCAGAAACCTCCTTCCTTATCTTGTGTAAGAATCCTATTTTTTTTTTTTAGAGAGACTGTCAGTTTCTATTTCCTTCCTCTTAGAATCCTGCCACCATTCTTTTTTTTTTTTTTAAAGATTTTATTTATCTATTTGACAGAGAGACAGAGGTCACAAGTAGGCAGAGAGGCTGGCAGGGAGAGAGGGAGAAACAGGCTCCGCACTGAGCAGAGAGCCTGATGTGGGCCTTGATCCCAGAACCCTGAGATCATGACCTGAGCCAAAGGCGGAGGCTTAACCCACTGAGCCACCCAGATGCCCACAAGTTGTATATTCTTTATGGTTAGAAATGAAAAGTAGTATGTCTCTTCATTTCTCCTGATTCTCCTGGATATCTCCATAACTTTAAATGTTTACCTGAGAGATATCTGCTTAGCTCTGAATGAGTGTATTTGTTTCAAGAAAGATTTCATAGGAGTTTCTTTGCCCTGAAGGAATGCCTACCCTCAATGTAGCAGGGGTTATAAAAATTAAAACATTTCCTGGGGTTAGACATCATATCCTTAAAGCAGACATACTTAACTTTAAGAAGAAAAGCTTGCTGAGTCTTACAAATTAGTCTAATATTTCTGGGTCCTTCTAACCCTAAATGAAGAGACTCATAGTCTCCCTTCTCCTGCTAAAGAAAGGAGAGGGTTTGACTTTCATGCTATGATCTTGAAATAAAATTGAAATCTACCACCTTAGGACTTAGGACTTCCAGAACTTTCACATTAGTCATATTTTATAGTTTGCATATGATCTGTGCCACTCACCTGATGAAACCATTGATAACTGGTATCATTCAAATAAATGAGGTATTAGTCATAAGTATCCAACACAGTGCCTGGCACCCATAATAACAATAGTAAACAAACCAACAGGCTTGAAGCCAACAGTCTTGGAGGTTTGTTTAGGACTGTACTAAGATGAAGTCAGGAAAAGGCTGGCCTGCAGGAACCAGCTAGATGGTCACTTAGAAATGCAATTTGAAGGGCTTTGACCTTCCAACAGTAATGCTGTCTGGTTTGTCTGCTGTACCCAGGAGCTGGAGTGTCTGAACTTTCACTGTTGAATGTTGCTGCCACATAGGGTTGGCAGGGAGTATATCATCATTTTGGTATGCTCTCTGAATAGATGTTAAGGTAGGAAGTTAATTAATGATTTTCTACTGGGATATTGGTAGCATTGGGCTTCCATCAACCCAGTGGAAGTATGGGTTGATACTGAGTGGGTTGATATGAGTCAGGTGGGTGTTGCTGGTGAGGAGTGGTGAATGATACATGGGAGTGCTGGATAGGGCAGAAGGCAAACTTGGATTAATTCCATGCTAATTCCTAGCAATTGCCTTGGCTCTTAGTCTTCATGATTTACCGAGGAAGATTGTGTGCTTGATGTTTGGGAAGATACAAAATAATGGCAGAGATGACTCCTTTCCTCATATGGTATGTAACTTAGATGAGGGGACAGAACACACATGAAATGATTGGAATCATTGTTGCATTTTTTTTTAAAGATTTTATTTATTTATTTGACAGAGAGAAATCACAAGCAAGCAGAGAGGCAGGCAGAGAGAGAGGAGGAAGCAGGCTCCCTGCTGAGCAGAAAGCCCGACGTGGGGCTCGAACCCAGGACCTGGGATCATGACCTGAGCCGAAGGCAGCGGGTTAACCCACTGAGCCACCCAGGCGCCCCATCATTGTTGCATTTTTAAGCATGCAGCCTATGGTGGTACATCTCTTGCCTGATGTTGCATTTTGGCTTAATAGTGGTATCAATAGAATATTTCGTGAAATGGGATCATAATTTTATCTTGCACTGTGAGAACTCCCTATTAATATAGAGATTGGTGTAGATAACTAGAAGAGTCTTATTTTGGTTGTGGAAAAGATGAAGAAGTTTATATCTATGTGCTATTTCTTTGTAAAACAATAATGCAGAGTGATGTCTTACCCAAACTCAAAATGTGGCCCCTTCTGCTCTCCTGATCTCACCTCTCATATGAACTCATAAGAAAAACAAGGGTCAGACCTTGGCTACAGCCTATGTGAGCCTACAGTTATCATCTTGTAGAGAATAGCTGCACAAAATAGAGTTTAAAGAGTAATAGTAACACCATGACCTGGGAACTGGGAGCTCATAGAAATTCCAATGATCACCCTTCTAATCCTCAACTCTGAAGTATGTTGTCCAGAAACCTGTGTTTTGACAAGATTTTCATAGGATTCTTACACAAGATAAGGAAGGATGAGGAAATATTATCATAGAAAATAGAGTTGACAGAGAACACAGTTGACTCTTTTTGTCGATCAGTCTCTACACATAAATTTTTAAAAAAATCAATTGGATAATCTTTGCCTCTTAATAGAAATATTTAATCCTTTTATATTTAATGTAATAACTGATTTGTTATAAAACATATATGTGTATGTCAAGAGCTTTTGTGAATTACCTTTTTCTTTATTAAACATTTGCTTTGTTGCTCTAAACCTTTGACCATGCTCTAGAGCTTTGACAAAAGTTGGTTCTCACAGTTTCTGCTTGTTTTCTGATATTTCTTGGGGGCATGGGAACTTGGAACTGCCTACCCTTATATTTTGCTGACACCATGCCCAAGTTATTTTCTGTCTTCTGTTTTTATCAGTGTTACTGTGATGTGCCTAGGTATGGGTTTTTGTTGTTGTTGTTTTGTATGCATCCTCCTTGGTATTTATAAGGGTCCTTGAGTCTACGGCTTGATGCTTTTCATTAGTTTTGGAAAATAGTAGGCCATTATACTTAGAGATTTTTTTTTCTTCCCTGTTATTACTCTCCCCTTGCCTCTAGCATTTCAATTGACATAGTAAACCTTTCATCTGTGCCTGTATGTCTCTCATGTTCTGTGTTAGTTTAACATTCTACAGAGAAACAGAATCAATACAATATGTATAGATAGATGGGAAGATTTGTTTTAAGGAATTGGCTCTTGCAGTTATGGAGCCTGACAAGTCCAAAATCTGTAGGGTAAGCCAGCATGCTGGAGACCCAAGGAAGAGCACTGATGTTGTAGTTCAAATCTAAAAGCCATCCACTGGCAGAATTCCTTCTTGCTGAGGGAAAGCCAGTCTATTAAGGCCTTAAACTGATTGAATGGGGCTCACCTACATTACAGAAAGCAAACTGCTTTACTTAAAGTTCTGTAACTTAAATGTTAATCTCATCCACAAAAAATACACTCACAAAAACATCCAGAATAATGCTTGAGCAAATATCTATGCAGGATGGTCAAGCTATTTTGACACATAAAATTAACTCTCACATATTTCTTTCTCTTATTTTCTATTCTTGTGCTTCAGAGTGGGTCTTCCACTGCTCTATTTTCCTTCAGTAACCCACATACCTACTAAGTCCCAACTGCCATTAAATCCAGCAGTGTATCTATTGAGTATTTAATTTCAAATCTTGTGATTTTCTGTTCTATGGTTTCCATTTAATTCTTTCTAAAAAGCTAGTAGTGAACCAGAGAAAAACATTTCCCATCTTTGACTTAGTTTTATCGTTAATGTATTTATGTTTGACTATGTTTGATTTACATTTTCTTAATTTTGTCACATCATAATATATTTAAAAATCCAAATATAATAACTTTAATAACAGGAATATTTGTGGATTGGTTTATATTACCTATTTTTTTCCTCTTGGTCCTTTTCCTTGATATGACCATAATTTTTTATTGAATGCTATATATTATATATGAAATACTGTGGAGGTACTCTCTTCCTTTGAGATAGCTTACCCTATCCTTTGATTATGTAGTCAGAGAAAAAGCAGATCACTTTGATTCAATTAGTAACTAAACTGACTTGAGGCTGGTTGAAGTCTGGACATTTACATTTACTCCTGCTTTGCTCTTCAACAATGGTGTGGCCTCCAGGAATCCCAACTGAGAGCCTAGAGTGTTGATTTGGGCTGCTCTTTGTCAGTTGTAAACTCCAATTTTTGTCTCTTCAGTTCTGTGAGTAGGCCAAAGCCTTCCTGCTTAGCTGCTTGTCCTTAGCTGCTTAAGGATTTGGCATATGCCTCTAGGAGGAAATGAGGCATCTAATGTAATTCTCTGTGCTTCCCTTCCCTCCAGGATCCTGTTACTTTACATCTTGGATGCTTTGGCCAATCAATCTTCCAACCTCCTCTTCAAGTCTCCCAGTCTTTTTTCCTTTTTGGTCTGCACCTTTGTGAAATTTCTAGTAACTCTGTTTGTTTCTCTGCTTATCAGCCACAGCTCTCTGGGTGGATTGTTAGCCTCTAATTCCAAGCCAAAACCCAGCAATTGCCCTGAGGGGAAAAGCTGTTTGCAGACTACCAGCTCAGCTCTCTGTGGTTCCCTTTTCTTGCTCTGCTGGATCTTGGCCCTTCAATTCCTAGTAGCCTCAGTCATTTTCTGATGCCTTCAGTCAGACAGCTGTTGTTATTGTTTTTTTCTTTATATTTTATCTGAGTTTTCTATTTGTTCTTACCAGAATAATTGGTCTAATGCAAACTACTATATCTTAGCTAGAAGTAAAAGCCTAACATATGATTTGAAAATATCACTCACACACGTCTTTGCCTATTTCTTAGTCAGAAACCTGAAAAAAATATTAGCATCTTTCCTTAATCTTCCTATGCTATAGTCCATTCAAGATAGTTTGTAATGTGTTTGGTAAACTTTAGAGAATGAGAGAAAAATCATTATCTTGAGATGTGCATTAGAAACACTGAGATGGAAAAATAATAAATTCATCAATGAGATTCTGAATATGCAGGGATCATTCATCCTTATAATAAAGACAATATTTAGTATACTCTTATTGTAATATTTTAAGGGTTTTCCTCAGCTTCCCTTGGGGATACTTTGCATCAAGACTTTTGATATTAATCTGGATGTGTTTGAGGTCTGATTGCACCTAGACTAGCACCTGCAAATTCTACAATTTATTTTTCATCAGTCTTGTTTATAGTTCTTACATTTCACTTCATGCATTATTGGGAAGTCTTTTTTTTTTTTTTTAAGATTTTATTTATTTATTTGACAGAGATCACAAGTAGGCAGAGAGGCAGACAGAGACAGAGAGGAAGGGAAGCAGGCTCCCCGCCGAGCAGAGAGCCCGATGTGGGGCTCGATCCCAGGACCCTGGGATCACGAGCTGAGCCGAAGGCAGAGGCTTTAACCCACTGAGCCACCCAGGCGCCCCTCACTTCATGCATTATTGAGGCAAATTATAGGCAGTTAGATTTTTTTGATGTTGAGTTGGCATAAAGATTTTTGTTTTATTTTTGTTTGCCAATAACATTTTTCCCAAACGTCACTCGCCGTTTGTCTGTAGAACTTCCCAATCTTGTCCAATATTTTAAAGGAAGTTTATTTCTTCTTGCTTACAATCCCCTGCCAGTCTCATTGCTTATATCCCTAAGTAACCATGTGAGAAGGAATACCAAGTATAGGAATAGAATGCAGGTTTTCTTACTTCTGTGCCTGAACCCTAAATCAGAAAACCAAAGGCCAGATTCCAGATGGATTGCTTTCTCTTTTATTCCCAGCATTAGAATAACCTCCACAAGAAGTGACCTACTTTCTCACAAGCCATTGCTCTTATATTTTGATCCATCTATGGGTACATTGCCCATGGTATTTGTGATTCTTCTGAGCCTGTATGTACAATCTTTTAAAAAAATCCATTTTTTCCTCATCACCTCTCCTGTTTCTTTTATCTACTGCCACAGATAGATTAAAGAACAATCATATTATATTAATTATATACCTGTATAAGTGATAAGCTGTTATAGGTATTTATCACTATATAAATGAGCCAAAGTTGGGTCCTTAGTGAATGGAAACAGAAAGAAACCAATTCCCTTTACTTTATGCTTGTTCATTTCTATAGCAGCTGATGTAATTATACTATTATTACCAATTCTTTGCTTGAAGTCTACCCATCTGAAATGGGCTCCACATGTGATTCACAAAGTTATCATAACATCATGACAACTCTACAGCAAATCGAGGAAGTTAAAACTGGCTTCTGAAATCACAGAAGGAGCAGTAGTAAGGAAGCTATAGGAAAGCTCAGGAAGAAGAATGACTTTAGGAATTATTTTCCAGCAGTCACTGCTGTAGAAAACATCTCTGCAATGCCTAGCTTGATGCGGAGTAGAGGGTGAGTTGTGAATGACAGGAGAGGGAATATTTGAGGGCTAACTCCCTTGACAGAGCAAGTAGGTTGATTTACATGATATCAGGATACACTTCTTTGAGGAAGAGTTTTCTGGGGGAGCTGCAATAAAATCAAAGCAAGAAAATGAAGAACGAGGGTTGCTATTTTAGTAACCAAACAACATTGTTTTCTTACCCTATAGAAATGCTGACTTAATTGTGACCCTCAATTGTGATAGGTACCTTTAGGCCATGTAGGTATTTCTACCCTTCTAGGGCTCTCAGGAAGCCCCCTCACAAAAGAAAGGTAATTGCAGAGTGACAGAAGCCGCACTAAAAAACAAGGAAGAGTTTTATTAGTACTCTGTCCATCCCAGAGAGGAAAGCCAGTGGCCCTCTCTGTGTACTACTCTGGGAACCCCTAAGTTGGGTTGGGGAAATGGATATGTGACCTAATACTGGACTGATTAGTTACTGATCTCTTTATTTGACTCTTACTATTGCTTTTGAACATAGTTCACATTCAAGAAATACAGGGAATAATATATGAAACTAAGAGGTCCCTGACTAAGGAGGGAAGGTGCTCTGACTTCTCCTACCTCTCTCCCTGTGAATTTGGGCAAGTTATTTGAACTTCCTGAGCCTTGGTTTCATCCTTCCTATTACAATGAATAGGATAATTATCCTTGGTTAAGAGGTTAAATGAGACAGTGAATGTCAGGTGCCTAGCACATAGTAGTAACTCAGTAACTCATGGCAGGAATTTTTTATTGACCCAAATTTTTCACAATTTTATAAATAAAAGTAAATAATAAAAGGGAACATGAGACTATTTTTTAAGACTATATTCAAGGGTGGAGGCAGGAAAGAAAGAAAAATTGCTTTTTTAATATTTAGGAAAGGATATAAAATAAAATAGTAGTGATAAGAGGAAGCATCAATTACTTTGACACTTGTCCTAAATAATCTTGACCAAATTTGGTGAAGCTTCATTTCATGCTGGAATAGCACTGAGTCAAATTCTCTATCCTTAAAGAATTTGGTGATTGGACTTTGCACAATTACTGAATGCCACAATATGAGTTTCTCAGGGGTTTGAGAGCAAGTTCTTCAGGCTCCAATAACAAATTGAGATCCTCCAAGATGCCCTGACTCCCTACAATCTCCAAATTCTTCAATACTATTTTATGTTCTTCAGAATCTACTCAACAAATGCCTATCTCTGCAACGTACTCAGGTGCTTTGTAATAAAAAAGGACTTTCATGTTAAGTTTAACAGTTTGCATTGAAAATGATCTTGGAAGTTAGTATATACCAGTCCACTCTTTCTCCTTCAGTAGCGATGTACATTCCTAAGCAGCCTGGATAATGTTGATCTTTTACATTTTTTTCTTTCTTAAAATTTATTTTGTCATTTTCATGGTTATGGTAATAGCTGCTTATTGAGAGGTAAATGTCAGTTGAGAGGGAATCATTTGCTGATGTCTAGTCTAATGGGACTCTGAGAAGATAAGGGCTTTGAATTGCCTGTTGTTCTTCTTCAGCCCATATTACGTTTCTTTTCTTTCTTTCTTTCTTTTTTTTTTTTTTTTTTTTTTAAGATTTTATTTGTGAGAGAGAGAGAGCGCGCGAGGGAGCGAGCAGGAGCAGGGTGAGGGGCAGAGGGAGAAGCAGACTCCCTGCTGAGCAGGGAGCCTGATGTGGGGATCATGACCTGGGCTGAAGGCAGGTGCTTAACCAACTGAGCCACCCAGACACCTCTGTATTAGGTTTCTATTGCTGTTATAGCAAATTACCACAAACTTAGTAGCTTGAAACACTACAACATTATTATCTTATGGTTCTGGAGGTCAGAAGTCCAAAACAGGTCTTGCTGGGGTAAAATCAAAGCATCTGAAGGTCTGTGCTCCTTCTGGAAGGTTTAGGGAAGGATCTGTTTTCTTGCCTCTTCCAGCTTGTAGAGGCTGCATTCCTCTAAGAAGTGTTACACCTTGGGACGCCTGGGTGGCTCAGTTGGTTAAGCCGCTGCCTTCAGCTCGGGTCATGATCCCAGCGTCCTGGGATCGAGTCCCACATCGGGCTCCTTGTTCTATGGGGAGCCTGCTTCTCCCTCTGCCTCTGCCTGCCACTCTGTCTGCCTGTGCTCGCTCTCTCTCTCTGACAAATAAATAAAATCTTAAAAAAAAAAAAAAAAAGAAGTGTTACACCTTACAGATGTAGAGAAGGCTTACACCTTCTCTCTCTATTTTCAAAGCTAGCAGTGTCTCTTTCCTATTACCCCATTGCTCTTTGGTCACAGCTGGGAAAGGTTTTCTGCTTTTAAGCACACATGTGATTAGACTGGACACGCATGGGTAGTAGTCTAGGCTACTCTCCTTACCTCAAGAGACTTAACTGAATCACACGGGCAAGGTCGTCTTTGTCAGATATAACATATTCACAAACCTCAGGAATTAGAATGTGAGTATCTGTGTGTGGAGGGTGGTGGTGGTAATTCTGCCTATCCTAAAAGAATAAATGGTATTATAATTTTGGCAGAAATTGCACAGGGAACTTGCAAGTGTTTAGAGAGAGTTTGGATGTGGCTTATTAGAGAAAATAAGACAGTAGGTCCTAGACTGAGTGCTGTGGACAGAGCTCAGCCTTTACGTGTCATGCCCTGCTACTACATGAGAAGTGGGGCTCTCCTTCACACTCAAGTCATTGTCGAGGACACTGAATTGCTCCCAAGGATCTTGGAAAGAGAGAGTGTGAATGATCTGGAAAAGGTCTGAGGAGTGGGGTCTTACCTGAGAAAATCCCTGGACAGTCTGGACAGGTAAAGAAGTCTAAATGGCTTCAGAGATGACCTTTCTTGAGACGGATGGGTTTGCCAGAAAGGATGAATATCTTTCTTCTGGCAATCTCATCATGATGAGAACAGAAACAGGACAGTGTAGCTCTGATTGGATTAAAGAACTGTAGGCAGCTGCAGAAGCTCCAGAGTGGGTAGAGACAGTGAAATCCCCTTCCCCCACCTCTGACTGGCTGTGTGGCCCTGTGTGGTGGTGCCAGAGTGGCTGAGTCTGTCTCAGGGAAGCTGACGCAATGGACCCTTCTCAGAGGCTGAGAGCATCTGGACCCAGAGGTGACTGTTCTCTTCATTAGAGTAAAAGGTGGAGTGTGTTTGAGGATTTGTCCTGTACTCCTTTCTCCAGCACACCTTCTCATGCTGCAAATGAGGAAGTTAATGAACAGAGTAGAGCTAGGAGTGAGGAAAGGGGAAGCTGAGTGGGTGATGGGCTTCCCCCAGTGGTTTAGGGCGAGTTCACAGTCCTTCTGTCCACAGCCACTTACCTGTGACAGACACTATTTCCAGGGGCCAGCGGACTCTGAGCAGAATCCTGAGGGAGGAAGCAGATCAGTACTGACAATGATGAAGATGACAGACTACAAACAGGGCAAGGCAGAGAGAGGCTGACATTACACCTCGTCATTGTAGAAAATTAGAAGCAGCTTTGTGTCAGAGAGGGTCTTCACTGGCTGTTAGTATCAACTAAATTATCTGTTGAAATTATTAGTGTTAAACCAATGAATGGAGATGTGGGAAATTTCTGAGAAGATGTAAGCTGAGGTGCTGTGACTTTGTTAAATGAACATTTGTTAAGCAGAACCCTGGGGTTTGGGATGGTGGGCCACAGGTTCAGCAAAAGACCACAAGGGAATTGAAATAGAGAAGTTTATTACCCGCAGATCCTGGAGGAGGTACATGGCATGTCTCCAGGGGCCATAGGAGGCGGTGAGGCAGAATGGAGGCAGAGAGTGAGGCAAGACCTGGGGTTCATGCCTTTATGAGGGTTTCCGGGGTGGAGTGCTTTGGCATTCCTGGCTAACACCAGTCTGGTAAAGGCTAGTGTGACTTCAAGTCCCCTCAGGCCACTTGGCCACACAGAATGGACACCAAGGCATCAATATTATAGAGTAGTTTAGTTAAACTCTCAACATGAATGCTATTGAAAGGAGATTGAATCCAAAAGGTTGTAATTTGTGCCTTTGGGGAAGCACACTATAGCAGACGTGCAATTATCTTTGTTTTGTTGTTGTTGTTTGCTGCAGTCACAATTCGTGGGGTAGCTTGCTTCATTTCAGGCACTATGGTAAAGTACATAGACTTAGAATTCAAATAGCTTGGGTTCCAATCCCAATACTGCCACTTATTAATAGTATGACACTGAATGACCACTCCAAACCTCATTTTCCTCACCCCAAAAATAGGAATAATATGATATTTTATAGAGATGTCATGACTACATGAGCTGATATATTTAAAATTATTAGTGCAATGCCTGACTTTTCACATTCGAAAATGCTGGCCCCTGTTTTTTAAAGTATTATTTAGTAGGTAAATATTTTAAAGATTTATTCTCATTAGAATACTATCATATGTGAATATCTTGGGGTTAATGAGTTTATCAGACCAGGTCTTACCTGCCAGAGCTCTGATAACAGGGAGCATAAGAGGGAAATTTGATAATGGCTAAAAGAAGGGAGAGTAAGGACTACTAAGGGTATGCCCCATGATGGGCCTTGGGGATACTGAGGTCTATACTATGAGGCACTGAATACTTAATGGTACAGAACAGTCTAAGTGTACTAATCATACAATAAAGATTGCTATCTCTAACTCAGCAATATAACAAAATTCTGGTTCCCAAGGTGTGGAATCTAATTGTATTTGCTTCCAAAATAAAAAAAGAATTCCAATTGAGGGCCTCCACTAAATAATTCTACAATGTCTGGTACTCTTCAACTTTAAGATGAAAGTGTAGGGCAAAAAGATCTCTAATGTTCCTTCTGTGTCTAACATTCCAGGACTCTAAAATAATGCTAGGGCCAATATTATGTATTTCTTTTTATAGGAGTTCTCTTTGCCTGGGGAGAGCAAGACCATATGCCAAAAACATTGTGCAAGTCAGGTCAATTAAGAAGGATTGCTCCTTCAGCCCTGGGTTTGCTTCAGCAAATCTTCAGAGCTGGCTCTTTATTTATAACTCTGTGAAGGACCAAAACAACCCTACATCTGACTAGGGTGTGGAGAAGCAAAACATAGTTCAGATACATTCCTAAATCATGAATTTTTCTCATTGACGTACATGCCATCACAGACAGTGCAGCTGCATGTCATAGATTTTTAGGACTTGATTATAAACAACATTCAACAGACATCCCTGGGAGAATGGTGGGGAAGTCGTCCCTGTGACACAGCTGGTCCTTCTCCACAGAACCGAGACTAGTGATTTCAAGGGTAAATGTCAGCCCCCGTCCTGGAGCCAAAGAAATAATATAGGTTGTTTAATGACAGATTGAAAATCAGTCCTTAACATTTTTCATTTCTACATGTCAAGAAATGCTAAGACTTGGGGCCAGATCTTCATAGCATTCAGGAATCATTATATCTTGTTTATTTGGATGCTTGCTGTCAGACTGTTCCCTGACCTGGTACTCCAATACCCTCAGACACTGTCCTTTCGTTTCTGGAACCTTCCAATGGACTCTATATCAATCACAGGCTCAATTGCTACCAGAGTCTTATAATTCACTCTCCTATCTCCCCACAACCCATTCCAAATTTAAACTGAAAGGTTATTTATAACCCCCAGGACTAGGGTAAGTGCTCCTCTTAAATGGACCTATAATGGCCTGTGCTCACTGGCTAATTGAAATACGTCTCCTGTATGTTAACTTCTCCCTTTATAGAATAAGCTTCTTGAGGATAGGAACTGCAGCCGATGCTAATTGTATCTCTGGCACTTAGTACACATTCCAGCACTTATTAGAAACAAAATATATTGTGGAATGATTGAGTGCCTATATCTCATCTCAGGTACTGAACATTAAAACACACGGAGACAGTGGAACCATTGACTGGCCCACAGTGACTCCTCCCCCGTTCAGCTTTTCAGTAATGGTGGACAGTACTACTATCTCCCTCAGTTCTCACGAATGAAACCTCAGAGTAATCATGATTCATTGCTTTGCTTTGTGTATATACTTCATGCAGCTATTTTTTTCTCTTTAACTTCTTGCATATTATGTGAGGACAAACACTTGTATTTTTAGAAAGTCCATAACATTCATTTAGACCCTTTCCTCAAGTGGAAATGTGGGACTAAATGTTTGAGTTGCAATTAGTCCTCCAAAACAAAGTCATTTACCTATTTAATGGGTGACTAATTTTGGGGGTTTTGTGTTCGGGTAATTATATAATTTATTTTCTAAACTAGAACTGCTCTGAGAATGAACGAGGGCTCTATTAATTGCACAGGTCGGTGGATAAACTTGGACTCTGTGGTGCATGAGGGGACATATGATCTCTCTATTTATAGATGGAGATGCTGCTGAATTGGCTGCAAAGTATGCTCTGGGATAGTCCTTCCATAGTTGTGATGTGTTTGTGATGCGCTGGTTTTATCTCCTTACCAGGATATCATTGTAGCTGATAATATAGATGAGCGCAAAGTTGATTTCTGCCTGGGAGTTAATTTATAAAGGTGACTGGGTGGCGACACAGAATGGCTAACGCTGTTGAAAGACTTTCATTACTTAAAGTTTCCAAAAGGAAACTTCAAACAGGGCCACGCAGGAAAGTACCAGGTTTGCTCAGAAGGCAGATAGATGGATCCTTCCAGGGGGAAAGCAGAGCCTGGAGCCTTTATTGTGCTTTCCATGGGAAGGGCAAGGCAGGGCATGGCAAATGGCTTAGGAATGGCTAGTTTGAATGGTGTCAGGAGGCTCTGGGCTGTAGGGGTGGCCTTTAGTGTCTTATACCTGGTTCTGGGTATAAGAACCCAGAGCAGAGCAGAGGAAACATTGGCTTGGTACATGAAAGTTAATTAAAAGAGGTGGTTGGGGTTATGGGCTTAGAATTAGTTGGAGAGTTTTTAATGGGATTTTCGTGCCTCTGAAAAAGCTGGATCACAGGGTAGATGTAAACAACCTTGGCCCCTAGTTCAGCTTGTGATTAACAACAGACAGACAAACACAGAATCTGAGAAAACACAGGCAGTTGCCTGAAGTTAGGGAGCATTTCTGGAAATGGAATATAGATCACCTCTGAGAAACCCACTGCGTCCATAGAGACTGAACCAGCAAACTTCATGTCCCTAGCTTGAAGCTTCAGTCCATACAGTGAGCTGGTCCATTCTCAGCTGGAGATAATGGCCCCGAGGTGCTTAAGGACCCAGGTGAAAAGGGCAGCTTTGAGGGTAGGTTGAAGATACATCTTTGAAATCAATGGTTTGAAGAAGATTCCTTTTCAGGTTCTGCATGAAGAGGTAAACATTAAACACATTTTACTGCATATCAAGGAAAACTGTGGCTCCTCAGCTTTATTTTAGGAACAATGCATATGTGAAGTTCTTCTAATTTTATATCAGGGAGATGGCCTGATGTGCAGATGACCTGAACTCAGTGCCATCCAAGGGGGTGGTGAGGAATTGGTGAGTCTCTCAAGGGGAGCAAAGAAGCTGCAACTCCACGTGCTCTCATGTGATCCTAACCAGAGGCTGGGGGGATGTTACCATATTACTTCTACAGCCGGGAAGGCTGACAGGGTCCAGCAAGTGTCCCCAGTGCTACAGCTTTTGAGAGGCAGTCTTGATCATAGGATGCAGGTTTGTCTGACTTCCGACTCAACGGGGAGCTTCCACAGGAGGGAAAAGCAGAGATGTTTGCTGCCTAAGCTGGCTTTCTCCAGGCTTAAACCAGCACTTAAAACCGCACCCAGTTTCCTAGGGATGGGAGGCCCTGATTTCTCTGGTCCCAGCCGTGAGCAGGCTTTTGCATGTCTCCCAGCATGTTGCCATTTATGGATTTGGGCAAAATAACAGAATTGCAAAGCTCAGACTCCCAGACTTTCTTTTTTTCTTTTCTTCCACACTGAGCTTCCTGTTTCTATGGCAATGAATAGGATGTTTTGCACTAAGAAACACTTTAAATGCCACTGGGGGAAGGTAAGAACCACGCATAGCTCTCTACAGAGCAGAAAGGTGAAATGAATGAGATGTTAAGAAAAACTGAGTGAAATAAGAGAAAGGAAGTGGAAAAGCTGGAATAGAGGCAGGAGAAGGAAGGAAGGAGGTTAAGAGGCATCTGCTTAGAAGGAAAAATAAAACAGGGCAACATGGCAGGCAAGAACTGGGACTCACGGAGTGGCAATTCTATGGGCAGCAGCCTCCATGAACACTTGGAAAGAGCACACTGACTTCATGAGAACCACAGGGGGTTCGGGGCAGTGGGGAGCGTCAGGCTGTCTTCACCTGAAAGCAGGGGGCAGTAATCAGGTAGGCAATTCTAGACACTCTCATTACACAGGACCCACTGAAAGTGGCTTCTGGCATAACCTCCGAGATGTGAGGCTCCAGAATTCCACCCCGCACATGCTCTCTGTGCATACCTTGGCTGGCACAAGGCCACTGGAAGCCAGTTGTCCCACCTTTGAGGTTAGAACCAGGATTTCCCATCAATGGCTATTGCCTGTGGAGGGGCTCCGGAAGGCTCTGTAGTCTGCAGGAACGCCTTCTCTCATTATTGGGTGGGACTGTCCACATATGCTTCCAAGAAGGCAGGTGCTTGTAGTGAAATAAACTTTGAGGGATGCAAAGGACAGCCTTGAGAAGTCAGATGGCAACAGGAAGACTTTCTTTCCCTCTTGCCCTGGTCTAGCTTTCCCCAGTCACTGCACAAAAGTCCATGACCAAATCAACAATTAGAAAAGAAATACCTTAGAACACTGTAAAATTTAACCTGGTAGAAGTATGAGTGGCATATCAAGTCGTTCTCACTTCTGGTTTTACTAATTCCTCCACTAGAGTCAAGCCAAATCAAATCAAACTCCATCTAGCTCAAAGCTCCTGTGACATAAGGTTTTAAGAGCTATGAGCTAGAATTAAAGGCACAGTAGTAAGAAGAGCCAATCAAGGGCAGCCTCAAAATAGTCTGGTCCCTTGGAAGGCCAAGGCAGATGTATTTGTCCAGCTGCTTGAAGGAGAAGGCCCCAAGGCCTCTTGCTCACTCGCCAGAGGCCTGTAAAAGGCTCACCTACAGCTGCTTGTGAAATTGGTTCCTTGTAAATGAAAGTCAACCAGGAGTCATATGAGCCAATGGCAGCTGGACAGAGAGGTCTGAGGTGCCAAATGGAGCCGGAAATGGCCAATGGCCAGGGTAAACAACCGGGGGCAGAAGCTGAGGTGAGTGTCTGTCCCAGGATAGCTCAGTGAGGTGTTGCTTTCCAAGGGCTTGGCCAGGACAGCCTGGCTTATTTTCAGCTAATCTGGGTATGCCATAATTTACTCTGGGAGCCTCACATTTGCATGTCTACTTTAAGAGACCCTAATAAGTACACATAATAAAATGTTAATTTATGCCTTCTGCAAGGGTTGGAATTGAGTGTGGCTTAATGCAATTGCAAAACAGAACAAATCTGGAAATTCTGGCAGACAGAAGAGGAGGGTGGAAGGAGCACGTGCTCCTTTGAGTTGTGGAAGTGAAACTCAGAGGAGACTAGAAACTTCCTGCCGAAGATACCGTCAGAACCCGCAGAAAGGATTTCCCATAAAACTGAGCCCGATTTCCCCAGCACAGCCTAGGAATGGATGGTCTCTTTGTCTCAATAGCCCTGAAGTCAAGACTACAATAGGGCACAGAGTAGGGCCTTCATAACTATCTGGGGAAGTGATTACGAATACTGTGAATGTTCTGAGGCAAACCCTTCCTCTCATGTTTTGGGCATGGTCAGGTCTTGCTTAGCTCCTTAAGAACCCCACACCCGTCTTCACATTAAAGGAGAAGCTGGCACATATGTGATGTTCTGAGTTATTCCAAATAGCAAACTTTGTGGTGCCTGTGTGGCTCAGGAGGTTAAGCATCTGACTCTCAATTTCGGCTCAGGTTGTGATCTGAGGGCTCCAGGATCGAGCCCCACATGGGGAGTGTTTGCCCAGGCGGGGGCATCTGCTTGTGGATTCTCTCTCACTACCGCTCCTTCTGCCCCTAACACCACCCTAAAAATAAATAAATACACCTTTTAAAAATAAATAAATACATTTCAAACTCTGTAGGTCTCTGAATTCTTCTGACCCCAGCAGAGGGCACACCTCCTTGGGGACAGTCTTATGTAAATGCTTCTTCGCATTCAGCTTTGCCCAGACCACCCGTGGCTGGTGCGGCACCCACAGCTGACATTCTAGATGTCCTAAAACAGACTTGTTACTAGGAATAAGACAAAAATTCCTATATCAAGTAGGACATCAAGTAGAATTAAAGTACACCAGCAGATTTCCGGCCAGTCATTGTAAACACCTTTTAGAGTCCCTGCTGGAGGCCATGACTTACATTTCTGTAGGAATTGTTCCCCCCTGCCCCCAGACAAACTCAGAGAGCCATTTATTCACCCAGTATCCTCCACTCTGATTGCTTCAGAGCTCCCACTGCCCCAACCTGGACAAACATAGACTTTCTCCTAGGAATTTGGAATTGGATTTAAAGAAAGCTTGTCAGTGCCTGAACTTGGCTCAGACATGCATTTTGGAGCCATGGTGGTCATCTGCAGAAAGAATCAGAACCAGCTGGTTTTGGGGGAAAAAGAAAATGCAAAGACGCTGAGTAGAACAGAGTCAAAAGACGTCTGGATATGCTTCCTTCTATTGGGTTCTGGAGATGACTTCACATCTTTATAAAAAATTCCTGTTTATTTGATTGGGCTAACGTCATTGGCTTTCTGATATTTGTAACCAAATGGACTTTGAAAAGACACTACGTTTCACCATAGACATCTGTGGCTCCAAGCCAGTCTGCGAGCCTAAACAGCCTTGTTCAGCGTGCTGCCACCCTACTTAAAGTCATGGCGCTCCTCCCACCTGCCTATGTCACCACGGCCACCACCTTTTAATCTCACCCTCGGTGCCCTCCCTGCACTGCCCAGCCCAGCCATCTGGAATGCTTACCCCCCGCCACGGCCATGTGTGTCTTTGCTTGGGTCTGAGCCTTTCCTTCACACTTCTCAGAACCCCGTCCCCTGGTTTCCTTTCTCTGTTTGTGCTAGGAATGTTCCTAAGCTTAGAATGGTTTGCCCTCTCCTCTTGGCTGTACAAGATTGCGCACTAGATTTTTTTAAATGCAAACGGTTTCTACTTGCTGGCTTATGTTAATGAAACAGAAATCAGCACAATGAAAAAAAATTGTTGCTGGTGGGACCCAGTATCTTGGCACTTGGTTCTTGTATACCTGACATGGTATCTACACCCCTGCTAATATTTGTGTTTATGGTAATGAGAGAATTTTCCGAGTGAGAAAATAGATCTAAACCCCTAAGGAAATGAGTGAGCTAAGGGAGTGTTTGTTTTAGTTCTTGGTTCATCCAGAGAGTCAGATTCTCTTCACTAGAGGAAGACCAGAAAGGTATCCAGCCCAAGGGAAGCAAACTGGGCAATGTCAGTGTCCTTCCGGGGGTAAAGGACAGAACAGATTCTGGGATGAATACGCAGTATATAATACTTCATGCTAACTTTTTTCTCTGTTTGAGGTACACTACATTGTGAAATGAGAGCACAAGTAATGGAAGGAAATGTCAATGAATGGCTGTTTAGCCATAACCAGGAGATGTGGGAGATGCTGTGTCCTTTTTCTGAGGGGGCTGGTACAGAGGGAGAAACACTTTCATGTACAACAGGACTGAGGACTGAGGGTTTTAGGACCCATAGGGCTGTGCATGAAATATTTTACATATTTATGGCAAGGAATCTGTGGAAGCTAATTCTGAATTTCTGAATTTATGCGAAAGAAACCCACTCTGTGTTATAGGCACATTTAAGTCAACTGTTGTGATCCACTTGAATTCACTCAGTGTCAGTTGGGTGTCCTGTCACCCTGGGCCCTGTTTTTCAGGTTTCTTGTGGTTGTTTCATCATATTCTTTCTCTTTTATAAGGAAAACTCCTTGATAATATCTGTAGGATTGGCAAAAAAATAAATAAATAAATAAAAAGAAAAGCAACTATTTTTATGAAGTGATAGAGCTGTGTTCTGCATATGCAACAGAAGGAATCGTAATAATTTCTTTAATGGCTACACATATGGAAAAGGTCTCTCACTGCTTTACACTCTCCACTGGATTTCTCCTCTATTCCTTCTGGCTTCCTGTTGTTCCCTGCCAAAAAAATGTTTTTTTTTCTGTCATTCTTTGAAACCATTTTAATTTTACATTGGAGTGGGCTCCAATTTGTTCAAATGTGGGGTTGCACACTGATACAAATAGTCACAATTTTCAAAGTTTGAAATACAGCCTTATTAGGAATAAATACAGTTAGGTAACTGCTTAAAGGCTCC
This sequence comes from Lutra lutra, assembly GCF_902655055.1. Taxonomy (NCBI): domain Eukaryota; kingdom Metazoa; phylum Chordata; class Mammalia; order Carnivora; family Mustelidae; genus Lutra; species Lutra lutra. The sequence continues at coordinate 93,377,324 of NC_062283.1, read as the reverse complement.
TACCAGGACAAAAGCTTTTAGGAGGTAGAAGACCCTTATAACACTGAAAATTTATAGCGATTTCCAAAATGCATTTGTGCGTTGCTTACTGCCAAGATGCTGAGGGTACTGTGGACAAGCAACGGTAAACTCTGTGGACTCAGAATATATTGGTTTTACTGGACCTTCTGTAACACACAGCCATACAGAGAGTATGGGGTTCCACTGCAGAAAAGTCTTCTTAAAGGAATGAAATGTTAAATTTTCTAGTTATGTTCTAGGCCAAAGGTTGAGTGATTAATGTAGTGGAGAATCCAGAGTTCTCTCTGGATTCCTCCTCTGTGCACCGCTTAATGTTCTCTGTCTGGAGGCTCTCTTAATATCTTCAAATGAAAGAACAGGACAGTAATTTTTTTTTAGAAATTGGATGATGAAAGACTGTGGCCTTCCGACCTAGCATCTGAAGCGGAGATCTGTCAAAGACCCAATGCTGCATGACCTGAAAAGACGAGAAGCCCATTAGAAAAGAAAGTGATATTGACTGGAAGGCCTCTGGTGTGTTCTTGTGCTTAAAACAATGGTTCTCCTTCTCTGTGTCTCTGGTTCCAGCAGGAAGCCCCAGAGGGCCACCTCCCAGTGGATAGATCATTGCATGTGTGTCCCTCAGGCAAATGGGCCTATAGTGAAGAGTGGACAAAGCAGCCTTGGTTGAGGAAATGCCTGGTTTGAGTGTAAAGGAGGCTTGTAGTGAATTTTTTCATTCTTCCAAGAAATGACATTGGAAAAACCAATTCTGGAGCAAGGGGGCAGTAGCTGATAAAAATCACTGTGGAGAAGGTGGCCTAAAAGATTCCAAATCTCAATCCTCACACACCCCCTAGTGTAGAACACAGGGTAGTTCCCTTGGATCCCTGGATGGAAGCTGAAAAATACACCAGCCATTCTTAATCACCTCCTCGCATGAATAGGATATATTGAGGGGAAATAAATGAGACACGAAGTCAAGCTATGAGTTAAATTTGCAATTGCAACAGTTGAAGATGACAAATTAATAATGGTTGTAAAAAGGAAGCAGCTTTGATAGACTCAGGACTCAAGCGTGAAGAAGTGGGAGGACTCTTCACTGTTTTGAGCAGACCTCAAACACTAAAGGGCCTGTGGATCATTGAAGGAGCTTGCTAAAATAAAGATGTTTGATTCAGCATTTCTGGGGGAGGGCCTTCGATTCTGCATCTCTACCAAGGTCCTGAGTGGTGTAGAGGAAGCCTGTGCACAGACTGCTCTTCTATAGCACTTAAGTAGAACAGGACACTGACTGCTCCCGGCCACCAAGCCCATTTGTTTTGTTGTTTTCTGGAGTTACCAACCCTGCTACCAGACTCGCTAGCTCACCATGGAATGGCTTCCTCGTTCATTTGCTAGCATTGTAAATTTGTCAGCTCCAAGATAATTATATTTTATTTTCTGAACTTAAGTAGTATTTACCAATAGCATTTACTGTTTGTTATGTTAATTACTATATATTACCTTGTGATTTCATGATTCATGAGTTTGTTTTGTTTTCACAACTAAGTTGTCTGCTCATAAGAATAGGGACTGTCTTATATCCCTTCGTTTCTTCCATGGGGTCTTGCACAGTGCAGGGCCCAGAAGAGACAGGAGCAGAATTAGTTGGTTGGTTTTCTGGTGGAGGCTTTGGTTTGAAAATATTTCAGATCTCTTTCCTGAGAGTGGATTTTGATTCGGGAGTGAGAAATGTTGGAAAGGCCCCAGGTCCCTGAGGGAAGCAGAGGGAGGATGCCTAGGGAGAATTTGGATATCTTCTAGTATTCAGGAAAAATATATCCTGCACTTTAAAACTTCACCTAAGGCTTTCCTTAGAGTTAGGTGTCTTGTTTTGAATTCAGTTGAGGTTTGTACTTAAAATCGCTCTATGTAACAATGTTCAGACACCCTGAGTAGAGTGAACAACAAAAAGTCGATTTGCTAACAGTACACAAGGTATGCAAAAAGGAAAAAGTCATTCTGTGCTTTGAAGAAATAAAAGGTGAGATTTTCAAGTGAAGGAAATAATAGTGTATAACTATGATAAAGCATTTCTCTTTATTTTCATTGTAAAAGATCAGAGAGGGAAAGCAATGCCATGGACTTCAGTGGGCCATTCCCCTCTTGCTTCAGAATAGATTAAACTGCTATATCCACCACTGGGCTGGGTGTTTTTAAGATTGGCATGCCTCTCACCTGCTAGAGTAGATCATGCTGGAATAGGCAACAGGAAAAGTTTTGTGTCCCTGGCCATAGGCAATCATTTACCTGTACTTGTTGCCTAAAAGATTTTTAATTCTGTCTGTGTTGGCTAGAAAAGATGACTTCTGAGTTCCCTGACGAATCTGAGAGTCTATGAATTTTTATTAATAATTAATACTTATTATTAACACATCCTTACCATATATTAGTAATTATAATACTTATCCATAAGTAATACTTTGTGCAATAGACTCAGAATTTAAAGACGTGTTAGAGGCTGATCGAACTAAGGGAGTTCTTCTTTTCTAAATAAGGACTATTCTTTGACATCCCTGAGAGTTACGAACACATATACAGGCTTTGCTAAAACACCTCCAGCAAAAATGAACTCCCTATGTCCCAAGACAACCATTTTTGTTGTACAGTATTTTTTGTCATTAGAAAAATAATCTTTCATCACTGTAATAATTTTAGAAAAGAAAGAAAAGCATAAAATAAAAATTAAAAATATCTATAGTACTATCACTATCTATTATCGTAGATAATCACTTAACATTTTGATGTATATGCCAAGGTGTATGTTCATGTGTGTGTCTGTGTCTGTGTGCGTGTGCATGTGTATATTTTTATTTCAAAAAGTCATACTATCCATGTTTTGGAAGCAGATTTTATCATCCTTTGTCATTAAGTATTTTTCCATATAATCCCTTTCAAAGGCTGAATAAGCACATTTCATTTTTTTTAAAAGATTTTATTTATTTATTTGACAGACAGAGATCACAAGTAGGCAGAGAGGCAGGCAGAGAGAGAGGAGGAAGCAGGCTCCCTGCTGAGCAGAGAGCCCGATGCAGGGCTCGATCCCAGGACTCTGAGATCATGACCTGAGCCACCCAGGTGCCCCACATTTCATTTTTTGAAATAGCTATAATTATTAGCATATTTTTCCTTCTATCAAGCCAAAACATACCTCTTTATAATTTATACGCATCGGTCCTTACTCTGCCCTCCAGAACTATATGCAATAAAAAGTATAACCCTTCCTTCCCAGGCCAACACTTCAAATATGTAGTGAGTGCGTAGAGGTCTCCCCGAGTCTCAGCTTTTGGTTTTAATCAACCGCAGGCGTTCAGACATCTTTCATGGTTCTCAGGCCCACTATCATAATAGCTCTCCTCTGGATTAATTTCAGTTTGCCCTTTTCCCCAGAACTGGATACAAAATTTCGAGGAAGATGAGACTCATCCTCTCCTTTTTTGGTGGGGTTTTGAATGTATTGATGTAGCCCGTGTGGTGTTCACTTTCGGAAATTCTGACTCATTGCTGACCCACGTCCAGGTCTTGCTGTCACACCTGCTTGCTGCTTGGCTCTCACGGTGTCCACCAAGGCCTGCCGCCCCTTCTAATACTGCACTCAGTGCTCTGAGCCTCCCTGCGTAACGGTCTGTATACGCTTTCATTAACCCAACAACTACCCATCTAGAATTCGTACACTAGGAACCGCTGTGGGCACTTGGGATACAATGGTGAATGAGATCGATATGCTCTCGTCCCTAAACAAACTTACAGTCGGCAATAAGGACAGAGGCAGGGCGAGATGCCACAGAAGCACATGGATGTCTTACATCGTCCCAAGCTTTGGGCAAGACCTTGCCAAAAAAACATGATTTAGGTGAAGACCTGAAGGAGTGAGAATCATTTCTGTGAGATTCAGCCCATTGTCCCAGACTATTGAGACAATTCCAGATCTCAATTCAATTATGTTTTCGTTTTTCTTTGAAATGGCATCCACATTATGGTATGAAGTGTGGGAAATGAATGATTTTATGAACACTTGCATAAGTCACTGATATGCTTAAAGCCTCTAAAGGCTTGTCCTGGATGAGTGTGGGTGCAACATTTCATACGACCCCTGATGCTCGGGAACTGGGCTGCTGCTCATGAGCTCTGCCTTATGAAGCAAATGTCTGCCATTAAAGCTTCTTGGCTCTTGGGGTGGTGTTCTCAAAAATTGCTCTCAGCTGGCTGATGAGCATAGGAAACTGTGTTTCTCAACACATATTGCAGACTCCTCTCCCGGACTTTCTCCATTATTCTTGTCCATGCTTCTCATGCTCAATTTTGCCCTTTTAAATAATTGTGTGCTCCTCATTCCTCCCAGTCTCACTCTGACTCTGCAGTATCCAAAGGGACCAATTCAGTTCCCAAGCAGTCAAGTATCTGTTTACACTACAAATGCAAACAACGGAGAGACTATATGAATCTTTCATTTCTTTCAACCGATTTTGACATTGTGGAGACACATATTGATCTTCCCTTGTTCTCATCAACCTTGAGCAACTACCTGAATGGAAAAAAAAAAAAAAAACAAAGAGAGAAAGCAATATATTCTAATAGCAACACTGATTTCTGCTCCCGAATTGTTGCCTTATTTTATCACACTGGTGTGCTTTTAATACGTGAAAAAACTGGGTGGCTTGTTGTGAAATGTAATGAGTATCAGGGTACCAAGTACAACCCAGGGCCTGGGGTTACTGTTACTGACCATATCAATTCTAGTGATGAGCCAGAGGCACAAGGAGGAATCTCTGTCCTGGGTACAAAGTAACAGTTGTTGGAAATGATTTTATATATATATATATATATATTTTTTTTTTGGAATGATAATTTTTTGAAATTACTTCCAAACTTGGTTTAAATACAGTCTTGCCAAGAAAGCCAGACTGTCCTTCCCCTCTTAGAACTCTATGACTTCATTCAGTTAAAGAAAGCTTCCCCCCCCCCCCGCAGGGACAATCTCCTGTGTTTTGCTGTTGCTATTTGATATTATCTAATGTTCTATGAACTTACTGGAAATTTAGACTTTTTTCTTTTCAGATTTATGTTGTAATGCCATCATTAATATAAATTCATCACAGGTCTGTTTTGAGAGTTTTTCATTTTTAATTTTAGCAGTAACATGTTACTGAATTTCTGGGCAGAGAATACTTTTTTTTCTGTCTGGCAGTGAGTCACGGTTTTAATACCTTGAATGGCTTGCCACAGGCTTCTTTCTCACATGTGGGTTGCACTTTGAAATAACAGTGGGTTAAACTGGGTGATGTGATTTTTAGCTTAGCTCATTTGCAGAGAGCTTGGAGAGCAGAGGTAGAGGGCTATGTTGTTAGAGGTCTCAGGTAAGGTGAAAGTCCACTCGGATATTCACTGCCAGCTTTGATGATACAAAGAAAATGTTTCTCCCTGAGACCAGACACGAGGCAGACCCTCAGCAGGAGACAGGGCAGACTGTCAGGCTTTCACATTTAACAGGAGATTTTTTTTATGGTACTTTGATGTCGTTCTTGGAGCTATCAAACACACAGGAATCACTGTTTGAACATTTCTGCACTTTTCTAAGTGTGTTATGTATAAACTAGCAACTATTTTCCGGTCACATTATCAGCACAAAGTGCTACATTTTATTTGCATCTTAGCAATAACTGAGTTCCTCTTCCACATGATTGCATGTTTTACTCATTGGGGAAATATAATTTTGGGAAAATAAATTTGGCTGGTCAAAAGTATAAGACTTGTCAAACTATTAAAGTGTAGTATTTACTGATTCTCTAATACTTAAGAAGTGTTTTGTTAAAACATATTAAGGCACTATGAGCAATTAAAAAATTCTTGAAAAATTTCACCCATTTATCCATTGATTGTGGAACAGACACTTCCAGAAAGTTGTTCTGCACTGGACATTGAACAATACATTTGCCTTCAACGAGTTCACAATCTAGTGGTCTATTGAGGAATGTCAGAAGAAAAAAATGCAGTGTGAAAACTATCATTCTAGGGAGAGAAGAATGGTGTAGGGGATCACAGAGAAGGTTTATTTTATTCTTCATGTGGGGAGGAGGCAGAGGACCAGGGAAGACTCCAAGAGCTAGCTGCATGTATATAGCCTTCGAGGAAATGCTAATGTAATTGGCAAGTCAAGCGTACCTCTGCCCACTCCCTGCTCCCTGTGTCCCCCCACCTCCACCCAGAACAAGAGGCATCAGTTTGAAACAGGATCTGATTCAGCACTAGATGGGGATACAGAACATCTGTCCTATAGGACTACAGAGGAGATGGTTGTCTGTGAAGGTGGGAGTCATCATGGAAGGCTTCATGTAGGGACTTGTGTTGAGCATGAAAGACAGCATTTTTAAAAAGATTTTATTTATTCATTCATGAGAGACAGAGAGAAAGAGAGGCAGAGGCAGAGGGAGCAGGGAGCATGATGCGGGGTTCAATCCCAGGACCCTGGGATCATGACCTGAGCCGAAGGCAGACGCTTAACTGACTGAGCCACACAGGCACCCCAGAAAGACAGCATTTTAATAGTGTTGTCATTTGTACATCTCAAGCAGAATAGTTCAGGAGAAGACTATTAACCTATTGTAGGGAGTGGATATCACCATATATGTTTCCTGGAGATTTACTGAGTGTATAATACAAAGACAATTTCTTCTTAAGTGATGCACACCCAGGTAAAGTTTGGGGGAATCTGTATGCACCACAAACTGATGACTCCTAAAGTTGAAATTGAGCAAACATTTATAGTGAAAGTAACAGAAATGGTAGGAATAATGAGTTACAGTCACACATTTTGGAGGGAGTGGGCAGGGGGATACATTGCAAGGAAATGCTGAGAATGAATCCCAGTTTCTCAGTAGAAACAAGAAGTAGCTTTCACAGTTTTACAATCATTTATATATTTTTGTTGATCACATGAAAGGTACAGGATGGAAACTTAGGAATGCTGAGATTATATATAACTTTCTGGGAAGGGGAATTTAAGGATCTCTAGTGCACTGATGGGGTCAAGGGATGTGGTAAAAGAAAAATGGAACATATGCCGCAATACTCACAAACATGCATCTGCACTGCAGGTAATGAACAGATGAGATGAATTAAAATCATCTGTTTCTACTACTCATTTCAACCCACTTGCATAATTCTGGGCCAACTTTTGAAAGGAGGCTTTGCTGAGCTTCCTCTTCTGTAATTCCCAACAAATGGTGAATCATTGGATGCATACAGATAACCGTGAGTTCCAAAGACATAAGCTAAAGAAGACAAATCCCTGACAACCAGGAGAGTATAATGTGGAATAAGTGGGGGTAAAGCAGTTAAGCAAGAAAATCCCTAGCTAGAAAGTTCATGGTTTTACTCACAGCTGCTGTCTTTCTGGGGCCATTGGCTGGTGAGATCAGGAAGTACCTTTAATGACTTCTGCCTCATGGGGTAGAATTCTTTAGGCAGAACTCAGTTCAAATGTTCTTTCCTCTCCAAAACTGAGGGTGGTCTCTAAAAGCCTTTCTATGCTGTGGGACAAGGAAGAGAAGGTATTCTGTAGCAGGCAAGTGGCAACAGTCCTTCCTCAGTTGTAGAGTGGCCCTGGAGATGAGCCATGCTTTCCATAGTTCTTGCATTTGCATGAGTCTGTGCATTCACAAGTAGGAATAGAAATAGCTTGAGTTATATAAAGACAACTGATGAAGACTCTGAACTTTAATGTGTGAATGTTGTGAAATCACAGAAAACACTAAGACTTCTCCAATTCAGTCTAGAAGGAGGGTCACATATAGACTAGTATAGTATACAGAAGGGGTCTTGCTCTGTTCTGCATGAGACTTACAAAGGGAAAAATAAGAACAGGACCGTGATAGAAATGTTTATCTTACAGGTCTCTAAGTGTTTTATCAATACCTTAGTGAGGAAAGATTGAAGGTACTACAACAAGCCACCCTATAGTTATATCTATATGTTAGTTCTTACAGCTCTGGATCTTTATGCATAGTACTAATCAACTATATGTCCTATGTTCCATAGCATCAGTTCAAAAAAAAAAAAAATATATATATATATATATATATATATTTCTTTTCTTTAAAAAATGTCTAAATGAGAAATAATCCCATCTGAACTTGTTGCAAAATGATATCTGAACTATGTGAGTCCAACTGATATTGGCAAAGGCACTAGGCAGCAGACCTCACTAAATGGTGTCTGAACATGGCAAATTCTTCTCTGGGTGTGCCAAATGAGCATCCACAAGTTTATGCTTGTTAAAGAGATCCATGGAATATTTGAGAGCAAGAACAAACACTGTGCCCAACGCCTTTCATTTTATAGGCAAGGATGCTGCAGGCCAAGGGGACTTCCTGAGAAACAGAATTTTACCCTCAGGACTCGAACCCTTGGCCTCAGCTCCCAGTCGGGTACTTTGACAACTACACCAAACAGTCTTGGAAAAAAGAAAGGGAAATCAATGTTGGTTTCCAGTGGGAAGATATTGTGTAATGGAAATATTTTTCTCCACTCCCAGAGGAATTGCATTTCTTGATTGGATGAACATTTCCTGGACATTAAACAATCATGAACAAAAACTAGCAAAGAACTTCTAATTAAGAAGTTCTCCTGCTTCTTTCTTTGACCCTGGCCACCAGAGAGAACAGATATCTCTTCAGCTCTTCCTCTTTTCTTGCCTCAGCATGGCTAGAAAACAATGAATTTGTGAGAGTTGATGGAGAGCCTGCTGGGGGAAGGACACAGTTTTTGGGAACTTTGTGATGGTAGCTGATTTATATCCTTGTCTAGATGGGTACATGAGTGGCTGGACCAATCAACTAGCTCTCAGGAGGAGTTAAGGGTTCTCCACTCCTCCTCCCTTTCTAGTCAGAAACAAATCTGACTAGCCTATATGAGGTCTCATCATAAAGCAGAGGGAAATCTATTTTACTTTTATTATGAGGCAATAAATACCACTTTCTCTTTTGAGCAAATCTGAACATTTCTAAAGACACACCAGCAACTCCTTATAGAAGAATTTGGGGCTTATAAGGATGGAAACCTGGAGTTGGAAATTCCCTCACTGGGGAATCAGTTTATGAGATGTAACACCAGCTCTTCACTTAGAGGCTTAAAGACAAGTCTTGGGAATTCCAAGTTGTCACATATCCTCAGCAAGAAGGGGTGTGAAACATGGGAGAGAAAAATAAGGAGACATGTCTGGAAAATCATGGTGATCAACCACACTGCCTCAAACCATGTTCCACCAAGTCTGCAGACAACTGAAATATTTGAGAAAAACATATTCTTCCACTTTCTGCCCCCTTGACATTCCAATACTATTCTTTAAGGAAATATTCAAATTGAGAGATATTCAAATTGAGAGAAGTCCTCTGCAGCAGTGTGGGGGAAAAAGTCCAGGGGAAGGAAAAGGGCATGAGATGGTCATCAGAGCACTGTAGGATGCAGTCTAGAAGCCAGCGGCCAGGCAGCTGGATGTGCTTATGCTCCAGGGTTAGGAGATTCTTCAGCACGGCAAGCTCTTCTCGCCACATGGACCTTGCTTTTGTTCCCTCTTACTGGAATCCTTTTCTAGTTTTTTATATAGAAAACTTCTAAGGCCATATCATCTTTGTTCCCTGCTCTCCCATTTTTTGTTTAGAGGACCCTGTGCACATCTCTTACCACAATCTTTGATTTTATTTGATTTTGGTCATTCAACAAATATTTATTGAGCACCTATTCTATTTCAGGTGTTGTTCTAAGCACTGGGGATATGGCAATAAACAAACAAAAGGCCCTGCCCTCTGCTCCTGCATTCCAGTGGGGTTGCTAACAGCCAACACTGAAGAAGGACTTACCCTGTGCCAGGCACTGCTCACATCTTGAAATGCAAGACAATTCATTTACCCCTGCACCAAGGCTTCAATGTATGGACTATTAATATCCTCCTTATGCAGACAAGGAAATGGTGCATAAGAAGGTTAGAACACTTGCCCAGGGCCACACGGTTAGTTCATTGTCCCTTGGTTTAAGGATAAATCCTTGTTTATGATCTGCCTTTCCCAGTAGAATATAAACTCCACAAAGTGTGTATTGTTCCCTGTTGTATCTCCAGCATGTAGTATATAGGAGGTCTTCATAAAAATTTACAGAATGAATGAAAGAAAGAAAAATGGAACTTCAAAATATCCATTAGGAAGTATGGTTTATTAAAAAAAAAGACTGTGCATTTAGGAAAATGTTATTTCCATCCATGTTGGCTGTGTGAGGGCAGAATCAGGCCTCGTTCTGCCTCTGATTTTGATCCTTTCCTCCCACCATATAGAAATGTTTTCTCTTGTATGGCCACGTTTAATTGTTGTATACTTGTTAGTTAACATTGACACCAACGTTGGAATTCTTCTTTTATTACTGCCTCCTTTCTCCCTTATTTATTGATGCTGCTGTGTTTAGTCTCCAGGAAGCTGAGCCGAGTTCCTGAAATGAAAACCACCTCCCCTCAGCTTGGCTCTCAGCTGCATGACTCAGGGGCTGGCTCGGACACCTTGGCGTAAGAACTCAAAAGCCAGAAGTTTGGAAGAGACTTTATTTTGGTATCTAAGTGAGAAGGAAATACCTGGTGCAACTTGTCAGCCTTGATGAGGAAAAAAGAGAGTAATAATAATAATAATAAAAGATGGTATCCCGGGTGAAGGTGAGTCTGTTTACAAGCATACGTCCTGTGTGCACTTGGCCATTCAACCTGGGGCAGGATGCGTGCTGGAGCTCCATGGAAGCAGCTCTCTGTTGTTTGTGAACTCCTGTACCTTGGAGCTGCTTGAGAATGACTGATAATTATTAGGATTTTAAATGAGTGGATTAATGGAATTCAGATGAGATCGAGCATAATCAGGAAGAGGCTAGAAAGATTGTTCTGGAATCAAATCAATCAAACAAGAAGGAAAAGGAAAAGTCTCAGTAACTGATACACTTCATTGAAAAGTTTCTTAGCAAGTCAACAGAGGATGTTAATGATAAAAATAATAAAAATAATAGGAGAGCCACTATTGTCAGACACTTAACTAAACCTTCTGTGTGTCCTCTCATTTTTTCTTTTTTCTTATGATAACTCTTGTCATAAGTACTGCTATCCCTGTTTCACATATCAGTAGACTCACTGCATGTGTCTGAGATGAAGTTGAGATCCAAACCCAGGTCTGACTGACTCTAAGGCTTCAGGTTTTAACTCTGACACTGCATTTGAGTGGATCACCTTCAGGGCCATGGGGAGAGCTGAGGAGGTAGGAGTAACGGTCTTTCATTTGCTCCTGCTTGATCTGGCATGTGGATCTTAATAAGACGTGGGCTGGGCCAGGGATGCCTGGCTGGCTCAGTCAGTGGAGCATGTGACACTTGATCTCAGGGTTGTGAGTTTAAACCCCATACTAGGCGTAGAGATTACTTAAAAATAAAACCTTAAAAAAATTAAAACATAAGACACGGGCTGGAGAGCATAATCTTTTTGGATTTTCAGGACATTTCCTCTGGCTTACTGACATTTCCTGCCCTTTTGCCATCCTCCTAGAGAGTAAGATAGTACATCTGGGAGAGGAGTCGAGAGAGGGGACTCACTTACTCCTCATGGACATTTTGCCAAAAGGCATTGCTATCCCATTTTATGGATTGAACGTGAAGATGCAAGGTAGACATTAATTTGCACAATGTTGCAGATGTTCTAAATTGTAGAATTCATATTTGAGCCCTAATTTTCCACAAAGCTTTGTTCTTTCCAAGACTAAATTGAGGTGTCTACTCATGAAGAACTTTTCTCCTCTTGTCTGGATACACATGGCCAGTGCTCCTTCCTTAGGGAATGGATGTGGTACAAAGCAAGTATCCACACTGCCCCACATTTTCTTCCATTTCAATTACTCAGTGGTGTCTCTTTTCCATCTCTAGTTATTTGTGCAGGGATTATTTATTGAGTTGCTGACAGTTATCTCGTTCTCATGCCTAGGTCTCTGTTTTGGTTTATCTTGAGGAAAATGAGTGGCCCAGTCAGGAACACAGGAGTTATGAAGTAAAAAGGCAATTCTCCTTCTTAGATACTTCATGTTCTTTGGTGAAAACAGGTCTGCCATGCTGGATAGTCCTGGAAGAGGAGAAAACAGATGGACTCTAGTACTTGGAGTTCAAAAGATAAGATTGACTGAGTTGGAAAGGAAGAAAGAAAACTGGAGGCCCAAGAAAGTGCCAGATATTATCCCCACCACACAGTTATCCAAAGAGAAGGGATTTCTTGGGTGGGGGTGGTTTAGGGGTAGGCTGACATAAAAGCTAAATATCTGGAAGCCCAGGCTTGGCGTGGACATTGATGAATTCCCTGCCTTTGGGGGATATCTTGGGCTTGGGAAGCAAGTGTTTCAGAGATGACCAGATATGAATAGATGAGAGCCCTTCCTCTAGAATTGTCAAGTGCATTAGATTACAGAGAAGTTTGCATGACTGGGAGGTGGGATGAAAGCCCCAATATTGATTGGCTTTCTTAACTACTTGGGGAGAAAAATGAACTCAGGACAGATTAAAAAAAGAAATTAAAGTGGTATCTTTTACATTCTAGTTTTATGGTCAAAACTTCTTATCTACTATAGACCCATTCCTTTAGCTAAAGAAAAAACATTTGTTTTTCAATAGGTAATTCTCATATTCCTATGAGAAGTTGCATACCCAGTGTTCATGATCAAATGCCCCAAGACATGAACAAGGAGTCTACACAGCTTATCTTCAATGCAATCTGTCTGGTTTCTCAAGTCACTCTTTCTACATGCTTATAAAAGTCCATATTGACAGATTTTGTAGTTTTATTCCTGCCTTGATTCCTGCCTTGATAACTGGGCTGTAACCTCCTAGAAGCTAATGGTGAAATCATTTATTATATTCTTACCAAGGAAAAAGAAGAAGGAAGCATTTAATCTTGGTGGCAGAAAGAATTGAGTCCTTACTCTAGGACCTGTTGAGCTACACGTGGAGACAGAGGTCCCTGACCGAGCCAGGGAAATGTCCAGGGTCAGCAAACTGGCATGAAGTGCCTGAGCAAAGGGCTAAATTCCTGAAGTAGAGAGGGAGAAAGGAATGATTTATTTTACCATTCTCCCTGGGAACCATGCTGCCCAAAGTGAGGGATGTGAAGAAGCTGGGACCATGCCTCTGACGTACTTGACAATCTGTCTCCAATGGAAGGTAGAACTGAATGGGGGCCACATAACAGCCTTCACTGGCTTGTCCAGGTTAGTCTTGTTAGGGATGAAAATCCCATTCCCAATCACTAAAATAATAACCCTTCCCAAACCTTGGCATGAAAGAGGGCATGATGAGGTAACAAAATTTCATATTGTAGGAGGTGGTCTTCAGGGCAATCCCTTTACTCTGTGAGGACTTTAAAAGAAGAACAATGGCAAGAGCTTTGGCTTTCTCTAAAGGAAAAAAGAAAATACATCTGTTTACTGAAGCTTAGATAAGGCACTCAACTTTCTCACCTGCTGAACACTAATAGAAATATGGACCATATCCCTCCATCCTTCATCCCTCTAGCCTGTTGTTCCTTCCCTACCCTCTTTCTCTTCCCTTGCTTTCTTCTTTCCTTCTTATTTCACTGTTATTCTCCTTTTTATCATTTCTTGCTCTCTCTGTGGATCCCCAACTTCATTCAGAAAAAATTTCAGACAGCTAACATAATAAATGTATTGCTTGACCAACTTATGAATGGATGAGAACATAGGTAACAATATCAGAATAGAAAGCAAAATTCAGAGAGGAGTCTGAATAAGGTTAGCACACCACAGTCATGCATGAGTCCTTTGCATTCTCTAGAGGGGACTGTGTGTTAGGTTTGAGCTTTCTCATAGCCAATGCAAAGCAAAAAGCAGGAAGCAGAACTTTGTTACATGACTCAGTGTTCCCAACACAAGAAGACATTGGTGGCTTAGGAAGAGCCATTCTAATGAGTGCACCGAGACCAGAGAGAAATTGCATTTTGGTATTTACAATACCGAGTATGATCCAGGAAAACCTTGCAAGGTTTTGAAAAGGAAACAGTCATGACACAGACTTCAAGTGGTCTCTTAATGGAAGGGACAGAATTCCTTACTCTCAAGTCCCTGTATTTCCTTGGTTCTCCTGACATGGAGATTATTATGAAGTAGCCTGTGGGCTTCCAAGTAGATTTACAATAGACGATAGCTGCCTGCTAAATTCTACAAAAGCTGTTTGCTTTTTTATGACAGTTGACATGTAAATGAATGCCAGAACTTATTTGGATGTTAAAGAATCATCTTGAAAATGTTCAGGTGAAAAAATAATGCCATAATTCTCAACATATGACTTAATACTGTAAGAAAGGTAATATTAACTTACAACATGTGATTCCAGGCAGAGCAGAGCCATGGAGTGTCTGCTGGTTTCCTAACCATTCTTAAATTAAGTCGCTGCAATCTGTTACATAAATCTCTATTTTCTTATTTTAGGTTCAGCCAGCATTTTGCTAGTGAATAAATCAGACAACCCAGATGTCATTTCTCCCTGACTAGATATAAATCACAACCAAAAGGCTCCCTAGGTTTGCCAAAATTGCTTCATATGTCAGTGAAATCTAACGTTACTGTCCCAGGATTCTTGCCCCCCTCCCCAAGGAATAAAGAGATCATTGGCCATCAATGCAGCGTCAAAGAATATTAAATTTCCATGCAGCAATGAAACCCTCCCCTTGATGTTTTATGGTGTGTAAATGAACAGGATGCCTCTCTTGCTCAGTGGATGTGGAGATGCTTCTAGTGCTACTTTTTTTTCTCATTAAAGATATCCTAAATAAGTCTTTTTGAATGAGGACTGACTACTTCACAGGACTAGAAGATATGGAGTTTGTCATTACCAATTTATTTCCTTAGGTATCATATCAGTTAGGGAAGGCTACTGCTCTACAAAGACCAAAATTTCTGTGGCACAACACAACGAAAGTTTTCTTCTTCACGCTGCCCTTCCAGTGTGGGTGCTCTGTTGCCCTTGCTCCATCTAGTGGCTCCAACACCCCCTAGATCTTCCTAAGAGGGCTTCCCTCTGCAGCTGGCTGACCCAGAAAAGAAGGAATGTGTGCAGGTTTGTTCAGGGAGTTTTGGGGGTCAAGCTTGGAGGTGGCAAGCTTCACTCTCTCCCACATTCCATCCCCCAGAACTCAGTCCAGTGGTCACTCCCAACTGCATGGAAGTGGCAAGTGTGGCTTATTTCCAAGCAAGCAGAATAAATTAGTTTGTGAGTATCTCGCTGACTCTACCTCAGATGCCAGAGTCTCCTTTTTATCCCCTTCCCTTTCTATTCCCTCCCCTCTTCCTTCCTTCCTTCCTTTCTTCCTCTCTTCCTTCCTTCCCAGAGTCTGCTGAATTTTAGGTGCTCTGGTGAGAGATTTCTATTTTCTGTCCCTCCCCAAATGTACCTTAGTGGTTTGGGTACCAGAACTTCCTAACTCAGTGATGGACACATGATCTGGAAGGAAATTCAGAAACACTACTTTTGAAAATGCTTAATCATTAGAGATGAAATTATAAAAAACAGAATGAAATACGGCTGACACATACAGATCATCAATACATCATTTTCAACAGAAAGGGTGCAAAATTACTGACATAGTCTTTGTGTAGATTATGTCATAGAAGTAAAATATTTCCAGAATAAATTAAACCAAATATTTTCAGCAGTCACAAATATATGGAGAAAGTTGCATTTAACCTGATTGAATATTTACCAATATTTATAATGTACAATGCACAGTAGTAACATTTTAAGTTCAGATTTCCTACTTTAAAAATAACTTTTCAAATTAGTGAAGGATGTATTTCTACTCTCCATCTTTACCTACCATTGATGATCAAAAGCATGTGCTTGATTATTATTCAAATATAGCAAATTAGAAAAGCAAATTTTAGAAAGAAAGAAGCAGGCACTACATTCATCATTAATCCCTAGCCCAGTCACTCATGGAGGAGTGGTGACAGGGAGGAATCTAAGAAGAGTTAACTTCCCTATGGGTTAAATGCATCACTTTTGTGTTTTCATTAACCACATTTTATTCAGTAGATTGCACAAGATATAAGTAATTTTTTTTTTAGGTTGGGCAACTTATCAGTGTTTTTCTCCTCATGAAAATTTTAGTGAAGAAATTAATGCATTGGTAAAAGACTGTTAAAAGAGACAGAAGGAATTCAGAGAGGATAGCACATAAATTAGAGAAGCATTGGCTTAAGGCACAGAATAAAATTTCATGCAAAGTATAGTTCAGCTATTTCATTCGGAGGTACATTTAAAATTTTTATTTTAGTTTATTTTTAAAATGTTTCCTTATGGATGTACCAATTAGGTAAAGGAAAATAATTTTTCATTTCTACTTTTCAAGGACTAATTCATTTTGGTTTATTCACTTGTGAGACAGAGGCTATTCTGTTGTTGAATTTTATAAAGCTTAAGTAAACACGTTCTATTTACCTGTAAGCCCAGTATGATATGGTTGCAATCTTCCTTCCTTCCTTTACTGGCTGCTTCATTTATGAGAGAAATTCTTTAGTCAGCATGACTTTCTTCCTAGACTGTAAGCTTCTCTAGGGTAAATCCTTGGCTTATTTATCACTGTATTCTCAGCATCCAAAACACTACCTGACATATGAGACTCCTCAATAAATATTTGTTAAAGATTTGGATGGATATAAATGCAAGCAACCAGTCTGTAGTCCTTGGACATGAATAGAAATGATCATACCATAATGTCTTGCATCTAAAAGGGAAGATGAATTAGTTTTAGCTACATTGACGCTATATCAAAAGTTTGCTCATTCATTCTTTCTCTCATTCATTTATTCGTTAATGAATGGAGATTCAATGGAGATTTATAAGATGTGGCCCCTGCTGAGAATTTAATTCCCGGAAGATTGAAAATTCTATTCAAATTCAGGTGATATAATGACAAACAAAATGGATTTGAACAGCCTAGGGAGAGTGAGGCTGTTCTCAGGGATGGGCTTTTATAAGGCATTTGAGAGCCCTGACTTTGTTTTTCTAAAGAAGACTTGAAAAGCTGGGGACTCTCACCAGTTTCTACAATTAGATTGGCAGCTCCTTAAGGGCAGAAATCATGTATTTTCTTACACTTCTTATAAAGGGCAGAGGCTTTCTTCTAACTGGATATCAAATAAATATATGTTGGTTGATTGAGTTATTCTGCTAAAAACATACTATCCAACAGAAGGGACTTAAAGTGGGAACAATAATTCTAGTGTCTTTCCTGGAGAGTAGGAACGGAGCTGTCTTGCCTCATGAAAACTGGCTCTATACACCTAAGATCCTTATGAAATAGGATATATTTCAGAGGCTCCTATAGTCCTAAAGTGAGGAAAAGCAGATGTTTCCATGAAACATTTCCTCTAGGATACATATAAATTCATTTTCGTGTACTTGGGTATAAATAAACTGTGCCTAATTTACATTGTGAAACCCACTACAAAGGACATTACCCTGAAGATAAAAGAAGATGTGAGGAAGACATTTTCCAAATGGATTGAATCTCTAGGGTTTATCTTGTGTTATCTGTAGAAAGTAATACCTTCCTTCATCTCTTTGATGCACCATAAGAAATTTGACAGGGGGTAGGAAGTGGTTGCCAAATTTTATTGAACTCCCCTTCCGAACAGTAAAATTCTAATTAAATAAGTGTTAGATCCAGGATAGATTAAAGCATGAGATAGAATAAAAGACCCTTGCAATAACATAATGAGAAAAGTATTTTTAAACTGAATTAACACTGTTTGAAAAATGAGGCGAACTTGATTCTATCAAATGTGGGCCTCTCAGGAGGTGAAATTTTGTACACACAGCACAGATGTGTGCTGATAGATATTCAGAAAAAGATGGAAACTCATGCTGTGGAAAAACCGACAGGAATCGGTCGTATCAATCTTTGGAACAATCATAGGTGAGTCATGGCAAATTTTTGCAAAGAATATATTTTAATAAAAAGTTATGGTTTAACCAAGGTGTCTCAACTTTTAAAAAAACTGCACCAATTAGCCAGAAAGTCCCAAACCAAATAAGAAGCAAGGAAGGGGGAAGGAGTTGGCTTCAGTAAATGTCTTTTCAGTTGAATCTGGAAAAAACAACTTGCCATTTTTCTCACTTCAAGATCTCTCAAGATCATGCGTTCTTCGAAGCTTAATTTGATTCTCTGTGTTAATATACTTGTCTCTAATATAGGTAATAATAGACCCTAAAGATTAAAGGTACAGAGAAGAAAAAAGTAAGTCACAAGAGAAAGTAAGCTAATCTGCTGTAATTATTTAAATGTGGGTGGCTCTGCTCTAGGAAATCAACTTAGGCCTATGCCTCTGTCTTCTTGCTCTGTTTCCTCACGACTTGCCTTCCATCTTTGGTATGTTCACACTTCAGCCTTCTTTTTTAATGGCATGTTCTCGAAATTGTACACATCAATTCATCTCAGCTCTGATTGGCCACCACATAGTCACATGTCCACGCTTAGAGGCAAGGAAGGCTGGGAAATGGATTCTAGCTGGGTGCCCAGGGCCCAGCTGAGACGAGGGGAAAGAGGTAAAGAAATGATAATAGGAGCCACTAATCATTCTGCCACTCAACCTGAGGGAGGAATGTGAGCAGAGTCTTGAAACTGGGATTGTCCAGGCTGAGTACAGTGACTGAGGTATGTGAAATGGAGCAGTGGGAATAGGGTAGAAAGTCAAACTGCAGTTAATAAATGAATTAATGATGATGGGTGAGGTGCAGTTAATACCGAGAGCTGACTAAGGGATAAATATATATTGTGTGATTTGTGTGGACTAGCTCATTTAACCCAGCAAACAACCCTCTGAGGTAAGTATAATAATTATTTCCACCAAGAGATGAAAAAACTAAGGCACAGGACAGTTTAAAAACTCACTCAAGATCATATACCTAAAAGCTGCCAAAGTTGAGAGACAAACTCAGGATGAATAGATATTTAAACACTGAGGCCAGTACTGGGTTCATATGAGGGTGGAAAGAAAAGGTTTCCCCACTGTGCTGATTTTAAGTAATCTCTTGAGATGAAATGTATACTCCTCTCATCTCTTAAGGAAACATTTTTGAAAGTCTGCCTCTCTATTTATCATGACACTTGTGTCTAAGATTCTTCCAGTGAGTCCTTCATTGTTTATTTGTTTACTTCAACGTTTACTTCCTTTCTTCAGCAGGGCTCTGTCTGCTCTGAGGGCCTCTTGGCTCCAGCAAATAGTTCATCAATCCCAAGGCAGAGCCACCTCTACATAGTGACATCTCTGGCACTTCCTCAGGGATGGTGAAGAGTTGGGTTCTTTCCCTATCTTAATCTGGAACTACCGACTTTGCCTTTCTGAGGCTGTCAGGCTGTAAACTGCTGGCCGGCTAGACCCAGAACCTTTCTTCTTCTAGGTGTTTCTGACTCTTGTGACACTTTAGGCCCATAAAAGTCTTAATGTATCTAGACACTCTTTAACAAGTGACTCTGGGCAGACAGAGCCAAAGTTACCCATATATAACTATCTGCTTAATTTAAATTTAGCACGTTGGTTATGCATGGTGGGGCCTAGAAATGTGAATAAAACATAATCTGTGACCACAGAAATCTTATAATCCACACAGACAGTTAGTTAATAAAAATAACATGGTAAGGAAAAATAAGTGTCAAAGAGGTCACAGGCTGTAGTGACATATCTTTTGAAGAAGTGTCATATCAATTCACTTTGAATGAGTCATGGCAAAGCTGTATCGTATGAATGATTTGCTTGAATTGAATGATCTAATTGGAAGGAAGGGAGAAAGAAACAAAGCAACTGAATCAGCACAAAGCCATTTCTGCCCCCCCCCCCCCCCCATCTATTGAGAAAGCATCTCAGAGAAGGAGCTGACTGCTGGGAACCTGCCTTCCTTCAGGAGCTTCAGCTCTCTCATGCTGTAGAGGTTTGTAATGATAAGTCCAAGGATATTGAATTTTAAAGGTGATTTCAGGAGTTTTACAGATTAACTTTGACTAACTTGAATTATGACTATGTGTGGACTTTACAGTCTATCTAGAAGTACCAGAAGTTACTCCATTTTATAGGAATTTGACAAACATGGATGGCAGAAAGAACTTTCCTGGCAGAAACAATGAAGAAATGCAGGAAGCAGTGAAGAAATGCAGAGGAATAGAGTAGATTATTGGAAGACAGGATGAGCACAGGGAAGATACGGGAGATGGGCCTCATGAAATGCATTTGAAGCTGAATACTTACTCATTTGGAAACCAGTTTTTCTATACTGTTCAGCATTAATCAGACACAGAGTTCATTTCATCTTCCTATACCAGACAACGCAAGAAGTAGGCACCAGTGCCTTTCGGCTTCTTCTGTCTCCCTGGCACGTGTCACGCTCCACGTGTTCTGCCTTCCTGCTTTTTCTATGAGATAGTGAAGTTAAAGGTGTTTGACCATGAGTTCAAATTCAGAGGCTGATATACAGTAGCTCTGTGAACTTGGGTCCTTTGGGGCTCATTTTCTCTTCTCTCCATGAGTGCAGTAACCCCTAACACTCAAGTTTGCCTTGAGGATTAAATAAGACAAGATCATGTATTTGAGAGCACACAGTGCTTGGCGAGTAGTTGACTCTCTCATTATCCCACACCTGTTGGTGGCCCTGCCAATGTATTTCCCCTGGGCCTGTTCTTCCCTGCCAATAAAAACATGTATAGTTTTATGATTCCAAGAACGTGTGACTAGTTGCCCTAAAGGCTCTGCACTTTTTTTTTTTTTTTTTTTCCTCACTCCACCCTCCTGAAGTGTCATCTCATCTCAGGACTTTGTTCTCTGCTTGGGAAGTTACAAAGCGTTGAGCACAGATCCTAGAGTCTACTTTCCTAGGTGACATATCTGAATTTTAACTGAGCCAGTCCCTACTATAGAGGAAAGGGTGGGGTCTCAGAAACTAAGACAGTTTGTGGAGAGAATTTAAAAATCAGAGAGCGCTTCTTTTGTGCCCCTCACATCACACTGTGTTAAGAAGTTGCCAAATCACTCCACCCATGGGTATGACAGCCTGATGGGAAGATAAATTGAAATTTATTGGTGATCAGGGAACATTTATATTCTGATGCTGAAAAATTTATAGCATGACTCTCCTCTATTTTTTTCTTCTCTGTGTGTTTTGTACCTTAAAATGTGTTGTCAGTAATTATAAAATTTACAAAGGACAAGAGAAGTGATGAATTGGGTTTGTAACTGAATTTCATGAGACTGTAGATTAATTATGTAGAAGATACCAGACTTATTTGCAGAAGACATGTTAGAAGTTTGGGGAAATTAAAGTTCAGGCCTGCTGACATGAGTGTATTTCTTTTGGAAAAAATACAACATAACAACTTCAATGGCAATAACTGATTTATCCTTCATTTCTGGGTTTTAATGCAGATCTGATTGCAACGAAGTACATTGTCCAAGTTTCTAAAATTGGTCAGTCTAACAAACTGAAGTAATTGCAATCAGATGTAGCATAGGATAAGGTCAGCAAGTTATCTGAATGGGGGAAAATCTGTGTAGGATTTTAAAAGGCAATTCCAATATGCTAGTGCTTATCTCTACCTCACACCCCCTCTTTCCTTCTCTCCTTCTCTCCTTCCTGTCTCCTCCATTCTGCCTTTCTCCACCAAAGCACCATTGTTCGGGTTTAAACAATAAACTAGTCCATTAAGTTGACACTTAAAAAAACAATGAAGATCTGCCTCACTAAAAACATAGAGACACAGCAGGAAATATATTACCTGATCTAGGAGCAGGAAGTAATATAAAGTGACAGAGAAAATGAGAAGATTTGAAAATGATCTTTGAAGCTCTAGAAAACACTTTACAGATCCTCTGTCAATATGTTCATGAACAAAATGAAAATTCTATGAGATGGTTTAGGAATTAAGTATTATCCAAGCATACTGTTTTAGTTCAAGCCATCCTTCACGTTCTTCTTCTTCTTTTTTTTTTTTTTTTCATTTACCAGATAATTCATATGAAAATGTTCAAATATATTGATCTTGGTGTTGACTGGTCCCTTTGCAAAGGACCATTACCTTTAATAAGCTTGGAAACAAATATGAGTCCCTTTTGCATTTTGAAGAGTTATTATGAAAAGAGGGTTAATGAGCTGGTAGTGTACACACAATGATCAATATTTTAGAGAGATGACAAAGAGTACCAGAGCATCCGTAGAAGAGGCAGGTGGGTGGTCAGGCACAAACTCTGTCTTTGATCTCTGTGAACTTGGAGGAGAATATTTCCTACTTAAGGAAAATAACTTCTCTTTGCCAAATTTATTATCCTTAATAATAGTTTATTATTCTTAAACTAAATAAGCTGAACTGCATAAATGATTTTCAAACATGCTCCAGTGAACCCTGGAGATTTGTATTACTTCTTTATGTTCCCAGGTCATAGTGCTTTTTGAACAAATAATTCTGTGGTAAAAATAAAAATCTGAAAAACTCTGAATGAAATAATCTCTGTGTTGGGAACCCATCTTCCCATCCCACTCTGTACAGTTTTAAAAGTCTTCAAAAACATTTCCCAAGCTGAGGACAGACATTATAAAATCATAGATTTATAGTCTTTTATAATTTTATAATTTATATTTTATAATTTTATAGATTTATAGTCTTTTATAATTTCAAGAAAACTAAGAGATTTTTACCCATGAGGAAACTTTATTGTGGAAAAGTTTGGAATAACTGATGTTACATAGCTGATTAGTGGATCTAAACTAGAATTCAACCCTCCTTTGTTTGATTTACCTGTGAACGTCTTATGTCACCTAGCACAACACTTGCATATTTTAAGTGTACAATATATACTTTTAAAATAAATTTTTTTAAATATTTTATTTATTTATTTGACACAGAGAGATCACAAGTAGGCAGACAGGCAGGCAGAGAGAGAGAGGAGAAAGCAGGCTCCCCACCAAGCAGAGAGGCTGACGTGGGACTCGATCCCAGGACCCTGAGATCATGACCTGAGCCTAAGGCAGAGGCTTAACCCACTTAGCCACCCAGGCGCCCCTAAAATAACTTTTTGAGGGGTGCCTGGGTGGCTCAGTTGGTTAAGCAACTGCCTTTGGCTCAGGTCATGATCCTAGAGTCCCATGATTAGTTCTACATTGGGCTCTCTGCTTGGCTGGGGGTCTGCTTCTCCCTCTGACCTCTCCCCTCTCATGCTCTCTCCTCTCATTCTATCTCTCAAATAAATGGATAAAATCTTGAAAATAATCTTTTGACTTTGTAGATTAAAGGGGAAAAGAGACAGGGAAAATATCTGGGTCTCTCTGTGCATATGTGTGTCCCTTCTATTTTGGTACTTTCTTGTTAAAATGAGTATATTTTCTGAAATCCACATCCTTTGTGATTCTTTGCTATTCTCTTTTAGCTCCTAGAGAATTTATCCAAGGATTGAACAGTTTTGATAAATAACATTAAATATCCTTAACCTGTGCTTCTATAGTTTTCTCAAATTTTACCCTCAGTGGTTTTCTCATTAATGAAATCCTAGATTTGTGCTCACCTGTGCACTATAGTACATGCCAAACTTCTGTCCTGGACTTACTATGATCTAAAAAATGGATTCTTTTCCTGTATGTATCTTGAGACATTCTTTTCATTTACACCTTTGTGTTATATTTCAACTTATAATATGGCAATGGAAGGTAGGGGAAATTCTACTGTTTTGGTTGCAAGAATCTCTTCCTGGTTGGGATCCACGCTAAAAACAAACACATCTCATGGAGCTGTTAAGAAAAAGTCAAATAGATGGAAATTAGAGAAAAAGCTGTCCGAGAATTGTCTAAATGGTTGATCTGAAATTACTCAATCCTCTAGAGGTATATATCTTTGTTTGACTCATTACGCACCTTGATTAGGACCTATCCTCTGTGAAGACGTTTACATACTGAAGGGTTACCTACTTGATTTTGTCTAGAAGAGCTTCAAAGCCAGAGAACCATAAAGGAACCATAAAGGATACAGTTTCATTGCCCAATTATCCAATGGGGCACTAAATGTTTTTATTTAGTTATCTTTTTGTAGTTTTATTTAGTTATCCAATTTGGACACTAAATGTTTTTAAATTTTCTTCTAACTTAGAGCACTTATTTCAACATACTCTTTCTAAGAGATTATGTTCCTGAAATCCTGTTGGAACCTGTCTTAATATCTGCTGATATCCCCATTAATAAATTAAATTTTTGACATGTTCATGATATATTGGTATGAATCATGTTTTTAATTTTTTTGAAAACTACACAATTAAGTACTATATAACAATTTTTTAGGTCTTCCCACCATGATGTCATAGTGGGCTCACTGTTCAGAGCAAAGTTGGAGTAGTGCTCTTCTTTGGGTGTTTAACCCTGGACATGTAGTTGCCTCCCGCAGTTAATTCCAAGTGGCCCTAGAACTTTTTCTTTAATTGAATCTCAGTTTCTCTATTTTTCTTTTCTTTCCTTTTATTTTCATGTTTTGTGTTATTTTCATTTCTTTTCTATTTCTGTGGTTTTGTTTCTTTTTTCTTGGCTAGGTGTGTTGGCCTGTGATGTCTGTCTATATTAGGATTAGGATTATATTCTTTTCTACAGCTGAAACCAAGGACTGATAGATATCTGATGAACTGGTTTGACAGCATAAACAATAAAGGATTTGTACATAAAATTTATTTTATGGAAATTCTATCTTTCTTCAACTGAGTCCAGAGTCTAAGGGTTAGCAGAACATTAAGCTGGACTCATCTGAGTTGTCAGAAGAGTACCTTGCACATAGCAAGGTAGTTTATACACAACTGATCATTTATTCCCCGTTGAAGACAGTGATAACAGAAAATCTTGTTTTATGATCTAATCACTTAGTGATCTCTCTTGGATGGACAGTAGAGAGCTATTTTCTACTGGGTGGCATGAAACAGAGAAACGAAAATAGTTAGTCTTTTTGTTTGTCTTTTAATGAGCTCAAGTCAACTATGGCAATGTTTTAGATCCCCCTGGAAAGGAGAATGGCTATTTGAGATCTGGGCTGGTAAGGTTTTACGCTCCGTGATTATTTTTAACATATGGCTGAAGTCATAGAACTGACAATATAAGCTCTTTTTGTGTTTGGCTTTATTGAGAAAAATCTTTATCTCCCATTGCATAGGTTTGAAATACTTTACTACTTTCTGAAGGTATTAATAAATTAAACTATAAAGGCTCAAAAATTGAAAGAGCTCTGTTTTGATTGATTTTATGTATTTCCAATCATTTAGTTCTTTTAAATTTCTCTCTGTAATGTTTTATAGTTTTCAGTATAATTACTGGTTTTCCACAATCTTTGTCAAGGTTACCTTAAATATTTCATGTATGTTGTTGTTGTAAGTGTTTTTTTTTTTAATTAATTTCAATATCCAGTTGTTTGTTGTTAATATACAGATACACATGATTTTTGTATAGTGTTCATGTATCTTCTATCCTTGCTTAACTTGTTTGAATAGTCTTTTTGTGGATTATGTAGGATGTTATACAATGCTAAGTTTGTCATCCATGAATAAAGCATCTGTGCACTTCATTTTTTCTATTTGCCTATCTTATTTTTCTTGCCTTTTTGCACCATCAAGACCTCTAAAACAATATCGAATAGAGGTGGTAAAAGCAGATATCTTGTCTCAAATTGTCCTTTCTTAGGGGTATTGCATTCATTAAATTCATAGTTAATTATGGTGTGATGTTAGCTGCAATTTTGTCCTTAAGCAGGTTGAGAAAGTTCTCTTTCTTTGTTATTTAGTTTTTATCAGGAATGGGTATTTGATTTTATCAAATATTTATTTCATATCTGTTGAGAAGATCATCTGGATTTTTTCTTGTTCAGTTTGTTAATTATAATGAAATGCACTGATCGATTTCCTAATGCTAATCTAAATTTGAATTCCTGGGCACCTGGGTGGCTCAGTTGGTTAAATGACTGCCTTCATCTCAGGTCATGATCCGGACTCCCCCGATGAGGGGCCAACACTGAGTCTGATTCTCTCTCTGACCTACTTCCCTCTCACTTTCTCTCTCTCTCTCTCAAATAAATAAAATCTTTAAAAGAAAAAACAACAAAACTTTCATTCCTGGGATAAACACTTGGTCACGATATTATCATTTTTATAAACTGCTTGATTCAATTTGCTACTTTGTGAAGGATTTTTGTTATTGTGTTCACAAGGGATATTAATTTTAGTGTTCTGTTTTTGTAATGTCTTTGTATGGATTTCTTATGATGGTAATACTGGCTTCATAAAATGAGTTGGAAGATATTCTTTCCTCTTCAATTTCCTAGAATAATTTGTGTAGAATTGATATTGTTTCTTTTAAAAATGTCTGGAGGAATTCAGTGAAACCATCTGGGTCTGGAAATTTTTTGTTGGAAAATTTTAACTACAAATTCGACTGACTCTTAGCAGTAAGCTGGGGAAAGCATGGCATTCACCTCATTTGTTTATCTTTCCTCAGGAAGCATGGTCCCATGCTTGTTATTGTCCCGCATGAAAAATCATTGCTTCATATACTTTTGTTCAGTGTTCTAGCTATTTAGGGCAGAGTGGTAAAACCTGTCTTTGTTACTACATCATTATTAGAATAAGATGCTTTTGACTCCTTCTGTTGTGTTTATTCATAAAAGATGTTTTAAGAGTAAAGATTCAATTTTTTCAATCTTAAAATGATACATTTGTCATGGAATAGTAGGTGGGGTTTTAAAAGAATTAATAAAATAATATTTTATGTTCATTAAATAATCATACTAGATAGTAGGATTCTATATGCCAGCAAAATAACTTTGTGTGCTTTGTAATGAATTTGTTATAGCCTTGATTTGTTTAAAAACCACCACCACAACAAAACATTTTCCTTTCTGAACTGTTATGGTTTATTCCAATTGTATTCCTTATTTCATGTTTACTTAAAAATATCATAATGTCTCTTCAATATACATGTAGTTAATCTCAACCAATATTCATTCAAGCATTTATTATCCTTATATACCTATGCTTCAGTCTTTTTTCTATACTTTAATCAAATAATGATTTCTCTCCAAAATCACATTTTATTTTCTCTTCATAAGAGTAAAATTTTAAAAAAATATTAAGATATCTTTTACACCCAGAACTGTCTTTGAGATTTTCTAAAGAAACAAAGTCATAAAGTTATAAAGATTTTGTCTGTCATCTAAGAAAAGAGAGATGATAAAAATAATCAGGTTTATTGGTATGTTCTATTTTTCTAAATTAGCTCAATGTTGTTGTGTATGTTTCATGAGAATAGGTTTTTTTAAAATTATAAACATATAATATATTTTTATCCCCAGGGGTATAGGTCTGTGAATCGCCAGGTTTACACACTTCACAGCACTCACCATCGCACATACCCTCCCCAACGTCCATAACCCCACCCCCTTTCTCCCAACCCCCCTCCCCACAGCAACCCTCAGTTTGTTTTGTGAGATTAAGAGTCACTTATGGTTTGTCTCCCTCCCAATCCCATCTTGTTTCATTTATTCTTCTCCTACCCCCTTAACCCCCCATGTTGCATCTCTACTTCCTCATATCAGGGAGATCATATGGTAGTTCTCTTATCTGATTGACTTATTTCGCTAAGCATGATACCCTCTAGTTCCATCCACGTCATCACAAATGGCAAGATTTCATTTCTTTTGATGGTTGCATAGTATTCCATTGTGTATCTATACCACATCTTCTTTATCCATTCGTCTGTTGATGGACATCTAGGTTCTTTCCATAGTTTGGCTATTGTAGACATTGCTGCTATAAACATTCGGGTGCACGTTCCCCTTCAGACCACTATGTTTGTATCTTTAGGGTAAATACCCAGTAGTGCAATTGCTGGGTCGTAGGGTAGTTCTATTTTCAACATTTTGAGGAACCTCCATGCTGTTTTCCAGAGTGGTTGCACCAGCTTGCATTCCCACCAACAATGTAGGCGGGTTCCCCTTTCTCCGCATACTTGCCAGCATCTGTCATTTCCTGACTTGTTAATTTTAGCCATTCTGACGGGTGTGAGGTGATATCTCATTGTGGTTTTGATTTGTATTTCCCTGATGCCGAGTGATATGGAGCACTTTTTCATGTGTCTGTTGGCCATCTGGATGTCTTCTTTGCAGAAATGTCTGTTCATGTCTCTGCCCATTTCTTGATTGGATTATTTGTTCTTAGGGTGTTGAGTTTGCTAAGTTCTTTATAGATTTTGGACACTAGCCCTTTTTCTGATATGTCGTTTGCAAATATCTTCTCCCATTCTGTCAGTTGTCTTTTGGTTTTGTTCACTGTTTCCTTTGCTGTGCAAAAGCTTTTGATCTTGATAAAATCCCAATAGTTCATTTTTGCCCTTGCTTCCCTTGCCTTTGGCGATGTTCCTAGGAAGATGTTGCTGAGGCTGAGGTCGAAGAGGTTGCTGCCTGTGTTCTCCTCAAGGATTTTGATGGATTCCTTTCTCACATTGAGGTCTTTCATCCATTTTGAGTCTATTTTCATGTGTGGTGTAAGGAAATGGTCCAATTTCATTTTTCTGCATGTGGCTGTCCAATTTTCCCAACACCATTTATTGAAGAGGCTGTCTTTTTTCCATTGGACATTCTTTCTTGCTTTGTCAAAGATTAGTTGACCATAGAGTTGAGGGTCTATTTCTGGGCTCTCTATTCTGTTCCATTGATCTATGTGTCTGTTTTTGTGCCAGTACCATGCTGTCTTGATGATGACAGCTTTGTAATGAGAATAGTTTTTAAGTTAAAGAAGTTCAGCTTTCTCTAGGTTAATTTTGTACAGGGAAAAGTAAATAAAAAATTAAATAAATACGTTTTACTGGTTGTTCACTTTATAAGATTCATTGGAAGGCCCTGGAAATTTGTCAATGTGTAATACTGCTTTACCATCAGTAGATATGTTGATTTAATCCTTTAAAAGGAGTTAGCTACCTTACTAGTATAAAGAATTTTACTCTTCTTCCTTATGATGTTGTTGATTTCCATAATGAAACAACAACCATTCAGTCTCAACATCAGCAAGTTGTTTCTACTTTTCTCTTATGCTTTCCCAAAGTCATGAATTTGGTTATCAACAAAGGATGATCTGAGAATTTCTTAGGAAAGACTAAATCAGATATACTTAATATTATAGACTAAATTGTATCCCCCAACATTCATATATTGAAATCCTAACCTTCAGTACATCAGAATATAACTTTATTTGGAGATGGGGGTTTTTAAATAGGTAATTAAGGTAAATTAAGGTCCTATAGATGGGCCCTAATACAATATGACTGATGTCCTTATAAGAAGAGATTAGAACACAGGGAGGAAAGACCATTTGAAGAAAAAGGAAGAAGATGACCATCTACTAGCAAAAGCATGTGGCCTTATGATGAAACCAATCCTGTCAATACATTGATCCTGAACTGTTAGCCTCCAGAACTGTGAGGAGCTAAATTTTTGTTATTAAGCTACCCACTCTGTGGAACCTTGTTACAACACCCTTAGGAAATGAATACACTTAACTATTGATATTTTATAGTATAGGCTTTCAAATTGATTTGACTTGGACAACTCTGGCTGTATTTGGGGAGTAAGTGAGGCTTTCTAGAACTCTTCTTCAATTCAGAATGAGATAATTTCATCAAAGCAACTGCTGATCCAAGATCCACTGGGAAAAAAAAAATTAACTACGATTGATAAGGAGAAAAGCAGAACTATGTTTATTTGTCTTAAAATATTATTGATACCATTTTTAGTGTTCCATATTTTACTGGGTATTCCAGAAAACCCTTTCTCCTTTTCCTTGATCTATGTCTCAACTTCATAAAAAAATACTTCTGCAGTTTAACATGGAACATTCCTTAAATGTTATATTTTTCATGACCTCTCAGGATACAGAAACAGATATTTTTACCATGTCTCTGCCTTTCATGCCAGTATAGTTATTTGCATAAGTTCAAGAGAATCTGATATAGGATTTTTTTTTTTAACTGGGGCAAAATTGGACAAATTGATTGTGTAACCAAATACATGTCTGGAATATCAAGTTTGAGAGTTCATCTTCTTTAATGGCTTTATGATAAGATAATGACTAAAGAACAAGGGTTCTAGTTCACATGTGGAACCCATGCCTATTAAGCCTTCCAAGGGAACTGGTCTGATACCTGTCATGTATAACAGAGTCCTTACAGGAATTAGAAGTAGGAAGAAAGATCATTTCTTTGTGGATCAGGTGTATTAGCAGATATTGGAGACCTTGAAGAGAGAATTCAGTCCTGTTTACCAACAGCACAAATAAAACCTGGTGGAGAAAATGTCTTGGGCTTGGATTCTAAGCTTCTAAATGGAAGAACAACTAATGGAAGCTTTTCAAAGTCCATTCAGAGTCCAGGAGTCTCTATGAAATTCCGAGACAAAAATTTATTTTATGACTTTAGTAACTTTAGATATGATGATCACAAGATAGTTTATACCGTTAGATAACACCCCTTGTTTCACCAGTATAAAGTAAGTCGACTGATGCTTTATGAAACCAGCATTTTTGTGATTAGGAATAATCTTTAGAGATTATTCAGTGACGACTATTAAGAAAACATCTGAAGGAATGTTTTCTTAAAACATAGAAATAGAGGAAAAGAATACTTTTGATATCATACTGCCTTACCCAAGAATCAATTTATACAGAAGTATGCAACTTTGTTTGACCTGCTATTACTACTGATTAAAGCACAGACTCTGTGACATTACATGTTAATTTTTGATTTTGTCCAAAATACATGTAAATAATTTATGTCTGGTAGGAAATGTGATCCCAAAGTTTGTGGGTTTAT
Organism: Lutra lutra; assembly: GCF_902655055.1. Classification (NCBI taxonomy): domain Eukaryota; kingdom Metazoa; phylum Chordata; class Mammalia; order Carnivora; family Mustelidae; genus Lutra; species Lutra lutra. Next base: position 93,346,352 of record NC_062283.1, on the reverse strand, counting down.
TGTCTGTAGACCTTTTTCCAGTTTGTCTCTAACTTGGCAAACTTATTTCAGCTTATCTTTGCCCAGGAATATATAAATTTCTGTTCCTCAAATGCTCTTGGAATAAGTTCTGCCATTCTGCTAGTTCTCTTGTGAATTAGGTTAATTAGTCTCTGACACATGCTTACTCTATATCAGTATCAAGTTTTTGACATTCTGAATATCTTACTTTGATACGGCAGAAATACTGATATCATACTATTCTCTATGTAAAATCATTAAATATTTGTCTTGGTTATAATAGCCCATGTGTGATGGGCTTCACTGTGTCCCCTCTAAATTCATATGTTGCAATATTAACTTCAAGAATTAAAGTTCCTCAGAATGTGAATGTATTTAGAGATAAAGCCAGTGCAGATGTAACTAGTTAAGATGAGGTCATTAGGATGGACCCTAACCCAACCTGACTAGGGTCTTTATAAAAAGGGAAACTTTGGATACAGATGCCCGCACACAAGGAGATTGCCATGTGAAGACAAAGGGAGAAACCAGAGCAACGCTAGTATAAGCCCAGGGATACACAGACTGCCAGCATTAGAAGCCAGGTGAGAGGCTTGGAACAGGTTCTCCCTCCCAGCTCTCAGAAGGATCCCACTCAGCTGGCACCTTAGTCTTGGACATCTGACTTCCAGAACTGTGAGAAGATGAACTTCAGCTGTTGCAACCCCCGCTGGTGGAATGTTGTTCAGGCAACCCTGGAGAACGAATACACCATGGATGCTATAATGAATGACTTTACATCTGCTATTGTGTGGGTAACGGAAAGTAAAATGCTTGACTCTATCAGTGGTATACAAGTTTAAAATGTGGTTCTTATCCCTGAATGATTTATGACCTATATGGTGAAATACAGTGTGGCCTTGAAAAATTAACAGAATTCAGGAGAGGATAGGGTGAGTAGTGACTCTCAAAGTATTTAAAGGGATTTGTTGAACAGCTGGATCAGACCAAAAAGAGAAAATTGCATAACACAAAACAGTCTTGGAAGTGATAAATATGGTGGAAAATTGATAAAAGCACAGTATTAGTAGAGCATTGACGTGAACATGCTCATCTACAGGTCAGGGAAATGGGATTGACTCTTTCAAACTCTAGGCAATAAGAAATTCATGATCATAAAGGAAGTCAGGAAGGACAAAAGGAGGTGAACAAAACATTAATATAGAGGGTAAAAGAAAAAGAAAACATATATATATATCTATTACTGACCAAAAGTTGTTCTGGATTTTTAAATTTTGATTTCCTTGAATCCTCATAAAATATTGTTAAATATTTATTTAGCAATTAATAAGATTGAAGTTCAGAAAGGTCAAGTGTGCTGCTCTAGGCCACATAGGGTCAGCTAACAAGTGGCAAAAAAGAGTTTTAACTTAGGCTATTCTGGCGTCAAAATGCATGCTCATTAAACTGCCTTCCCATTACTCTCATCATACTATAATGATATGGCATAAACAGAACACAAGCAGTTTAATGTTAGCTAAGTTATAGTAGTTATTAGTGCTATACATCAGTTCCAGCACTTCCTAGCACGTGGCAGAGAGCACTTTCTGAATTCTTGTGGTTGAGCAGATCATGGATTGGTACTGGCTAATGGATCTGTGTGTAGGGGAAAGCAACTGATGTCATTTCTGGGCTAAAACTTTCAGTCACTGGAGATAGACTGTCTCGAGCTCTGATTTCTCTGCCCCAGTCCCAGTGCGAATGTGCATCGAGATAAAGACTCAGTCATCCTGTGTTCCCAAAAGACTATAATGAGCAAAACTCCTCCTCTGACCCATACTTGATTCATAATGTGGTTTAAAATTATACTAACTGATAAAATAACATTTTTTGTAAAATGAGGGATGTAGGAAGTGAAGGTACTTCTTCTCTAGAATTTATCTATTCTGAGCAGGTTTATCACTATAACTGCATTTTAAAAACTAAATAGTAGTCTATTTTATACGAAAGAAATTCAAGTGTGCAAACGAAGTGATTAAATTACTATTTGAAATGAGTTCTGCTTTCAATTTTTTGTATGTAATCATCAGATGTGTGATGGTGATTATAAATCCGTCTTTTGGGTTCAAGGAGTTCACCTGCTCCTTGAGGGTTTACCTCTTGAGGGAGGGTTTACTCTTGTTCCCCATGGGGGCGATGAGGAGGATGAAAAAGTGCAGCAGGGACCTCCTGTGTTGCACAAACAGTTACAGCAAGATATTTGAAAGGACAGGGATTCAATAGTAAGTTTCACAGAATCAGAAGGTGTCACAGCTATCATATGTTTTATTTTTGATCACCTGGCAGAGAAAAAAAAAATGCTATAGATCTGCAGGATGAGAAACCACTTTGGGCTGGTATGCTTGAAGACATTTCATGGAAAAGGCAGGACCTGAACAGAGACTTAATGCATTGGAAAGAAATTGACTCATGGGAGGGAGGGGTTTGAGCAAAGTGACAGGTAAGCACACAGAGATGGCAAAGTAAGGAGTAGAATGTGTGTGGAGGAATCAGAAAAATATTGTGGTTGTAGATAAGGGTTATGGGTGAAGGGGGTAGAGGTGAAGTAGATAAAGGGAATCAAGAGTATACTTATCTTGAGCACTAATGTATAGAATTGTTGAATCATTATACTGAACACCTGAAACTAATATAACACTACATGTTCATTCAACTTCAATGAAAAAAATAATTTCCAAACAAAAGATAGAACCCCAAACCTATGCTGCAGTATTTAGCATATTCATAATGAGGTGACACATGTAACAGTGATCCCAGTAGGCACTGATGTTGGAAGTGGAGGGGACATTCAGGGCTATATGAATGCTTGGTGTGAGCCTCAAATAAGCAGGGGTTTTACATGAGGGAGAAGAAGCAACAATCTAAAGAAGCGATGGGAAATGAGGAACTTACTGAGCCAGCTTCCCAAATATATGGCAAAAGTGACACAGGAATGGGAAGGGTCTCCCCTAAAGAAGCTTTCTGGGGTTGGAAATCCTCAAGTAAATGCTAGTTTTCAGTAAAGACTAGGAGTTAAGAGGAATAATGGAATTAAAAGAATTGACCCACCAATAAGAGCGATTTTTTTAGATTTTATTTATTTATTTGACAGAGAGAGACACAGTGAGAGAGGGAACACAAGCAGGGGGAGCCAGAGAGGGAGAAGCAGGCTCCCCGCTGAGCAGGGAACCTGATGCAGAGCTGGATCCCAGGACCCTGGGATGATGACCTGAGCCAAAGGCAGACACTTAACAACTCAGCCACTCGGGCACCCCAATAACGGTGATTTTAGAGAGAAAAATTATGTTTCAATAATTTGTGGATGTTAAATTCTAGTTTTGGTTATCTTTGATCATTCATTTGCCTAAGCCAGACAACTTGAGGTAAACTTCAAAGAAATTGCCACAATAGCTCATGTACAGTTAATTTTTGTGGTTGTTATTCTGTGGGGATAATAACGGGACCTCATGGGCATATGATTATTTGAACATCTGGAAAATGGGATGGATTCCCCAACAATTGTGTAACTCAACTATCACCTTAACCAATTCTGTGGCTGGGATCACAAAATCACTCCTTCAAAGCCAGAGTGTACCCCACTCAATGGGGTTAAGTATGGACTTGTGGAGATAATGGATGGCCCCACTTTCCTTATGATTGGGTTGGGGATGTTCATATCTTTCAGACCTGTCATCACCCACTTGCCAGCATTTCCTCATAATTAGGATATTGGTAAGGCTAGACATCAAAGAGGGCTTCTTGATAGGTTTATCTCCTAGCCATATTTGTCCCAGTACCTGCCTCTATTGATATAAAATTGCAAATAGAGGCTTTAGCTAAGCATATAGCAGCCACATTTAACTAAGCTCAACATGCAGTAATCCATAAATTCATAATGCTCTCCAAAACTGAATGGCCCTTGATATCCTGACTGCCACTTAAGGAGGAATCCCTGCTTTACTAAAACAGAGTGTTACGTATATACAACAAATTACTACAAAAATATGACAGGGTTATTAAAAGACATGAACACTCAAATTGATGCTAATTGATCCTCTCTTTGCTTTGATGGTTGGTTAAACTCCTGGATAGGAGGATTTTTGTCAACTATTGAAGGGCTCTTATTTGGGCTTCTTTGTCTTCTTCTTGTTCTAATCATGTTTTGGTGTTTTCTCCCATACCTCTCTGCCTGGTGCCAAGACTCCTTCATGGCCACAACTTCAGGTGGACGGATGATCCTCTCTGCTCAAGGAGACCCCGTATTTCATCAACTTTAGACATAGCTGCTTCAGCCTTCCATTACTCCTATGAGAGTCCCAACTGACCAATGTTGACCCATAGGTAGGAACATATTTATGCCCCTTTTTCAGCATGAAAAAGTTATAGAAGATAAGACTACTACCCTCATCAACCTTAAAAATTTAAGGGTCAAAATTGTTCAGAGGCAAATGTAGAGGCTGCTTTTAGGCTTGAACGATGGAAACTTGATCAAGGCAAAAGGGCCCACAGCGACCACTGAGCTGAATGCAAACAGTCTCCTTAAGTGACCTCTTCAAAATACCCATATGCCCTATATGATCAATTACAACCATGCATAGTTCCCAAGATTACCAAAAAGGGGAGAATTCTGTACAGTCCCATAATTCCTCTTCCTCCCATAACTGTGGCCCCTCACCACTGTCTTTTTGCAGATAGTCTCTGCTTTGCTGTCTTGTTCACTGTTCCTTTGCAGTGTGGTTAATAAACTTCTATCTCCTTTCTTTAAAAAAAGAAGAAAAGAAGAAGAAGAAGAAGAAGAAGAAGGGTGGGGGGGAGAATTGGTACATGATAGATAAGGAGTTTTAAGGAGCACTGAAGAAATGTTAGGAAGAGAAGAAAACTGTAGAAGTCTGGGTAAGAAAAGAAGCAACTCAGAGCAACATGGAGATAAATTGTTGAAAGAGGAGAGATGATCAGAAGCAAAGGGGCTTGGGGGCTAGCCTGATGGTTCAGCTGGCCACAAACTGCCAAGGTTAGACCCAGGAGTCTCCTAGAGGCCCTCATTCCTGTCAAGAGTCAGCTGTGCCTGGGACATTGCCCTTCTCAGAAAGAGAGAGTCTCCAGGGGGTGGGTGCAATTCTGTACTTTTGGAAAGTCAGCTGTGGCTGGATTAGACTGCATCTTTCAAGGACAGCGTAGCTCTCCTTGAGACTTTTTCACATTATTTGTAAGTGGAGTAAGAATCTTGACTGTTTTGAGCAGGACTTATGACCGACCACCTGTTTCTCACATACATTGCCAAAACCAAACATAAAGCAAGGAAAGAGTGAAATCTTTGCTCGAAATTTTGCAAGAAACATCTTTGAGCCCATCCTGGGAATCTAGAAGGCCCTATCTTCAAGTCTCGTCATCTGGAGAAATAATTGTAGTTCTTGGGAATATCAAATCAATAATGACTCAGTACAACAGAAGTAATTAAGGCTTTAAAAAGATCTTTGAGACTATTTTAAGTTCATTTCCTCTATGCTATCCTGGGGAATGGCTGCTTTTTCAAAATAGTTAAATGGTAGCAAAAAGGGAGATACTTATAAGAGCCATTTTTTCCTACTCTCTATCCTGTAACAATCATTGCAGAAAACCAATTGCTCTCAGTGCTGCCCTGCTTTCACTTGCGTTCTAGGCTGAGTAGAGCAGAGAGGTGCCTTGCATTATAGCTTGGCTGCAGAGCACGTGTCTTTCCCTCTCTCCACTGATACGATACCAGAGTCTCACTAAAATGCTACCTGGCATGTCATATCAAGCCTGAATTTAACAAGGGGTACATTTTGAGAGGCCACTATTCTAACTTTCCTATGACTTCCTGAAGCAGAGATGGTAACTCATATGCCATACAATGCTCACAAAGTCTGAAACCAGAGATGCTTTATTCATCTGTTACTGCCATAGATTTGCTTTGAGCTCCCTCCTAAACTTATTTAAAATCTTTCTCTGCTCTCTTTCATATGGCCCATGATTAAATTATCCAAGTTAAGCAGCCAAAAGCAATCAAAAATGATGGAAATAAAGACAAGAAATGGTTTTATTTACAATGCAAATGATCTGGTTCACTCTCAAATAAGAGACCAAATCAAATCAGCTGCTCTTCAAATCAAGAGGAAGCCACTACACAGACCCACTGGCACTTACCAGAGCAAGGTTCTCTGGTGGATCTTGGCTCTGGGGAGGGCTTCAGACAAATTTTGCTATAGTGAGGGTATGATTCAATGCATGTAATTGGAGTGAAAAAATATTGAATACAGTGGAAATGTACTCCATTACAACATGACAAAATACAAGTGCCAAATGGCTGTCAGAACATCTCAGTGTACAAATGACAAATGCCCTGGGGAAATGATTCGAAGTAACAAGGACAGCATTTATTAGCACTTTTATAACCTTGATTGCTCAAAGAATGGGATGTTTTACCTAAGTCAATGTTTTCTCCTATAGTGACAAAACAGGCACAGCAAGAATTGCTCATAGGAAGAGAGTTGAGGTAAGAGGTTAGGAGAGGGATAGAAATACTACTACTGTGTTATTATTTTTCCACCTCAGTGCCAAGTGGTTTTCTTCCTGGAATTTCTCAGAAATGCTGACCATCACTCAATGCTGCATCTTGCTTATAATAAGCTCTCTGTGTTCTTGTAAGTCTCTCATAGCTTCACAACCTGTCTTGCCTTGACCCAAGAATATAAATATACAGTGCTCTGATAGCCAGAATGTCACCCCCTCAAAGGATCTTATAAATTCATTAAAGAATACCAGGTGGAAAAAGACAGCAATCCAGCTTTTCTAAGGGAAAACACTTCAAATAAAACAGTTAAAATTCTCTTTTTGCGGGCACCTGGGTGGCTCAGTTGGTTAAGCAACTGCCTTCGACTCAGGTCATGATCCCGGAGTCCTGGGATCGAGTCCCGGGATCGAGTCTCTCATGGGGCTCCCCGCTCCATGTGGAGTCTGCTTCTCCCTCTGACCTTCTCCCTTCTCAGGCTCTCTCCCACTCCCTCTCTCTGTCAAATAAATAAATCAATTCTTTTAAAAAAATCCTCATTTTGCAACCTATTTGCAACCTATGTTCTTTAGTTGACTGAAATTTCTTTTTCTTTCCTAGTAAATCACCGAGATCAGACAGAATAAGTTGCTGTGGTTTTATGTATAGCAGTAGGGTTCCTACCACAGCTCACAGGGCAGAAATAACATTCCACAAGGTGAACACCCACCTTCTCTTGCAACTGAGCCCCTGGAGAAGCTGGACTCCTGAATGGAGTCCAGCCTTTGATAATTGTGGCCAAGTGATAACTCTCAGGAATGACTTTGCCTGGATATTTCCCCATCTTTCTAGTGCTGAACCTAGTGCCAGGCACATAGTAGGTGTTAGTAAGGTATTAATGATAGAGAGAAATGGCAAGAATCCTAAAACCTGAGTCCTCCACTATCTGCCTACTATCTTTGCAAGTCCTCAGGGAGCAAGCCAATGGGATCCCCTAGGAAACTCAACACTCTATTACTAGCAAAGATTTTTGTGTTATACTCTTATGTAGCTACCTATTGAGAAGATGATTTGTACTATGATTATCTCTGAAGAATCTGTTGTCAAGATTAGAAGTTGGAAAGGGCCATTGTTGATAGTCTTCCCACCATTAACCTCTTCTTAAAGCTTCATTTGCAAGGTCTTATCACAGGGGACCTGGGAGTGCACTTTCTCCCAAGCAGTTTGCACCACTACCTTCCTATTACAAGGAAAAGAAACAATTCAAAGGAAAAATCCCCAAAGTGACATTCCACTGAGGCAAAAAATTTGTAATGACTTCTTTGTTCTTTTCTGTGAATGTCAATCTCTAGTACGCTGGCTTAAATTTTTAATCTTTGATCTTCCTCCAAATTTTTGTCAATGTGGAGTAAGTAGTTGGACAAAGGGTTTGGGCATCTCAGACTCCTTGTTGACAGAGGTTGGAATATGCATTCCCACACATGATTTGCATGAATGAAGAAAAGCAGAAAATCTGCCCTGCACCAACTTTCTTCAGATCTCAAGTTCATTCATATTGGTACTGGTATAGCATCTCAAAGCTACCGGTAATGCAGTATCCAAGATAGTCTAGCCAGGTTGATGTCATCCTTTTAATAATTACACTAAATGCTGGTAATTCACAAAATTATTTGGATCATTCAAACTGCGGTAACTGACCAATTCCTTTCATTCCTAGTTGCATTCAAGGATTCATAATAAGAATTATTTGATAAACTTTTATATAAATGTTATTTTTAATGGTCAAATATTTACAGTACATCTACATTATCTTATTACTATAGAATGGGGGTCTCTTGGTGTTCTCATTTAAGTTTATCCTGAGATTTAATCATCCCTAGCTTTGCATAAGAACATTCAAAATTTAGTTCATTTTAAAGATGATTAACTGTAGTTAATTTAAACAATGAGAAAGCCAAGGCAAAAATCCTGTTCCAAAACATTGACACCCCAACAGCACAGGTAGCTCTAAGAGAAGCAGGAGAAACCGAAGATGAGGTTAGAATAAAGGAAAACAGTAATGGAATCCTTGGGTAGTAGAGACAAACTTAATTACTAATACAGAGGAGAAACCCTAGGGGAACACTGGGAAGTAGCTGCAAAATTTTTGAATAGTGGATGCAATGTCTGAGAAATTAATTTTGGTTATTCTAATTGGGATCCTATGTAGGAAAGAGAAGGTGGCAAAGAATCATACTGCAGACGGAAACACTCAAGGTCACCAAGATCAATGCTCTCATTTTAAAAATGGCAAATTTAAACTTTTTAGAGAAGGAAGGTTTCTTAAAAGATCATCTGATCATATCTTCCCACCCATTTTGCAGGTGAGAAAACTGAAGCAGAAAAAGGTGAAGGAGCTTGGGTGGGGGGTTACATGGCTGTGTTTCCCATTGTTTTGGAAGTATGACCACCTAGATCTGGAAGGAATTATGTCTACTTACAGAGAATAAAAAATCGACAGCTGCAGTGCCCTGTCAGATGAAAGGAGTAAGACTTTCCAGAAATGTATTTTTTTTCATTCTGAATGAAACTTTTGGAACTTTTTGAACTTTTTTGAACTTTTGGAACTTTTTAGAAATGGAACTTTTTCATTCTGAACTTCAGGACAAAGTATATTTACTGAATTGAATATTTAAATGCTTAAGTTGAAAAAAAAACCACTAAAATAAAAAATTCTTTCTGCTTCTAACAAATTAATACACAAACCAAGCAACATTATACCAGAATATATGCATATTTATTCAACACACTTTCAAGAATTTTAAGGGAGGAACATTTTGCTTCCTGCCCTCTACAGGCTATCATTCTAATTAGGATGATTGGATTTTGAGGAAAAGGTAACCAAGCTACAGTAAAAGCCACTAAGTGACAAGTGCTACCAGAGATATGTAAAAAGAAGTGGCATATGATCAGAGATCACAGAAAATTCACTAGCTGTGGGGATTGGGGAAGGCACGGCAGAGAGCCCATACGTGAGAAAAGAAATTGGCTAATAGGTGGAATTTCAATGTATGAAAATATAAGAAGTAGGAGACACAGTATATTTCTGGCAGAAGAAATTAATTACAAAAGGAAAAGAAAAACAATAGCAATAAAAATAAATTAGCATTAATTGAACACCCACTACGTTATATATATTAATTAATAAATTCCTCATGATAATCTTAGCATTTATTATTATCATCTCTACTTAACAGAAGAGGAAACTGAAACTCAGAGACATAAAATAACTTGCTGAAGGCCATACAGTTATACAGTTAGTAAGGAATTTGACTTTGGCTCTGTTTGATTCCAAAGCCCAGCTTTACCTCTAAAGAGTCCTAACAAAAGGGAAAAATACAACCAGTATTCAAGAGCCCTCAAGGAATCAGAATGATTCTAGTTAGGTGTTAGCACTGGTGAGTCAAGGAGAATACAGAGAAGAATTGGATTTAGTTAATTCCATGGTCAGTAGCGAAATCTCAGGTCTCCTGACTATGGGCAAAAGGCTCTGTCCATTAAATGCTTTTTAGTTTATTCAAATCCGACAAGGTTAGAAAAATGAATAAGGTCGATGAACAATACATTTCCTTTAATAAGCATGTATTTAGAAACATTAGGTTTTAAAAAAGTGCTTTGAATTATAACATTATGAATTTTAAGCCAATATGGATGTGTGGAAAAGCTTAATACTATTTAAATTTTTTTTTGAAAATTAAATATGTGTGAAATCTGGCTTCTGTTTCTCAATGGCCTCCCACTGTATTTATCCAAAAAATATTGGAAGCAATTTTATTTGCCTTCTTCTTGTGTAATGAGGTGCATTTGCCATACATGTGCTCAAGGGACCGGGGAATAGCACTCAACATCCTGTAAGTGAAACTGCAGTCTGCTTTCCGAGAAGAGACCTGGGTTTTGCCTGACGGAGATTCATCTCTAAAGCCATCAGGATACTAAGATGAAGCACCCACAGGCGGTACCTTTTCCATTTTCCATCTCTTGAATTTTGTCCCTGCCATTTCCCTTAGTTGAGATGAAAGGCCAGATTGCCATCTGGAACCCCTATGTTAAGGTTAATAAATATTCTTTCTATTTTTACTGCTGCTGTTTGGGAGAAAACTTCCTGGTTGACCCGGATAAATCTCTAAGGGGATCAGTGATGTCTCCTTATCTGAGTGTGAGGAAAAAGGGAGACAAACATCTTTCTGGTTTGGTTAAAGAACAGCCTTTCCCAGGGGCTAGAGGTGCTTTCAGCTCATGGTTGAGTGACTTCTCCGGGGCTTGTGAACACAGAAACCAAGAGATGTGTCTTACCAGTCTTTGCTGCAGGCTGCCCTGACTTTCCTTGCCAAGGAAGGATAGCATTAGCTAAGGGCAGGAAAGCACCGAGAAAGTATGTGCACAGATTTCTGGATGGCAGCAAAGATGTTTGTGCAAAACAACTGGCTGAAGGTGATATTGCCATTTGGAAGGAATCTAGGTTTCTTTCTTAAAAAAAAAAAAAAAAATACTGCTTGGACTTACCCTCCATCAGAATGACCTGACAGTTATGTTCCATTAGAGTATGGCTCAGCAATTGTGGAACAGGGCATGAGGTCTCTCAGGATAAGACTAGGCTGCCAACTCTAGCCCCTTCTTGTACAGAGCAACCTCTGGAAAGTGCAACATCCTGGAATTGGTTTCAAGTGAGAAGTTGGCATAACACACTTAGGTCCTAGGGAATTTGATGCATTAAATGTGGTGGTGCTTGAGAATTGTTTGACACGTACCAGGTATTCATTAAACTCTTCCTGTTCTAACTGAATGTTGCTCACCCTGTGATCCATTTATAGTGGAATATGTAGAACTCCTGTGTCTTTCACCTTTAGATACAAAGCAAAATAATTTACCCAAAACTCTTTCTTGACTCAGGGCCATACCTTAGTAGACTTTCATATAGGGCAGAATCTTCTTCTTTTTTTTTTTTCTTTCACCAACTTTGGCTTCTTTACTGTAATCATTGCCATGTCTGTCAACATCATTAGCACAAACACATCTACACAAAACTCACATTATCACACAACACTTACTGAGTTCATTTTGAAGTGTTAGGTTTTGAGGATAAAAACATAAAGAGAATAGTCTTTTCATTCAAGAGACCTGTAGTCCAGGTAAGGAGCTGAGAAACTCCTTTTCATTTCTGTTCTACCTAACCTCCGAAACATACCTCCCCTTAGCATGGCTAAGATGCTGACTCCTTCCAGTCCCAAACTCCAGGATCTCAGGCTCTGGCTGCTTCCTTCTGTCCGTTAGGTATTGGCACTGATCTTAGATTGGATAAAAATGCATGTATTCTGTTAAATTCCAGGCAGGTGGTTTGAGAGATTGGCAAAACAAAAACAAGAAATAAAAAGAGCCTTCTCAGAAGGAGGCTGGCACAATGCTGTGTGTGGGCCTGCTTGTGTGTGTATATGTGTCTGTGTGTGACAGCTGATGCCCTCCAGGCTCACTATTCCCATCCTGCTTCCAGCTTCCTCTCCTCTTTCTCAGAATGGCTGGGTCTATGTCAAGGTGTCATTTTCAGACAAATTCCTTTGCCTCACACACAGGTGCACAGCATGGACACCTGGGATTTGTTTTTGCCTAAGAAAGGAGCCAACAGATTTAAAGTTTAAGGATGAAGGAGACAGAAACATTGACACCAAAACCCCATGAAGCCTGAAAGGAAAGATGCTAGACCTTAGTCATCCTTACGTTGCCTTCCCCTATACTTTACATTAAATTCTATTGTAAGTTATTTTTTAAAAAAGCAAATGCAGCCCACACTATTGGGAGTCAAGTGATTAAATAATAATGTTCCCAGCATCAGTTGCCAGGGGGAGTATTAATTTTGTTACAAATATACTGCATGTATTTTTTTTTTTTAACAAAACAAGGACTCTATTCAAACCCTCTCACTAAGCAAGAATTTAGTCCTTCTTTGCACCACATGAATTTAAAAATGTCCACCCATGGTCATGACAGAGGGATGAGTCTTGATCCGTGGAGGAAACTATGAATGAAACTTAAGACACGTGTCTTCACCTGAGAAGGACTGAGAGATGTTGTTCCTGTTTTTCTAGCAAATAAGCAAAGACTAAGAATCATGTCTTGTCAGGCATGAAGATCCCACAAAAGAATCAGAGGTCCCAGGAATGGCTCATTTTGTTGAGCATCTGATTCTTGGTTTCAGCTGGGGTCATGATCTTAGGGTCCTGAAATTGAGCCCCAAGTGGGGCTCTGAACTCGGAGGGAAGTCTGCTAAAGATTCTCTCTCTCTCTGTCTCCTCTGTTCCTCCCCCAACTCACTGTCTCAAATTAGATGAATAAATGTTAAAAAGAAGAAGAAGAAGAAGAAGAAGAAGAAGAAGAAGAAGAAGAAGAAGAAGCAGAGGTCCCGGTGCAAAGGAGCACTTAAAGGGGTGAGGCTCTCTCTGGTGAAAGAGATTTGAAGCATGGGAGGGATTGGATTCAGGGAGTTTCTCCATTGCTGCCACAAGGTAAGAAATGTGGCTGTCAGGCAATGGTATCATCAATCCTACAACTGCAAGAAACTAGATTTGGCCAACAACCTGAATGAGCGTGGAAGCAGACACCCAGTCAATGCAGTCTATGGCAGCCACAGGTAATACAGATTTTCATGTATCACTGTCACACTGCACCAGGATTTGTGATGTACAGAGCTGTGAACTAATAAATGGGTGCTGTTTTAAACCTCTAATTTAGAGATAACGTGTTACACAGCAGTAGAAAATTAATACAGATCCCAAAGTTCATGCTCTTAAGATTTGACTTAATATTATTATTATTATTATTGTTATTATTATTTCCAATGTGTAAAATTGTGACTGGTTAAAAATAAATTTCCTAGACATTTTTCTTCCCAAAGTAAGTGCATATAAAATGGACTTTATTCAAATCTTATGAATGACCATGATTTTACCAAATAAACTACCCTCTCCTCCAGATGTAGTCCTTGCAGTTTCTTATGTTCCCATTAGTGCCAGCTCTGAATAGGTGCTCCAGGTTTTATGTTCAACCTTACACATGCTTTCATGTTTCTAATATTTTTGAAGACAAAGCTTTTATTTTCACAAAATCATATCTGGGAAATGTGTACATGTGTGTGCATGTGTGTGCATGTGTGTGTGGTAGAAGGAGGGGTTGAACCTCACTTTGTAGATGATTTTTAATTTCACAATATTAAGTACCACAATAGAAAAAATCTTAAATGTATTTTTTTAAAAGATTTTATTTATTTATTTGACAGACAGAGATCACAAGTAGGCAGAGCAGCAGGCAGAGAGAGAGGGGGAAGCAGGCTTCCCGCTGAGCAGAGAGCCCGATGTGGGGCTCGATCCCAGGACCCTGGGATCATGACCTGAGCTGAAGGCAGAGGCTTAACCCACTGAGCCACCCAGGTGCCCCTTAAAATGTATTTTTTTTAACTTTGTCTTTTTAGCATATTTTTAGTGATCCAGTTGTGAGGTTTTCAGAAGACCGGAACATATAAGTTAATGGCTATTTTGATCCAGGAACAATTCAGATGTAAGAAGGACTATCAGAATCAAGGCTTACATTATAGTAGAAGTATATAGTAGAAGTAGAAGTATAGTAGCAGAAGTATAATTTCTAAGTGTAAATTGGACCAAATATTTTCTTTTTTTGAAATAAGTACAAATCAGAAAGATGCACAACACTGGCTCATGTGGTTTCATAGTGTTGTGACAGGACTTGGTATCTCCTGGTGTTTGCAAGTCCCACAACCAGATGGGTATGTGACTCTCCAAACTGGCCTGAGCATTTGTAGCCTGTGTTTTCATCTCTGGTCTTCCTTATCCTGAAAACCACTCATTTGCAGTAAGAAAAGAAAAAAGGGAAAGCTGGCTTCTCTTAGGAATGATTTAGATGAAGTAGCAAAAAATATTACTTATTAAATAGGTCTTTTTAATATTTCATATGAAAAACTGGCAAATGTAAAGTACTTCTGCTGTATACCAAAAGTATGAAAAACAGATTGTTTCAGTTGCAAGCTGAACTAGCTGCTTTTTTCATGGAATGCCACTTTTTTTCTTGAAAGAACAACTGACAGACTATAGTTATTCAGATTTGAGTATTTGGCAGATATTTTCTTGAAAATTAATGAAATCAGGCTGTCAATTCAAAGGAAATAATTATCACTCTTGGTTGCTAATTATAAAATTAAAGCTTTCAAGCAAGAATTAGAATTTTGGAAAATTTGTATCTGCCACTTTTAGTGTGACTCTTTTCTAATATTAAAAAAGTTACTGATGAGATTAGTGGTGATTTATGAATGTGATTTTTTCTTTTAATATTGATGGTAAAAATTTGTCAACATGTGGAAGATCTGCTTAACTCAGTGAACCAGTAGAGTTTCCACAGATAGAAGATCCATTCAAAGTGAAAGTTTGATTCATAGATACTAACATCATGGAGTATGAAATTTCATTGTTATCATTTCTGATTCTACATTGTAACCAACTTTTAGGAAAGTGCCACTTGTCAATTTTTGGTAATATAACAAAGAAAAAATTCATAAGTATCTGAAAAGATCATTAAAATATTCTTTCTCTTTCCAAAGGCATATTTCTATAAGGTTGGATTTTTTTTTTTACCCGATACTTTAGCCAAAACACATTGAAAGCTGAAGATAGGAGGCTCTAGCAGCCTTTTATTAAGCCAGATATTAAAACAATTTACTAAAATATTTTATATTGTCACTTCACTCATAATTTTTGTTTTGTAATATGTGACAAATTTTATATATATGTGTGTGTGTGTGTGTGTGTGTATATATGTGTGTGTGTATATATATATATATATATATTTTTTTTTTTTTTTAAGTAATCTTTACTTTCAACTTGAACTCATGACCCCAAGATCAATAGTCGCATGTTCTACTGAGTCAAACAGGCATACATTTTTTTTAATGTGACAAATTTTTATCAGATTGTTATTTATGTTAATATATACTATGCTTATTGTTTTTGTTTTCTTTTTTTGTTTTTATCTAGAAAGAGAGTGTGCACAGGGCAGAGGGAGAGAGAGAAAGAGAGAATCTTATGCAGGTTCCATACCCAGTGGGAGCCCCATGTGGGGCTCAATCTAATGACCCTAAGATCATGACCTGAGCTGAAATCAAGAGTCAGCGATTAACTAACCAAGTCCCCTGACTCCCCTCAGGCTTATTGGTATTTTTAAATGAACTAATAAATATTTTAAAATTCTGTTTTCATTTTTAAAACTGTAAATGTTTATGGATACAACCCAGAAGCAAAAGCTATTTGCAATGTTTAATAATTTTAAAGAACATAAAGGGAAATTTAGATCAAAAGTTTGTGAACCACTTCTACAGGGCTTAAAAAAGAAGATAAAACCACATACAGAAAAACATATGTTATATATAAGATATATAATTTACCATAATGTTATATATAATTTAATAAGATACATAATTTACCAAATGCTGTTATACAAAGTTCTTCCGTATAACCTCATGTGGTCAAAATCCCTGCCTCCCAATCACAAACCCTCTCTCCTATCTTTTATTGATTTATTCTTCAATTTTGAAACTCATTTACACTTCTATATAATTTACTATATGCCAGATACTGCGCTAAGTGCTTGAATTCATTTAATTCTCATGTTAGCTCGGTGAGGCATTATTGTCATTGCAATACACTATTGAGAAAAATGGCACAGAGAACTTAAATCACCTGCCCAAGGTCAAGTGATGAGTCAGTATTTAAACGTAATCTGACTGTAACATCTCATTAGATGCTAACTTTCAGCTGTCATATTGTCTCTCCCTAAAATTTTAGATTCTTGTCTTGTGGTTTAGGTATCACTCATGTGATGTGATTTTGTGCAGCCGATCAAGAACAGGCTTGAGGATATAACTACTGGTGGTGGAGGTGAGGGGTCTGTTCTGGTTCATCCTGACCTGAGACCATATCCTTTTGTGTTGGGAGGGACTCCCCCTAGATTTCTCATTCTTACTGGCCTTGGGTTTTGACTTCTGACCTCCATCCCCTATGGAATCATCAAAATCAGAGGTCTGAGAGATGTCCTCAAGACAAAAGTGGTTTTCGTATTCTGTTTACCTCTTTGGGTTTCTGTCCTCCTTTACTATCTTGCTAGCTCCTCAGTACCTTTTAGAAATATTTTTAAAATGCTTTCAGACATTTTAAATGTTTTCAGTGGGCAGTTTGGTGTGGTTACTTAGGTTGCCATATATTAATATAGTACTTCATATTGTATTACATTGAACCTCTGTAAACATAATAAATTGGGCTTTGACATCATTGATAATATTCAATATTTTCCTGGGCTTTAAAAACAGCACCTCAGGGGCACCTGGGTGGCTCAGTGGTTAAGCCTCTGCCTTCAGCTCAGGTCATGATCTCAGGGTCCTGGGATTGAGTCCCACATTGGGCTCTCTGCTCTGCAGGGAGCCTGCTTCCTCCTCTCTCTCTCTCTCTGCTTGCCTGTCTGCCCACTTGTGATCTCTCTCTGTCAGATAAATAAAATCTTAAAAAAAAAACAAAACAAAACAGCACCTCAACTTGTGAGTTATTTAGGGTGTTTATTCATTTATTTATGCCCTGCATGCTGCTAAAGGAGGTTTTTTTTAAAAATTTCTTTTCCTTTGCCTTTATTTTATTAACATATAATGTATTGTTTATTTCAGGGCACAGGTCTGTGCTTCATCAGTCATACATAATTCACAGCACTAACTATAGCACATACCCTCCTCAATGTCCATCACCCAACCACCTCATTCCTCCCTCCTCTCTCCACTCCACAACCCTCAGTTCGTTTCCTGAGATTAAGAGTCTCTTATGGTTTGTCTCCCCTCTGGTTTCACTTTGTTTCATTGTTCACTCCCTTCCCTTATGATCTTCTGGTTTCTCAGATTCCTTGTTATCACTGAGATCACATGATAATTGTCTTTCTCTGATTTGTCTTGCTTAGCATAATACTCTCTAGTTCCATCCATGTTGTTGCAAATGGCAAGATTTCAGGTTTTTTGACATATATATATATTATATATATTTTTTTCACATCTTTTTTATCCATTCAAATGTTGATGGACATCTAGGCTCTTTCAGTAGTTTAGTTATTACGGACATTGCTGCTATAAACATTCAGGCACACGTGCCCCTTTGGATCACTACATTTGTATCTTTGGGGTAAATACCCAGTAGTGCAATTCCTGGGTCATAGGATAGATCTATTTTCAACTTTTTGAGGAACCTCCATACTGTTCTCCAGAGTGGTTGCACCAGCTTGCATTCCCACCAACAGTGTAGGAGGGTTGCCTTTTCTCTGCATCCTTACCAACACCTATTATTTACTCACTCGTTAATTTTAGCCATTCTGACTGGTGTAAGTTGGTATCTCATTGCGGTTTTGATTTGTATTTCCCTGATGCCAAGTGATGTTGAGCACTTTTTCATGTGTCTGTTGGCCATCTGGATGTCTTCTTCACAGAAATGTCTGTTCATGTCCTCTGCCCATTTCTTGATTGGATTATTTGTTCTTTGGGTGTTGAGTTTGATAAATTCTTTAAAGATTTTGGATACTAGCCCTTTATCTGATATGTAATTTGCAAATGTCTTCTCCAATTCTGTCAGTTCTCTTTTGGTTTTGTTGACTGTTTGCTTTGCTGCTCAAAAGCTTTTTATCTTGATAAAGTCCCAATAGTTCATTTTGCCCTTGCTTCCTTTGCCTTTGGCGGTGTTTCCAGAACAAAGTTGCTGCAGCAGAGGCTGAAGAGGTTGCTGCAGCAGAGGCTGAAGAGGTTGCTGCCTGTGTTCTCCTCTAAAAGAGTTTTAAACATTATGTTTTAAGAGTGCCTTTCACAGCTTCCTCAAACCTTTCCTCTGTGCCCATTGGTTTATGTCTACAGTTGTACTACTTTGCCCTTCCCCACAATGAACTCATCTACAGTGTTGTTCCCATTTCATTGGGCCAGTTAAACCTCATCAGATTTTTCATTATTTGGTGTTTTCACTACCTTGAAGAGTTTAATGTCATCTTCAATCTTTGACATTCCTCCCCAACTCCTCCATGACACCTATTCATTACATAGACAAGAAAGAGTCCTGATCTTTTCAATGGTTGAAAAACTCTTCTTCCATTTAAGAGCACATTTATCCCTACCCAAAGCATTTTTCTGCTCTTGATTAATCAAACTCTTTTCCAGTCACCTGGAAAAATAGAAATAGTGACTGTGTGACTCAGTTTGCATGATTGATTGTTTTTTGAGTAATCTCCTGAAGATTTTGGATATTTGGTATATTGACTGAGTTCCCTTTTACCTATGGTGTATTTATTCTCACAGAACTCTCTGATATGTTTGTTAGGAAACTGTCTTCCTTTTCCCTCCATACGTAAAGTTTTGGGAAAATTTCAATGAACCTATCATTTGTTGCAGATTCCTCTAAAACAAAAAATAGTAACTTAGTGCTTGTACTGCAGAATGGGCTCCAAAATATATATCAGTGAAGTAGCTTAGACTGCAATCCCAAACTGTGTTGCCATGACAGTCTCACAGTCATTAGAGACCAGAGTTCTCTATTGTAGTTCTCTTCTGTCCAAATCTAAATAGCATCAAGAAGATTGGGTTACCTGCACAGCTTTTCTAGGAAGAAGCTAGTTTAATCAACATTTTTTGTTTTTTGGTTTCTGCACCCATCTAGCAGAAGCAGGCAGAGGTCAAGAATCACAGTTATCCAGTGACCCTTTGAATAAGGCTACCATCAAATCATTTTTTTTTTTAATGACACAAGTGCTGGTCACCTCCCCAGAGTCAGAGCCTCAGATAAAAAGCCTTTGGAAACCTGCCCTCCTCTGGACAAGGTCAGGGCTGAGGCAGTACCCTCAGACAATTTGGGTGAATGGTGAGTTCAGTTTTTATTTCCTTCCCATAAGCACATGTCTGCAGTTACAAGTGTTAAATGACCTTTTAAACAAAGATATTTTGCACTGTAGGTTTTCATCTAGGTCTGGGTCTCAAGAAAGCCAACATCAATATCTGAGAGCAGAAGTTGCTAATTTGTAAGCCCAGAGTGTTAGAAAAATCTGCTGCGCAGAACAGGTAGTCCACTAACTAGTATTTTCCCAAGCATCTTATTTCTCTCAAAAGAGAAGATAAAGGAATTGTCTCTTCTGCTAAAGTGGTAAATGAAAAAAATAAAGGCTTGTTCTGAGTGGGCAGAACTATATGCAGAGTATAAGAAAACATACAGCTCTTAAGGAATCAGTGAAACAGATAATAAAGCATCTATCCTGTCAACAAATCTGGACAAATTATGGAAATAAAATGGAAAGGACTCTGATAGTTAATTTCATGGGTCAACTTGACTGGGCCATGGGGATTCCTAGACATCTGGTCATTCATTATTCTCTGTGTGTCTGTAAGGTTGTTTCTGGATGTTGTTAACATTGGACTTAGTAGATTAAGTAAAGCAGATTGCTCTTCTCAATGTGGATGGATCTGACCCAGGCAGTTATAAACCAGAATAGAACAAAAATGCTGACCCTCCTGCAAATAAGGGGAAAGTCCTCCTGCCTGACAAACTTGAGTTGGGGCATCTGTTCTTTCCTGCTTTTGGACTTGAACTGAAACCTTGGTTTTTCCTGGCTCTTGAGCCTGTGAGCATTTGGAATGAAACTACACCATTTGCTCTTTTAGGTCTCCATCTTGCTGACTGCAGATCTGGGCTTGTCAGCCTCTATAACTATAGGAGCCAATTTCTCATAATAAGTAAGTAAGTAAGTAAGTCAAATAAGTAATTAAATAAGTTAAATAAGTAAATTAAATAAATAACTATAATTAAGTAAATAAATAAAATATACAAACATCCAATTGGTTCAGTTTCTCTGGAAAACTCCGACTAATACAGATTTGGGTACTGAAAAATAGGTTGCTGCTTCACCAAACTCAGAAATGGTTTTGTGACTAGGTCATGGGTAGAGGCTTGGAAGAGTGCTGTGGACGCTTTCTAGAAGCAGAGACTGACCTGAAGGGATAGCTGATTGAAATATTGACATTAAAGATGGCTCTACTAAGTGCTTAGAAAGAAAAAAGGGAAAGCTGGAGAGAGAACTTCCATCCTCTTAGAGAATAAATAAATAATTGTGAATGGGATGTTGATAGAAATATGGATATTAAAGACCATTCTGGCAAAATTTTAGATGGAAATGAGGAACTTGTTATTTGAAACTAGAGAAAAGATGGTCCTCATTGTAAAATGGCAAGGATACACTGAACTGTATTATAACGTTTAGTAGGAGGTAGAACTTGTGAGTGATGAAATTGGATATTTAGCTGAGGAAATTTTAAGCAAATTTTAAAAAATATTTTATTTATTTATTTGACAGAGAGAGAGCACAAGTAGGCAGAGCAGCAGGCAGAGGGAGAAGGAGAAGCAGGCTCTGCACTGAGTAGGGAGCCCTATGTGGAGCTCGATCCCAGGACCCTGGGATCATGACCTTAGCTGAAGGCAGAGGCTCAACCCACTGAGCCACCCAGGTGCCCCTCTAAGCAAGTTGTTGAAGAAGTAACTTGGCTTCTCCTGACTGCTTATAGTAAAATGAAAGAGGAAAAAGATGACTTGAAGAAGAAATTTTTAAGCAAAAAGGAATAAGAACTTAAATATTTGGAAAATTCTTAGCCTGTCCATATTGCAGATAAAGGAGAAAGCGTGTTCTAAAGAAAACATCAAGAGTGTGACCACACTATCACTCAATAAAGAGTTGCTGGGATCACATAAGCAGAAACACTGCCGGTTTGAATTGAAGGGGATGGAGATGGGACAAAATGAAGGAAGGCTACTGGACTTCTCAGATTCTACAAGACAGAACCATAGAACTATTTGACTACAGATTGGTGCTATTCTTCAGGAAAAGACAAAAGATCCCAAAAGTAATTCAGAAAGCATGAAGGTTGACACTTCCACTACAGTTATAGGGAGCAAGGCTATTTCCTCCTCCATTTCAGAGGGTAGGGTCCCCGCAGAGAATGGGGAGGGCCCTCAAATAGAACTGAGGGGTATGGCCACCCTGCAGAGCCTTGGCGGTGATAGTCACCACAGTAGCCCTGAAAGGTGGGACATTCAACCAAAAGGAATTATTCTCTAGCCTGAAGGTCTAAAGAAGTTGCCTTGCTATATTTTGGTTTTGATTGGGACCTGTCACTCTTGTCTTCCTGATGACTCCTCCTTTTTGGAATGGGAATATCTATACAATGCTTTGAAGGTTTATAGCAGGAAAAAAAAATTACCTCAGGATGAATCATATCTCAAGTCTTGCCTATACCTGATTTAGATGATAGTAAGTTGAGACTTTAGACTTAGACTTTAAAGTTGGTGTAGAATGGGTTAAGACTTTGGGGATTGTTGAGGTGGGATGATTATATTTTTATGTGAGAAGGAGGTGAATTATGGGTGCCAGGGGAAGAATTTTATGGACTCAATGTTTGTGTCCCCACAAAATTTATATGTTGAAAACTTAATCCTCCATGTAACTATATTTGGAGATAGGTGAAGAGGTGATAAATGTTAAAAGATGGTGCCTTTGTAAGAAAAGAAAGAGACACCAGAGCCTTCTTTCTTTCTGCAATGTGAGGACATAGCAAGAAGGTGCAATCCACAAGCCAGAAAAAGAGTTTTCCCAGAAACCGAATCTGCTGGTAATCTTGCCTAGTCTCCAAAACTGTGAGAAATAAATATTTGTTGTTTGAACCACTCATTCTGTGGTATTTTGTTATAGCAGCTGAAGTAGATTAAGACAGTACCCATTTGTTCCATTTCTTTGAAAAAAAATGGATGGTATTTTGATAGGAATTGCATTAAATATGAAGATTG
Source organism: Lutra lutra (assembly GCF_902655055.1). NCBI lineage: Eukaryota > Metazoa > Chordata > Mammalia > Carnivora > Mustelidae > Lutra > Lutra lutra. Next base: position 93,323,897 of record NC_062283.1, on the reverse strand, counting down.
CTTTAGGAAGCATAGACATTTTCACAATATTTGTTCTTCCAATCCAGGAGCATGGAACATTTTTCCATTACTTTGTGACTTCCTCAATTTCTTTCATGAGTACTTTATAGTTTTCTGAGTATAGATTCTTAGCCTCTTTGGTTAGGTTTATTCCTAGGTATCTTATAGTTTTGGGTGCAATTGTAAATGGGATTGACTCCTTAGTTTCTCTTTCTTCTGTCTTGTTGTTGGTGTAGAGAAATGCAACTGATTTCTGTGCATTGATTTTATATCCTGACACTTTACCGAATTCCTGTATAAGTTCTAGCAGTTTTGGAGTGGAGTCTTTTGGGTTTTCCACATATAGTATCATATGATCTCCCTGATATGAGGAAGTGGAGATGCAACATGGGGGGCTAAGGAGGTAGGAGAAGAATGAATGAAACAAGATGGGATTGGGAGGGAGACAAACCATAAGTGACTCTTAATCTCACAAAACAAACTGAGGCTTGCTGGGAGGAGGGGGTTTGGGAGAGGGGGATAGGGTTATGGACATTGGGGAGGGTATGTGCTATGGTGAGTGCTGTGAAGTGTGTAAACCCGGCGATTCACAGACCTGTACCCCTGGGGATAAAAATACATTATATGTTTATGAAAAATTAAAAATTAAAAAAAAGACAGTGCCCATTTAATTAATTAATTAATTAATATTTTTATTATGTTCGGTTAGCCAACATATAGTACATCATTAGTTTGTGATGTAGTGTTCAATGATTCATTAGTTGGGTATAATACCCAGTGCTCATCACTTTCTTTAGAGAAGCTCTGACTAATCTAGAGGTAGCAGATCAAAGCATATGATCACTGCCTCATTGCAGGATCCCTATAAAGACCACATTTACTTTTCAACTGGAATAATGCCAATGGTAAGACAGTCTATACATGGGCAGTGTTCTAGTGTAACTCTTCAGCACAAGTCTTACTTCAGAATATGTGGCAAACAAAACTTAGCTCCTTCAAGAAGATGAGCCATCCTTTTGCTTACTGTGAGGGAAAAAAATGCAAGAGACCTTCAAGTTCTTTTTACATATTGTTTATATCATAACAGTAAATTAAGTGATTAAAGTAAAGCTTTTATGGTTACACAAGGACAGTTCGAAGATAAAGTGATCAGGTGAAAGCAAAACTGAGAAGCAAGTCAAAGGGCTGCTCACTTCCTGTCCATATTTAGAAGGTGTCCACACTGAATAACATTAAAAAGTTACTCAATACAAATGTCCTCTGAAAATCCCTAAACAGTTAATTTGAAACAGTGGCCTCTGTACAACTTTTAGTTTTAAAGCCTAGGGAATATAAAGAGAATGTGCTGAGTTTTTAGGAGATAGAGGGAAACCATGATCAAAAGGCTAGAAAATAAAGAAGAGATAACAGAGAAATTAGAAGTTAAGGAAATTTGTGTGAAAGTAAAATGTCCTTATTTTTGCAAAGGCCTATTTCTAGCAAGGTGTTGAATCATCAGTTCCTTATTCTACCTGAATAAAGAAAATGTAATTGTTGAAGTTAAAGAGAGTTAGATTAGAAGCAAGAGGAATTTATCTCACTAGAAGTAGCATTGTCTACCCACAAGATGAAGGTATGGTCGCTTGATATTCCAAAAAGAGCTTTTTTAGGTCTTAGGGCTTGCCATGGACTCAGCACAGATCACCCAACCTGGTGAGCCAGAGTGGCCATGAAGGTCTAGAGTAGCCAAAGTGACCATTGACCAAATGTAGAAATAGCCTCTGTCACTGCTTAATGGAAAGTTACAACTATTTTCTCACCAATCTCCCAGGTACCATTTGTTTTAATTTTTTAAAAATGTCATGTAGTCCCAATAGCTCATTTTTGCCCTTTCTTCCCTTGCCTTTAGCGATATTTCTAGGAAGAAGTTGCTGCGGCTGAGGTCAAAGAAGTTGCTGCTTGTGTTTTCCTCAAGGATTTTGATGGATTCCTGTCTCACATTGAGGTCTTTCATCTATTTTGAGTCTATTTTTGTGCATGGTGTAAGGAAATGGTACAATTTCATTCTTCTGCATGTGGCTGTCCAATTTTCCCAACACCATTTGTTGAAGAGACTGGCTTTTTTCCATTGGACATTCTTTCCTGCTTTGTTGAAGATTAGTTGACCATAGAGTTGAGGGTCTATTTCTGGGCTCTCTATTCTGCTCTATTGATCTATGTGTCTTGATGATTACAGCTTTGTAATAGAGCTTGAAGTCTGGAATTGTGATGCCACCAACTTTGGCTTTCTTTTTCAAAATTCCTCTTGCTGTTTGGGATCTTTTCTGGTTCCATATAAATTTTAGGATTATTTGTTCCATTTCTTTGCAAAAAATTAATGGTATTTTTTTTTTTTTAGATTATATTTATTTATTTATTTATTTGAGAGAGAGAGCATGAGAGGAGAGAGGTTGGCAGGAGAAGCAGACTCCCTGCTGAGCAGGGAGCCCGATGTGGGACTCGATCCTGGGACTCCAGGATCATGACCTGAGCCGAAGGCAGTTGCTTAACCAACTGAGCCACCCAGGCACCCCAAAATTAATGGTATTTTGATAGGGATTATGTTAAATGTGTATATTGCTTTAGGTAGCATAGACATTTTCACAATATCAGATAAAGGGCTAGTATCCAAAATCTATAAGGAACTTATTAAACTCAACACCCAAAGAACAAATAATCCAATCAAGAAATGGGCAGAAGACATGAACAGACATTTCTGCAAAGAAGATATCCAGATGGCCAACAGACACATGAAAAATTGCTCAACATCCCTCAGCATCAGGGAAATACAAATAAAAACCACAATGAGATACCATCTCACACCAGTCATAATGGCTAAAATTAACAAGTCAGGGAATGACATGTTGGTGAGGATGTGGAGAAAGGGGAACCCTCCTACACTGTTGGTGGGAATTCAAGCTGGTGCAACCACTCTGGAGAACAGTATGGAGGTTACTCAAAAAGTTGAAAATAGAGCTACCCTATGACCCAGCAATCTCACTACTGGGTATTTACTCTAAAGATACAAATGTAGTGATCTGAAGGGACACATGTGCCCTAGTGTTTATAGCAGCAATGTCCATGATAGCCAAACTGTGGAAAGAACCTAGATGTCCATCAATAGATGAATGGATAAAGAAGATGTGGTATTAAAAAAAAAAAAGATGTGGTATATGTATACAATGCAATACTGTGCAGCTGTCAAAAGTACCAAAATCTTGTCATTTGCAATGATGTGGATGGAACGAAAGGGTATCATGCTGAGCGAAATAAGTCAATCAGGGAAACACAATTATCATATGATCTCTCTGATATGAGGAATTTGAGAGGCCGGGGGGTTGTTGGGGCAGGAGAAGAAAAAATGAAATAAGATGGGATCAGGAGGGGGATAAACCATAAGAGACTCACGAAACAAACTGAGGGTTGCTGGGTGATGGACATTGGGGAGGGTATGTACTATGGTGAGTGCTGTGAAATATGTAAGCCTGATGATTCACAGACCTGTACCCCTGGGGCAAATAATACATTATATGTTAATAAAAATTTTTTAAAAAATGTCATGTAGGCCTGACTTCTTTACGTTATTTTAATTTTTCAATTAATGGATACATAAACTGAGTCCAATCCAGTGTTAAAAAATGCAAAGAATGGTTAATAAGTCTATGTGAGGATACCTCACAGAGAGATGTCTGAACTAGATCTGGAATATATGACCTCTTCAATTTCTACCAGTCTCTTGATTCCATAGTTTTTTGTTGGTTTACAACACAAATAATGGATGATACTTCTCTGTAGGGAATAAATTAGGTGAGATATTACACTCTACATAGGGAGTATTAAGGAATGTTCTAGTCACAGCTCTATTGTCATAAGCAAATAGCACAGACTTCATTTAAAGAAGAAAATGAAAGAAAATATGGATTTTGAAGTTTAAAGTATTCAAGACTAGACTATTCATTTAAAAGAAAGTTTTAAAATTAGTCAATTTACCTGTATGTCACGGCAGCTTTGTAATGTGTCAACTTGGCTAGACTGACCTACATTTCCTAAGATTTCCCTTCTTGCAGTTTCCAAATGACAAGCCACAAAGGATATTCTCAGGAGATTTAGTGAGCAGAAAGGAGGTAGCAGCCATTTTGCATCTTAGACTCACTGATGTGCTGACTCACGCTGTTGCCTTAAAGCAGCATGTGTCTGCATCTGCTTTACTTTCCCTGAATTCTTCACCTTCTCTGACTCCTGAGCCAGATACGCGTTTACTTCCATGAGGAAGGGTCCTGACTTTTTCCGGATCCCCACACCACCAATATCAGAGGTAATATGAACTAATGAGTTTCAGTCCAACTTTGTGCCCTTCAGGTCTAGCTTTGTGTGTATGAGCTCCAGTTTGTTCTTACTCTCCTCCACTTTATAACTATCTTCTCTCCCTTACTGCCTGTCCTCTGGACTTCAAACAACAGCATCAGAGGTGAAGAAAATACCCCTGCAAATACTGCTTACCCAGTTCCCACAATTGTAAAATTTAAAATATTAAAATGAAAACTTACTCACATGTATAAATCTTCTTATGGTTATGCTTTTCTAGTTGAACCCTGGTTAGCATGCATGATAAAAATCTTCCAAGAAGTTTAGACACCAGGTGGACATTTAATGAAATGAATAAGTAACTTCACTAAGATTAGAAATATGCAGTCAGTAGAATCCCAAACATTTCTGTGATCAGATTGCTTCCTTAAAATCACTGGAGCCAAACAAAAAAAAGATGAGCTGATAGAGAAAACTATTTATCTATACTCAAGGTCTTCTGGTACTAGCTTTTAAATATTGATAGAGAAATACTCCTATCTCATACATAAGGAAAACAGAAGTTAAAAAAGCTTAAATAAACCTGGACCCCTGGCTGTATTAGAAGACAACTCAAGGTTAAGATTTTATAACACCCATATGGTTCTAGTTAGACTTGGATGAGTGGAGAAAAGCTGTGATGGTTATCAGACTGACTTCCTGAACTCAGATGGAAGGAAGTCACATACATGGTATATGCTAGATACTTGCTGATTTCAATCTCTACTCTAGGGAATGTTGACTTCCCACAGAGTGTAACAGAAAGACAAGCAGAATAATGTCACATGTATACACACACACATATACATGTAATAATAGCTAACATTTCTAGAACACTTTGGTTGTATTAACTCAATTACTCATCAACATAACTTATGACTGGGTAATATTATTATATCTATTTTTCAGAGGAAAGCAAGGCACAGTGGGATTCATTGACTTGACAGGGTCACACAGAGGTATATCACAGAGCTGGAGCATGATAATCAATGCAGTCTAGCCTGAGGGCTCCTGTGCTTATGGGCTCTGCTCTGCCATCTTGCTTGCAAATATATAATATACTTGGCTATGTAGGTGTGTGAAACTGTACTTTACAGTTATTAGTAATTTGGCTACAAATTGCTTTTCCAACTCCATCTTTTTCTTCTTTCTTACATGTTCCTTACAATCCAGAAAACTTAACTCTTTCCATAGTTTAGTATATTCTTACTGTATCACAGTAAATAGAAACCTAAAGTAATTCAGATAATCAGGCTAAGGCCAAGCTACCACCCTAAATTCATAAACTCACCTCATCCTTTCCTCTCTTTGCCTCTTTATTAATGCCATCCTACTTCCTGGGATGCCTCCCTCTTCCCCACCCTCACCCACTCTGTGCTGTCACCATTTTTGGAGATTTTATGCATTTTTTTATAATTTTGTTTGAATAGCATCCTCTTCATGATACCTTCTCTGAGACCCCTATCCAGAGGCAATGTCCCTTTCCTCAGAATTTAGACAGCCCCATGTTTTATGGGGCAGTGATTTACGTACTTGTTTTATTTTCATGTTAACAGGTTGAACATCACAAATTTTAGCCATAGTTGAAGATCTATCTTTCTTGGCATGTTGGTATTGCACTCTTTCTGTCTGTGGTTGCTCATTGCCTCTGCTCTCACATGACAAAGATAAATTAAAAGTGTCATAGAGTGCTCTATATGTGAAACCTTCCCTCACTGAGCTCCTGTGGATAGACGTGGCTACTGTGGAGGCCAGTTAATTTTTCTTTGTATCATTGACAGAACTTTCTTGCCTTTTCTTTGAAAATGCTTTAGACATTCTCAGATAATAATATCTATTGTTGTTCGCCGGTTTTCTTAATTGACTTACATTATTTTACCCCCACAAGGAAAGTATGAGATTTCCAATTGTTCTACATTCTCATCAACACTTGGTATTCATGCTTTTAAAATTTTTGGCACTCTAGTAGGAATAAAGTGATATCTCATTGTGGTTTTAATTTAGTTGTCTGATGATTAATGATGTAGATTATTTTTTCACTTGTTTAATGACCATTCATTTATCTTTTTTAGTGAGGAGCTTATTCAACCATGTTGCTAAATTTTAAAAATTGGGTTGTGTTTCCTCTTATTATTGAATTTTAAATGTCCTTTATATGTATATTCAAGATCTAGGTCTTTTGTATTTGCATATTTATTGTAAACATTCTATCCTAGTTTGTGATTTACTTGTACATTTTTTAAATGATATCTTCCAATGAGCAGTCTTCAAGTTGAAGAATTCAGGTGTTCTAATTTTTTGCTTTAAGTTGACTGTTTTTTGTGTCTTATCTAAAAAAATGTTTGCCTAACCAATGTTGAAAAGACATTTGCCTTTGTTTTCTTCTGGTTTTATAGTTTTACTATTCATGTTTAACAAGAATATTCATGTACAGTATGAAATAAAAGTAAAGGTTAATTTTTGTTTTCTAAATTTCTGCACTATTTATTGAAAACATAATCTTTTTTTCCATCGAATTGCTCTGGCATTTTTGTCAAAAAAATCAATTAATATATGTGTGGGGCTATTCTTTGACTACCTTTGAGCTATATGGCTATTCTTATGACAATAATATATTATCTTGACTAGTGTAGCTTTTTAATAAGCCTTAAAATCTTTTGATGTATATCTCTAATCTAGATCTTTCTTTTCAAAATTGTTTTATATATTCAAGGTCCTTTGCAATTCCATATAAACTCTCAAATTAACTTGATAATTTATAAAAAAAATCCTCATTGGGGTTTTGATTGAGATTGTGTTGAATCTATAGAACAGTTTAGGGGAGAATTGACATCTTAACAGTATTGAGTCATTGATGCAAGAATGTATCTCTCCATTTATTTAGGTCTTTGACTTCTATAATCAGTGTTGGCAATTACCAGCATTCAATTCTAACACATAATTTTTAACCTATATATGTATGCATTTCATGGTTTTTGGTGCTATCATAGATGGTATTTTAAATTTTAATTTCCAATTATTTATTGGTAGTACATAGAAATACATTTGATTTGTGGATATTGATCTTATAACCTATGACTGCTAAAGTCATTTATTAGGTTTAGGAAATTTTTGTAGATTATTTGGAATTTTTATGTAGATAATTTCTCCTTTTGTGGTATATAGAGACATTTTATTTACAATCTGTATGCATTTTATTTCTAGTTTTTGACTTATTATAATGGTTATAACCCCCAGAATGAGGTTAAGTAGAGGCATTACAATGGCTATTTTGTCTTATTTCTGATTTTGGGGTAAAGGAGTCATTTTTTCACCACTGTATTATGATAGCTGTAATTTTTTTCATAGATGCCATTTTTTCAAGTTGAGGAAACTTCCTTTTATTCTTAATTTGGTGAGTTTTTTTTTATCAGTAATATTCAGTTTTGGCAAATGCATTTTCTGCTTCTTTGTATGTTTAGTGTGTTGATATGATTTTTGAATGTTGTATGTTGATTTTTGAATGAACCAGCTTAATATTCCCACTTCATCATGGTATATTTTTAAAATATGTTTTTGGCCTTGATTGACTAGTGTTTTATGGAGGATTTGTGGGTCTGTGTTTACTAGGACATTAGCCTGTAATATATTTTTCTTGGAATGTCTTGGTCTAGTTGTGGTATGTGGGCAGTTAACAAAATAAAATGAGTTGGGAAGTTTCTCTGTTCTTCTATTTTCTGGAAGAGTTTGAATAGAATTGACCTTAAAAATTATATTGGAATTCTTTGATCAATTTTTGTGGTTTCTGGCATCTCTCTTCCATTCTGTCTCAAGAAAATGAGTGCTTGCAGCTATCTTTCCTCAGGGTTCTTATCTTTCCCTTAGATTTTAGGTTAGTTGGTAACTCTGTGAACTCAATTCTATGATGACTTAAAGAAAAGTTATGGTTTTGTAAATTATCTGGATTTTTATTTTTATTAGGAGAAAGCACTCTTCACTTTCTATCTTTCTATCTCTGTTATCTAGCTGTTTACAGCAAGAAGGAAAGTCTGATACCAGTTATTCCACTGTGACTGGAAGCACACCTCAGTAATCTTGTTATTAAATTAATTATAAATAGATGCCAGTAGTCAAATAAGGTTGACTGTGGGTGAATTTGCATAAAACTACTTTGACTAAAGCTTTATATTTATAAGTGAAAAAACCCCACATTTCTGTGTATATGGGTTAGTTTTTATTTCCTGGATTCTCAGTAGGATTATGATAATTTTTATGTTTTTACAACATTCTCCTGGATATATATCATCAAAAGATCTTGATACGTGGCTTTTCAAGGCACATTTGTGAATTTTTGCAGATATTTCAACCATATCAATGAGTTCCATTTCATGTCCAGATCAACTGTGCATACACATAATGAGAATTTACTGGTTTATATTTTTCTCTCAGTCCATGCTTCCCAGGGGACTGACAAAAAAATGAAATAAATCTTATCAGCAATCTTACAACTCTTAAAGCAAAAACCATTACATTTTTGAAGAGCATAGAAGGTGTATTATAGTGGTCAAGGGACCAGAAGAAATAAAGACACCCCAAGAACTTCATATATCCCAGGACACAAATGTTCTGAATGCACAGCATTTCTAGACACTGTTTTCATCTAATTCTTAAATGCCAGAGGGGAGTTCCCTAGCAATATAACCAAACTTATTATTTGCAAGATTAGGCTCTGAAAGCAAGTCATGTGTCTATGAAAATCGGGAACTGGTTGTGAATGTCACTCTCACTTTGAATGGTAATCTTCTTTGTATGGAAAATACATTTTTATCATCTTTGAGTATTTACTAGGTGCTCAGTCCATGCTTGTTAAGTAAATCACTGTGAGGATTGAATGCAGAGCTTTGAAGTCTTCTAGTCCAGTGCTTACCCCTCTTCTTAGGTTGAGTTTTCTTTCTCACCAAACACATAGGCCTTTAATGGCAGGGCCATTTCCTGGAAACATACCTAGAAACCAAGTGTGAAATTGGTGCTTTAGTTGGCAAGATAATATGTTGTAGGGCCAGTGTTCTTTATATTCCAAAGTCAAACTATATCTATATATTCTGTCACCTGTGAAGGACAACTACAATATATACTGCACAGCACTAGCACTTTCCAATCTGTTCTAGGTACATCAAAGGCATATGGGCAAGTAGTTAAGATGTACAAGTCAGAACCACTAGCTCTTCTGTCATTACTCAGAGGTAGGGGGTGGGTCAGTTACAAAGCACTTCATAGCTCCTGGGAGATAGCAATAGAATGAGACATGCCATATATAAAATATAATTACATAGCTCCCAGTGGTGTTGTTTTGAAAGACAATAACCCATTTAATATTTTGAAATGGCTTGCCCAGACAGCATTCTTTGGAACATCTTGCACTTTTCTTGACCTCAGTCTCTAAGGTCTTCCAGCTTTCAAGAAATTTCTATAATTCTTTGGACTTTCTGAGGAAAACAACAAAGACTTCTCATTGTTGAAATGGGATTTGCTCAAAATTTCAGATTGCTTGTGTCAAAAATTTAACCATGTAAAATGGATAAACTTGTTTTTTATTGATTACTTTTTATCCTACAATTTCCTTATACAATATCATATTGGAAGCATAATGTGAATCTAATTAGAGTGGGCTACTTCTTAGCTTATATCTTCTCTTTTGGAAATGTAGAAATGTACTACCATTACTACCACTACTACCACTTTTATAAACACTTCACATTTACTGGGCACATGCTCCTAAATCATTGAGAAAAAGAAATTAAATACAATAGGAATGTGTGGTAACATAGAATAGAGCTTTATTCAGAAGGTATGGGTCATAACCCTGGAATTAGCAGCTCTTTAATCATGGAAGGTAGTTCCTTTAGTGATCTAATTGTGGTTTCTTCATTTATATGGTTGCAGGATATTACCTGCTTTACCTGCTTCACAGTGTTAACAGAAGATAAAATAAAATTATATATTACATGATATGTGTGTGTGTGTGTGTGTGTCCCCCGTATTCACATTAGCCAGGCAATAGTTTCAAATTCCTCCACGAATTTTATACAAGTAATGCATTGGTGGCAAACAAAGAGTAATAATATTAACAATGAATAACAATAATTTTTGTGACACCTTCTTTGTTCTCTATGCATACCTTATCTTCTTTAACCCTTGCACCTGTGTGATTGATGAAACTGAAGGTAGGGGATACTCCTTTCCCTGTCACACAACCAGGGAGCCCTGCAAAGATTCAAACTTAGATCTGACTGGGGGCAAAGTCCATGTTCTGTGTATTACTGGGTCTCTTTTTTGCTGTCTGGCTAGCAGAGTCAGAGGAGTCAGCAGGGAAATAAGGAAAAGAAGTCAGTTTAGTTTTAAAAATAAATTAATCTCTTGGGCTCCTGGGTGGCTCAGTGGGTTAAAGCCTCTGCCTTCGGCTCAGGTCATGATCCCAGGGTCCTGGGATTGAGCCCCGCATCGGGCTCTCTGCTCAGCAGGAAGCCTGCTTCCTCCTCTCTCTCTCTCTGCCTACTTGTGATCTCTGTCTGTCAAATAAATAAATAAAATATTTTTAAAAAATAAAAAATAAAAATAAATTAATCTCTTAATATAAAAACCTGCATGAATAGGTAATATAGAAAAGATTTCTTCCCCAAATCACTGAAGAGCATACTGCAGGTGATTTATAATCTCAAAATTCCAAGATATGTGTATCAGATACACACAAGTGGGAATTTTTTGAGTCTGAGCCACTTAAATAATAGCATGCTCTGTATTAGGACAACCTGGATAGGGAGAGGTTTGGAAGGTTGAAGTATCCCCACCCTTCTCCAATATCCTCTTCAAGCAAGAAGATAAGTAGTGCTTAATGTTATCTCCAGAACACTCATCCTTATTCTGGGGCAAAGGATCACAAGATTTTGGAAGAAAGTTAAAATGAATTACTGTCCCAAAGGTACAACAGTATTGTAGCTATTCAAACAGACAAGTCAGCTAATAGAAATTTTGTCGGGACAATAGCAAGTATTGAAGCTTGTAATAGAGATTTAACCTCGGTGGGAACCATAGAATAGATAAAATAACATCAATTGGTGACCTCGTTAAATGAGAATTTGTAAGCTAACAAGAACAAAATTAAGGACTTTTGCCATTACTTTATTTAGAAAATTAAGTGTGAGGCATGAAATTGTACAAATGTCCATTTTTTGGCATGAGTTTTGGAATTACACCTATAAAGATAAAACTTTATGTTAAATTTAAAATTAAATTTTCTATATAAATTTATTTTTTATGAAGAGAGTTTTCTTTTTTTACTTGTGCAGTTTGGAAAAGACTGAATTTTAAAGTGAGTTCCAAAGAGAATGGTAAAACCCTCAAGATGAGGGATTTGGCATAAGCATGTTCTTAGGACTAATGTTGGTTTTCTCATTCACTGGAAAACATATTTTGAAGCATTTGGCTTGGTGTGGCTAGATTTTTAGTATAAAATAGAGTAAGGTCCTGGGCCATAAGAATATATAGGTAATCACTATCCAGTAAAAATTGTATTTTTCTTTTATAATAAACTTTCTCATTCTAATATATTTATATGTATACACACACATGTAAATATATATATATATATATATATATATATATATAGAGAGAGAGAGAGAGAGAGAGAGAGAGAGAGAGAGAAAGAGTATACATAGCCTGAAAAATTAATACCTGGTCATAAATATGACCCCATTTTTATTTTTCTCTCTCTACAGACAGACACACAGACACACACATACTCACTCAGGTAGAGCATTACCCGTCTATGGATAGAGCCTCAAAAACCTCTACCTACAGCTTCTTAGAAATGTTTTGGAGAGGGAGTAGCTAATTGTTGATATATTATGACTTTACTATAATTTTTTATTTATCAGAGAGTTTCTATTGTACTAGATGATTTGGGGATGCTAAAAGACACCGTCAAGAGTATACAGAATGGGATTTGGTATGAAAGACTCATAGTTACTCATGCCATTTGGGCAGGCACTGGTTCATTGGTGCTAATTAGAACTCTGGTTTTGAGAGAAAATTTAAAAATATGTCCAACAAGCTGTACCTATAGAGTAACTTGAAATCTTCAAGATCTTCTATTTTATTTCTTTCCAGATGGTCTAAAACGGGGATCACAGACTCAAGGATTTAGAAGGGACTCCGCAGGTGACATTCATGAGCCAAACCAACCTAATAGAGCAGTGACAAACTTGACAATATTTCATTCAGATGACTAGTTCCATCGCTTTAGAATTAAAAAAAGAAAAAACTTGAGAAATACAAATACCATATGATTTCACTCATATGTGGAATCTAAAAAATAAAACAAATGAATAAACAAACAAACAAAAAACAGAATCAGATTTATAAATACAGAGAACAAACTGATGGTTACCAGAAGGAAGGGGGTGGGGGGATGAGCAAAATGGGTGAAAGGTAGTGGAAGATACAGTTTTCTAGTCATGGATGAGTAAGTCATGAAAATAAAAGGCACAGTTTAGGGAATATAGCCAATGGTTTGTAATAGCATTGTATGGTGACAGATGGTACCTGCACTTGCTGTGAGCATAGCATAATGCATAAACTTGTGGAATTACTATATTGTGCACCTGAAATTCATGTAACATTGTGTGTCAACTATACTTTAAAAATTACATAACCGAAATTCTGTTTTATAATGTGAAATCTCCCAAACTTAAAATCTTGGACCTATATTTGTATTAATTGCCTACAAACTATATTATTATTAGTCTAACATTGGCTTTTAGCTTCAATGTACTATCTCTCTAAAGTGCTTGAACCTAGATTTTATAAAATAGATAAAGAGAATGAAGGAGATTAGGTAGCTTGGTGAGGAGAGTGTGTTTATTATTCATCTACATTTGTGGAGAATGTAGCCTCAGTTCTATTCATTGTGTATACATTTGTGAACAAGATGAACTTTCTGCCTTCGTAGAATGTATATTCTTGTGAGGAGGAGCAGGTAGATTGCTAAAAAAAAAAAATGATAAGTTGGAAAGAAATGCCATGAAGAGGACAGATCTACAGACATTTTGACTGGTATGAGAGTCTGTTCCTTCATCTCTCACAAAGATAATGAATCCCACAGAGGTTAATGAGCTACTCAAAGGTGTGGCAAGTTCCAGGGAGAAGCCAGAGGAGAACCCAGGGCTGTCTTTGTGGGCTTGCAAAGCACATGATTACATGAGATCCCAAGCGTGATTTGATGCTCTACTGTCACTGTATATCTGTATAGTGACAGATATTCTTCATCATTTATCTTTGAACTTGTGACTTATAAGAGAAGTGCAATGGGACCTTGGAGCATACAATGTTCTTCATCACTTCATTTTCACACTGCACGTGGAGCCCATGAGCACAGAATTCTGGTGGGTCCATGATGCACGGAGTTCAAGACTTAAAGCAGGTACAAGGTAGATGTGTTATGACTGGGGGTGGTTGTGAGGGGAACAGGTTCCTGATAGCCCTAAGAGACTACAATTCCCATTCCAATAAGAACTTGCTTTGAACACAGAGAAATCAATGATGTTTTAAGAAATTCAAATAACTGAGAAATCCTATCATATCCTTTCTATGTAGTGTGACTTCCTTGTATTAGTCAACCATTTATGCTGAACATATGACAAAAAATGAAAGGGAAAGATGAAGAAACTCATAGCTACTTTTCCTTTTAATCTTCCCTTACCCCTCATTAATCTGAAGGTAGAGAATGTTGGTAGCATGTGTGTACATCAATAATTGAAATAAATAGACTTGAATTCATTCTATATATTCTCTGGTAAGAATGAGATACATATGCATGTAAAAACTGTGAAATATGGGGATGCCTGGGTGGCTCAGTTGGTTAAGCATCTGCCTTTGGCTCAGGTCATGATCCCATGGTCCCAGGATCGAGTCCTGCATTGAGCTCCCTGCTCAGCGGACAGTCTGCTTCTCCCTCTGCCTGCTGCTCCCCCTGCTTGTGCTTTCTCTGTCAAATAAGTAAATAAATAAATCTTTAAAAACAAAGCAAAGTAGCAACCGTGAAATATGAATTGTGTGATTTTAGTGATTTTGCATATGGATTAAATGCTCTTATATTTGCATTTAAAGTATCAGTTCAAAAAAAAAACAAAAAAATAAAGTATCAGTTCACAGTATAGAGTTAAATGGTACAATTCATGCTAATAATTAACATTTTATTTTTTTCTTTATTAACACAATATTAAATAAAGTAAAAGCACTATGATGGACAAGAAAGGAAGCAGCTTTATATTTTAGTACCCTCAGTGAATCTTTTTTTCCTGCTTTTTCCTTTTGCTTTGGACCTTGGAAATTATGTAATTGGTGCTGATAAATCTAGGTTAGAATCCATTCTTCTAACTTCTACACCACAAGAATATAAGGCCTCACTATGCTCTGGTTAGGTGTTTTAGATTTTAATAGTGATTATTACAAGCCTACCATAAAGAAACAAGTTTTCCACTTTACACAGGAGTTATCATAACCATGATTTCATAGTAAATATTAATGCATCCAAACTTACCCATCTATCTCTGTTCTGGGTTTTTAATTCATTAGTACCCTGCTCATAAGACAAAATAAGGTAAGTACAAAATGACAAGCAGCACATACAACAATTTGTGCTAATTACTGCTTTTTCAGTTTGATCATTGTAACTTGGTTATCTGACATTGAAATAAAAGAGCAGTTGTCTTAGCTGGAAATAAATGATGAGAATATAGGGTGCACTTTTCCAAAGAAAGGGGATTTTCAAATAACACACTGTCATAATTTGGGAAGAATCATTCTGAAGCGATAATATTTGCTCTTTTTTCTTTTCATTTTCAAAGCTCTTAACATATAAACTTGAAAAGATTTTGACAGGCATTTATACCTGAGGAGGTTGCATTTGAACCTAGATACAATTCAGTATTTGAAAAAGTTTAAAAGCTCTAGCCCTGTGTAGTAGTTTGTTGCCATAATAAAGAACCACAAACTGAGTGGCTTAACAGAAAATTATCATCCAGTTGCAGAGGCTAGAAGTCTTAGATCAAGGGGTCAACAGAATTGGTTCCTTCTGATGTTAGTGAGAGGGAACTATTCTGTTCCTTTTCCCAAGCTTCCAGTCATTTTGCTGGCAATCTTTGGCATTCCTTCTGGTGTAGAAACATCACCCTGGTCTCTGCCTTCATCTTCATACACCATTTTCCCTGTGTGTGTATCCAAAGTTCCTTTTTTATATAAGGATACCAGTCACACTGGATTAGGGCCTCGTGACCTCATTTTAAGTTGGTTACCTCTGTAAAGACCCTATTTGCAAACAAGGTCACTTTCTGAGTTATTGGGGGGTTAAGACTTCAACACATGGATTTGAGGGGACATAATTCCAGAATACCCTGACATCCATGCAAACGCTAAAGTTGGTCAGAACAAGGAACCAAAATCTGTGTTTAGTCTCTGTTTGGCTCCTATTTAACATTTAATTCTCCAGACATGATGAATCATATAGGACTCATGAGGCTGACATCAATGTGTGCTCCTGGTGAGGGAGACCAGCAGAAGGGTGTGTCCAAGACTACTTGGAGTCAGAACTACTCCAGAACTGGAAAGAGGAAGCCTCCTACACTGTTGGTGGGAAAGCAAGCTGGTGCAGACACTCTGGAAAACAATATGGAGGCTCCTAAAGAAGTTGAAAATAGAGCTACCCTACGACCCAGGAATTGCACTACTGGATATTTACCCTAAAGATCCAAAGGTAGTGATCCAAAGGGGCACATGTACCCCAATGTTTATAGCAGCAATGTCCATGATAGCCAAACTATGGAAAGAACCTAGATGTCCATCAACAGATAAATGGATAAGAAGATGTGGTGTGTGTGTGTATATATATATATATATATATATATATATATATATATATATATAAAATACCATGCAGCCATCAAAAGAAATGAAATCCTGCCATTTTCAATGATGTGGATGGAACTAGAGGGTATCATGCTAAGCAAAGTAGATCAATCAGAGAAAAATAATAATCATATGATCTCTCGGATATGAGGAATTTGAGAGGCAGGGTGGGGGGTCATGGGGACTAGGGAAAGGAAAAATGAAACAAGATGAGATTGGGAGGGAGACAAACCATAAAAGACTCTTAATCTCAGGAAACAAACAGGGTTGCTGACCGGTGTGGGGTAGGGATAGTGTGGCTGGGTTATGGATATTGAGGAGGGTATGTGCTATGGTGAGTGCTATGAAATGTGTAAGCCTGATGATTTACACCTGTACCCCTGGGGCAAATAATACATTATATGTTAATTTTTTTTAATGGGGAGAAATTAAAAAAAAAAAAAAAAACTACTCCAAGACTTCAGTAGTCCCACACACCTATGCCAAACATGGTTCATGGATGAGAACGGTAAAGGTGAGGCCTTTGTTTAACTGGCACCACAATTACTCTTTATTTCTTTGGCAAGTAACAACAGCTTAACCACTGAAGGCTTAGTTTTTCAAGATTTGACTGAATACATGATTGTCTTGCTTTTGTTCATTGTTTAAGTCTTCTAGCAGTCCCTCCTCCTGTGTGTGTGAGAAGGTATATTTGAAAGGAGTCAGAAAGACTTCAAAATCCTAGAGAAGTGTGCCCTCCAGAGAACAATGGAACTGATGGATAGCTAAATACCACAGCTAACTTGTGGCTTGGTTTGGATATCTGACAGAGCATCTGACAGTACCTGAAACATGGTGGACATCCAGGAATTTTTTTGTTGAATAAATCAATAAAACTAATGAGATGGGTTGTTTCCTTACATACTTTTTCCAACTTCTTACTCCCTGATCTTTTTTCTCTGAAGTCTTGGATCATAAGAATAGAGGAAGGGATATTTTATGTTTAGTTCCTTGTCCACTGTCATCTCTGACCACTTTTACCCACAGCACACATGCTTTTAATAAAGAAAGTTGATTCCTCCAATGCACATCCAAGTTTACTAGATTTGGAATATCTAAGTTTACCTTACCACTAGAAATTCTTTTGACTTAGAGCCAACTGTTATGCAGATATGTGTTTGTGATCAGTTGTGGCTGAGATTGATGACCTTCTTTCCATCACATTATTTGCCTATTAAGACTTTTTGCTGACTCTGCATTGTAGGACAGGTTCTTCCACACCTTTGGATATCTATTCCAAGTGGAAGAAGGAAGTCAACATTCTCTTTTTCAATTTAAGTTTGACTTTGTGGATAAGATATAGTTTAAAGGCTTTTAATATGCTAATAATCTCACTTAGCTTAAGTGGAAGAATTGTTCACAATTGTTTAATTCTTTCATTCACATATATATTTGGATGCTTATTCTAATATATCTATCTAAACACAAATATTTTATGCTCTTATAGGTGAAAATTAGACCAAAAAAACCCAAATAAAACAAAGATATTGTTCTCTGGGTTGGCAGGACATCCAGGGAGAAATGTTTTTCAGGAAGATGGAAATATGGATCTGGAGCTCAGGAAAAATATTTGAGAATCAGTTCTTTTAAGGTAAAAAACTATAGCCATAGTAATAAATGAGATTTCCAGGAAAAGAGTGAAGAAAGTAAAGATGAAAAAGGGGGCAAGAGGAAAATCATGATGTATGACCTGGAGAAGCAGAATTCATCTTCCATTTGATCCTTGGCTTTGGGACTTGGATCTCCCTTTCTGCAATATAAACAAATTTGACCTTGTTGAAGTCAACTCAGTTATTATCTTTTGTAAACTTGTAAATCAATGAGAAACTTCTAGTATTTTCCATGATCGACACTCTCATACACTTACCTGGTTATGTCTTGAGTGTAGGACCAAAAATAAAGGCTAAAATTTATGTAGTACCAGGCATTCTAGTGAATAATATACACCTGTATTATTACACTTAATCCTCACAATAATGCTATAAAGAGAATACTGTTGACTATCTCTATTTTACGTACAAGGTAACTGAAGAATGGTAAGGTTAAGTAATTTGTCTCACATATAGTAACTGAAAAATGGCAGAGTAGGGATTCACACACTGATGTCGGATGTGAGAACTTATGTTTAGTCATTTTATCAGATTACCTTCCATAAATGTATTCTTTTGGAGGGTAAGTCTCATCCACTTTTCTAACCTCCTGTCTCAGATATTACAGAAACCAGAAAACAGTTTAAAAGATAAGCCAGCTGTTCAATGACAGTTACCCACTGCTCTATATTTTAATCTGAGAGTTCAAGTGAAAAATTTTGAATATAAGGAGGGGCCTTAAAAAGGAAGCGTGGACCCTTGGATAAACTAGCATTCAGATATTGAGAAAGGAGAGTTTAAATAACCTATTTAGATTTTTTAAAAATGTGCTCATGTTATGTTTTCTTTCCCATATCAATAGCACCTATCCCATACCTTTTTCTCATTAAAATTTCAAACTTCATCCATGTCCCTGCCATCCTTGCTGTACACTCACATCTCCTCTTTCATGGGAAATGCAGGCTGCTAGTATATACAGTTTTCTGCTTTTCTCATATCCGCCTGAGATCTTATCCTTCTGACTTTCCTACCTTTTTCAAGGGAGAAATGTACCCATCCATTTTCAAAGCCTATTTTTAATACAAATTGCACATAAACCTAGAACATCCTTCAAAATTAAGGTGATAAAAACAATGATAAAGTGTCAGTCCCCTGGAATTTCAAAAGGAGATTCAGTGACTTTGTTGAAGTTGCCATATTCCATGTTTGCCTCCTCACCATAGCGTCTGACATATAGAAATAACCATTGAGTACTTTCTGGAACAAGCTGGAGTAAGATTGAGAGTGAATATCTAGCTCAGAATATTGCCTAAAGAAGAAAGGCAGGGTAATACAGTCAGGGATTCTTTACAAGCCAAAGAATGCTGATGTTCTCAGGCCTCAGAAGAAGAAGAAGGAGAGAAAGAAAGTCACCAGAAATAAGTGCTATCTCCTCTAGTTATTTTTTTTAAGACTTTATTTATTTACTTGACATGCAGAGATAGATCACAAGTAGGCAGAGAGGTAGGGGGAAGCAGGCTCCCTGCTGAGCAGAGAGCCAGAGGTAGAGCTTGATCCCAGGACCCTGAGATCATGACCTGAGCAGAAGGCAGAGGCTTAACCCACTGAGACACCCAGGCACCCTGTGCTGCCTCCTTTAAGTTCAGTCTCTAGCAGGTGTTGGAATCTATAATGCTGTTCTTCATGGATGCTGACAACTTGACTCTGTTCTTGTTCAGATTTATTTTGGGGGGATGTCCTTAGAGATTACGAGATATTATCATCCTTATGGTAAAAGGAAAGGTAAAAAAAAAAAAGATAATTAATGCATCTTAATCATTTCAAGCATCTCGTAAGAGCTCTTCAATTTTCAAACTTGCATAAATATTTAATACTTTTGACATATATCTCAACACTTGACATATTTTGCACATACTGGGAAAATAGCGAGCAATGGTAACTGTTGATGAACTCAAGAAAAAGTGTGTTTCTGAAAGGCAAACCATTCAATTATTCTGGCAAATGAGAGATCATTATTCTGTAGTAAAACCAAACAGCTGAGTAATGCAATTTGATTGTCTCAACACCGAAAGTGTACATACAAGAACAGAACAGATGGCTGAATTGACCCAAGAGAGGGGATTTGCTAGGTTTAGTGAGGTGTAGCCCAGGAGAGTTCTGATAAGAATTCAAAGGGAATTGTTGGTCTATGCTAGACAGGGAGTTAAACAAATGAGTAAAGCAAGTATGAAAGGACCAGAGGACTGAAGTGTGGTACCATCAAGGAGGAAATCTGATGAGAAAGGGGAGCATACTGGGGACTCAGATTTGAATGTCCTAGTCTCAGAATTGAAGTGGGAGAGTCCAGAAAATCAATCAAGGGCAAATGTGACAATGTATTATTTGGTAGAGTGGAATTATCAGAGTCATTTTTTTTTTTAAGATTTTATTTATTTACCCGACAGAGAGAGATCACAAGCAGGCAGAGAGGCAGGCAGAGAGAGGAGGAAGCAGGCTCCCTGCTGAGCAGAGACCCCGATGCGGGGCTCAATCCCAGGACCCTGAGATCATGACCTGAGCCGAAGGCAGCGGCTTAACCCACTGAGCCACCCAGGCGCCCCTATCAGAGTCATTTTTAAGACTTGTTTGAGCTCTCCTTGAGATTTCCTTCTGCACCATGGTTCAAGTGTTAAAGTAATCCATGGAGATAAACTTCTTTCTGGCTCCAGTCCATTAAAGTCATCCTAAGTAGGATGCCTACATGCAATAGGAAGAAAGGCTGTCCTAGACTCAGTCCTCAGATTCTCAAGGAACCTGGGCTCTGAACTGATTGCTCTCAGCTAGCCCATCCTTGTCAGTCCTAGTCTCCTCTCCCTGGACCATGCTTATCTTGGAAGATGTCAACTGGCACGCGCACTTTAAATCTGGGATAACTTTTGCCCTTCTCCTAACTCTTGGATGTTGAACCTAATCTCTATTTAGAAACAGCCTATGTACTTTCCACACCCGTATTTTTGCCTTAACTCTTCTCTCTGAACTTTGGGTATTTTTGTTCCTTTCCTTATAATAGGTGGCCTGACTGTGGTTCCCTCCCCCTTACAGAACATTACTGTCCATCAAACTCTTTTGGTTTGACTAGACATTAGAACTGCTTTTCTTTGAATCTATTCCATTCTTCTAGACCTATTTAACATCTCTCAGGGATCCATTTCCAAAAAAAATATCTGCTCTTTTCACTCTGAGTTTGAAGATCTAAAAAATGAGTCCATACTTAAGAGTATTTTAATTCATTTTATGTATTATTATGTCAGATAGACCTAAAGGAAAGTATCTTTCTAAAATTATGGCAACAAGGTCACCACTTAAACAGGTGGGGTAAATTTTGTAGGGCATAAAGCTCTTTCCTTGCATCCTCAAATCATGATAGCTAAAATTCATGTTTTAGGAAGTAAACCATATATGCCTCTCCTTCAGCTATTTTAGAGCAAGAATAGACTAGCCTAGACAAAGAATTAATCTGGCAGTTAATATTCCTTATTCAATACAGTAGCTCAGAATGTTTAATAAGGAAGTTTATGGGTGATTTTTCTTCCTTGAAAGTTACTGCTTAATCTTATTGACCTTTCTTGGAACACTCAAACGAAATATCCCCAGCAGTGAGAAATCTCCTGTAGTCATTTTACACGTGTTTTCCCCTCTAATAGGAAGCTTGCATGTATCAAAATGGGGAGCAAGAGTACTGTGCCCTCAGACAGAGAGAGTGATTTTGGAACAAAGCCTAAAACCCCCAGCAGGCACTCAGAATCCCAGTTTCCAGCTCTTACCCTTGTCTTAAGAGACAGCTGGTTTAGTGAAGTGAGAAGCATTTTGTTCTCTAAGCAAAAAGCTTCAGATCATGGAAGTTTGGGAATCTGTGAGGTTATTTTGCATATTCAGAATTAGTTGCTTTTACTATCACAGGATTAATTTTTTTATTCTGTTAAAGTGTGTTTGTTTTGAAGATTCCATCTTTTCCTAAAGTTTTGTTGTTGTTAAGTACTGATTTAAAATTGTTTTTATTCCCAACCAAGTAAAAGTCTTTGAGTCTTTAACTTCCTATACCACTGGAAAAAAATGCTTCAGATTTATGGACATTTGGCCGACCTCCACTCAGTGTTTCCTCATATGTACGCATCTGCCCGTGACTAGCATTCAAGGATGAGACTCAACTCTTGCCAATTTATCAGAAAAATGGAATGTCTTCTGGTGTGGAGCTGATGGAAAGGCTGCCCCCTTGTTGTACAAATGAGTGCTAGAAATGAGGCTGCTTCTTACCTTCTCTCATACTTTAATGTCTACAGTTTATTTGCAAGACACACCTTCCATTTGTCCTCAGCTGTAGCACTCATATGGATGTATTATTTCTCTGCATCAACTTTCATAAAAAAGTCTCTGAGAAAATGCTAGTCCCTACAGATACTCTAAAATAAAGTATTCTCCACGAAGTGAACTCAGGAAACTGGATGGGAAATTAATTCCTGGCAAAATTGTTTAATAGTATGGGAAATGATGTCTTTTTTTTAAAAATTCACTATATGTATTAATAAAGTAAAGGTCCTGAAAAATCACACAAAAACGAAATCTCTTTCACATTTTTAAGTCTGTTTCCCAGACTTGTTTAAAGATGTGATTCTCCTTTCTTCTGTCTTACATAACACCTATTCACCATGGATCAAACTCAATCATGACAGAGCAATGGGACCTCTGTAGAATTGGCTTTACTGAGCTGCCCTTTGGCTTTCATCCATGTGCCTACACAGGGCTTACTGGGATCTTTTCAGGGAAGTTCTTTATTGAATTAAGCAAAAGCCTGCTCTCAATATTCACTAAGTTCTTATTTTCTTTTCAAAATAAACTCGGGTAGAAATTTTTCCCATGCCTCAGTATGAAAAAAATTATGATTTGGGGAGATACCAAGTATGTTTTATTTTATGGACACCACATATATTTTGTCATCTTTGTGCTGGCAGAGAAAAATAACCTAAATTTTGGAACACTTATATGAGTCCCAACATACAGTTTATTTGCTAACCTCTTTCTTAGCTTAATTTAATTTTCCCTTAACATTTCCCCCCTTAACTTCCTCACTTGTTTAGCTATTATAAAGTTGCCCTGTTCTAGTATATGCATTTATAAATGGATGTACTGTTGTAATAAGGAGGTGTATAAAACAACATTGTCTAATATTTTCATTATGTGTTTGAAGGAATGAATGAGATACCTAGGCTGACAAAGCTTAATATAATTATATTAGACAATATACTTGCTACTTTGAGGAACATCAAATTCAGAAAAATATCAGTCTTAAAAATGTTATCATTTCAGTCTTCACATTTAAAACTATGACTCATTTCAGTTTTTGCATTTAGAATAAAATAGAGGTGGCATCCCATCTTTTCATACAGACGTACAGTTGTTCTAGTACAGTTTGTTGAAGAGATTTTCTTTTCAATTAAATTACATTGGCACCTGTTATGAGCTGAATGGTGACTCGCAACAGTATCAGATTTTAATTCATGGAAACTGTGAATATTAACTTTCTGTGGTAAAGTTTTTACAGATGTGATTAAGTTAAGGCTCTTGAGAGGAGGAGATTACCCTGCATTATCTGGGCAGTCCCTAACTGCCATTGTTTAGTGTCATGCTAAGAAAGAGGCAGAGGAAGATTGAACATACAGAAGAGGCAAAGGAGATGTGATGATGCAGGCTGAGAGAGAGATTTGAAGCTGCCTTTGAATGCAGAAGAAGAGATCATAGGAAAAGGAATATATTTCCAAAACATAGAAGAGGTGGGGAGTGGGTCTCTTCCTACAGAGATGTGAGAGTGGCTCTGCAAACACTTGATTTCAACCCAGGGAAACTGATGTTGGACCTCTGGTTTCTAGGATTATGATAAGAGTTAAAAAAAAAATCTTTGGTTATGGTATAAATCACAGAGCAGGAAAAAAATGAAGCCAGCACAAAGCAAGTCTCTTCTCCTTCTCCACAGGATAAGAGGCAGAGGAGCCTCCAGAGTTGGGGAAAATGTTTGGGAGGGAGTCAGAGGAGACTGGACTTAGGTAGGAGATGCCACATGGGTTCTTGGGGACTAGCATCTCATTCCCTGGGCCCCCAACAGAATGGAAAGTGGAACATGAACCTTGTCTACTTTCAGATTCCCATCTGGTAGTTTCTGAGCACCTAAGGAGGATGTAGGGAAGTGAAGACAGAAGTAGGTGACTAAAAGTTGAGTTTGAGATAAAGAATCTGAAGAAGGCAAGAGCTCTCATCTGGGGGCAAAGACTAAACTCACTGTTTTTTGCAATGGATGTTAGCATGATGCTCGAAAGGCCAGCGAGGTTAGACCACTTAGGTGGGTATCAGTTGACGATACCTAAGTCCAGAGATTATGGGAAAGAGGCATCTCCAACCAAGGCTGAGGGCCATTGCTTAACTCTTCGCTGGTACCAGGGGGCATATGAACCTCCTTGGGAACTTATGTCAACTTTGAGCTTAATAATAGAGAAGGGGAAAGGGAAGACACTTCCAAAGACTGAATAAGGACCCCAAATTGTCTAAGTATTAGAAAATGATTGAGATGAGAATTTGATTTAAATGATTGCTGGATTGCTCTAGATTTATTAAAATTGGATAGGATAATTTTTCCACTCTGTACAGATTGGAAACTTTAGAAAAAAGCTGAATTTTGATATAGAAAATAAACCATAAAGTTATATTTAGGCAATTCAGATATTAACATGTAAGTTTTGACACTGCCATATATGTCATTACTAATTTATATTACAAGAGTAAGTATCTTGCATCTCCATTTAATAGTTAATGAATATTAAGCTCATTGAGTTCAACAAATTGTTCATGTGCACATTATTAAAAAGACCAAATTCAAATCCTGGTGCATCTAACTCTAAAGTTGTGTCCTTTCCAATGCTAACACATGGCTCTGAGGGAGAAACCATCATCAAAAACTCATTAACACCATTGATTGTTTATTTTTTTCTTGTCATTATGAATTGTATTTCAAGCTTCTTTTCATGCTTGCTAATTATTTCTTGGGTGCTAGACTTTATGAATTTTACCTCGTTTGATGCTTGATTTTTGAATTTATATAGGTATTTCTAAATTCTGTTCTGGCACAAAATTATTTGGAAATAGTTTTATACTTTTAAAGATTATATTGTAGCTTTATTACTTGGGTCAGAGCATCCTTAGTTCAGAGCTAATTTTGTCCAACTGTTGAGGCAATGAGTTTTGTGTTCTCTACTCAATGTCTTGTGAATTACAAGGTTTTTCCCTTCACTGGAATGAACACAAACTATTTGCAGCTCTGTGTGAGTTCAACAGATTGTTCCCTCTAATACTTTAGCGTGTTTTTTTTTTCTCCAGCTTTAGGTCATTTCCTGACAATATGCAGCTATGGATTTACACAGAATGCTCTAAGAAGTTCTGGAGTTCTCTTTTTGTGCAGCTCTATCTTCTCTTCTGATCTTCCCTAGGAGCTCAACCTGCCTTGACCTTTTCAGACTTTGAACAGAATATTCTTAATTCTTGGGCTCCATTTAGGCTCCCCTTTTATTTTTTTCACTTCAAAAAACCCTTGGATTATAATTTAACCAGGACTTCCATAATATCCACCACAATCAATCAGGTAAATTTTAAGGTTCTAGTAACCAACATATTAAAAAACAGAGATTAAATCTTAAACGTAGAAAATTAAATACATGGGAAAAAATGACAGTATTTTAATTAGCAATAATCGCTCCTCGGATAAACCTCATTGGCTACGATACTGCCACTGCGCAAAACTAACAGTATTTTAAAGTAAAAATGTAACAATGCAAGTTGCTAAGAAACTAGTGCCACTGAAGCTTTTCTTTAGAAATATCTTATTTTAAAATTATGATGAGGTGGATTGGAGGAACAAATATTGTTAAAATATCTACATTCCCCAATGCAATCTACATATTTAATGCAATCCCTATCAAAATACTAATAATATTTTTCATATAACTAGATCAAATAATCCTAAAATTTATATGGAATGACAAGAGATCCCAAATAGGCAAAGCAAACTTGAAAAAAGAAAAGTAAAGTTGGAGACATCGCAATTCCAGACTTCAAGTTTATATCACAAAGCTGTAGTGATCAACACAGTATGATACTGGCATAAAAATAGACACATGGACCAATGGAACAGAATGGAAAACCCAGAAATCATTTGCAGTGATATGGATAGAACTGAAGAGTATAATAAATAGTTAGTGAAATAAGTCAGTTAGAGAAAGACAAATACCATATGATTTTGCTCATATGTAGAATTTAAGAAACATAACAAATGAGCAAAGGGGAAAAAAGACAGAGAGGGAAAGAAATCAAGAAACCATCTCTTACCTATAGAGAACAATCTGATGGCTATCAAATGGAAGGTGGGGGGGGTTAAATAGGTGATGGGATTAAGGAGAGCACTTGTGATGAACATTGGGTTTTGTATGGAATTGTTGAATCACTATATTGTACACCTGAAACTAACATAATATTGTATTTTAACTAAATGAAATTAAAACTTAAGAAGGCAAAAATAAAATTATGATGAGGACAAACAGCATAGATAGAACATACACAGCTAAAAAACAAATGGAAGGATTTGTTACAGCAAAAAGAGGGAATTAATTTTGTGGTCCACAGCATCAGATTTGTGGCTTTAAGCAATTACAAGTAAATATCAGACTGTTCTTCCTACTATGTTAACTTCAAAATTTAAACTGAATAATAGCAGTTCCATTCATAAAGTTAATAGTTGACAACAATGAATTAGAAGAACCTTAAAATTAGTCTGGGTAGGATTTACCTCATCCATCTGAACCAAACCACTTTGCCATTCTTAAAGCCAAAACGATGCACATATTGGCCTATTTTAATACTTTTCTAGTTCAGATGAAGTCTCCCATGACCTAGAAACTCCTCCCTGACAGTGAGCTGAGGCATTTGTAAGTCTCACCTGTTTATTTCTTTTCTATCAGTAATTATATTCTATACTGACTGATACCTGATGTTTGAAAACCATTGTTTTATATATATTTGTCCTTTTTAAAAATCTTTCAGTCATGAAGATAGATCTGGTGGTTCCTTTTACTCTGTTTTAGCTAGAAGGAGAAATCACGTTAGTTTTACTTAATCTCATCTATGTACCTTTTTTCTGGCTTTTGCCTTGACATAAACAAGTTAAGATCAATAACATTTAAATTAGGTTTGTTCTCATCTCCTAGACTGATGCTTTTAAATCTCAAGTGTATTTAGTTGTGTCATTATTACTAGGCATTTCCATTATACAGCGTTGGTACTGTACTGCCCAATATGATCGCCACCTCTCAGATAAGGCTATTGAGAATTGGCAGTGTGGCTAGTCCAAATTAAGATGGCCGGTGAATATAAAAGACACACTGGATTTCCAAGATTTGTTGCAAAAAGTAGGATTTTTCCTTACTAATTTCTTATATTTATTACATTTTGACATGAATATATTTTATTCATTAGTTTCCTTTTGTTTTGTTTTTTAAATGTTTTAAATGACTGTAGCAGGAGATGAAAAATCACATATGTGGCTTGCATTATGTTTCTATTGGATAGTGCTTTCCTGAACACTTTCAAATGAATTTGTAAACATCTGTTCTCAATCCTCAAACAGTCACTGTGTCATTGGCATTTAAAGATCAGAAAATGTGTGACAATGAAAATGGAGAGAAACCAAAATAGATGAGTTGTAATCCTAGTTCTCTAGTAGGATGCCTGCAGTGGTTTTTGCAAAACCTTGCCACATTTCCAGAGGCTCTGACTGGCTTTTTTTGACACTTGGCAGATGATCTTTCTGTAGTCCTGAGTTTTCTGTTATTTCAACTTAAATATTCTTCTGGGTTAGCGGCTCTCCAAGCATGGCTTTTGCTGTAGCAGCATCAGAATTACCTGGAAAATGCAAATTATTCTGCATTAGGGATGCAAATATTCTGCAGGTGGATCTCAGCTATCAGTGTTTTAACAAGCGCTCTCTATTATTCCAATGCTTGCTCATGCTTGAGAACCACCAGTGCAGGAACTCATATTTAACATTCTAAACCCATTGGTTGTCTCAGAGGTCATCAACTTGCTTTCTTTTGACTTCCTTATTTCAACTAATCTTTATTCTTATCATCAAGGTACAAAACATCAGTGTCCTCTTTGGTTAATCCTTCCTTCTCAACTCCCATGTTCCATAAGTTTTCAAATCCTACCAATACTGACTTACAAGTGCCTTCCTAAGACTGACTATGCCCTCATTCAGGGTTTCAAATTTTTTTCTCTTTTTGCTCTTATTTGCCCTACATTCTGACCAAATTGAACTACCTTTTCTGCTGTGCTCTACTTTGATCAAGTTCTTCCTACTGGTTAGAAAGTGTTCCTTACTCTCAAGAACCTACCCCATCTCTAACTCCCAGGGGTCAAATTACCCACATTTAAGGGTAGAGTATCCACTTCTGAAAGGTTTTTAGACTTCTCCAATCTGCATTAATTTCCCTCTTTCCAAATTAAACAAAGTCTCTACCTATTTTGAGCTTTAATTTTATTTCTCTTTTATTGTTCTACCATGTTTTTTTTTCAATATTATTGCATGTGTTTTACCCTTCTAGTAAATTTAAGTTTCTTGAGGGAAGCATTCATAACTGATTTATCTTATTATCCCCTGTGAAATAGTGAGGGGGGAAACTAATACTTCTCACATATCTTCCAGTCCCAGGGCCTTCGCACTTTTTATTCCTTGTACCTCAATACTCTTCCCTCAGTATCCTCACGGTTCATTTCCTCACTTGCTTTAATGCCCTTTCACAGAAAACCTCTTTCTTTCTCAAAATCTTGCCTTACTTTATTTTTCTTCATACCACATATTCCAAACAGACAGATTTATGTATATGCATCGTCTCTTTCTCTTTTGATCACTGCTGTATTTCAGGTACCTTGAATTAGAGTTATTTGTTGAATATGGATGTATGAATGAAAGGATGTATCTTACCCCCAAACCTCAATCACTGCATCTGTAATGTTTAGACAATTAAACTTACCTATGAGCGGTTTGAAAGAATAATGAGGTCACAGAAATATATCACTTAAGATAACATCTGCTACATTGCAGCCCATAGTAACTATTACTATTATTATCATTACTATTAATTATTTCATGAGTATATATTCTTTTGGGATTCCTGTCCTTCTCCCCTATTAGAATATGAGTTCCCTGGGTGCACTCACTTTAGATAATTCATCTTTGTACATCATAAAGTGGCATATAGTAATTACCCAATGTAAGACCTTAGCACGTTGTCTGGATTGCACTTTCCTCACTTGTGAAACAAGAGAATTTAATCTCCCAAGGCTTTTCAGACAGTGCTGTTTCACTAAAAAACATGTTGGAAACCCCACAAACTGATAGTTTTGTGGTAGATGTAGGAGTATACAGACTCCCCTCCTTACTTCAAATCTTTTATTTTTCTTGCTTCAAATCTTTACAATGTCCTCAGTGAGAAACAAATACATGCTTCTTGGATTTGATGTCTACCAGAGCCTCTAAGTATGATCTTATTTTTTTCTGTATAAAAATACATACATATTTTTTTTTCTGTTTCCTCCTAATTGAACTCTGTTCTTTCTGCCTTTCTGTATCCCACCACTAATGAATTCTTGTGATAAATCAACCAAGTTTTAAAAAACCACTGATGGGGCCTATGTGGCTCAGTGGGTTAAAGCCTCTGCCTTTGGCTCAGGTCATGATCTCAGGTTCCTGGGATCCAGCCCTGCATCAGGCTCTCTGCTCAGCAGGGAGCCTGTTTCCCCCCTCTCTCTCTTTCTGCCTGCCTCTCTGCCTAATTGTGATCTCTGTCTGTCAAATAAATAAATAAAATTTTTAAAAAAACCCACTGAGGGGCGCCTGGGTGGCTCAGTGGGTTAAAGCCTCTGCCTTCGGCTCAGGTCATGATCCCAGAGTCCTGGGATCGAGCCCCATATCGAGCTCTCTGCTCAGCAGGAAGCCTGCTTCCTCCTCTCTCTCTCTCTCTCTCTCTCTCTCTCTCTGACTGCCTGCCTCTCTGCATAATTGTGATCTCTGTCAAATAAATAAATAAAATCTTAAAAAAAAACCACTGAAATCTTGGTATCATTTGGTATGGATTGGCTGTATAATGTTTCTGAGACACTTAGATGATACTCAAGGTTCATTACAGCATTTTAAAATAGGTATTCTGAGTGTGAAAACAATAACAGTTGTTTGCAGAGCTGAGCTAGAAATCTGCCTTTGCTCCATCTAAATCTCTGCACATCTTTCTGAGCAAGCATGTGTTCCTCTGCTATAATTTTAGTGAACTTTCTGCCAGTTCCTGCAGATCCTACATTCTGTCTGGGTGACTAATGATATATTCCCTTTTTTCTAGAGCCATCCTATGATTTCATCACATAAATAGCAGCTTGGTTTCTTTCCTTGAATACTTGGAATGCCACCTTTTATTTGGATTGCTGCAGACTTCAGTAGAATGGGATCTGAGTCATAATTTATTTGACCTATTTGAGGGCAGTAAAGCAAAGACACATTTCGGATGAGAAGGTTTGCTTCTAGGAAAACAAGTTATTCTAAAACTGATTACAAACATTGTCATTGCTTCAGACTGACACAAAGGGTCAGGGAAGCAACCTCAAATGCCTATGTGGGTCAGGTTAGAGGTGGAAAACTAGTCAAGAGGATATGGTGAGATGCAGGAGTGTGTATCTAAAAAGGACAGCAATGCCTGGGTTTAGACAACTACTGCAATGCTGAACCGTATGGACCCAAAACTTTTTTTCAAGGCCAACCTTTCTGGTTTTTCATGAGAAAATATAAACCCAGATCTTAATATACATTTTCGTCTGATTTTCAAAGACTGATGATGAATTAAGTTGAAAACAACAACAATATTTAAATGCTAAACAAAGTATGTCTGTGCAAATGCTATCGGTTTGCAGTCTCTGGTCTGTACCCTTCCACAGTTTTGGCTTTTTAAAATAAAATTATGAAACAGGGTATTATCACTTACTCTTAAGGATTCATGGAGAAAATACATCTCTCAGAACAAATGCTATTATGGAATGCTCACTAAAGATCCTATCATTTCTTTAGAATCTGAAAGACAATAACACTTGCATCAGTTGCTTACTATATGTAAGATAGTAATGGAGATATAAAGATGTTTTTGTATCTTTCCTATTCCTCCAGGAAGTAATTATTTAAAAGAAATAGTATACTTTCCTTCTCATAAAGTGCTATTCTTCCAAATCATCACCAATGTAAATACCATGAAAATATTTCTATAAACTATAAAAATTTCTAGGAATTCTGAGAAGAGTGTGGAAGATAAATATTTGTTTTGATCAGAGTGGACCTCATGAGGAAAAGCACATGAATTAAATGTGGACAAGAGGACAGGAGGGAAAAATTCCAAGAAGGGAACAAAGCTGCAAAGATGGGTTTGCAAATGACATGATTTGTGAATAAATGAGAAAACCTATTCATTGAAATTAAATAATGGTTTATATTAAGGAGTAAGGGGATGATATTTTACATTTAAAATCCAGCAAAAGGAAAGAAAGAAAGAAAGGAAGAAAGAAAGAAAGAAAGAAAGGAAGGAAGGAAGGAAGGAAGAAAGAAAGAAAGAAAGAAAGAAAGAAAGAAAGAAAGAAAGAAAAGGGAAGAGAAAAGAAAAGAAAAACAAAACAAAACAAAAAAAACACTGGCTTCAACAATGAGGCCAAAATATTTGAGTTGTCCAGCCCTGGCTGTGAAGGTGGACGCACCAGCCTATCTCAGGCTATTCCTACCTAATACTTTAATCTGAGTTAATTTTTTTTTTGTTTTGATTCTGTGCTCACCAAGCAGTTGTCTGAATCTCATTGACATTCCTGTGAGTTTATGAGATTGGTCACAAGGGATAATACCTAGGTAATAGATACTTTGATCCAATTGTTTTGACCTGACTTTGGCTCTTTGCTTTAAGGAGATGATAGACAGATAGATGGATGGATAGATAGATAGATAATATTTGCTATTATATATATTATATGTTTATCTTATTGATATATGTATAACCAACTGTATACATACACATATATATACACATACATATACATTGGATTATATATATACATACAAATGTACACCTGTGTGTGTGTATATATATATTTGATAATATATATTTGTGTGTGTATGTATATCTAATGATGTGTACATATACATATTTAATAATAAACTTTTGTGAATATTATTTTTCAGATAAAAAAATTAAGTTAACTTAGTTTATTGTTCATTTCCATCTAAGGAGCCATTAAACCACATTGAATTCTTCTTCCATTCACACCTCATTAAAATTATTTTCAGTGAGATTAATTAGTTTTATTATGATTTTGATTTAATCACCTTTGAAATCCACATTAAGTTTTATGAAGTATAAGTTCTTCCATTTAGAGTTTTCTCTCTTGTGGTTATTTTTTCAAGTCTTTCTGAAGCCAAGGTTACTGCTATAACTTTTATTAAGATGTTTCATTTTTCTCTCTTTTTTTTTTAAGATTTTATTTATTTATTTAGTGGAGAGAGACACAGCTAGAGAGAGACAAAAGTAAGGGGAGGGAGAGTGAGAGTGGGGGAAGCAGGCCTCCTGCAGAGCAGGCAGCTCCGTGTGGGGGTCCATCTCAGGACCCTGGGATTATGATCTGAGCTGAAGGCAGCCACCCAATGACTGACCTACCCGGGCACCCCAAGATGTTTCATTTTCTATAAATATTTTGACAAAAACAAAATTTATAGGCTATTCCAGCTGTTTATATTTTTATCTTATGTTATTTCCATTTAATTGATTTTTTTTTAAATTTTTTTATTTTTTTCAGCATAACAGTATTCATTATTTTTGCACCACACCCAGTGCTCCATGCAATCCGTGCCCTCTACAATACCCACCACCTGGTGCCCCCAACCTCCCACCCCCCACCCCTTCAAAATTCTCAGATCATTTTTCAGAGTCCATAGTCTCTCATGGTTCACCTCCCCTTCCAATTTCCCTCAACTCCCTTCTCCTCTCCATCTCCCCTTGTCCTCCATGCTATTTGTTATACTCCACAAATAAGTGAAACCATATGATAATTGACTCTCTCTGCTTGACTTATTTCACTCAGCATAATCTCTTCCAGTCCCGTCCATGTTGCTACAAAACTTGGGGATTCATCCTTTCTTTCTTTTTTTTTTTTTTTTACAGCTTTATAAACATATATTTTTATCCCCAGGGGTACAGGTCTGCGAATCGCCAGGTTTACACACTTCACAGCACTCACCATAGCACATACCCTCCCCGATATCCATAACCCCACCCCTTCTCCCAACCCCCTCCCCCCATCAACCCTCAGTTTGTTTTGTGAGATTAAGAGTCACTTATGGTTTGTCTCCCTCCCAATCCCATCTTGTTTCATTTACTCTTCTCCTACCCCCTCGACCCCCCATGTTGCATCTCCTCTCCCTCATATCAGGGAGATCATATGATAGTTGTCTTTCTCCGATTGACTTATTTCGCTAAGCATGATACCCTCTAGTTCCATCCACGTCGTCGCAAATGGCAAGATTTCATTTCTTTTGATGGCTGCATAGTATTCCATTGTGTATATATACCACATCTTCTTTATCCATTCGTCTGTAGATGGACATCTAGGTTCTTTCCATAGTTTGGCTATTGTAGACATTGCTGCTATAAACATTCGGGTGCACGTGCCCCTTCGGATCACTATGTTTGTATCTTTAGGGTAAATACCCAGCAGTGCAATTGCAGGGTCATAGGGTAGTTCTATTTTCAACATTTTGAGGAACCTCCATGCTGTTTTCCAGAGTGGTTGCACCAGCTTGCATTCCCACCAACAGTGTAGGAGGGTTCCCCTTTCTCCGCATCCTCGCCAGCATCTGTCATTTCCTGACTTGTTAATTTTAGCCATTCTGACTGGTGTGAGGTGATATCTCATGGTGGTTTTGATTTGTATTTCCCTGATGCCGAGTGATATGGAGCACTTTTTCATGTGTCTGTTGGCCATCTGGATGTCTTCTTTGCAGAAATTTCTGTTCATGTACTCTGCCCATTTCTTGATTGGATTATTTGTTCTTTGGGTGTTGAGTTTGCTAAGTTCTTTATAGATTTTGGACACTAGCCCTTTATCTGATATGTCATTTGCAAATATCTTCTCCCATTCTGTCAGTTGTCTTTTGGTTTTTTTAACTGTTTCCTTTGCTGTGCAAAAGCTTTTGATCTTGATAAAATCCCAAAAGTTCATTTTTTCCCTTGCTTCCATTGCCTTTGGTGATGTTCCTAGGAAGATGTTGCTGCGGCTGACGTCGAAGAGGTTGCTGCCTGTGTTCTCCTCGAGGATTTTGATGGATTCCTTTCTCACATTGAGATCCTTCATCCATTTTGAGTCTATTTTCGTGTGTGGTGTAAGGAAATGATCCAATTTCATTTTTCTGCATGTGGCTGTCCAATTTTCCCAACACCATTTATTGAAGAGGCTGTCTTTGTTCCATTGGACATTCTTTCCTGCTTTGTCAAAGATGAGTTGACCATAGAGTTGAGGGTCCATTTCTGGGCTCTCTATTCTGTTCCATTGATCTATGTGTCTGTTTTTGTGCCAGTACCATGCTGTCTTGATGATGACAGCTTTGTAATAGAGCTTGAAGTCCAGAATTGTGATGCCACCAACTTTGGCTTTCTTTTTCAATATTGCTTTGGCTATTCGAGGTCTTTTCTGGTTCCATATAAATTTTAGGATTATTTGTTCCATTTCTTTGAAAAAAATGGATGGTACTTTGATAGGAATTGCATTAAATGTGTAGATTGCTTTAGGTAGCATAGACATTTTCACAATATTTATTCTTCCAATCCAGGAGCATGGAACATTTTTCCATTTCTTTGTGTCTTCCTCAATTTCTTTCATGAGTACTTTATAGTTTTCTGAGTATAGATTCTTAGTCTCTTTGGTTAGGTTTATTCCTAGGTATCTTATAGTTTTGGGTGCAATTGTAAATGGGATGGACTCCTTAATTTCTCTTTCTTCTGTCTTGTTGTTGGTGTAGAGAAATGCAACTGATTTCTGTGCATTGATTTTATATCCTGACACTTTACTGAATTCCTGTACAAGTTCTAGCAGTTTTGGAGTGGAGTCTTTTGGGTTTTCCACATAGTATCATATCATCTGCGAAGAGTGATAGTTTGACTTCTTCTTTGCCGATTTGGATGCCTTTAATTTCCTTTTTTTGTCTGATTGCTGAGGCTAGGACTTCTAGTACTATGTTGAATAGCAGTGGTGATAACGGACATCCCTGCCGTGTTCCTGACCTTAGCGGAAAAGCTTTCAGTTTTTCTCCATTGAGAATGATATTTGCGGTGGGTTTTTCATAGATGGCTTTGATAATATTGAGGTATGTGCCGTCTATCCCTACACTTTGAAGAGTTTTGATCAGGAAGGGATGCTGTACTTTGTCAAATGCTTTTTCAGCATCTATGGAGAGTATCATATGGTTCTTGTTCTTTCTTTTATTAATGTGTTGTATCACATTGATTGATTTGAGGATGTTGAACCAACCTTGCAGCCCTGGAATAAATCCCACTTGGTCGTGGTGAATAATCCTTTTAACGTACTGTTGAATCCTATTGGCTAGTATTTTGGCGAGAATTTTTGCATCTGTGTTCATCAAGGATATTGGTCTGTAGTTCTCTTTTTTGTTGGGATCCTTGTCTGGTTTTGGGATCAAGGTGATGCTGGCCTCATAAAATGAGTTTGGAAGTTTTCCTTCTATTGCTATTTTTTGGAACAGTTTCAGGAGATAGGAATTAGTTCTTCTTTAAATGTTTGGTAGAATTCCCCCGGGAAGCCGTCTGGCCCTGGGCTTTTGTTTGTTTGGAGATTTTTGATGACTGTTTCAATCTCCTTACTGGTTATGGGTCTGTTCAGGCTTTCTATTTCTTCCTGGTTCAGTTGTGGTAGTTATATGTCTCTAGGAATGCATCCATTTCTTCCAGATTGTCAAATTTGTTGGCGTAGAGTTGCTCATAGTATGTTCTTATAATTGTCTGTATTTCTTTGGTGTTCGTTGTGATCTCTCCTCTTTCATTCATGATTTTATTGATTTGGGTCCTCTCTCTTTTCTTTTTGATAAGTCTGGCCAGGGGTTTATCAATCTTATTAATTCTTTCAAAGAACCAGCTCCTAGTTTCGTTGATTTGTTCTATTGTTTTTTTGGTTTCTATTTCATTGATTTCTGCTCTGATCTTTATGATTTCTCTTCTCCTGCTGGGTTTAGGGTTTCTTTCTTGTTCTTTCTCCAGCTCCTTTAGGTGTAGGGTTAGGTTGTGTACCTGAGACCTTTCTTGTTTCTTGAGAAAGGCTTGTACCGCTATATATTTTCCTCTCAGGACTGCCTTTGTTGTGTCCCACAGATTCTGAACCGTTGTGTTTTCATTATCATTTGTTTCCATAAATTTTTTCAATTCTTCTTTAATTTCCTGGTTGACCCATTCATTCTTTAGAAGGATGCTGTTTAGTCTCCATGTATTTGGGTTCTTTCCAAATTTCCTCTTGTGATTGAGTTCTAGCTTTAGAGCATTGTGGTCTGAAAATATGCAGGGAATGATCCCAATCTTTTGATACCGGTTGAGACTTGATTTAGGACCAAGATTGTGATCTATTCTGGAGAATGTTCCATGTGCACTAGAGAAGAATGTGTATTCTGTTGCTTTGGGATGAAATGTTCTGAATATATCTGTGATGTCCATCTGGTCCAGTGTGTCATTTAAGGCCTTGATTTCCTTGTTGATCTTTTGCTTGGATGATCTGTCCATTTCAGTGAGGGGAGTGTTAAAATCCCCTACTATTATTGTATTCTTGTCGATGTGTTTCTTTGATTTTGTTATTAATTGGTTTATATAGTTGGCTGCTCCCACGTTAGGGGCATAGATATTTAAAATTGTTAGATCTTCTTGTTGGACAGTTCCTTTGAGTATGATATAGTGTCCTTCCTCAT
The DNA here is from genome assembly GCF_902655055.1 of Lutra lutra. NCBI lineage: Eukaryota > Metazoa > Chordata > Mammalia > Carnivora > Mustelidae > Lutra > Lutra lutra. The sequence continues at coordinate 93,286,856 of NC_062283.1, read as the reverse complement.
CTCTTATTATAGTCTTTGGCTTAAAATCTAATTGATCTGCTATAAGGATTGCCACTCCTGCTTTCTTCTGATGTCCATTAGCATGGTAAATTCTTTTCCACCCCCTCACTTTAAACCTGGAGGTGTCTTCGGGTTTAAGATGAGTTTCTTGTAGGCAACATATAGATGGGTTTTGTTTTTTTATCCATTCTGATACCCTGTGTCTTTTGATTGGGGCATTTAGCCCATTAACATTCAGGGTAAGTATTGAGAGATATGAATTTAGTGCCATTGTATTGCCTGTAAGGTGACTGTTATTGTATATTGTCTCTGTTTCTTTCTGATCTACTACTTTGAGGGTCTCTCTTTGCTTAGAGGACCACTTTCAATATTTCCTGTAGAGCTGGTTTGGTATTTGCAAATTCTTTCAGTTTTTGTTTGTCCTGGAAGCTTTTAATCTCTCCGTCTATTTTCAATGATAGCCTAGCTGGATATAGTATTCTTGGCTGCATGTTTTTCTCATTTAGTACTCTGAATATATCATGCCAGCTCTTTCTGGCCTGCCAGGTCTCTGTGGATAAGTCTGCTGCCAATCTAATATTTTTACCATTGTACGTTACAGACTTCTTTTCCCGGGCTGCTTTCAGGATCTTTTCTTTGTCACTAAGACTTGTCAATTTTACTATTAGGTGACGGGGTGTAGACCTATTCTTATTGATTTTGAGGGGGGTTCTCTGAACCTCCTGGATTTTGATGCTTGTTCCCTTTGCCATATTGGGGAAATTCTCTCCAATAATTCTCTCCAATATACCTTCTGCTCCCCTCTCTGTTTCCTCTTCTTCTGGAATCCCAATTATTCTAATGTTGTTTCGTCTTATGGTGTCACTTATCTCTCGAATTCTCCCCTCGTGGTCCAGTAGCTGTTTGTCCCTCTTTTGCTCAGCTTCTTTATTCTCTGTCATTTGGTCTTCTATATCGCTGATTCTTTCTTCTGCCTCATTTATCCTAGCAGTGAGAGCCTCCATTTTTGATTGCACCTCATTAATAGCTTTTTTGATTTCAACTTGGTTAGATTTTAGTTCTTTTATTTCTCCAGAAAGGGCTTTTATATCTCCCGAGAGGGTTGCTTTAATATCTTCCATGCCTTTTTCAAGCCCGGCTAGAACCTTGAGAATTGTCATTCTGAACTCTATATCTGACATATTACCAATGTCTGTATTGATTAGGTCCCTAGCCTTTGGTATTGCCTCTTGTTCTTTTTTTTGTTGTGAATTTTTCCGCCTTGTCATTTTGTCCAGATAAGAGTTTATGGAGGAGCAAGTAAAATACTAAAAGGGTGGCAACAACCTCAGGAAAATATGCTTTAGTCAAATCAGAAGAGATCCTGAATTGTGAGGGAGGAGAAAGGGGATAAAAAGGGGTTCAGAAAGAAAGAAAAAAAAAAACTATTAAAAAAAAGAAAGCCGATAAAGAAAAAATATAAAAAGAGGAAAAAATATATATATATTAGATAAACTATTTAAAAAACGTTAAAAAAAAGAAAACGGTAAAAGTTAAAAAAAATTTAGCAGAAGAAGAGAAAAAGAAAAAAAATAGAAAAAGAAAAAAAAATTAAATTAACTGCAAGGCTAAAAAATCATGGGGAGAAAGCCATGAGTTCTGTGCTTTGCTTTCTTCTCCTCTGGAATTCCGCCGTTCTCCTTGGTAGGTGAACTTGGTCCTGGCTGGGTTTCCCGTTGATCTTCTGGGGGAGGGGCCTGTTGTAGTGATTCTCAAGCGTCTTTGCCCCAGGCGGAGTTGCACCGCCCTTACCCGGGGCCGCGCTGAGTCATCCGCTCGGGTTCGCTTTCGGGAGCTTTTGTTCCCTGAGCGCTTTCCGTAGAGTCTGGAGGACGGGAATGAAGGTGGCGGCCTCCCGGTCTCCGGCCCGGAGGAGCCGAGAGCCCGGGGCCCCACTCCTCAGTGCGCCCTCAGAGAACAGCGCCAAATGACTCCCGTCACCCTGGCCTCCGGCCGCGCTCGAGCTGACCGAGCCTGCGACCGGTTCAAGGCAACCCTGAGCTGAGAGTCACTCCTCGGCCTTGTCTCTGCAGCCGGCCTCCCCGTTCCAATACCGGTAAGCTCTGCGACACTCAGACACCCCCGATCCTTCTGCGACCCTGCGGGACCTGAGGCCGCGCTTACCCCGCCTGGGCTTCACCCCAGTTAAGCCTCTGGAGAGATGTCCCTCAGCGGAACAGACTTTTAAAAGTCCTGATTTTGCTCCGTTGCTCCGCCGCTCGCCGGGAGCCGGCCCCTCCCCCCGCGGTCTATCTTCCCGTCGCTTTGGATTCACTTCTCCGCCAGTCCTACCTTGCAGAAAGTGGTTGATTTTCTGTTTCTGGAATTGCTGTTCTTCTTCTCTTCAATCTCCCTTTGGATTTGTAGGTGTTTGCAATCTTTAGATAAGCTATTTAGCTGATCTCCCGCTACCCGAAGTAGTCTCAGCCTGCTACTTCTCCGCCATCTTGACTCCTCCCTCCATTTAATTGATTTTTAATTGACAACATTCTTTATGAATTGAACAAGAGACTTTTAGTTTGTGTTTATCTCTTAATAAATCTATGACATGATGGTGAGCAGTTTTTTCCAGACATCCTGTAATTGGATTTCCTTTAGAATTTCAAAATTCTATTATTAAGCATTTTATATCATACACTTCTGATTACATTGTATACCATGTACTTAATTTCATCGACAGTGAGTGGAACAGAGAACAAACATGGTCAAAGTAACAGAATTAAAAGTTACTACTTCATGTCCAGCCACCTTGGACTTACTTCCTGGTCACTTTCTTTCTATATGATTACCTGTTGAGCTTGGATTCATTCAGCAAGTATTTATTAAGAACAGACCATGTGAAAAAAAAAAGAAGTGACTATGTGTCAGACATACCACTTTGCAAATACAGTAGTGAGCATGTTTCCATGGACCCTGTGCTCATAGAACTCACAGTCCAGTGGGGAAGACAATCCAATGATTGGCTACCATAATGTATAATTATATATGTATGGTTAATAATGTGATAAGAAAAATGCTGGATGACATGAGAGTGCAAAATCTAACCTAACCTGATAGGTTAGGAGGTTCCTCTAAAACAATGATAGTTAGGCTGAGGCCTGAAGGATGAATAGCAGTTTGCCCAATGAAAAGGAAGAGGAATGTGGTGGGAGGAACTGCATTCCAGAAAGTTCTGTCATAAGGCACAGAGTGGTAGGGAGTATGTCAAGAGATGAAGTAGGAGAAAGAGTGAGAGCACAGATCATGCAGAGCTTTGTAAGATATTTCCAAGTTTGACATTAATCTAGACCACACTGGGAATCTATTAACATGTTCCAAAAAGAAGAGTGACATGATGGACCCTGAGAACTGTGTACAGAATGAGTTAAAGGGTACAAAGCTGGAAGCAGAAAAGCCACTATTGACAGCTGTAGCATCAGTGGGAAATGATGTTGGCTTAATTAGGGTAATGGTACCCTCCTCCAGTACTACTCCAGGGCATCCTTAACCAGGCCCACAGCTTTAATACCAGCCATGTGCTGATTACTCTCAACATTTTCCATCTAATTCTCCCTCAAGAGTCCCACAGCCTTATTTCCAACTATCTACTGAACATGACATATGAAACCAAGCAACTCTAAATCTGAACATATTATATTATTCTCCAAACCAGATATTTTTAGAAATGTCCACATTAGCAAATTACTCCCCCCTGCCCCATCCCATAGATGCACAAACATGTCACATCTCTACACTTTGCAATGAAAAGAAGATAGATGCTGGACTTTGTGGCTGTGAATTTAATTCTGATTCCATCACTCATTTTTGTAGTTTCACTTTGGACAAAAACCTAACCTCTCCGAGCCCATAAAAGTGGATATAATTTTTTTGAAAATTAAATGTGAGAACACTGTAGGTTCATAAGTATATTCATTTTCCTTCCTTTCCTTATAAAGAGTTATCCCTCTTGGTGATCACCTGTGTGATTTACGAAGGCATTTCTGAATTTTTCATTCAATTTCATCTCATTTTTATTTTATGCTAATCTTGCTTTTTTCCTCACAGTATTGTTTATTCCTTACAGTCCCAAGTATTTTAAGCCATCTGTTGCCATCCTTTGAATCAAAATTTGTGGGACAGGAGGGAACACAGGCTTGTGGGTTAAGAGTTAGGGTAAAGTCATTTATGAATTTCAATCTATACTGCTATGATACAGCAAAGAATCAGAAAATAGCACATATTAGACAGAAACAGAAACTCAATCCTGGCTTCAATAACAAGACATTATCAACCACCTTAAGTAATATTGTTTAGGTCCATTTTTGATTTTACAAAACAAACACTGTGAGACTTTAGCAAAGATTGGGGCTGCCTAGTGAATTAAAAAAAAATTAAACAAAAAACCAAATTCCTGAAAAGTAGCCCAAGCTAAATTTATTTCTTTGCTAATACATTGACTTCTCAGATAGAGATGGAAATTTTGTAGCAGCCAGACCTGTGAGCATAAATAAATTTCTCAGCGAGAATCATTTGTTTTGCATGTGGTTTTAGATAAAATCTTGTTTTCAATAAGAGTTTTGTCTTACTGCATGAATTTTGTACATGAGAGTGAGACACAAGATGTTAAAGCTGTGTATAAGCCCCATCTTTAAACATGATTTGACAGGCAACAAAATTGACCACTCTTCCTCATTAAAAACAAAACAAAACAAAACAAAAAAAAACTCCAGTTCATTTATGGAGGTACCAAATTATGTCAATACTCATTACAGTACATAATCTTTCTTCTTGGCTACTCAACTGTATTTCCAAACCACTTAAAAAGGTGGTCTTCAACAGCAACGTGTATAATAGCTCAACTCCTAAGCTATGGGATGGATACCTGGGTGTTCATTATAGAGGTCTGCTGAAATGAAAGTAAAGTACAAAGCCTAGATTATTCCTCTGACCATTTTGTTGGAGGCCCTTGAAATGCTTGGAGTGCTAATACTTTTCCAGGAAGTAACTGCTCTGAGTGAAGACACAGAGTTGAAGATGAAAGGAGAGAAATTAAATCCTGGGAAATCAGAAAAGAATATGTAGGAAAAGGAGCTGTAAGGCATGACACTACAAAGTTTTTCAATCTGTTTTTATTTAAAATAAAATAACATGAAAAATACAACTTTTTAAAAAAATTTATAGGTGTTGGGAAGCATTTCCTTTTGGGGGTGGGGGTAGTTGGCTTCTATTCACTCCTTCTAGAGCTGTGAACTCCTTCTAACTTGGAGACTAATCTCCTCTCACTACATCTCATTTCCAAACTTCATGAAAAACGAGGTGTCAGACACCAAAGTGATTTCAATTTGGCTAACAATTCAAGAAACTAAACTACTGATTGCTTTGTAAAAGTCTCTGTCCTGAACAGAGCAACTGAACACTATACAACTATTTATTTCAGAACAGAGAATTCAACCAGTGGCTTTAGCAGTAAATGGAAAGTCCTTAAATTGGTCCAATACAATGTCTGTTACTCTTACATGCTCTCCGCACATTCTACCCTGTGAGATTATTCAAGAGACCCAAGCTCTATTTCCCATTTCAGTTCTGATTTGTACTTGCAAACATGTTCTCTCTTCTTCCTTGATTTTCTCCACACCTATTTACTCAAAGAGCTATTTTAGATTAAAATGATGGAAAAGTGATCTTGGCAAGAGGAAGAAGCTGCAAAAGGAATGAGAGAATTTGAAATGCTGCTAAAAATCAGTGTCTTTTTTTTTTTTTAAGATGTGATATTAGGGGAAAGGTGCAAACTTGTAGGTCATATGTCTACTTGGGGCTTTCAGATCTCTTAAGATCTGGTAAATTTGCTTTGAATGCCCTCCCAAGACTTCTTTGAATTTCTGGGAGGGAATTTGTGGCATCTCATGATGACCTTTGGTTTGGAATTGTGCCTGTATTGAATTATTATTTTCAGCTTTACATCTTAAGATTTTTTTTTTTTTTTTACCATCACTTCTTCCAAAGCTGTGTGGAGTCAATTCTTGATTTCTACAAAAAAAAAACTATTCATTAAGGACTTTCTTATGTATAGAAAATTTGCCATAAGCTAGAGATTCACGTTTTAAGAGTAGACAAAATTTACATAGACTGTTAAACATTATTGTTCTTAAAGATCCTACAGCTAATTTCCTGGTTTTCTTGATGATCTTTTCTCTTTCTTGCCATACTCCCTTCTCTTTTTAACTCTTCTGTTCCATTTCTCTAAGGGGAAAAAAATAATCCTCTCATTTTAGGTATTTCCAGCCTTTATTGCTTTTGCATATCTTTTTTTTTTTTTTTTTTTTTTTTTTTTTAGATTTTATTTATTTGAGAGAGAGAGAGAGAAAATGAGCCGGGGGTGGGGGAGAAGGGCCTAGGGAGATAGAAGAGAAGACTCCCTGCTGAGCAGGCAGCCCAATGCAGGGCTTAATCCCAGGACCCTGAGATCATGACCCAAGCCAAAGTTAGATGCTTAACTGACTGAGCCATCCAGGCACTCCTGCTTATCTAACTCTTGAGCTAAAGGTTTGAACTCCCAATTAGTTTTTAGATAAAATGTCATCCTTTTTCTTGTTACTTAATGGAAAACAGGATGAGAAGTAGATTTGGAAGAGTGGAGACCTATACTTTTTCTTAATAGTTTCATACCTGATGGTGTGTTAGCACTGCCTCTCCACCATGGCCTTTTGTCAACATTCCCCATACTGTCTGGACTCTGGCTACACTGGCTTTCTTGATATCCCCCTAAACTCACCACAGTAAGCAGAATAATGGACCCTAAAGGAGGCCTATATACTAATCACTGGAACCTGTGACTATGTTAGGTTACATGGCAAAAAGGAATGAAGGTTGCAGATAAAATTAAAGTTTCTAATCGATTTGACTTTAAAATATCTTGGTTTTTCCAGGTTGGGAGATTATCTTGGATTATCCAGGTTGGGTCAATGTAATCACCAGGATCTTTCAAAGTGAAAATGGGAGGCAAAGGAGTAGGTCAGTGTGATGCAGTGTGATAAAAATTCCATCTGACATTTCTGACTTTCAGGATGGAGGAAGGTGATTATGAGCCATAGAAAAAAAAACATTAGACACGGAAAAAGGCAAGGAAATGGTTTCTCCTCCTCTAGAGTCTCAGAGAAGGGAAACAGTGCTGCTGACCCCTTGATTTTAGCCCAGTGAGATCCATTATAGACACTGACCTCAAGAACTGTCAGATAATAGATATGTGTTGTTTTAAATAACTATGTTTGTGGTGATTTGTTATGGCAGCAAGTGGAAACCTCGTATATTCACCATGCTCCCTCCCAGCAAATTATGTTTGCACATGCCAGTCCTCCTACCTGGAATGTCTTTCCTTCTGTTTTCTGAATAGTTAACTATCACTCACTTCATCACTGTTTTTCTTTTTTCTTTTCTTTTTTTTTGTTTTTTTTAAAGATTTCTTATTTATTTGACAGACAGAGATCACAAGTAGGCAGAGAGGCAGGCAGAGAGAGAGAGAAAGGAGGAAGCAGACTCCCCGCTGAGCAGATAACTCGATGTGGGGCTCAATCCCAGGACCCTGGGATCATGACCTGAGCTGAAGGCAGATGCCTTAACCCACTGAGCCACCCAGGTGCCCCCATAATTGTTTTTCAGTTGCTCACATGCCTAGGAAAGATTAGATTAATGTTTTATTAATTGTTCTTATGGAGTGCCACATACTTCTATTTTGAAGCACCTTTGCATATTTGGCATTTTACTCTTCATTGGTTGGATCTTTTGATTAGTATCTTACCCCTCCATGATACAGAATCTGTGGATCTTTTAACTCACTACTGTATCTCCAGGACCTGGTCCAGTAGTGGGCACACAATGAAGGTTTAATGTCCTCACCTCCTACTGACTTTAAAGTTTTAAAAGCCATTCTTAAAGGTATTTCCTGTGGGAAATATATTGCTTTTCTTGCTATGTTAATTTTCTTCCTATACTACCAACCGAATCCTTACCCTTCTTTATAGAAACCTCATTGTCTTAATATATAGTCTAGATTCCTCATATCAGAGAAACAAGACAGAGGATCATAGGGAAAGGGAAGGAAAAATGAAACAAGATGAAGCCAGAGAGGGAGACAAACCATAAGAGACCCTTAATCTCAGGAAACAAACTGAGGTTTGCTGGAGGGGAGTGGGTAGAAAGGATAAGGTGGCTGGGTGATGGACATTGGGGAGGGTATGTGCTATGATGAATGCTGGGAATTATGTAAGACTGATGAATCACAGACCAGTACCCATGAAACAATACATTATATATATATATATACACATACATATATATACATATATACATATATATACACATACATATATATACATACATATATATACATATATATATATATATATATATATAATATTCTCAGATTCTTAGATTTAAGTCCACTTCATTAGGCACTCTTTTTATTCTATTTCTCATTCTCAAGCACCACCTGTTTTAGTCTCATTAACCTACTTTTTTTCTTAAGATGATGTTTTGTTTTAACTTACACTATTTTATCTTTCTAGAAGGACTTTTTCTTGCTCCTCACTGTCTCTGGGTATAGAAATTCATGATATTAATAAACTTTATTCACTATATTAATTCTATCATTGGTTTTTCAGTTGTAATATTGTAGTTATTCTTTTTAAAAATACTATCTGATATATGCATCTTTTGTTGTTCAATTTGTCAAAGAGAAAACTATAGAATTTGCTTGTTCTATCAATTGTCCAAATTCAATATCATCATTCCTGCTTTTGTCCTTATCATGTGAATGTATTTTTTACTTTTCTTGGAGTTGTTGGCAATTTTCATGTAATGTTTTAATTTTGATATAATTCCAAACAGATAACTTGCAAGGATTATACAAAGATGTTTAGTATATCATTTTCCCTAGATTAACATCAATTGTTTAATTTTGCCTTATCTGCTTTATCATCATCATAGGTGTACATGTGTGTATATGTGTATATGTATGTATACAGACATAAGTCTTTCTTTTGAACTATTTTTGAGTAAGTTGGAGACATTATACCCCCTTTACCACTAAATCTTTATTCATTCTCTTACAATGATCAAAATCAAGGTATTCAGTATTGATACAATATTCTTATTTAATCTAGTCTATATTTAATTTCATCAATTGTCACAATGCTGTTTTTTATAGCTATTTTTAAAATCCTGACCCAGGATTCAAAACAGAATCATGCATTGCATTTAGTGTCATGTGTTTTAGTCTAGTAAAAGACTGAGGAACAGTTCCTCCTCAGTTTCACCTTTTCTTTCTTGACTTGTCATTTTTGAAAATTACAGACCAGTTATTTATAGAATGTCTATCAATTTGGGTTTGTCAGGTATTTCTTCATTTTTAGATTTAGGTTATACACTTTTGGCAAAAATGTCAAAGCCATGATGTTGAGTCCTTCTCAGTACATTATATCAGGAGGCACATAATGTTTCTTTATCATAATATTGGTGATATTAATGTTAATTGCTAGGTTAAAGTAGAATCCAGTAGATTTATTCTCTCTGAAGGAATTTTGTATTTTCAGATTATGTAAATGTCCTGTTCCTCAAAGAACATTCAACCACTAGTATTAGCATACATTCAGGCTTTTCTAGCTTTGTGACTCATTATGAATTTATTACTTGGCTTCCCACTATAGAGAAGAACTTTTCCTTTATCTGCCCATTATTTACCTATCATCTATCTTTCCTCTATTCTAGCTCTGATGAGCTAGATACTGACATCTCCAATTCCAACCTAACATTACAGGGTAATTACAGGGTAATTCTAGTTTCACTGTTTTCTGTATTTTCAATGCCCTTATCCAAAGTTAAGAAAATTGATTCCCACTATCCTCAATATATTTATTCATTTGTTCAAGAGCAGAATACACAGGAAATAGTTTAGTATTCCTAACTCAAAACTCTGCAAAAATAGTAAATATACTAAATAGGGTTCAGTATTGTTTATATTACCTTTTTTTGATGTAGGGATAATATTTGTGTAACATGGAATGCATATCTTAGGTGTACAATTTGATTAATTTTAATAAAAACGTGCAACTGTAAACTCCAGTGAATGTAAAGAGCATATCTATCACCTAAGATAGTTTTCTGTCTCACTTTCTAGTTAACATTCCCACCAAAAGACAATTGCTTTCTGATTTTTTTCATTATTAATTAGTTTTGCCTATAGAATATCCTGTAGATGAAATTGTAGAGAACTTATTCTTTAACTTAACATGATGTCAGTGAAATTCACTAATGCTGTTGTATGTATCAATAGTTTATCCCTTTTTGTTAAGTAGTATTCCATTTTGTGAACATATCATAATTTAAAAATTCTTTCTCTTGTTGATAAACTTTTAGATTATTTCCAGTTTTCCAGTTTGGAGTTATTATGAAAAATGTTTCTATGAAAATCTGCATACAGTCTTTAAAATACACACAAAAACATATATTTGCCTTTCTTTTTTTTTTTTAAAGATTTTATTTATTTATTTGACAGACAGAGATCACAAGCAGGCAGAGAGGCAGGCAGAGAGAGAGGAAGGGAAGCAAGCTCCCTGCTGAGCAGAGAGCCCGATGCGGGACTCGATCCCAGGACCCTGAGATCATGACCTGAGCCGAAGGCAGCGGCTTAACCCACTGAGCCACCCGGCACCCTATATTTGCCTTTCTTGAGTAAACATCTTTTAGTGGAATTCTTGCATCATAGACTAAACGCATGTTCAATTTTGTGAAAAAGAGCCAAATCATTTTCAAAGGTGGTTTTATCATTTTACACATCCATCAGCTATATATGAGAGTTCTGGTTGCTTGAACTTCTACACTGGTGTTGTCAGTCATGTGAACTTTAGCTACTCTAGTAGATACAAAATGGTATCTTATGGTGGCTTTAATTTGCATTTATATAATGGTTAATGATACAGAAAAAAAATTTCCAGTACTATTGGCTATTCATACAGCTTCATTTGCATTAAGTCTATTTAAGTCTTGTGCCAATAATTTGTTGAGTTGTTTGGAGAAGTTCTTTATTTTTGATACAAGTCATTCATAAGCTATGTGTATCAAGAATATTTTCTGCCAATCTGTGGCTTACCTCTTCATAATTTTAAGTCTCCTTTGATGAAAGCAGTTTTGAATTTCAGTGAAATCTTATCACTCTTTTGTTTTATGGCTACTATCCTAAGAAATCTTTAGCTACACCCAGTTTATGAAGATATTCTTCTATACTTTTTCTAGAAGCTTTATAGTTTTAGCCTATATGATTTGATCTATGACCCAACATGATTTAAGTGTGTGTGTGTGTGTGAGAGAGAGAAAGGGAGAGAGAGCAAGATGGGAGGGCATCAAGGATTTATTTGTTTGGGTTTTTTTCATATGGATATTCATTTGTTCAACAACAATTTGTTGAAAATACTGTAGAAATAAATTGACTGAAAAAAGTTAAATCTATTTCTGGGCTTTATTTATATTTATTTTGTTGAACTGTAAGTCTGTCCTGACATCAATCTTTCTGTGTTGATTATGATAATAAATTTTAAATTCAGGTAAATTAAGTCTTCAAATTTTACTCTTATAGGTCCTTGCCCCTTCAATGCAAAATTTTTTAAAGATTTTATTTATTTGACAGAGAGAAAGACAGAGAAAGAGGGAACACAAGCAGGGAAAATGGGAGAAGGAGGAGGAGGCTTCCCATTGAGTGGGGAGCCAATGTAGGGCTCATTCCCAGGACCCTGGGATCATGACCTGAGCCAAAGGCAGACGCTTAAGGACTGAGCCACCCAGGCTCCCCTTAATGCAAATTAAAAAAAAAAAAGATTTATTTTTTTTATATGCTGAGAATGTAGTTATTATTACCCTAACTGTATACAGAAATTTGAAGAGAATTAACATCTTAAAAATATTTAGTCTTCCAATCCATGAACCAGGTCTAGTTCTCTTTACTAGGTCTTTAAAAAATTCTCTTAGCGATGTTCTATTGTTTTGGGTGATTTTACATGTGTTTTGTTGAACTTATTCCTATTTCATGATTTCAATGTTATTTTGAAAGAATTTTTATTTTCCACAGTTCACTGCTAGTGCATACCAAGAATTTTTCTCTTTTGACGTTATATCTTGTGACCTTGCTAAATCCTCTTATTTATTTTCATATTTGCATTGTGCATTTCTGACTATTTTCTGTGTACATAATCAAATTGTCTGTAAGTAAAAAAAAATGATTTGCCTTTTTCTTTCTAATACTTATATGTTTAATTCTCTTGAAGTATTCTCCTATCTAAAACTTCTAGTACAATAATGAATGCAAGGGGTGAGAAACAACTTTTGTTTTTTAATTAATTTTTTATTTTTTCAGCATAACAGTATTCATTATTTTTGCACCACACCCAGTGCTCCATGCAATCCGTGCCCTCTACAATACCCACCACCTGGTGCCCCCAACCTCCCACCCCCCACCCCTTCAAAATTCTCAGATCGTTTTTCAGAGTCCATAGTCTCTCATGGTTCACCTCCCCTTCCAATTTCCCTCAACTCCCTTCTCCTCTCCATCTCCCCTTGTCCTCCATGCTATTTGTTATGCTCCACAAATAAGTGAAACCATATGATAATTGACTCTCTCTGCTTGACTTATTTCACTCAGCATAATCTCTTCCAGTCCCATCCATGTTGCTACAAAACTTGGGGATTCATCCTTTCTTTTTTTCTTTTTCTTTTTTTTTTTACAGCTTTATAAACATATATTTTTATCCCCAGGGGTACAGGTCTGCGAATCGCCAGGTTTACACACTTCACAACACTCACCATAGCACATACCCTCCCCAATATCCATAACCCCACCCCCCTCTCCCAACCCCCTCCCCCCATCAACCCTCAGTTTACAACTTTTGTTTTTTTAAAGATTTTATTTATTTATTTGAGATAAAGAAAGAGAGTGAGACAGCGTGTGCACAAGTGGGAGAGAGACCACAGGTGAGTGGAGTGGGGGGGGGGGATGCAGAGGGAAAAGCAGAAGCAGATGTCCCACTAGCAGGGAACACAGTGACTCAGGGCTTGATCCCAAGACCCCGGGATCGTTGGGGTCCCTAGGTGGCTCAGTTGGTTAAGTGACTGCCTTCAGTTCAGGTCATGATCCTGGAGTCCCTGGATTGAGTCCCATATTGGGCTCCCTGCTCAGCAGGGAGTCTGTTTCTCCCTTGACCCTCCACTTCTCATGTTTTCTCTCTCTCAAGTACATGACAATACAGACCAAGGGGTGATATCCAGGATCTATAAAGAACTCCTCAAACTTAACATACACAAAACAGATAATCATGTCAAAAAATGGGCAGAAGACATGAACAGACACTTCTCCAAAGAAGGTATACAAATGGCTAACAGACACATGAAAAAATGTTCATCATCACTAGCCATCAGGGAGATTAAAATCAAAACCACATTGAGACACCACCTTACACCTGTTAGAATGGCCAAAATTAAGAAGACAGTAAACAACGTGTGTTGGAGAGGATGTAGAGAAAGGGGAACCCTCTTACACTGTTGGTGGGAATGCAAGTTGGTACAGCCACTTTGGAAAACAGTGTGAAGATTCCTTAAGAAATTAAAAATATAGTTTCCCTATGACCCTGCAATTGCACTACTGCGTATTTAACCCAAAGATACAGATGTAGTGAAAAGAAGGGCCATCTGTACCCCAATATTCATAGCAGCAATGGCCACAGTCACCAAACTGTGGAAAGAACCACGATGCCCTTCAATGGACGAATGGATAAGGAAGATGTGGTCTATATATACTATAGAGTATTATGCCTCCATCAGAAAGGAAGAATACCCAACTTTTGTATGAACATGGATGGGACTGGAAGAGATTATGCTGAGTGAAATAAGTCAAGTAGAGAATGTCAATTATCATATGGTTTCACTTATTTTTGGAGCATAAGGAATAACACAGAGGACATGGGGGGATGGAGAGGAGAAGGGAGTTGGGGGAAATTAGAGGGGGAGACTAACCATGAGAGACTATGAACTCTGAAAAACAATCTGAGGGTTTTGGAGGGGTGGGGGGGTGGAGGTTGGGTGAGCCTAGTGGTGGGTATTATGGAGGGCACATATTGCATAGAGCACTGGGTGTGGTGGATAAACAATGAATTCTGGAACACTGAAAAGAAATTTTTTTTTTTAAGATTTTATTTATTTATTTGACAGACAGAGATCACAAGTAGGCAGAGAGGCAGGCAGAGAGAGAGGAAGGGAAGCAGGCTCCCTGCTGAGCAGAGAGCCCGATGCCGGACTCAATCCCAGGACCCTGAGATCATGACCTGGGCTGAAGGTAGCGGCTTAACCCACTGAGCCACCCAGGCGCCCTGAAAAGAAATTAAAAAAAAAAAAAATTAAAAAAAATCTTGAAAAAAAAAAACAACCCTAATTTAAAGACCCTGGGATCATGACCTGAGTCAAAGGCAGGTGTTTAATCAATTTGGTGTCCCCAAATTTTGGCTTTTAAATTTTTCTATTATTTGTCTGATTTCTACTACATTGATTTCTACTCCTTTTTGTTTTCTTTCATTTTTTTTTATTTTGGATTTAATTTGATTGCCTTTTTTACACCTTCTTAGGGTGATAGCTTGAGTTATTGAATTTAAATGTCTAATTAAAATATATATACTATATGACTAATTAAAATATATATTAATACATAAAATTTATATATATATATTGTATATATAATACACACACACACACACACACACACATATAAAACTAATTGGTTTCTCTCCATGCACTGCTTTAGTCTAAATTCCACATATAATGATTGTTATACTTTTATTATCATTTAGTTGAAATAATTATGATTTTACTTCTGATGTCTTCCATGAGCATTGAATATTCAACAGTCTGCTGATTAATTTCCAAATATTTGGGGCTTTTGTAAATACTTTGTTTTTGATTCCTAATTTATTTCTATGTGGTCAAAATATAACTGGTAAGATTTCAGACTTTTGAAGTATATTAAAACTTGTTTTACTTCATAGCACTCAGTTCTTCATTAAGTATTCTATGTGTAGTTAAAGGGAATGTGTATTTTGCAGCTATTGGGTGATTTGTTTTATAAATGTCAATTAGGTCATAATAAGTGATCATATTGTTTAAATCTCCTACATCCTTACTGACTTTTTGTTTAGGTGTTTGATCAATTGTTGAGTACGTTGTTAAAATCTCCATCTGTTGGTGAATTTGGCTATTTCTCCCTTCAGTTTTGTCAGTTATTTCTTTCATGTATTTTGAAGCTTTGTTGTTGGAAATCCACACAACCATGATTGTTTTTTCCTGATGAATTCATCATTTATCATTTTGAAATGTCTCTCCCAACTGAGAATATTTCTTGTGAAGCTTATTTTGTCTGAAACTGTAGGTACTCTAATATTTTTATCGTAATGTTTGTATGGTATATCTTTTTTCATTTTTTTATTTTCAAATTCTCTGTTTCTTTACATTTAAAGTGCTCCTCATCCACAACAAAGATTGGGTCCTGGTTTTTTTTTTTTTTTTTTAAGATTCTTATTTACTTATTTGAGAAAGACACAGTGAAGAGAGCATGAGAGGAGAGAAGGTCAAAAGGAGAACCAGACTCCCCTGGAGTGGGGAGCCCAATGCGTGACTTGATCTCGGGACTCTGGGATCATGACCTGAGCTGAAGGCAGTTGCTTAACCAACTGAGCCACCCAGATGCCCTGGGTCCTATATTTTTTTAATCCACTGGCAATATCTACCTTTTAATTAGAGTGTTTATTTTAATTAATTTAAATTTTATATAGTTGGATTATGTCTAGTTTTCTATACATTTCCTAGACTGCCATTTTTTTTCTTTTCTGCCTGTTTTTTTTATCTTTTTTAGAATAATTGATGCATTTTATGAGATTCTATTTTAATTTTTTATAGGTTTTTAGTGTATTTCATTGCACTATTTATTTACTTATATAAGCTGTTGTGAGGATAATATGCATTCTTAATTTATAGTATGTATTTAGAGTTGATATTATATTATGTCATATGAAATATAAGAACCTTATAATAGTGTCATTTATTTTATCCCCTCATTATTTGTTTGAGTTTTTAATATATATCTACATGTATTATGTACCCTGCAATATGGTATATTTTTTGTATAAACAGTCATATACTTTTTAAAAAAATATTTATTTATTTCAGAGAGAGAGAGGGAGAGAGATAGTAAGAGTGAGCCAAAGAGGTGGAGGGACGGAAGGAGAGAGAGAGAGAAACTCAAGCAGACTCTGTGTTGAGTGTGGAGCCTGATGTGGAGTTTGATCCCATGACCCTGAGATCATGACCTGAGCCAAAACCAAGAGTCAGATGTCTAATTGACTAGGCCACCCAGGATCCCCAGTCATATACATATATATATATATATGTATATATATATATATATATTTTAAGATTTTATTTATTTATTTGACAGACAGAGATCACAAGTAGGCAGAAAGGCAGGCAGACAGAGAGAGGAGGAAGCAGGCTCCCTGCTAAGCAGAGAGCCCGATGCAGGGCTCGATTCCAGAACCCTGGGATCATGACCCGAGTAGAAGGCAAAGGCTTTAACCCACTGAGCCACTTTGGCGCCCTCCAGTCATATATTTTTAAGGAAAATAAGAAAAGAAAAAAAAAATTAGGAGTCTTTATATTTTCCCACACCTCCAGGGTTTTTCATTCCTTCATGTAGATATAAATTTCCATCTGATGTCACTTACCTTCAGATAAGAACTTATTTTTTTTTGCATTTCTTGTAAATGAGCTGAACTAGCAATGAATTCTCCTACTTTTGTATTATATGCAATGGCCTTTATTTTGGATTCTTTTAAAGAATATGTTCTCTGAGTGTAAAATTCTAGGTTAACAATTTTTTTTTTTCCTTAGGCGTTTTGAAGATGCCACTTATTTAATTGTCTTCTTGCTTCCAATGTGGCTCTCGAGATGTAAACCAGTGATTCATATATTGGTCCTGGTAATATAAAATGCCATTTTTTTCTGACTTCCTTCACAATTTTTATCTTTTTTTCCCCAGAAGTTTGACTATGATGTGCCAAGTTATGTGTATATACGCATGTATGTGTATGTGTCTGTGTTTAAGTTTTCTTGTTTAGAGTTCCCTAAACATCTTTCACTGCTAAGTCCAGGTTTTTGACCAAGTATGGAAAGGTTTAAATAAATATTTCTTTAAAATTTCCCCCATTATTTCCTTTTCTTCTCTTTTTCTGAAAGTCTAATTACATGTAGATTAGTTTTTATATGGCCTCAGAGTCAAGAGTTTCTGTACATTTGTTGTTTTATTAATCCTTTATTCTGTTCTTGAGATTGGATAATTTTCATTGTTCTACATTCAAATTTACTTACTGTTTTTTTCCTTACTGTCTTTACTCGGTTGTTAAGCTTATTTAGTGAATTTTTCATTTCAGACATTATATTTTCAAGTTCTAAGACTTCCATTGATGAGACTCCTAATAAGTACATTTATTATGGCCCTCTTTGTCTCGAATATATTTGTAATTCCCTAGGTCTTTGAAGGTATTTGCATCCACTCCCATAAGATTTTTGTCTCCTTTTTTTTTCTTTTTCCAAAATATCAGTTATCTCAGAATTTTTTTTTTTATTGATTGCTTTTTGATCTCTTCAAGATCACAAATGTGACTATAGGTCACATTTTCATTTCTTTACATGTCTAGTAATTTTATTGCCCAATTTTTGTATTGGTTTACTAGGACTGCCATTACAAAATACCATAAACTAGATGGCTTAAACAGAAACTTATTTTCCTACATTTCTGGAGTCTAAAAGTTAAAGATCAAGATTTCAGCAAGTGTGGTTTCTTCTGAGACCTCTTTCCTTTGCTTGCAGATGGTCACCCTCTTACTGTGTCCTCACATGGTCTTCCCTCTGTCTATATTGTCCATGTCCTAATATCCTCTTCTAATAAAGGCACCAGTCATACTAGCATAGGGCTCAATTTAAGTTAATTGACTCTTTAAGGACCCTATTTCCAACTACATTCACAATTTGTGATACACAAGAATTTGAGGGGCTACAATTCAGCCCATAACAATGGATCTCATAAAAAATACATTTTAGAACTCCTAATTCTGTTATATTCTTTTGAGAAGTGTCAATTTTTGTTTTAAAAACAAGTAATCTTGGCTGGAAACCAGTCCAAACTCTCTCTCCTGAAGTGAGAAGCTGCTGAAACCTTTTCTGTTTGTTGTTTTAATCACTGTTTTGTCTTCCAACTGTTGCTCTTTGCTGAACTTCTTGAAGTCTTTCATTCATGAATAAGAAGTCAGCCATGAAATTGAAGGGTACTTTGCTCAGATTTTGGGGTCCCTTCTTCCGTAGTTCTCTCCTTTCTGAAATTATCCTCATATTTTCCACATGTTCTGGCATCCTTAAACCCTGCACTTTTACCATTACTCCAGTGAAACCAAGATTTTTTATGTTCCAATTCCCAATATCTCTATGCTGTGTAGACTGGAGAGTCCCCTCAGGCAAGAAGCCATATAAACACAAATCTCACCCAATACAATTCCCTTCTTTCATGGTTCAACTTTCTTCTAGCTTTTGTTATATTTTGTTTATTCTACAGTACTTTCCATGAGAGACTGTGGACTCTGAGAAACAAACTGAGGGTTTTGGAGGGAGTGGGGGGTGGGGTAGTGCCTAGTGGTGGGTATTATGGAGGGCATGTATTGTATGGAGGTATGGTGCATAAACAATGAATTCGGAATACTGAAAAAAAATAAAATAAAAAAAAAGCATACCTAAAATGTCATATTTATATGCTTCATATGAAAACAGTTTTATCACTTTAAATGGTGATAGTCAATTTTTCGCCTAGGAAAATGTAAGTACTCTAAAGCTATGTGTAATAAAACTGGTTTTCCTTAGGGGAAAAAAAAAACAAAAAACAAAAAACAAAAAACAAAAAAAATCATTTATTTTTTTAAATGCTTTATCCAAAGCATAAGACTTTTTTCTGATACAAGTTGATAGTTTATTACCAAAATTTTAAGGTAAGTTTTGAATTTCTTGAGTTATTTGCACAGAGCCTTGATGCAGAGATAATACACAAGGTAAACATCTAACTTAAAATCCCATGATATTAATCCATATGCCATAGAAATAATGCACTAAAGTGTTACAGAAATAATGCACTGAAGTGATATGGGGTTAATGTATTCAAAAAGAAGTGAGAATACATGACAACTATGATAGAAAAACAAGGGGCAATAAAGAGAAATGAGTTAAGATAAAGGATGAGATTAAGGCAAACATGCAAATAAAGGAATCTCTGATAAAATAAGGAATGCAAGGAAATTCCCTATGCAGTGGCAAAAACCAAAGTTTATGCATTTGAAGCAGTAAAGATAAAAATTGGGTATATAAGAAAAGAAATCAGTAATTGCTATGGTCTGAACTTAACCCCTAATAATTCAAGGGTTGAATCCTAACCTCCAAGGCCATGATTTTAGGAGGTGGGGCCTTTGGGAGGTAATCAGGTCATAATGGCAAGCACTCTTGAATGGGATTACTGACTTTATAAAAGAGGCTCCAGAGAGAGCTCTTACCTCTTCTTCCATGTGAGACTATAACAAGAAGTCTGCAACCGTCCACCCAACCGTGATCTTGAACTTGTAGCCTCCAGAACTGTGGACAACAAATATCTGTTGTTTATAAGCCACCCAGTCTGTGGTATTTTCTTACAGCAGCCTGAATGGACTAAGACAGTAATATAATGTAGAGAATGGATTTGAAACATTCCTAGATGGTCAACTATGATAATAGTTGAAATTAGCAAAAGGAGGTATTATCACAGGGAAGGAGAATGATGAACAAAAGAGAATTCTGTTCATTTAAAGAAAAAAATACAGATTACTAGAATAGAAATAATAATAAAAAATACAAGAAAAGGAAATGTGTAGAACTTGAGTCTACAAATCAAAAAGAAATTTCCATTTAGTACATTTGAGGCATTGTTACAGATTCTCTGCTTACAGTAATGAGCCACACAGGAAAGGTCCCTGTGATGACAGATCTGTTCTCATGAAGGTAGAAGTGCAGTGGTCAATAACTAAGTTAAAAAACAAGAAAGTCAATAACTAAGTTAATAACATTTCATTTTAGATATTGACAATTGTCATAAAAAAACATGTGATTTTTTACATATGATGATACATGAGAAATGGAAATATTTCTGTGACAAACTGGGGTAAACTTGAGGAAAGAAGAGAGTGGTTTTGTATATGAACAAGCTTGGTGAAAAAATTGTATTTTTCTTTATATTGTATAATTTTGATAAGTGAAATAGAATACTAGGTTTATAAAATAAAATTAGTGCTAACTTGATAAAATATATTTAAACTTAAAGTCTTCCCAAAACATTCTTATTGACACTTGAACTTACTTCTATGAACATTAGTTTTATTCTCTGGTTAAATGTACATGCACTTCTTAGCCACAGATTTTTAAGGATAATTTCTTCAAATAATTTATCATTACCCTTGACAATAAACTTTGTATACACATATAGATAATAACAAGTTTAAATTTTTAAAAATAGCCTCCCCAAATTTATTTTAGAGTTTACTATTATACTTAAAGAAACCAACAGTTCTTCCTTTTATTTCTCTGATAAATGCATTCTTGAAATAAATTGTGGTAAGACAAATGAGTTTATATGTAATTCAGGTTTTTATATCAATATTTGAATATAACAATGAAGTTCTAATTTTCACTTTGTGCATGCATCACTGGAACTGTCATTCTGCTGCTGGCTGCTGGCTTGAAAGGCACATCCACCATAAAAGTGTGATAACAACGATTTAGGACTGCTGTCTAGGCATGTTCTTGTTCATCTTCCCTAACATTTAGCCGCAACCTGAGCTGTACAACCTACTCCTTGGGCATCTCAATGTAAGTTCGTTAGTAGCTTCATGGCCTTTAGTCTATGACAGGCAGGAGCAGCTCACTCTTCAAGTGGCTGCTGATTCAGATACTGAGGGTTGAGTATTTCTTTGACCATCTTCTGTATCTTGTGGTAGAGAGAGATGTTGCTATTGTATTCCTTGGTGTCAGAAATTGTGGGCCATGTTGTCAGGTTGCACTTTGTTCAGGCTACTTCCAGCACAGTCCCAGAAAAAGCTGTTCAAGTTTGAAGGTGGCCAACCTGAAGCTTTCGGCAATGCCAAGCTCCATGAGTGACAGAGGCTTAGCAGATCCTATGATCTAAGTGTAATTAGACTGTTATTACTTCCTCAATATATCATTGGCTGAAGCTTGTGTTTGGGTTTTGTTAGTTATTCTTTGTCTAATATTTTTTCATTCTGCATTTGGACGCTGTTTTTGGCATAAAAATGTCCCTGTTTGCTTCAGTCTTGTTATTGATTATAATTTTTATCAATTTATGAGAAGATTCCTTTTCTCATTGTAATTATAATTTTCCTTTGCCTGGATAGAAATACCATAACCTGGTCTTTTATATGTTTAATATGTGCCTAGTACTCTTTATTCTTTTATATTTAATATTGGTTTGTCATTTTGATGCATATGTCAAGAACCTAGTAGCTTAGGTAGTTTTGTTTACTCTGGGTATTTGCTTTTTAAAAAGTAATTTTTTCCCCAGTTATTTTTATTTTTGTCTTAATTACTTCATTTATTTTTTCTTCTCCTTGTGTTTATAATGTTTTATTCATCTTAATTCTATTTTATTCTTGTTGATATATCCTTTTCTGAAACATTTATAACTTTATTATGCTCTTTCCCTAGGCCTCAATGTTGATCATCCACCATTTCACTCTCAATGTTTTAAATTCTTATTTTTTACTTGACATTCTGGGAAACATTTATGCTGATATTCCATAAGACCTGTTTATTTTGTGTGTTTTCCATTCTATTCATTAATGTCTTTAATCTAGATATTAATTTTAGTTCTACATTAGCATATTTCAGAGTGTTTTTTAAAAATTTCTGTCTTGCTATCAAATGATCTCACTGATATGAGGAAGTGGAGATGCAATGTGGGGGGTTTGGGGGGTAGGAAAAGAATAAATGAAACAAGATGGGATTGGGAGGGAGACAAACCATAAGAGACTCTTAATCTCACAAAACAAACTGAGGGTTGCTGGGGGGACGGGGATAGGGAGAGGGTGGTGGGGTTATGGACATTGGGGAGGGTATGTGCTATGGTGAGTGCTGTGAAGTGTGTAAACCTGGCAATTCACAGACCTGTACCCCTGGAGCTAATAATACATTCTATGTTTATAAAAAATTAAAAAATTAAAAAAAAAAACACTTAGAGTTACAGCAACCCCCCCCCAAAATTTCTGTCTTCATCTTAATGAATTTTCTTTCTAATTTCCTATTTCTCTTCTATAGTTGCCATGTAGTCTTCCTTCTTTTAATGACATTAAGAAAATATTATCTAAAATTTTGCATTTCTTATTTAAAGTTATTTTTATAGACAAGTTTTTTCTCTGAGTCTTTGGAATTATGTTTATATCCTGTTATAATTATCATTTCTCTAAATATTTATATACTGTTAAATGTGAAGAGAGCTAGCCAAATGATAATTTGCTTACAGACATGAAAATGGATGTAATTAGTCCCATTTAGTGCCCATCTGAAGGTTAACTGTCCATTTTATCTAAATCAAAAGGCAGATATTCTCTAAAAATATTTGAAAACAATACAGAAAGGCATTAAAATATTTGCAAATAATATAGAAAGACAGTGATCAGGAATAGTTTATCAGCAGAACTGTTTGAAGTTAGAGGAATGAATTAAGTAATCACTTAAGAACTCATCCAGCCCTAAAATTCCTTTAAACTCTTTCCTTGTTATTACTTATTAATGCCCTTGTCCACCTTTCAAAACACCAACCTAATGAGTTCCAAGAACATAGAACAGCATGTGCCTTTGACTAGTGGCTCTGTGGAAAGTAGTGTTGTTTGAACTGGATGACATCATTTCCTGTACAAAATGAGGAATAAATGTTTTAAAAAAAAATTTTCTCCAACACTTTCAAAATGAGCATGAATTTTTGCATCATTCTTTGCTTTGGGATTAGCAATACTAAGACAGCTGCAATAGCAACAGAAATTCAAACTTCAACAAACCACAAAGTTAAATACCAGGTTTCTACTCTTCAAAGCTCAGGAGAAAACTATGAACAAGTCAAAACTTGTCATGTACTTCAGTAATTGGAATGTGTGAGGTGAGTCTCAGGTAAGCATCCCAGTGAAATAAGGTTAAATTGTCAGCTTGTATCAACATACTTTGTTTAAAGAAAACTCAATGGGATTGATGATATTTTTCACAACATAATTTGCTTTGATTGGCCTTCATGCTGACAAAGATCAGAAACCTGGCAAAATAGGCTACATTTCAAAAGGTCTTACAACTTCCTTGGAGGGAGACTTTTCCCCCCATTTTAATTTGTTTTCTATCTGTTGCATAAGGCTCTAAACTTGCATAGGCACACTCTACATGAGAGTAGGTGTTTCTGGGGAGGATGAGCTGAGAAAAGCATGGATGGATGTGGTCAGGAAAAAGAATAGGACGTGACTTTTAGAGCAGCAAACTGTCTAAAACCACTTCAAAGAGAAGGAAGTGGCTTAGTGACATCTCAGGTGGTGGGAAGTGAGCTGAAATGCCTTTGATTCCATAGTGCAAAGAAAAGAACAAAAGAGTTCTTTGCTTATCATTCAGCTGCTCAGGCTCTTCCTTCCCTCTCATGTTCTGTGAGTATAGTCCCTTAGAAATTAGATCTTGCTGTTCTAGCTCTTACTGTCATGTCATTTGTTCAGCAATGATCAGGATCAGAAAAATATCTAATCAGCAATTTAGATATTAATCATAAATCTTTGAGATTTAAATAGATGTTTAAACTCAGTGGCAAATCTTAATTTAGATAAATAAAAATACACACAAGAAATTTCAACTGAAGCTCAAATGCTTGCAATTTACTTGGTCTCTGAGGCTGTGCAGTGTATTCAAAGGAAGGAGTTCTTTGGGGGCTGCTTTGCATTTTGGTACTTCAAAGCAAATGCAAATTGTGAAGAATATGTAAGGTGATATCTCATTATATATCTTGTATGAATTCAGGAAAATGCATGATGTTTGATTAATGTCTGTTATCTCTTCTTCTACAGCTCTGTTTCACACCCATTGATGAGTCAGAAGCAAACCAAAGAAAAAAAGAGAAAAAGAGGAAGAAGAAGAAGAAGTAGAAGAAGGACAGAAAAAGGAAGAAAATGAAATCAAAGCAAAGAAGGGAAAAGAAAAGAAAGAAGAGAAAGAAAAAAGAAAGAGGTAGCCTAGAAGTTCTTGTTTAATACTATGTAGTGCTCTTATTAAAGAACTCATGGAGAGATTTTCTGAATCAAAGGGAGACAAAAATGCCATTGGCTAAAACTGAAGATAAAAGGTTTCTTTAGAATGCAGAAGACAAACTCTCAGCATTTTCTCACTGCTGGCGAGTTAGGTAAGAAGCAAGATCATAATCAGAATGTTCCTTAGGTGAACACAGAGATCAATTAAAAGAAAACTGGATGATCTTGTAAAGAGTCCTTCAGTTGAAAGAGGGATAATCTTACTCATAGGATAAGGTACTAAGAGTCCAAAGGCCAAGAATACTCTCACTTAGGTTGTTTCAAATATATTGTTCCATGCAGGTTATCTACTAGTGGTCATTTTTATTTTCTTTATAAACATGAAAATTTAACAGATTTAATACACCAACGCCATAATACTTTGGTTAAATTCTAGAATAGGATTTCTTAACCTTGCACTGTCAACATCTTGGGCTGAATAATTCTTCATTGTGGGGCTTTCCTGTGCATTGCAGGACATTTATCAACATTCCCAACCTCTACCCACTAGCTGCTGGTAGAACCTCTCCCTGAACCCATCAGTCATGATAATAAAAATGACTGTAGGCATTGTCAAAACCAAAACTGCTCTGGAGTTTCTTTGGTCTTTTGGTTATAAGAAAACCTTTATTTTTATTTTCTCTTTTAAGAAACCCTATACTTTAGTCGCCCATTTAAAAATTATTGTATTGAATTTTAAAATGGCCAACTTCCCCTGGTGACTTACCATAGTCTCTGAATAAAAGAATCTATTTTTTTAAAAAGTCAGCATTCATTGTTTCAAGATTCTGACTTCTCAACAACAGATAGAGTCTGCTGTACAAAGTATTTGATGCAATGCCTTGAAAATAGAACATAACACAGCCTATTTATTCTTTTTTTTTTTTTTTTTTTTTGTCAGAGAGAGAGGAGCGAGAGTGAGCACAGGCAGACAGAGTGGCAGGCAGAGGCAGAGGGAGAAGCAGGCTCCCTGCCAAGCAAGGAGCCCGATGTGGGACTCGATCCCAGGACGAGCTGAAGGCAGCTGCTTAACCAACTGAGCCACCCAGGAGTCCCCAGCCTATTTATTCTTAAAGTTAGATCTTTTTATGTGTGATAGAATCCCTTCATTGGCTTTAAAGTTCATTTTCTCTCATATCTTCATGTCCTTCAATCAACTTTCATTATCCTCCTTGACTTGACATCAGCCCTCCTCAAATGCCTCCGGAATAAACAGTAGCAACTTCTACATACCTTTTTGTCTACCTGATATTTACCCTTAACTATCAGTTGTTGCAGCCTACTCTGAAACAAGTATCCTTTAAAAAATCTCAAAACTTCCCACCTCCCCCTTTTTTATGTTATTCATTATTTAAAGAAAAATCTGGTCCGTTCTTGAGAAAAGAGTTCTTTCTCGGCTTTGAAGTTCTTTTTCCCCCAAACTCTGTAATGTTACTCAATACATTGTATTACTACTCATATGCCTCTCCTTTTCACTAAACAATAGGCCATTTGAGGACTTTTCTGCTTATTTATTTCTGCATCACCCAGTGCCTAGGACAGAGATAAATGGAAGGAAATATTGTTTAATAAATTGTGTTAGGTGGATAGAGATGCAATTAAAGAGCTCAAGAAGATAATACTGCAGTACCAGAAGCTGCCCCAAAGGTTGACTGCTTAAGTACTTAGACATTCAATCACACTTTTGTTCTCTTTTGCCTCACCACTAGACCCAGCTCCTTCCCTTTCCACTCATGGCCTCAGGAGAAATCGAATTTTGGAATTTTTGAGTTTTGATAACAGGTACTATAAAAAATGATTTTAGGCTGAAATGAGAAGGGTAATTTAGGAGAAAGAATTGTTTAGGCAGAAGATGTGGTTCATATATACAATAGAATATTACTCAGCCATCGGAAAAGATGAATATTTACCATTTGCATTGACATGGATGGAACTGGAGGAGATTATGCTAAGTGAAATAAGTCAACCAGAGAAAGACAATTATCATATGGTTTCATTCATATGTGAAACATAAGGAATATTGCCAGCACTTATTTTAACATTCTCATTTTACAGATAAGACAACTGAGTTACAAAAATACAAGTGTTGTTTATTACCAGGTTTGGAACATGAATCCATGCTTCTCAAAAGCAGGCTCATCACTCTCTGGACTAAGACATGTGCTTTCATGTGCTTTAATCATGCATGGTAAGATCAGTGATATCCACTAAGCACTGATTTTAGTGATGCAATCATACACATGTATCAGTGCAAAAGTGAGAGAGAACAGTTGCTGGAAAACAAGAAAAGAAAAGCTCTTATTACATGAACCATTTTGTAATACCACTAACGATTTATAGGACAGTAACACAATGTAAAAATAATTCAACAGAGAGTGATGCCAGCAAGATGGTAGACCAAGAAGTTCCAGGTCCTAATTCCTTACTTAAACATTAACACACACACAACCAATGGACAATAGAGGAAAGGAGGGAAAACTGAAGGGGAAGAAATAAGAGAGGGAGACAAACCATATGAGACTCTTGACTCTGGGAAACAAACTGAGGGTTGTGGAAAGGGAGGTGGGTGGGGGGTGGGGTAACTGGGTGATGGGCATTAAGGAGGGTACGTGATGTGATGAGCACTGGGTGTTATTCATAACCAAAGAATCATTGAACATTATATAAAAAACTAATGATATACTATATGTTGGCTAATTGAATTAAAAAAAAAGAATTGATTAGGCAAAGGTGTATCATATGTCACTACCAATTTTAGAATAAGAAGTAGATATACATGGAAATATTAAGCCCTTCCACCAAAAGGAATCAAATTAATCAACTTTTAGGAAAGAAAGAAGCTATTTTGTCTATGGGCAAATTACCTTTGGAAATTATAAAGCCTGTGTTCTTAAAGTAGTGAAAGTTTCTAGGTTAATATTGGACTATTAGAAGGGAGCAGTGAGGCAGAAGTCAACATTTTCCCTCTTTGTCTCAAATTTGGCCTTTTGGAAGACCTCCTCAAACACTCAGATAATTTTTTAAAAAATAGCTTAAATCAAGGGATAGCTAATTAAGAAATGAAAACCACATATTCCTACAAAGAGTAGTCTCTAAAAATAAAATTTGTAACTGAAGAGCAACGATATCTAGAATCATGTAATAGAGCTAAGAAGAACTCAGTCTCCTCATTTGCAACATGAGAAGTTAGAAGGGACAATTGTTGAAGTATTTATTTTCTTGAAATCATATACAATTTTGAGTCAATGGAGGATGATTTAATTTACAAAACGAAAAATCAAAACCAAAAAACACCTTTTCATAAAATTCTTCAAGAACACATCTACTGTAGGTAATGATAAATATGTGAGTTCCAATTAGGTGTCTAAGAAAATAGTAATGATATGGAAAGAGACTGAGAATGAAGCTGATGAGCAGAGAGAAATTTAGGAGGTATGATTACTTGATAGGAAAATATAAGCATTGAGAGAAGTATTCTTTAGACTCCCATATACATATAGGGCTATGCTGAACTGCACAGCCACCTACAAAGGATTAATTCATGATACCAGTGCCCTGTGATCAGGAGGGGATGTTCTGGCACGGACTTTCCAATAGTGGAGATGGATTTTGGCTGATGCATCACAATACCCTCTTGGTTGGTCCCATTTGTGGCCTTTGAAATAAGATTTCTAAATGGCTTGGGCATAGTCTGTGGTCATAGAACAATATTAAGCTAATGAGGACTCAAAGTCCTATCTTGGGCCCTCAGGGTAGGGTAGCTATCTAGGTGTGGAAAAGACCACATAAAGAAGGTTCAGCAGGCATGCGTCCAGCTGTTAGGACAACAGTTCTCAAATGTCAGTGTACTTCAGTGCCCCAGGGGAAGGTGTTCATGATGCAAATGTATAGACTCCATTCCCAGAGATTTTGATTTAAAAAAGTTGAACAAAGTATAAAATAAATGTCACTGTCATGAGGATTAAAATACAGCATAGGAGACTAGACAATAACTTTGTAATAATGTTACATGGTGATAAATGGCAACTATATTTATTGTGGTATGCACTGCATAATGTATGGAATTGTTGAAATACTACACCTTAAACTAATATAATATTGTATGTAAACTATACTTCAATAATAACAAATTTAACAATAAAATAAAAATTAAAAAATAAAAGGTCAGATGTTGGGCCCAGAACTTTGCATTTCTTACCAGTGGTCCAAGAGATTCTGAAGCAGGTGGTCTTCTTTGAGAAATGCAGTTCTAGAAGTTCGGTTGATTTCTGCTTCTCCTCCTTGGCTCAGGTCCTTTGAGTTAGACCCATTAAAATTTTTTTTTCATCTGCTCCTATTTTGATGAAGCTAGTTTTAGAATCATAATTTACTTCTAGAATGCTCTTACTGTTATTCAAAATAGTATCATTTGGCAAAGTGGAAATGATTTTGAGAAGAGAGAGCATAAAAAGCTTTTGAAAAGAAAACCAGATCATAAGATGGCCTATTAAGCAGCAAGAATAGATTCAACTTTCAAGCTATGGAGAATTTTGCAAATGGTCTCAATGAGGAAATGACTAATGGAGATTTGGGGAGCCAAGGGAAAGAGAGTACCATACTCCTGTCAGTAGTTAGACCAAGAGTGTTTGTTCTGTGAGAAGACCTTGTGACACAGGGAGAGCCAGGTGACTGGGAGATTAGTGTTCTCATCACAGACTTTTATTCACTTATGTAGAAACCATTCCAGCTGAACTGGTGCTTCCAAGACTGAAGAACATCCAGGGGGAAAGTTGCCTGGATTTATAGGAAGTCTGAAAACCTTGGCTTCAGCATGAGTATTTGGATCTTAGGTTGAAACTGCTGAGAGATCGATTTTGTGGTCCCCGTTATTAGAAGAACCCAGCGTGGTTAATTATCCAATATGGGTTGTGGTGGGAAATGGGCTTAGGCAAACACATAAAATCTAGTGAATAATTTGGAAAGAACAATACACAGGTACAGAGGTGTTTGCCCTTCTGCCAGAACGATCATTTTAGTAAAACAGAAAAAAAAATTTTTTTCACATAAATTGATTTGGCCAATATGTGCCAAGAAGCATAATGACTAACAGCAAAGGCAGTGGAAAATACTGTGGTATCTGTTCTCAGTGTAGTTGAATTCAGAGAATCACCATAGGACTAATAAATAATAATAAAATTAAGAAAAAAATACTGAGGCGGACAGTCTGAGCCAGCCCTTTTCTCAAAGTCCTACAGCCTACCTTTTTATAACCAGGGCCCAGCCTTCTTGTGTCTCTAGACTGCCCTCTGGCTGTCCATGCCTGTACTGCCACTTCTTCTAGGCAGAAAATCCACAGAATTTCCCTTGGAAAACAGATTGCTCGGCATCCCATTTCCTTCTTGTTCTGTTTACTCTCTCTCTCTCTCTCTCTCTCTCTCTCTCTCTCTTTTAAGATTTTATTTATTTATTTGACAGACAGAGGTCACAAGTAGGCAGAGAGCCAGGCAGAGAGAGAGGGGGAAGCAGACTCCCCACTGAGCAGAGAGCCAGATGCAGGGCTCAATCCCAGGACCCTGGGATCATGACCTGAGCTGAAGGCAGAGGCTTAACCCACTGAGCCACCCAGGCACCCTTGCTCTCTTCTATTAATCTGACAAGCCAGTGATTTTCAAGTACTCCTAATAATGAAATCCTTTATTCAGATAGCATTTAATGCAAAAGCCCAATACATAAAACAAGTACTACTTAGCTTGAATAGAGCAGAACCTGCAGCCATATCCATTTGGCCTCTTAGGGGAGGAAGACAGTCCCATGGAGCAGTTAGGCAACTACTCTGAAAACCTCACTGTGCCTATGGACTCCTGTTAATTATAGTAAAGGCTATTTTTTATTTAAGCAGAACCATCCTGAAAATATTACATATTCATCAGAACTCTTTAGGTTGGAATAGACAGAAAGTTCAAACTAACTTAAACAAATGAGAATCTTGAAAATGTTAGGGTATGGTCTGAAATAGGATCAGAGGTAGATGCTCAGAAAACATCAACAGGAGTTGTCTCTTTCTGTGTCTTTCAGGTTTTGTTAAAATTTGTTGGTTTTGTATCCCATAAGTTTTTCCCACAAAGCTGCAGAAGAAGACATCCAAGTCTACATGGTCGATATAGCTAGACCCTCATGAAAAGAGTCATCTTTTTCCCTTTGTCCAAAACCTTGCTCCTTCCCCACCACCCTGCCCACCCATAAAAAAGGGTTCTGATTGACCCTGTTCAGTACTGAGATCTGCTATTGCATTGGGCATGGAGGTTATATATTCATAACTCCCACAAAAAATGAGTGTACCAGAAAGGATCCTTATTAAAGACCATTCAATTCTTTTTTCCTCTTTTCTTAATAAAGGGAATGGATCACCTAGGTGATAGCCAAGATGGGGTTCAGGTTGCAGAAATCCACAATGTCATTAGAGCTGTAGCTCCCTTCTGTGTTCTTGGTTCTTCTATCCCCTTCATGCCTGCTTTGTCCTAAAACTGACTTCACAGATGCTAGTGAGATGGTTGCAAGGAAGTCTATGGGCTATTTACTTTCTCCTTCAAGTTATCCAAAAGACATGGGCTTCCCTCTGACTAGATTAACTAAGCTAATGATCATGACCCTGAGTCAATCATTGCTGCAAGAGATTGGGAAACTACTGATTGGCTCAAGTCAGTTAGGTTCTCTCCTATAGCCAGGGATGGCTCAATGGATAGAAAAGTTAAGGTTTGGGAATAAAGGGATGAAAGGAATGGGTGCCTTCTCCAAAATATAGTGGGAGAAGTTAACTCCTTATGGGTCATAAGGAACTTTATCAATCAGTGTCTGAACAGAAAAGCAGAGTCACTAGAACCACTATATGTAAGATGGATATATAGATAGATGATAGATAGATAGATAGATAGATAGATAGATAGATAGATAGATTCATTCAGTAATGGACTGAATTCTGCATTCTCCCTGCTCCTCCCCTTCCATATGTTGAAATTTTAGCCCTCAATGTGATTATATTTGAATATAGGACCTTTTAGGAGGCAATCATGATTTAACAAGGTCATGATCTTAGACTTCCAGCCTCCAGAATGTAAGAAAATAAATCTCTATTGTTTAAACCACCTAGTCTATGTTATTTTTTTATGGCAGCCTGAGCAGAGTAATATAGGTTTTGGTACCAAGAAGTGGGGTATTGCCATAACAAATACCTGAAAATTTGGAAGTGGCATTGGAACTGGGTAGTGTGGAGAGGTTGAAAGAGATTTGATGTACATTCTAGAAAAACCCAAGACTGCCCTGAAGACACTGTTGGTAGAAACAAGAGTACTAAAAATGATTCTGGTAAGAATTCATACGGAAATGAAGAAAGTACTATTCGTAACTAGAGGAAAGGTGATCCTTCTTTTAAAGTGTCAAGGAACTTGGCTGAATTATGTTCTAGTGTTTAGTAGAGGGTAGACTCTGCAAATGATGAAATCAGATATTTGGCTGAAGAGATTTCTAAGCAAAATGTTGAAAGTATAGCCTGGCTTCTCCTTACTGCTCATGGTAAAATGAGAGAGAAAGAGAGAGAGAGAGAAACTGAAGAAATTAGGTAAGAATGAACCAGAACTTGGAGAGTTAGAAAATTCTCAGCCTGTCCATATTGAAAAAAAAAAAATGAGAAAGCATGTTCTGGAGAAAATATCAAGGGATCAAGGGTGTTGCTGGACAATCACTCTACAAAGAGTTTACCCATGATTTTAATTGCCCAAATCAGCAGAAGCCAGGAATAGAGATGGGGTTACACTAGTGGAGACATTGCTAGTTTGAACTATAGGGGACAGCAAAAGGATGAAATAAAGGAAAGCTTTTAAACTCCTGGGAGTCTACAGAAGAAGACAAAAGAATTATCTAGCTATGAACATGCTTCATCCTTCAAGCAAAGGTAAGAATGATTTTCAAGGTGATTCAGAGATCATCAGGTCTGCCACTTTCACCACAGGCCCAGACTGTAAAGTCCCAAGGGACAATGCTGTTTCTCCTTGGTTTCAAAGGATGATGCAGCACATAATAGCCCAGTGCCTCAGTGTGTGCAGAGCTGCTAGAAAGAGCTATGAGGACAGGGCCACACCACACCATGGGGGCAATGCCACACCACAGTGAGCCTGAAGGGCAGATTGTTTATCTAAAGAGGATTATTCTTGAGGCTTAAGTTCTAATGGAATTGTTCTTGCTAGGTTTTGTAAGCTGTTGCATATTTCTCCTTTCCCATTGCTCCTTTTTGGAATGGGAATGCTCATCTTGTGTCTGTCTCACCTTTGTATTTTGGAAGCACGTAATTTAGCTGATTTCATAGGTTCAGAGCTGGAGAAGAAATTTTGCCTCAGGATGAGTCACCCATACCTGATTTAGATGATGTCTAGACCAGACTTTAGACTTGGGATTGATGCTGGAATGAGTTAAAACTCATGGAGATGTTGGGATGGAATGAATGTATTTTACATGCAAGGAAAACATGAATCCTGAAGGACCAGAGGACAGAACGTTATGGACTGGATTTGGTCCACCCAAAATTCATATATTGAAGTTTAACCTCCAGTACAACTTCATTTGGGGGGAGGGCTCTTAAAGAAGTAATTAAAATTAAGTGAAGTTATTAAGGTCGGCCCCTAGTCTGATAGGGCTAGTGTCCTTATAAGAAGAGGAAGAGGTATCAGAGCTCTTTCTCTTTCTCTTTCCATATGTACACACAGGAAAACCCATTTGAAGACACAGAGAGAAGGCAGCTGTCCATAAGCCAGGAAGAGAACTCTGTCCAGAAACCAACTCTACTGATATCTTGATGTTGAACTTCTAGCCTCTTGAACTATGAGAAAGTAAGTGTGTTGTTTAAGCCACTCAGTCTGTGATATTGTGTTATGGTAGCCTGAGCAGGCTAATATATGTATAATAATTTTCTCCAAGAAAATTATTGGAGCTGGTTAAATAATTCACATGAGGCTATTGTTTCTGTACCTGGTTTTGAAGCCTAAAGTTGCAGATAAGCAGTATGTAGTCTGGGAGAAAAGACAAGCATGAAGTAAGAAGACAAAGACAAAGTAGAACCAGCAAAGATGAATTAGAAATCCCGAGGATGCTCTGAAACTTGCTGGTCCCTCACCACGTCTAAGCCAACAGCTTTGATGATAAGGTAATCCGAAGAAGCAGCTGGTAGCCTTTGTCATAGACCTAGACATGAACTTGGCACAGGAGTCAGAAAAGCTGAAGGCAGAGATATGGTAAAGTCAAAGGGGCTGTGGGCCTGGCTTCTGCCCCATGCTGAGTAACCCAATAGTTAAGTGACAATATGTCTGACCATCAACAGTGCTTCATGGTCTGTGCCAACCTTCCACAAATAAAAAAGAAAAAAAAATATTGCTTCATATCTGTCTGCCAGATCTCATGTAAAACGTTTCATGTGGGTCATGCTAATCCAGAACTATGCAGTAATGGGAATTCTAGGAAGTGTAGATTACCTAAATTGACACAATCAAATCTACCACAGGAATTAATGCAAGGTAGAAGAAAAGGAAACATGCCAACTTGACGGTATCTAAACCATTGGTCAAATTGAAGATTTGAATGCATAGCAGTCCTCCACGAACATGCAGAACTTTCAGTTCCCATCTTAGAGCACTCTGCATCCTAGCAGAGATAGTAGCAAGGCCCATTGTCCAGGAAAATCCAGGGAAAAGCTAGTTCTAGAAGCTTGAGTTCTATTGAGTATATTAAAAACAGCAGTCACCTTATCCTGGAGTCATTCTTTTTTGAATTTAAAAAAGAAGTGCTTTATAGAGTGTTCTAGGAAATGTTTTGTTCTCAAGCTTTCTCATTTTATAACACCAGAGTCTATACATACAGGAAAAAGAATGACAAACAGAACACAAGAAAGAGAAAGGACACCCTATTTAGGATTTCTATCACTATGACCAAAGGAGTCATACAATTGGGTAGGACTTTTTTTTTTTTTTCTCTAAATGAGCTTTACTACAGTAGTGAAGCAAAGTATTTCCTGTTTGAAGGCAGCAGAGAGAGTTGTCTGTCAGTTACACATAAGAATGTGAACTATTTGTATGTATTTGTGTATAAGATGAACTAAGAAGGCTGGAGCAGGAAAAATTTATAAATCCTAGGGTCAGAATTAGAGTCAGAGAAGTCTATAGGCAGCTAAAATAGGAGGATTTGAAAGTAATAAATAGACTTTTTATTTGAAATCATTGGATGTGATGAGAGGAAGTAAAGTGTAGTGGTTAAATGCATGGACTTTAAAGTCAAACTTCCCATAAATGTATCTGGTTTCCAGTGTGTACTAACTATGGGACCCTGGGAAAGCTACTTAAATTCCCTTTGGCCCCATTTATTCACCTTTATTATTCACTAGAGTAAAACTAGCTATTTGAAATAAAGATTAAAGGCTTAACATATGTAGAGTGCTGTCTAGCACTAGGTACACAGAAAGCACTGTGTTAACTATTACTATAATTTTCTATCTGTATGAGTTAAAATGACAGAATACCATCATTAACATTTTTCAACCAGCATGTTGAGAAACACCAAAGATACTACTTTTCAGGTACGTATCACCTATTGAGTACCCATTTTATGGCAGGTATGATGCAAAATACTTTTCAGTTATTATTTAATGAAATCCACACAACAATCCAGGAAGATAGATTTTCTTTTCTCCATTTTATGGTTAAAGAAACCGAATCTGAGTTGAGTAATTACTCAAGGTCATATAGCTAAAAACAAACAAATAAACAAACAAACAAATAAATAAGAGAAGGATGCCAACTCGGTTTTATTTGGCTACAAATGCTAGGAATGCTCTATCTAGTATTATGGTGTAAAGCCACACCCCATAATTCTGGCACTGAGTCTGCTCCTAAGGGAGGTCCTTTTTCACACATTCTTAATGAACTCACTTCTTTCAGTGCTCTGACAGAAACCAAGTCTTGAGCAGCCTGCTAGGGAGACAATTTTAGGCCTTTTTTTTTTTTTTTTTAGGAATGTCCTTAAGTATAGAAACCCTTGGGAACCTCAACCGCTTTGTGGCTGGGATGACTGGTTGATAAAGCTGTGAACACTGGGTGATTGTCACTGAGATTTTGCCCTCAGATCAGAGCAATGAACACTACCAAAGGGAAGAAGACAGAGAATTGATGAGAAATATTAGCAAGCACCCTGGCTATCTGAAAATGTTACCTGGATTAGGCAAGATGGCAGAGAACACAGGTGAGATAAACCCACTAAAGCTTGAATCCCTCCAGCCTTAGGGACAAGCTCACTAGTGTGTTGGTGGGTTGGGCTGTTCCACTTCATCTTTTAGTACTAGACGTCCTCTTCAGGGTGTTTTCCCGTCTCCTGGGGATTATCTCTACACAATTACTTTGTGATTCAAATTGTTGATTAGAGACCAAGCAGTCCTCTCTTTGTCAAAATGTTATGCTTGCTGCCATCAAATACAAAATACAACAACTTGCTTTTTTTTTTTTTTTTTTAGTTAAAATGTAATGCAAAATAAATTTCAGGGTCACTGTAGTCACATCATGAGAATGACATATGTTTGTGCATGTGAAACTGTTGCTCTATTGACTTTGTCTTTGTCCCAAAAGATTTTTTTAGCTGGTGTTCTAAGTGTGAAATGACTCAAAAGACCTTGGAAGTTTCTTAACTACACCTCTGGTGACTTATAGTGGGTGCATGTGTATCTGTGTGTATAAAATAACCACTGCCCTGTGTTGCTCTCATTTATATCCACTCTCCTTCATCAACTCAGGAGACTTGAATGCAAAACCAGCACAATATGATAGTGTCTGTATCAGAGACCTTTCTAAATAACCCTTAAGTATTTGGGAGAGCTCCTATTGTCTGTATCAGCAACTCCAAGACCTTGTGATAAATGTTATTTCTGATACTGTAAAGAGTTAGAGAGACTATTTGGAGAAAATTAAACAGAAAAAGATATTTTATTTATTAAATATTTTTCTTTCCTAAAAGGAATGTCGATTAAGGTGAGTTGACTCACAGACAGGAAGAGAACTCTCTTTCTTTTCCATATCTTATCTGTTCCACCTGGAGACAAAAACTAATGATTGGTCATAAATGGTTAGCTGATGCTTCTTTATTGACTTGTGGTTTGCAGCAGCCTTACTTCCTTTGCTTTGTGACATCATTTTCCTGTTCATTTCCCACAGTTGCATATGTGGGTTTATGTGGTACACACTAATCCAACAAATGGAAGAAATTATGGACCATGTCAGAGAGCTTTCAGGAATAGAATTTGGAACAAAGAGGCCAATACTTGAAGCATCCATAAAGTAAAAAGAGTGATGAGATAAATGACAAAGAAGCTTCTTTGCTTAAAATTAGAGTCCTGCTCACAGAATGTTTTGAGTGAACTGTAGTGATTTTCTTTATGACCCATGATCTTCATGCTTCCAACACTCACTTTTGAGCTAGCCCCAAAGCATGTTGGGCTACTAGGCAGACATTTATCCCACAAAGCCCAATGGGTTGACCAAGACCGAGCAGCACCAGGGGGAATTATTTTCATCAGCAAGAGGGAAGAGGACTTCTTTAGGGTAGTATGGTATGCGGGACCATAGATTCCGGGAACTTTAGATTGCTGGTATAATTCCCATGGAGAGAGAAAAAAAGGTTTGAGGTTATTTAATTTGGCCAAAAAGACTTCAGGCTAGAAATTGCTGCCCAAGATAGTTTGGAGTCACTATGGATTTTGTGATCATTCTGATCCCAATAACCTCACTACTTCATGAGCTCAGAGCTCCTTGGAATGTCAACAGAGTGTCAGAAGTCCTCCATGACTGAGAATAATTCTTACTCTGAAGGAAGACATCTTTTGCTGTACTTTTACTAATATTGTCTCCTGCGAGGAGCATGTCTGGTAGCTGTTCACTAAAATTCTCTGCCACATTGTTGGGGTTTCAGCTTGATAGTCAAGAACAAGGTGCTCTGCAATGTTGCATTGCTGGTTGATGTCTCTTTGTTTCTTATGTTCTCCATGCACTAGATGCTGCATTTACATGGTGAGATAAACACTTGCATTATACCCATTATCCAAGCAATTTTCCACTCAGAACTTATCTAACTGTAGAAAAGGATAATCTTCTTTTAAGAGTCTGAGTTATTCTCAAAGTGGTATCTGAAATAAGTTTGCTACTGCATGGCATCCACAAAAGCTCAGAGAAACATTAAAGTCACAAGGTGTGTGGTAATGCTTGGTCACAGAAAGATCCCATGGTTACTAGCAAAGCTCCAGAAGGACAGTAGTAGAATGTAAAAATTAAAGATTTAAGTCCCAAGTTACTGGATTATCTAAGTCTCTTCAAGAGAGTCCTTTAGTTTTTCAGTGTTTATGACAGTGTTTGATATATAGGATATGATCACAAATGTCTGTTGAGTGGGTGACAAAGGAATGCTTAACCTACGCAGAGCTTAGGGAGGATTCTTTGCATCCAGGACTATGTAACTCCAGCCTAACACTGTAGACACCTAGTGCAGCTATTGGAGCAAATGCTGTCATAGAACTTTCTCTTCAACAGAAAATCATGTCTGTGTGTGTGTCTTATGGTATATGGAAGAAAAGCTTTGTGATTACAACGATCTAGCTTTTGAACACGGAGCTTCAGCTTAGTCATCTACAAAGTGGGATATAGATACATATGGGGTAGGAAGATATATTAAATAGTATAACAGGTCATCATAGTTGGAAAAGCACCTAGTTTACTGCCTAGTGCTGTCCTGAAGATTTTTCCATACACTATTTTGGACATTTGGATAAAAATCAATGTATCTTTGTCACTTTGGTATAAAGGATATCAGGGGGAAAAATGAACATTTCCTGAGCACTTGATATACATATGGATGTTTTAAATATGTTTCTCTTCTACTATTTATAATAACTCTGAGATAATAGTCTGTGTCTTACATAGATCAGTTGAGCCTCAAAATGCTTAAATATCAGGGTGCCTGGGTGGCTCAGTGGATTAAAGCCTCTGCCTTTGACTCAGGTTTTGATCCCAGGGTCTTGGGATCGAGCCCCTCATTGGGCTTTCTGCTCAGCAGGGAGCCTGCTTTCCCCTCTCTCTCTGTCTGCCCCTCTGCCTACTTGTGATCTCTGTCTGTCAAATAAATAAATAAAATCTTTTAAAAATGCTTAAATATCCATATCCAGCTAATAAATGAAGTCATCATTTTAGTCCATTGTGTCTGATTCCCCAGTCTATGATCTGTTCTCTATGTGATGCTGCTGCCCTACAGGTAGTGTAAATTGGGTGACAAGATTTCAGAACTGTTAAATTTTTCTACTTTTGGCATTTAGTTGTTGTTGCTTAATCATTTGCTTGGTTTCAAAAACATCACATGTAGAAGAGGTCTGGGTGAACCGTGTACCTAATGTTTAGTAGTCTATGCAAATTAATTTTAAATCAGTTCTTGCCTTTAAAAAGTCAGGTAGTAATAACGTTCATAATTCACTAATATGGCTTTTCTCAGGTTGTAGAAAATTTTTATTTTAGCATTTCTTTGAGTTATTAATTCAATTGAATTTCATTTTCTCTTGCAAGTTTACAGGTCTCTCTTTTTCCACAACAAAAAGAAATGTCTTAAGAATGTCTTAAGAATGAATGAACCGGAGAGAGGGTAGTTGGGTTATGGACATTGGGGAAGGTATGTGCTATGGTGAGTGCTATGAAGTGTATAAACCTGGAGATTCACAGACCTGTACCCCTGGGGCTAATAATACATTATATGTTAATAAAAAATAAAAATTAAAAAAAATAGAATGAATGAACTACCTATGGATAAATATACCATAATACACACACACAGACATGAACACACAACTATGGTAAGGAAGTAATGCTGCTTCTTTTTATGACTTCATTTCTCTTGTAGATGAAATGACCCCATGTATATGTGAAGGATGTATATATATATACATATATGAATATATAATATGTGTAGATGTAGATTATATATGCACAATGTAGATATAGATATATACCTATCTACATGTGTATGTATACCCTAATAGAATTAATATGTAGCAAATCATTAGTTTTAAGCTTTGTCTCATGAGTCTTCTATAGCTCTTGTAGCTACCCAACATAGTGTTTTTCTTTCCATCCTGTTTCAAAATGTACACTGATGCCACTCAGAACAAATACTCAAGGGCACTTCCTGAAAAGTTGCTTTTATGTGACCGACTGTCATTTCACAACCTAGACCATCTAGGCTTTCACCCCAGGAAAATTCCTATATACAGCTACCTTTTAAGACCTGGGATGGGGTTATGGATATTGGGGAGGGTATGTGCTGTGGTGAGTGCTGTGAAGTGTGTAAACCTGGCGATTCACAGACCTGTACCCCTGGGGATAAAAATATATGTTTATAAAAAATAAAAAAAAAAAAGACCTGGGAAAATATTTTCCCCCATCAGTGGAGGCTTACATAATGTACAGATCTCTATTTTTCAAAAGCACAGGTTTATCCACTTGTCATTACAACATCTATCTCAGCCTTATTATGCCAGTCTGCTGAGCTAGCCTCCCTGTTGTAAGCCTGTGGTGGTGATCCTTTGTATCCTGAGCTCATAACCTCTCATTTCAGAGGCACTACTGGCTCTGTCACACAAGCTTAGGAGGAAAACTGCTAATTTTGACCTGTCGGGTTGGAGCAACTCCTAAGTCTGAAAGGAAGGACGTGTGTGGGTAAAACTGGCATAGAATAGCTAGAAGGAGGTGGCTTCCATGTGCCCGCCCTCCTGTAGTCTCTCACACCTCTGGACTCTGTACCAAATGGTTGCTAGTCGTCCAGGGTTCTAGTGTCGGGGAGGAAGGTAACAATGGTGTCATTCTAGCAGTGTTGTCTTCCAGGTTCCACTGCTGTGTCACAACAAATGTCCCAGAGGCTGCCCAGAGCCATCATCACCACCAGTAACACACATTTACACTGAATGGTACACCTGCTTCTCTTTCTCTTATTTACTATCAACCCTGGCAGGATTTTGACAACTGATTTTCCCATTAGAGCATTAAGCCTGAGCTTTGACTTTACACTGACCTCAGGTTTATATGAACACTATCCCTTTATATGTCATTGTATATTTTTCTAAATCTTTTATTTGATTGCTCACAAATCAGAATAAATTAAAGTTCTCAACTTAGGAAGAGTTTGTTTTTGCAATTGCTTCTGTGAGAAAAAGAAAGAGTTGGGAATGTTTGAGGCAAATGGAAGAGTATAGAGTGGACTGCCGCAGGTTCAAATCCTTTGCTGCAGGTGAGTGTGGGAGTGGGAAGTGGGAAGTCTAGATCTCACCATCATCACACACACAATTACATGATTGTCTTCACCATTATCATCACCAATCACAATTTGTAAGCACTGTTGGTGCATGGTTGGAATGAATGACCCAACATTCAGCTCAGTGTTGATGAGAACTATTTTGGGGCCCGACAGTCTGCCTGCATCTTGCCCTTGGTCTGGTACAATGTGAGGTCAAGAGCCATTAACAAGCTCAGAGTACAAATGGAAGCTTCCTGATCTTTCTCCAATAATGCAAACCTAGAAAATGATAATATGTTATGACATTTGGAAAAATGGAAAAATATGCTCTCGGCTTGAGGCCACCAGTCCAGGAACTTTGGCAACTCCAGGTCACACGTGACAGTCATAAGACCATGGAAAGCAGTATCTTGGCACACCTGTGGCCCATCCATGGCACAGCAATGCCCTACTATCCACCAGTTGAGAAGTGCTGATCTAAATCACTTATATTGGTGAACCACATGTGTACTTACTGACAAAATTCTAGGCTTATCATACTTGAAATACCCCCTAAATTAATGAATGCATTTAAATATTCAACAAATTACTAAATTCCATTGATTGCTTCTCCATGAGTTCTAGCAGTTCAATGGACCCTAAAGGTACATAGAGCCTGGAGGGAAAGGAAGAATCTGTCACAAAATATGTCAAGGTTTCATTACTACCAGATATCTCTAAACCATGGACCCACTGTTTTCAGAGTATCTAGGAATTTGGTAGAAATGTTTCTATTTAGTTACCTCCAATGAAATAAATCTCAGCCAAATTCCAAAAACAAATCTGACAGTCCCCTGGATATGGTGGCATTGGAGGAAGACATGGAAGAAAGTAGCTAAATAATGTTGTCTAGGGGGTTTTCAGAGTATTGTGACGCTTAATAATTGCTTTAAATGGTCATAAAATAGTAGACTCAAGATCCACACTTTGAGAGAGTATTCTATGAGATTTTATCAGAACTCTAATATACTTGTCCCTTAAGGAACAAATCTGGAGGCACTTCCTCCTTAAAGTTTTGTTATGTTTTCCTAGAATCCCTTCTTCTCAAGAAAGCAACTTGTTCTCTCTTCAACCACAGCTCTCATGTATCAGGTGATAACTGCTTTTTCAGCGTATGGATGAACTCCTTAAGATATGGGGTCATGTCTTATGGACTTCTGCACAATATCCCAATAAACTACCAAATGAAAGATAAGGAGTATGACATTTGGAGGATATTTATCCTCTAGTATATGTATTTAATTCACTTCAGATGAGAACCTGGTATGTTGTAGGCTAGATAGTCTGTAACATTGCTTTCCCAAAGTTCATTTTATTGTGTCAGTTGTGGAGAACTTGAAAAGGGTTTTTTGGAGAAACATTTTTATATGTGGTGGTGGGTAGGTTCCCACCAAACTATAAAATTCAGTGTAACAGCGAATGTCACCACATCAGAAGACACATGTAACAAGCCTGAAATTTGGACCTGGGGTGGGGGTGGGAACCCATAACGCAGAAACAGGGAAGGGGTCTGGCTTCTCCCATCTGTATGCAGTTGGCCCTTGGCAGTATTTTGGAAAAAGGGAATATATGAGATTCTCCCATTTATCTTAAACCGTGATTTTGCCTCATCCTAGATCTGTCCTATTTCCTAAAATGCTGCACTTTAAAAATAGCCCCTTTAGCTTCAATCACAACACAGATTTTCTTACTGTACAAGATATCAAGCTTGTGTTCAGCATAAAACAAGCTGATCCAAATGAATCCCATAAAAATGAATGACTTATCTGTGAGATGTTTGCTCTGTTGAATGGTGATTGAGGTTAATCCTCTAAAGTCTTCTTGATTTTCCCAGATTTTGTCTGGCTTTGAGGATCCACAGTTTCTCTCAATGCTCCGTTATTTCATTCTGACTTTTCCTGGAAACAGAAATGCTGGTGCTGCC
Organism: Lutra lutra; assembly: GCF_902655055.1. Taxonomy (NCBI): domain Eukaryota; kingdom Metazoa; phylum Chordata; class Mammalia; order Carnivora; family Mustelidae; genus Lutra; species Lutra lutra. The sequence continues at coordinate 93,244,076 of NC_062283.1, read as the reverse complement.
TCTTGCCTGGGAAGGAGTGACCCTCTGTGTCTCTCCTGGATCATTTATTTATAAATTGAGAATGTGCAAGTCTGGTACTGCCTGTGCTCAGGAAGGCTGACTAACATTCCCCACCCCCAAGGCACTGGAATACCCACTTCTCTAAACCTTCAGAAGGCAGCTCCTGCCACGCCCATGAACAGCCTGGGGGACAGGGGAGACACCCTGGGGTTTGGAGGCTTGAGCTAATGACACACAACCTCCTGGCTGTGGTTACGGGCTGCTTTGCCAAGGTTGTACAGCTGGTTGCCTATGTGTTGGAAGTTTCTGATGCCCCCTGCTGTAACTTGGGTTGCCAGGGAGAGCAGTTCCAGTGGGTTTTAAAGAGACCACAATTTATCTTTTCTCAGAGGCATCTTTGTTCCTTTGCCTCTGGCAGGTCCAGCTCAGCTCAGGTTGTGGTTATGTAAGTGTTATATAGTGAGCCATCTGTCTTCCCGAGGGGCCAGGCTGCTTTACAAACAAGGCTATAGACAGTGTTTGGCACTGTCATAGCTTGCATTTTTACTTCAGATTTGAACCTTCAGAATATTCTGTGCTGTGTTCACTCCCTTGCATGAGGCAAGCATTCCATGTATTTTTTTTTCCCTTTCATTTTTGCTTGGAGTGTTTGTTTACCATAGACATGTGTAATACCTCAGCCATTTCTTTAACTCTTTTAATCTCCTCAAGTGAAGATTGTTTTTGCCTTCTATTCAATTGCTCTCTCTACAGCTGCTAGAAGTTCTTCAAATTTATGCTTTTATTAAATATTTAAACATGTATTTTCAGGGATGGAACATGTTCTCTGCTAAGAGCTGTGCCAGCAGATTTAGCTCCTCTACCAACGGAGAGATGAATTTATGAAAGGCTGTGAAATGTCCCCAAGTAGCCAGCAGTGAATGAAGATAGCCGAGGTTTCATATTCTTTTCAACTTCAGACTGGCTATTTTTCCTAGAAGACTCTTGGTATCCAGCAGTATTCAGGGCTGGGAAATTGGAAGGTCAGCATCACAGAGGGAAAGCAAAATGGATAAATGCATGCTGATTTAAAGTAAAATGTGTACCCCCTGAAAGAAGATGGTAACGTTTAAATTCCTGCAACTAAGGCAAAAATCTGTTATTCAATGAACAAGACTCCTGCAAGTAAACTTTGCAAATGAGATCATCTTTTAACAGTTGTGTGGAGCGATCCAACCCCTCCAAGTGCTTTCTGAGCACCTGCCATGTGCTCAGCCTGGTGGTGGAAAGAGGCTGCTTTCAGAAACAGCATAAAGAGGGGCCCCTGAGACTTTGCCAGAACAGGGAGGGCTGAACCCAGTCCTGACAGGGCATCAGAGCTTTTCTCCTGAATGCTGCCCTTTCCCCATTCAGGACCCTCCAGGGTAAATGCTGCCATTTATTAAAAAGAGCACTGAAGGGAAGACAGATGTTTTGCTGCTAAACGAGTAAGAAATGCCACCAAGCCACCATTGTAAATGGTAAGGGAAAAAGTGATCTTAAAAGAAACAAAAGTACTTATTTATTTTCAACCTTAAATGCAATCGGCATCAACTATATCCACAGGCAAATCAAAGTAAGAGGTTATATTGTCTTTGCATCCTTCCAGCTCCTACACCTGTCCGCTTTCTCATCACCTAAGGCTTAGTTCTCTACCTGGGTTCACTCCCATAAATAGTTACCTGATACTCACTGCCAAATTTCCCTCAAGCTGCCTCCCCACCTAACTGTCTGCCACCTCTCACCTGGCAGTACAATCTCTTAGTATCCTCTATTCCTCTCTGTGTTTCTCTCTTCTCATTTCCCACTTCTGGGTTTTCTTACCCAGACCACTCACCCCAATACACACACAACTCAAACCTGACATATATTGCCTCTTTATACGATGTGTAATCACTTACTTTGACCTAATTCCATCTCTGCCACCGACTAGTATATCATTTTTTCATACTACCTTCCATTCTAAATAGTTAATGTCTTAGTAACAACTATAAACCAATACTGCTTAGAATTCAAATACCTTCTACCTCCATCCCCCTGTTTTGCTTATTTCTTGTGTTTCAAAGCAGTCAGTTGCCTTTTTCTGGAAAAACCTAAAAAATCCTCCCCTTGATCAAAACTGCTACTCTACAGTGATGATTTCTCTTCCTGGAATAGCCTTTCTAGCTCTGTGCTTCTTGCTCTTGCGTGTGAACATCTTCCTCCAAAATTCTGAGAGTTTTATGTACCCATGTCTGCCCTGATCAGCACTGATGACTTTAGTCTTGCAAATCTTTAGGTTTGATACTAAGTGAATGATGTAATCGCTTGGCATCTTTTAAAAATACCAGAGTTATTTTTATGCACAACATATGTTAAAACAAACTTAATCTCACACGTAGATATATATAAACAAATAACTTTCTTCACAGACCCTGATTACAGTCTACTTGAAGAGACAAGACTAGCACACATGCATTAATTCTGGAACAATATATGGGTGTTAAGCTAGGTGCTAAATCACATCAAACTGTTAATAAAAAACCAAGAAGTATAAGGAAGTATGAGAAGGAAAAAGGCAGTAAGTGTCAGTAAATTAGGATTGATGGTCTTTGAGGACCAGAAGGATTTAATTAAGAGAAGGAAAAAGACAAGGGCATGCAGGGAAAGGGAAAATCAAATAGAGGTAAAAAAAAAAAAAAAAAGTAGGAATATATTTTGGGGGGAGCAGAGGACATTTGGAAAGTTGGCTGAAAAACACAGGGTAAAAAGTGGTGGATTACTCTTCATTATTTTTCATTGTTTTCCATTAGTTTGAGTAAGTAGGGTGAATCTCAGTTATGGTGGGCCTTAACAACCAGATATCACAACTTGAAATTTAGATGCTAAGACATAGCTACCAGGTGTTGAAAACATTATGAAAACCCGAGTCTAAAGAACCTGAATTCAGGGCCTGGAAACAGCTGAGGAGTTATTTTATTACACATTTGCAGATAATGAAGTTCTTGTGTGATGATTTTTTTTTTTTTAAATCAAAGACTAAGGAACATTTTCCCTTCTATAATTCCTCTTTATTGATATTAAACTAAGAGTTTAGATATGATTGGAATACTTTTTTTTAAAGGAAATAAGTGGTCAGTTTACACAGGTACAATGTGTTTGCCATGTTTCAAGTACTTTAGACACAGAAGGAGTTAGGATGAAGGTGGGTTAGAGTTACCACTTAGCTATATGGTGTCATAAACCAATGATTACTAAAATTCTGCTTCCTTCTCTTGATGTTCCCTCTCCTAATATTTCTTATTGAAATGAAATGAGTGTTGTGTGCCAGTCTCAGCCTATTAATAACCAATATTGTGGCTGGACCAGCCCTTGTGGATCTTATTATCATTGCAAGAAGCCCTTTGGCAGTAACGATCAGGAAACTTTGAAAATAAAGATTTACTTCTTACAGAACCTGAAAATTACACAGCACATCTGGGGCCACAAAGCAAGGTCTCAGGTAGAAAGAAAGACAGAGAAGTGCATGCGGCTGAGGTTGAGGGTGGGTGCCTAGGGATTCCCAGACTCACTCTTTATTGATGAATTTAAAACACCAGATTGGGAATTTAAAGCAGAGGAGGAAAAAAATGACCTTAATATTCCTTTATTGAAATCAAGCTGCATCTCTAAACCAAAGGAGCCTCAGTGTAGGGAGACAACCTATTCTTTATCTAGGCTTATGGGTGACCACATGTTTATTGGAGATAGACATCAATGAAGTGGATGTCCCTTTGAAGACGATGCTTCATCAATCAAAGCTTAAGTCAGGTACTTGCATAACAAAAAAGAATTTTAAAGTCGGGGCTCACGCTACAATTTACACCATGATGCCAAGGCATCAGAGTCAAAGGTGAGGACATTGACTGCCTGGTAGCTGGTATGCTAAAAGTCAGGGGTAGGGCACATTGTAACCCAGAAAGTGCACATCTAAATGGGATTATAGTAGCAAGTCTCATAATAATTATACAGGCAATAATCTGAAGTCCAATCTGTAGCTACTGTCCCCAGCTTGAAAGTGTTCAGCCATGAAAACAGGTCAGTGATCTTGTGGGCTGGCCCCAGGAATCTGTTCAAAGATTTGGGTAATGTGAAATATTTTAACATCTGGCCATCGGGTATAAGGAAGTTTGAATCAGTCCTGAGTTGATAGTTTATTCTATACCTCATCAAACTGGTCTCTTAGTCCTGTGAATAGGTCAGTTCCTTTGAAGGGTTGTCTTATTTCAGGAAACAGTGATGCAGGTGGGCCTCCAAAATTAAGCCTACATGATGCAAGTATTTGCCTCAGGTATTTAATAAGAGGTATTTCTATGGAAACAAAAGGAAAAAAAAAAACCCACAAAGCTTAATGATTGGAGCAGATTATAATCCCAGTTTCTGAGTTCCAAAGACAGTCAGTTAAGAATATCTCTAAATGTCAGCCTCAGAGCATCTTCAGATGGGTTAAGGGTAGACTGTCACAATCTGATAGATCTTCCTCATTTGCGCTGTGGATGTCTCTGGTGGGTTTTTTTGGTTATATTTTGCTTTTCCTTTTTTGTTTTGTTTTGTTTTGTTTTTTGAGTGGTCTGCATAGCAAGAGGCATAAAGATTTTCTATACATGAGCTATTGTGGTGATTTCTCCAGAGTTTATATAAAGTTGCCCCACTTCAGCTTTCATGGCTTTGGGAAAGGGGAGTTTTAGTTTTCAATGACTCCAGGTCATAAGGATGGGAAAAAAATTGGGAACATTGCTAAGTTCTTTATAGATTTTGGACACTAGCCCTTTATCTGATATGTCATTTGCAAATATCTTCTCCCATTCTGTCAGTTGTCTTTTGGTTTTGTTCACTGTTTCCTTTGCTGTGCAAAAGCTTTTGATCTTGATAAAATCCCAAAAGTTCATTTTTGCCCTTGCTTCCCTTGCCTTTGGTGATGTTCCTAGGAAGATGTTGCTGCGGCTGAGGTCGAAGAGGTTGCTGCCCGTGTTCTCCTCGAGGATTTTGATAGATTCCTTTCTCACATTGAGATCCTTCATCCATTTTGAGTCTATTTTCGTGTGTGGTGTAAGGAAATGATCCAGTTTCATTTTTCTGCATGTGGCTGTCCAATTTTCCCAACACCATTTATTGAAGAGGCTGTCTTTTTTCCAGTGGACATTCTTTCCTGCTTTGTCGAAGATGAGTTGACCATAGAGTTGAGGGTCCATTTCTGGGCTCTCTATTCTGTTCCATTGATCTACGTGTCTGTTTTTGTGCCAGTACCATGCTGTCTTGATGATGACAGCTTTGTAATAGAGCTTGAAGTCCGGAATTGTGATGCCACCAACTTTGGCTTTCTTTTTCAATATTCCTTTGGCTATTCGAGGTCTTTCCTGGTTCCATATAAATTTTAGGATTATTTGTTCCATTTCTTTGAAAAAAATGGATGGTACTTTGATAGGAATTGCATTAAATGGGTAGATTGCTTTAGGTAGCATAGACATTTTCACAATATTTATTCTTCCAATCCAGGAGCATGGAACATTTTTCCATTTCTTTGTGTCTTCCTCAATTTCTTTCATGAGTCCTTTATAGTTTTCTGAGTATAGATTCTTAGTCTCTTTGGTTAGGTTTATTCCTAGGTATCTTATAGTTTTGGGTGCAATTGTAAATGGGATGGACTCCTTAATTTCTCTTTCTTCTGTCTTGTTGTTGGTGTAGAGAAATGCAACTGATTTCTGTGCATTGATTTTATATCCTGACACTTTACTGAATTCCTGTACAAGTTCTAGCAGTTTTGGAGTGGAGTCTTTTGGGTTTTCCACATATAGTATCATATCATCTGCGAAGACTCAACACCCAAAGAACAAATAATCCAATCAAGAAATGGGCAGAGGACATGAACAGACATTTCTGCAAAGAAGACATCCAGATGGCCAACAGACACATGAAAAAGTGCTCCATATCACTCGGCATCAGGGAAATACAAATCAAAACCACCATGAGATATCACCTCACACCAGTCAGAATGGCTAAAATTAACAAGTCAGGAAATGACAGATGCTGGCGAGGATGCGGAGAAAGGGGAACCCTCCTACACTGTTGGTGGGAATGCAAGCTGGTGCAACCACTCTGGAAAACAGCATGGAGGTTCCTCAAAATGTTGAAAATAGAACTACCCTATGACCCTGCAATTGCACTACTGGGTATTTACCCTAAAGATACAAACGTAGTGATCCAAAGGGGCACGTGCACCCGAATGTTTATAGCAGCAATGTCTACAATAGCCAAACTATGGAAAGAACCTAGATGTCCATCAACAGACGAATGGATAAAGAAGATGTGGTATATATACACAATGGAATACTATGCAGCCATCAAAAGAAATGAAATCTTGCCATTTGCCACGACGTGGATGGAACTAGAGGGTATCATGATTAGCGAAATAAGTCAATCGGAGAAAGACAACTATCATATGATCTCCCTGATATGAGGGAGAGGAGATGCAACATGGGGGGTTGAGGGGGTAGGAGAAGAGTAAATGAAACAAGATGGGATTGGGAGGGAGACAAACCATAAGTGACTCTTAATCTCACAAAACAAACTGAGGGTTGATGGGGGGAGGGGGTTGGGAGAGGGGGTGGGGTTATGGATATTGGGGAGGGTATGTGCTATGGTGAGTGCTGTGAAGTGTGTAAACCTGGCGATTCGCAGACCTGTACCCCTGGGGATAAAAATATATGTTTATAAAGCTGTAAAAAAAAAAAAAAAAGAAAAAAGAAAGGATGAATCCCCAAGTTTTGTAGCAACATGGACGGGACTGGAAGAGATTATGCTGAGTGAAATAAGTCAAGCAGAGAGAGTCAATTATCATATGGTTTCACTTATTTGTGGAGCATAACAAATAGCATGGAGGACAAGGGGAGATGGAAAGGAGAAGGGAGTTGAGGGAAATTGGAAGGGGAGGTGAACCATGAGAGACTATGGACTGTGAAAAACGATCTGAGAATTTTGAAGGGGTGGGGGGTGGGAGGTTGGGGGCACCAGGTGGTGGGTATTGTAGAGGGCACAGATTGCATGGAGCACTGGGTGTGGTGCAAAAATAATGAATACTGTTATGCTGAAAAAATAAAAAAATTTAAAAAAAATTGGGAACATTAGTTTGGAAAGTTGTAGCAAGATATTAGAGGAAATGAAAAAAGTCTAGTCCAATTTACAGGTAGAAAACAAAATCTTACAAACAACACACAGAAGTAGAATTTAATATTCTCAAATGTATATTATAGTTTCTACTGAAAAATAACTTTTTCTCTTCACAATCACACCCATTTCTATTAAAGATTCCCATAGTAAGACTGATTTGCTTGCAAATTAAGTCTAGTTTCTATAACCTTGGCCTGATTATCTACATAAATGCAGTAAGAATAGTGATTGACTATATAGGTTTTTTAGGTCTACTTTGTGGGAATCTTTCATAAAGAATCTCAGATTGAGCTATTTTTAGATTTTATTTATTTTTGATAAAAACAGAGAACACAAACAGGGGGAGCAGCAGGCAGAGGGAGAGGGAGAAACAGGCACCCCTCTGAGCAGGGAGTCTGATGCAGGACTTGATCCCAGGACCTGAGATCATGACCTGAATTGAAGGCAGACAATTAACCAACTGAGCCAACCAGGCATCAGACTGAAGTTTTAAAAGTCTTTCCAGGCTGGGAAGCCAAGCCAAGGTCTTGCCATCGATCTTACCTACAATACCTATAGATTTTGGTTGACCTCTTCTCTTCTTGAGGTCCCCCAAGATATTCTGAACTTTGGCCCAGGAATCTGCCAGAAAGTGAGCTTCCTTACTCACCTGGTAAGGTGACCAGGAACCCTGTAAGCAAGGTACCAGGTTGATTTTTCAAAGGGGCTTTATCAATCCATAAAGTGAAATTTAATTTCCTTGCAGTTGTCCAGTTATTTTCAAGCCTATGCATACTCTCTCAAATTTGACATTCCAGTCAATTGTGTGCTTGTGTTACAAGGAGAACAAATTCTTATCGAACTGTGGCAAATAACTGCATTGCCATGAAAATAAAAATACTAAGAGTTTCTGAATTCTGAAGGGCTGTGGTAGGGAGGAGAAGATCAATGTTTCTTCCCCTTTAGCAAAGGTACATTTTACCCAATTGCTGATAGCTTGAGAGAAAAGAGAAAAAGGTTTCCTTAAATCTGGAAAAGCAAAACATAAAAGAACTAACAATATTTCAAAAAAGCCATAAAAAATTATAGTTATCTTCATCAGGTCATTCAGTCCTATGTAATTAGTTCTTGATCTTTATCTTTTGTTAGCAATGTTATGAGCCCAATTTTTTCTTAGAGCTCCATAAACTATTCCCAACTCAGTGGCATGATCAGAGAATTATCAGAAACATGTTCTTGGGGCACCTGGATGGATCAGTCGTTATGCATCTATCTTCATCTCTGGTCCTGATTCCAGGACCCTGGGATGGAGCCCCACATCTGGCTCCCTGCTTGGCAGGAAGCTTGCTTTTCCCTCTCCCACTCCCCCAGCTTGTGTTCCCTCTCTTGCTCTCTCTGTCGAATAAATAAATTAAATCTTAAAAAAAAAAGAAACGTGTTCTTGTCAGAGTCCTTTCCATGAATCTCCCTGAAAATGAAACACTTTTGTAAAAGCACAGGGTAAAACAATAACTGCAAATGCCAAAGGATGTAAAAATGTCCATAGCTAAAGATCTGATGAGAGTTTGTTATAACGCAATTAAGAAGGAAGTTTTATTATTGCTGTGACATACAGTGTTTTAAGATGATAACTAGAATTATGACAGATAACATTTCATTTCAGATTTTTAAGAATTTCACATAATTTCTGGAACACTTACATTAATGACCCATATCCACACCAGGATATGCATAAAAAAGGCTTAGCATTATTTATTTGACAATGTTATGAAATTTAACATATCAAATAAGCCTAATTAGTTTAATGTCTCTCTTTTGGTAAGGAGAGAGAAAAACTCTTTCAAAATGTCCCAGTGACCCTTTGGAAAATATCAAGTTATTTCCAGGTCAAAAAGATTCACTTAAGATTTGATTTGAGCAAGCTTGTTAAAAGTATTACAAGGTTTTGGACACTTGACTAACTGGGATCACAGTTCATTATGAAACAATATTTATCTACTTAACCAAAGTGATAAAAATTTTAAAGACAAAACAACAAGTTACATAGTGTGAGCAAAACTTAGCTATTTTAATTTTCTTAAGTAATCAAATACCTGATTAAGACAACATGATACACAGGAGATTATTTTGATAAAACACCAGATCTTTGCTTTCTGTTCAGATTACTTCAGAAGTAAAGAAACAAAAACTCTTAACAGGAGCAGACCAATGCTCCAAGAAAACTTTGTGTTTTGTTTTTTTTTTTTTAAGATTTTATTTATTCATTTGACAGAGGGAGAGAGATGACAAGTAGGCAGAGATGCAGGCAGAGAGTAGAGAGGAAGCAGGCTCCCCGCTGAGGGGCTCCATCTCAGGACTCTGGAATCATGACCTGAGATGAAGGCAGAGGCTTTAACCCACTGAGCCACCCAGGTGCCCTGAAAACTTTGCTCTTTTAGCATATGAAAGAAAATTACAAGCATACTATTGATACTAAAGCTTATTTAAAAAGAAAAAAACACCATTATAATAATTTTTTTTGGCCAACTTGACCACAAAAAGTGAAATTCTCTTTCCTGCTCTTTCTTCCCAACTTTCTATACTATTTTGTCTTTTATTTTCTTCTTTCTTATTCTGAAATAACTAGCTTTTCTTTTTCTTTTTTAGGACAAAATTACCTTCTTTTTCTTTAACAAAAATGCATTTCCATACCTCATACCTTCTCTTAGCCAAAAACACATCCTAGTTTTCTTGCATACTGAGTTGTCCCCTTACTATTTCAAGTAGCTTTAATAACATATATTAATCCGAATTCTTAACCCTTAGAAATCCCAGTTTCTAGTTGAAACCTCAAAACTGAAAACAATTATAAGCTGTTATACCAGTATTCTTTACATTGGCAAATTTATGAATGCATTTCATAAAGTCTAGAAGCATACATTTCCTCACAGCACTATTTTTCAATGTGGCACAGCCATGTTTATTAACAGATCCAAGTATCAATTCAATTCCTCTGTAATTCGAGGTTAAAAATAGGTAAATTTAAACTTAATTGTTGAGCAAGTAATGTTTTTATATTTAATCTTATTTAGAAATGATCTAGACATGTAAGGAATTCCTACTGTTTAAATTAACTTAGGAAAATTCTAAAGTTTCAAGTTGCCAAAGGTATTTGAGAAACTATTTTGAAGGAGATACAGCATAACATATAATTATTGTTGAAAAGTTTACCCAAACTTTTACTCCACTTATATCTATGTAAATCATTTGGCTTCCCAAAATGATGTTTAGACTACCAATGAAACTTGATTACATAGTAGCCAAAGTCAGTTGTCATTCTAAGCTATTTTTCTTGTTGACAATATTCATAATAGAGAGAATATTAATTTATTTGACTAGTAAACACAGGTAGAATTAAAGTTGTTTATCTGCATTATATTTATTGCTCACAACTCTGAAGACATACCTATTTTAAGCCAAATTTAAACTAGCTTTTATTTACCAAAGATTATCTCAGATGATGTAAACTTGAAAAATATTTGGGTTAGTGTCTATATTTCTGAGTTTTAGGAATACTTAATTCATTAGCACCCATTATTAAGCCAATTAAATAGAGCTCTTTCACAGATTAACTTTGGCAATACTATCTGGAAGTGGAGGGGGGAAAACACATATGCCTAACATAAATCCATAGACATTCATAAACATAAGGCAAACACAGAGACCCTATAGCTTCCATTCCAAAATGTTAGCCACAAATCAGTTACAAATGACAGTTGAACCCAAATTGCCAGATAAAACAAGTTTATCTACTCCTATGGCTAAAGCATTTTACTAATGTTTGTGGGGAAGACTTTCAAGATTTGTATTTGTCCTTGATTAGCAAGCTTATGGAGGCTGTGGACTAGGTTTTACACAAGGAAGCTTTTATAACATTTTGTGTATATATATATATATTTTGGTATAGTTGACCTATAACATTATATTAATTGCAGGTGTACAATATAGTGATTCAACTTTATACCTTAAGCTATGCTCATCAGGAGTGCAGCATTTTGTATTTTAAAAGGCCTCTCCTCTTCCTCCCCCACCCCCGCCTTTTTCTTTCAGTCTCAAGTGATTATGGGCAGAGTTTTATTTACTTTCTAATGTTTTGTATTTCAAAGACATGGCAAGATTTACATCTTCACGGGACAGAGAAAGGACGTGAGTTTTCTCCTAGAAGTTTCATTGTCTTTTGGATGGTTTCCATAGTCCTCATAAAATGTAGTAACACTGCCTTGTATTTAGGGAGAGTACCCTATAAAACTAATTCTTGGACTCAAGGTCAAATGGGACCTCCTCAGGCTTGGAAATGAAGAGGGGGTCATTTGGGTCACTGTGGTCATGGAAATGATAAATCCATGGGACTGTGTCAATTTTGTGCAGCGAGAGGTGGGCTTCATCTTAATGTTTTCCGTTCCCTGTGAGCCTTAGCAATGATCACTGTGATGGAGGAATGGGCACAGTACCAGGTAATAAATATCCAAGTGAGGAGAAGGAAGGCCCTGGTATGAATATGGATAGCTCTAGAGGCCTTTGCCTTCCCATTTCACTCTTCCTCCTCACTAGAACCCTCAATAATTCTGTCAGATTTTCACTTGGTGGCAGGTTCATTCCTTGTGAAGTATGCTTCTAGTTTTACCCTGTTCAAGGAAACAAGCACATAGCCCAGTTGGATCTTTAACAAAATTACAGATTTTAGTGTCTTTAGACACTAAAAACCAATTGATGGGTTTTGGCAGCTGTGAATAACAATTCAGAGCCTGTTCCAAACAAAGGAGAAAACCCACATTAGTCAATTAGTTCCCCCTCTCTTCTTCCTGCTGTGTAAAATCTGTAAGAAAGGTCTGAATTTCAGGTGAGGTATAGCTTTTGATCTTAATTTCTATTTCTTATTTTTATTCTGTTACCTTAATGTTACATGTCATTACCAGAAAATTTTGGATGACCTCCCTCATTGTGAACACTCTTTATAGGTAGCTGCTTTCCTTTCTAGGGTGTCCCAGAAAGAGGGATTACAATTTGTAATGTAAAAGCATTACAAAACAGAGATTGCTCTGGGATTGGGGTCCATCTCCACCAGTTAGATATGCATAGAGTCTTTGGGAAAATACCCTAGGCCTCAGGAATGTGATACCAGCCTCAGGGCATGCTGGTGTGCATGGCACTGAATAACACCCGGGAAAGCAGTCACAGGGTTTTGCATTTATCAAAGAGCCTGTATACTTCCTCTGTTTCTAGCACCAGATGTTCAAGAATTTGTATTTGTCCATTAATCCTTAAGCAAAATCACTCCAGAGATTGGGCCCATAATATCCCAACTGGTGAGAGGGCAAAGAACGAGAGTAGTAAGTGAAGGTGGTGACACAGAAACCACAGGACTCTGTGGTATTTTCTCTTTGGTGATGCTAATAGTTTCCAGTTGCAAGACTGGTTTAGGATACGTAGTCTTAGTGTCACTGACTAGCTCAGTGGTCACAGGTGACATTCTCCCATCCTCTTTACCCATGGAAATCTTTTCTGTGGGCCTTTAGCCCAGAGTCTGTCCTTGGGTATTGACCATAGCCTTGCAATCAAATCCTCTCTCCTTAGTCATCCTTGGCCTTGAAGTGTGGAGGACCCTTGTGCTCATTAAGTCAATTAGTCAATTAGGGACTTTATAATTATTAGTCTAATCATCTTGTTAGACCATGTGGCCTTGATTATGCTACTCTGGGGAGATTGTTGGATCATTATGGCACCTTTTGTGTTGGATACCACAGGAACACAGAACAGAGGCAGTATGCAAAAGCATATAATTGTAGGGTAGATCCACAGCAAGTAGGTCTCCTATTCCAAATGGTGTTACCCACCTGAGTTAGGTGGTTAGTAAGCAAGTTGCAGGTAGAGGCCATTCCTTTAAATCCAGGCATTTTAAATTACATAGCACACCTGGGGTCAAACAGTGAGTTTGAGGGTAGAAAAAAAGAGAAAGAGAGGAAAAGTGAGTGTGGGGCTGGGGTTCTGCTTTTATTGGGGTCAAGGGTGGGACCTACGACTTATGGGTTTACTCTTTATTGGTGAATTTAAAGTATAGTAATAGGAAATTAAAGCAGAAGAGAAAAGAACAAGTGACTAAGTGGTCAGTTATTGAAATTGGCCAACATCTCTAAACCAAAGGGAATAGCCTTGCGGGAAAGTGGCCTGATTATCTAGTTGTGAGGCTGCCCAAGTGTTTATTTGAGATCGCCATCCTTGAAATAGATACCTCTTTGAAATGGATGCTGCACAATCAAAGCTTAAGTCAGGCACTTGCATTACAAAACAGAGAAAAAAAAAAACTGTCAGTGCTTATAGGACAATGAGCCAACATTACAAAATAGCTGAGAGAACTAAAATGAAGTTGCAGAATGACTTAAGAAAAAACATTGTCAAAAATATAACTCTTCAGAATATGTAAGGAGATATAAAACCTTAATAATTATTTATTTAAATCATTTTATTTTATCAATATGTCACATGCAATATCACAATTCAGCTGGCAGCTGGTATTTATTTTTGAAAGATTCTGGAATTCTATTCCTGAAAATCAGCTTTCATAATGGCATTCTTGCTCATTGCCTCTTAAAAATGGTACAGTCTTATTATATCATAGCTGTTTCAGCAATAATATGATAGATGCTTTGAAGAACTTTTCATTGATTATAAGAATGTAAGGACCAGTAATTGATTAGATGTATGCATGAAAGATAGGGATATGAAAAAGGCAACACATCTTAGATGACCAGGTCATTGGAGATTTCAACGAGAACAAAAGAAAGTTGCGGAGAGAAATTATATTGTGAGTAATGAATTTAATTTTGATTACACTAAATTAACGGCAGTGTCAGGAAACCCAAGGAAAAGGGCTCAGGAGGCACATTCATGACCATGAAAAGACCATTCTTGATTTGTGACTTACTTTGTTCCTGTGTGTGGCAGGATCTCTCCTTCCATCAGGGTTGTTCTTATGCACTAAGTCATGAATACTCTATTTACTTGAATAATGAATGTTGATAGATATTTCTGAACCAGCCACTAGGACATATATCTGTATTTATTCACTTATTTGTTTGTTTATAAGAAAATATACCCATATTAAACTAATTGGCTAACTTATTAGCTCTATCTTGTGTATTTGTCAATAGAAAATATAAATGAAGTCAGCTTTTTCAGAACTATTCAGGAAACAGCAAGTTTTCTACTATATAATCTATAAGTCTTGATTAGGGATAGGGATTGTATTAATATGAAGTAGACTTATTCACTAAAAACATTCATGGATCAGGTGAAGAATATCAAGGAGAAGGCCAGTAAGTAAGTGACAGGTTGCCGGAGTACCCACTGAGGGTCTTCAATTTGATTTAACTGTTATTGAAGGAAACCAATGATCTGAGATGGGCCATTGCAAAAAAAATATTGACGCTTTTAGAATTTCAAGAGAATAGAATGTGAAAATGTGGAAGAAATCAAGTATGTTTGGGGATCCCTGTTCTCTAAACAGTGAGGGACAAGGGTAGCAAGGAGGGTTTAGGGTTAACCTTCTCTTAAAAGGTAACTGTCAAGGGGCACCTGGGTGGCTCAGTGGTTTAAGCCTCTGCCTTCAGCTCAGGTCATAGTCTCCAGGTCCTGGGATCGAGCCCGGCATCGGGCTCTCCGCTCGGCGGGGAGCCTGCTTCCCCCTCTCTCTCTGCCTGCCTCTCTGCCTACTGTGACCTACCTCTCTCTCTCTCTGTCAAATAAATAAATAATTTAAAAAAAAGGTAACTGTCAATGTATTTGTGTAAGGAGAGAAGAATGTCAGAAATCTGAAGACTAGAGAACATTTGATCTAGTGGAGAGGAAATATTAGATTGAAAGTCAATATGAGAAGACTAAGGTTTATGTATGTTGAAATAAGAAATGCTGAACTGATGAACTTAAGTTTGGCATTATGCATAAGTGGGTTTAGGACCTTGACTCCTAGGAGTTGACTCCTACTCCTAGGAGTTGACTCCTACCCATTCAAGAAATAATTGAAATATTTAAAATTTAGCCTCAGCTATTCTAGAAAAATAAACAAAAGTCTATTATTAATTTAAATATTTTAAATTACAGGAATCAAAACATATGTCTTAGTAACTATGATGTAGAGTAGGGAACCCAATGATTAAGATCCCCATGTCTGAATGAAGGGAAGTAGAATACTGGACAATAGCACTCTATCATAGAAAACTACCTTCTAATTTCCTCTTTCTAAAACTAATTTGCTCAAAATAGCTTAGCTATTAAGAGTGGGACCTAAACCCAGATGATCTGATTCTGAAACAACAATATCAGTTTTGGGTCTCTTACTTCCACTTTGCTCCCACCTGTAGATTGCATTGAAGCAATCTGCATCTGAACTACTTTGCCATTGTTTGATCTCCTTTCCAAGTAGAAACTTGAGCAGTTTAATATTCCCTTCATATATCTGTTTATGTTACTCAGATCAGCTATAGATGTTCAAATTTGTAGCTTCGAATTCAATTATGTGTACCTTTCTTAAATTAATAATTGATCTTTTAATCTTCTTAGAAGTAATGCTAATCAGACAGATAAACAAGTTTTATTCCAAGTTCCCAAGGCTAAAAGAAAATTCAAGAATAGCCTTAAAGGGAACATAGCAGAGGGATGCCTGGGTGGCTCAGTCAGTTGGGTGTCCAACTCTTGATTTTGGCTCAGGTCATGATCTTGAGATCCTGGAATTGAGTCCCACATTGGCCTCTGCTCTCAGTGCAGGGTCCTCTTGTCCCCCTGCTTCCGCTCCTCCGCCCAGCTTGCACATGCTCTATTTCTAAAATAAAAAAGTAAAATCTTTAGAAAAGAGGGGAGATGCAACAGCTAGCACTGGAGTTCTCAGATAGGCAACAAGAAATACCTTAAGAGTTGGCCACACCTTTTTTTCCCCTTCTGCATGCATGGGTAATTATCAAGATTTTATCTCTAAGTGACTAATGAACTTTGTTGTCAGTGAGTGGTATATCCTTCATTCTATATTCTGGGAAGGTGTAGGTAAGGGAATGGGCCTCCGATTATGGTAATGTTTCAGTGCTTTCCTAGTCAGAAACAGAGAATTCATTGAAAGAGGCTATTGGATTGAGGTTTATAAGGAAGTTAGTGGGATTAAGCAGAAACAGTTACAAAGCTCCCAGGCATGATATCACTACACTAAGGGACAAAGAGATGAAAAAGTTAACAGAACCTAAAGAAAGTGCAGTGGTTAGCTGTAAATAAGCTCTGTCAGACAGGAGATACAGCTTTCAGTGAACAAACAAGAAAGAAAAGAAAAAAAATTTACACAAGCTTAGTAATGACTCAGCAGGGCCAGGTTTAGGGAAAGATACCCAACCTGATATCGCTTTCCTTCCTCACTCCTATCTTCAGCCAGTGCAACACTGCCAGCACACATGGGAAGCCAGATGACCAGAGAGCCTTTGATAGAGACATGGAGGTCATTCTCCCAGGGCACCAGGAACAGCTAAGGGGAGTGCATCTGAGGGGCAGGCAGTGCCCAGTGCTGATGATGACAATGAGTGAGGTTAAGGCAAATTGACTTTTTTGTGGACCAATGCTGGTTTTATCTGTCAAGTATTTGATAATGATTCTCTAAATCAATGGCTCTTGGTAGCAGAGATCTGTTGTTAATAACACCCTTGGAGTCAAGGAGTAAAACATCACTGTCTGAATCTGGAGTCTGAGCTGGGACAGTTCAAATCACAGGTTATCTGTTAATAACCCTGGGCCAAAGCAGATGGGGCACTCATAAAAGAATCCAGCAGGATGTCAATGGCTTTCACTTTCCTAGAGAAACAACCACAAGGGTGAAGTAGATGAAATCAGGAAAGAAGAGGTTATTTCATGGTCAAGCTTCTTCTAAGGTATTGGGAACAGGAGCCAATGCAAAAGTTTTTGCAAATGAGTTGGCAATGTTTCTTTAAAAGCCAATTAAAGGAACCTCAGATTGAAAATGACTCTGAACAATGTTTTTCTCATTTCAAATTGGGGGTTTGAGGTTCATTTGTGAGAAATCAATGTAACCACATTTATCCTTGGGTTAGTACTGAAAAAATGTATAAGATAGTTACAATGCAAATGATTTTAGTCTTTTGAAGCTGTGGGTAATATGAGTACTAACTGAATGGAAATTTCAGGTTAATGTGTATGAAATGACAATTCAATAATGATGAGGAATATTTGGGGGGGGCACGTTTAATCTCAAAAAAGATAGGTAGCCTCCATGCAAAAAGAATCGTTGTATTGCAGTAAATGATGTAACCTCGAAAATTTCACGGGATGGGTTCAATCACGTTTTCACAACCCAGCACATTTCAGCATCAGTTAAATATATGCTGTGAATGCAGAGGAATAAGGCCGGTATTGATGACAGCAAGCCTTGCAGAAACCAGACCCGGCACAGCACTCCCCTTCTGTTTTCCCCCTTTCATGAAAGGGCTTCAAGTGTTCATTTGAAATTTGTCTCTTAATCTGTTTTCCATTGATGGCAGCAACTGAAAAAGTTTTCAGCCAGAAAAAGTCAAGTTAAGTCAAACCAGTTTTATGTGCAGCAAGCATACAAATTGGCTATTTTTTTTTTTAAATCAGAACTTAACCATATGCTTTGAATTCAGAAGTGGGATTACGTACTAAAAAGCTGCATTATCCTTAAATCACCTTCTGTGTGTGTGTGTGTGCGCGCGCGTGCATGCACGTGTCTGCTTGTGTTTAAATGCATATGTATCCCTGTATGTGGGTGCGTGTGCATGCCTGTGAGCACACAGACAAGTGTAAGCCTGTTTTCTCAGCACCCTGTTTTGCAGATGATCCTGAAACAGGGACAGTGCGGTGAGTGACCGTTACCAGAGATTCTACCACAGTCCCTCATAGAGATTGTCTCTTACGGAGGTTGGAGAGACACCTCACTCTAAATGTACTCTGAGATAATATGCAGAGAGCCCCATGAAGCATAGAAAAGACTTCAGTAAAGTGCCTTTAATAAATAACACTTGAATAGATATGTTCTTTTAAAAAATAACATGCTGTTAAATAGCGTACCTTGAAGTTTAAGAGATTCACCACTGGTGAATGGGTGTGTATGAGAAAAATGCTCTACACACTGGAAATACATACAAGAAAAGGAATAAAGAGAGATCACACCCAGACACTTCTCCAACAAGTTAAGCAGTTGGATGGTTTCAAAATACCTCTAGAAGTGACTGCTTCATAGTCTCCATCCCAGGCAGATTTATATACAATGCCAAAGTTTCAGGGTTTTTAAAATTTTTGTCTGAGCAATATGCATATATGAATATGGGGCACAGGCCTCGGTATTTTTACTAGGGTTGGAGTCCAGAAGTGTATGGCCATCCTATATGCCTCAATGAGCTCTGGCTCTAGCAAGAGGGAAACATGTTTCAGCCCTTCTCCACATCCCAGACAATATGCTTCTTCCAGAAGTCAGAATGAGGCATAGAGAAAGTATCCAGTGGGGAATTTGAAAGGGCCAGTCAATCAGGATGTTACTTTATCTCATAACAAAGATTGGGTGAGAAGTGGAGTGTCACAAGAATCCCCCATCCCAATTTGACCATTTTGTGGGGGCGGATACCTACCTTTCCATGTTCACAGCCCCTGGGAACCATCATATATTATTTTTTTTAAATAAACAGGTGTATTCCTTTACTCACTTTCCTACACATGTTATATGTAAATGAATTACCAAATAACCTTTCCCAGACCTGTTGTTGAACACTGAGGCAAAAACATGTGCTCTAAGGTCTTTGTATCTCAGCAATGTTTCCAATTATCCAACAACATTTACCAGACGGTGCATCAGTGTAAAGAGACTGGGTACTGCTCTGGGACCTCCACCCCATTCTCTCACACACTAAGCAATTAGAGATGCCTGATCAGAATCCGTGTAACAGCAGTCTGTGACCACCTGGGGCTCGGACCCTCATTGAGCAGGATAGATCACCAGCTGGGACTCTCAGGTCAGGCTTGAGGTGGAGAAAAAAGGAAACTTAAGTATGCATCCTCTTCCTCTCTCTCATACCTGCTCCAATATTTCTGGTCATGTTTCTCCAGACCTTTGGACAAGTGGTAGTGGAGAAGGATGGACATGGTGAAAAGA
Source organism: Lutra lutra (assembly GCF_902655055.1). Classification (NCBI taxonomy): domain Eukaryota; kingdom Metazoa; phylum Chordata; class Mammalia; order Carnivora; family Mustelidae; genus Lutra; species Lutra lutra. The sequence continues at coordinate 93,224,704 of NC_062283.1, read as the reverse complement.
AGATGGTAGAAACATAGCTACAAACAGAAGGACCACAACCTTCACCAAACTCCTGGTCAATATAGAAGTGTTTGTATGGCTGCTATGGTCAAAATAGAGAAGCATGGATGTTGATGTTACAGACTTCTATATATAGACTTTCTGTATGCTAGTTCTCCAAAATCTGGGAAAATTTCCTCCCTAATCATAGATAAATCCAATTACACTTCTGGAATACTTATTTATTATAATCTTTATCATATTTTATCAATCAATAATAATTTTTAAAAATTTTCACATTTAAGCAAAGATTTTGACAAGATTTCCAAAAGCACTGGAATGTAACTCCTGAGAAGTCACCTATGGTTACCCTATGGTTGGATTCAGATAGAAATTTTGATTTTTAATTTTTTAATGAAATCAAGAAGCATAGATGGGCTGTCTTTCTGTGACTTCTATAACACATTATATCCTTCTATCACTTATCATATTTTATGTAGTCATTTCTGAATTTTTCTGCTCATAACATGCATTAAAAAATAAAATATTTGCATTAATCATTGAGCTAATTGGATAAAGTTGTCCACAGCTAGAGGCAACTGGTCTTGGCATCTAGTCATCCATTGCCCAACTAGTCTCCCTGGTTCTGAGTTTACCAAATTGAACTCTTTGTAGGCTTTAAGAATGTCTTCTCTGACTGCAGAGCCATGGGGAGCCTGGCTGTTTTGGTCTTTTTGAAAACACTGACAGGTGAACAATGCTCTGAAAACAAATTAAAAGTGTCATTGTGAAGAGACCTGAATTGACTTCATGACTCATGGATCCCAATCTAGGCAAGGTTCATTTACACTGTGATTGCTTATCTGCCACATCTGATTTATCTTTTTCCTGGCTACTATATGCAGGCTGCCTTGGGAAGTGAACTATCACTACTATTCCTCTAACATTATATCTTGATATTTCAAGAGACAATGAAAACATGTAACACCTTTTCTTACCTACATTTCAACCACCCTTGATTCAAAGGCCTAGTGTGACTCCCTGATACTCTATCTTAATTGTGAGAGCATGATATATAGAAATGTTAATAAAATACAATGTATTCAAGTCATCAAATAACATCAAACTTGAGTATAAAGATCCCAGACTTTGAGTCTGTATCAGTGAGGATAGGCTAGTTCATTTTTTCATTAGACTGCATGTCCATCACAATCCATAAGAGGGTTTTCCTCACCATTAACACTGAGGAAGTCAGGATATAGAAGGCTCCATCTCAACACGTTCTTCATCAATGCAGAGGTGGGGAAGAGAAGCATGGCAAACCACACACTGATACTTAAAGCTTCTGACCAAATATAATTCATTATTTCTTCAGCTCAAATTTCATTGGCTAAACAAGTCACATGGGTATTTCTGAGTTTTTTGCAGGTAGGAACACCCAGTATTTGTAAATAATAATACAGTGTACTGCTGACTACATGGACTCATTAACAGAAAGAAGGCATTCATTTGTTCAGCAAACACCTTTGAGCACCTATTATGTGTCAGGACTGGTTGAGGCTCTTGCAATATGTCAAACACAAAAACATATAGAGATACCCGCCCTCATGGACTTTATATTTTAGTGGGGAGACAAAGACAATGCACAATAGCATAATGTATAAGTAAGGTATATGTTTTGTTAGAAGTTGCTAACTGCTATGGAAAAAGAAATTTAGAACAGGGTTAGGGAGCAAAGGGTAGTATGTGATTGGAAGTGCCAGAGAAAGAGGAATGGCAATTTTAATTAGAATTGTCAGGGAAGGATTCACTAAATAAGTAAAATCTGAGCAAAAACTTGAAGTAGGTCATGGAGCTACCTAAATGTATATCTGATCACATATGTCTTCTTTGGCTTTTATTTTGAGTGAGTTGGGAAAGCATTGATAGCTTTTGAACAGAGAAATGGCCTAATGGACTTCTGTTTTAAAAGGAACTTCTCTGTTGAACATGGACTGTAGGGTTCAGGATAAAAGCAAGCGGATACATTAGAAAGTTACTTCAGGAATCCAGGTGAGATATGATGGCAGTTCAAATCAGGGTAGCAACATTGGAGATGGTGGGAAATAGTCAGAATGTGGATATTTTCTGAAAGTGGTGACAACGGATTTTGGGAAGGACTAAATGTGGAATGTGAGAGAAAGTTTTTATCTTAAAGAACTAAATGGCTAGTGTAGGAGTGCTGAAAATACTGACTCCATTTTGGCCCTCCATCTTGTTCATGGTTGCTCAGTGCCCTCTCTTGGGACTATGTGTTCTGGGCCCCCTGGAGATTAATATACATACTTAAAAATGCCCGCCAAGGCCAGGATGCGGGGAGGCTAGTTTGGCCTCCCATGAATCTGTTAGAGATAACATGGTCTTTCCCCTTCCTGATGCACAGTTGATGCCACAAGATCTAATTAAAAGTTAGCTGGCATTTAGGTGCATGCAAGCTGCCCTTTGAGGTGTGTGTGAATCCTTTAACCTCACTGTAATGCCCTTCTTCAGGTCCCCTCACCCTGTAAAATTTGTGGACTAAGGTCTGGATTTTGCAGGGCATAATTACCCAGCTGCCATGGATTGTCCTCCATCTGATTCCCCTCTGTCAGTCAATTACCCTGGATAAAACTCTGTTCAACTGTTTGGAATGACCCACTTCATTTTCCGGTCACCAAGTTCCTTCTCAATTTGGGGAGTACTTTACTGTTTCTCCTCTACCTTCTAACAAGAAAAACGGAGTAGAGCTCAGGTGGGGCAGAATCTGGGGGAAGATAATTTGGTTTTATATATGCTACATTTGAAACATTTATTAGATGTCATGTGAAGATATCAATTAGGGAATTTAATATACAAATCTGAAGTTGAGCAGACAGATTGGAGTTGAAGATAGAAACTTAAGAGTTGTCAAAGTGTGGATGGTATTAAAGCCATTAAAGCTGTGATATTGAATCAGAAATATGAGTGGGGGCACCTGGATGGCTCAGCGGATTAGACTTCTGCTTTCCACATGGGTCATGATCTCATGGTCCTGGGATGGAGCCCCGTGTCCAGCTCTCTGCTCAGTGGGAGGCCTGCTTCTCCCTCTCTCTCTGCCTGCCTCTCTGCCTACTTGTGATCTCTCTCTCTCTGTCAAATGAATAAATAAAATCTTTAAAAAAAAAAAAAAAGAAAGAAATATGAGCGAAGGTACTGAAGGGAAGGAAATCCAACCCTGAATCCTGGAATACTCCAAAACTAAAGGATGTTATTGAGTTTTTTAGGTCCAGTGTAAATCGACCATAGAGTTCATTTAATTCTTGGTTTTTGTTTGTTTGTTTATTTGTTTTGTTTTGTTTTTTGTTTTTTGCCTCTTTAGGTTATCCTACACATGTATTCTACATGAAAATGCATTTTCAGTTCAATGGACTTTTTGAATAAAAGTATTTATTCCCTGCTATCATGTAGGAAGTAGGCTCCAAATCAATTCAATTTGAAATAAAATGTGAAATGAGATCTATGACTCTGCGCTAAGGATAAAAAAAAGTAATAATAAATGAAAGAACCATTACTCTAGTCTTAAATCTATGCATTTCTTGTATTTTCAATGGGTCAGAATGAGCTGTTTTTCAAAAAAATATGAAGAAGAAGAAAAGGAGGAGGAGGAGGAGAAGGCAGTGAAGAAGAAGAAAAAGGAAAGCAAGCAGGAAGTGAAGGAGAAAAGAGAAAAGGAGCAGGAAGTGGGAGAGAAGAAAGAAAAATGCTTGAAACCCATCAGTGGCTTCCTACTGGCCTTGGGATAGATTCCAATCTTTTATTACCCATTCTTGCTGCCTCTCCAGCTCTCTCCTCATTCTGGTCTTATTCTTAAGTACCCTTCAGGTCTTAACTTCAATGCCAAGTCTCTGACCCCATCCCTATACTCTCCCTAGACTGGAAAATGTGTCTCGATATCTGCTTCTATAGTTCCCTTTGCTTCTTTTATCATGTGCATAATATGTTGTTATATTTGGACTCAGCCAGGTTGTGTTGCTCATCCACATATGCCCAGAGCCCAACATTTTATGAGACATTCAACCAAAAGTTAAGAATATGAGTAATAAATGACAAAAAGGACACTAAAGTTTTATTTTCTTTCTATAGAATGTTTACTTTCTAATGGGGATAAAGTCTTTGATACCAATTAGAGCTAAATCTATAATTGATACTGGGTCTGGGGAAGAAGGCTGGAAATATCAGGAGAAGCATCATTGAGGAAAAACCTTAGCTGCTCAAAAAGTTTGGACCTGGGAAGGAAGTGGTAATTCTCTGTGTCCTGCTCCCTGCAGGAGGGAGGATGAAATGGGTGGAGCATGAATGGAAGTTCTGCATATTTCTTGGCCCTTCCTCCTCTTCCTCATCCTTCTCCTCTCTGCTTTAACATTTCACAAAGGAGGAAGCATTCTTTCTTTCTTGAATTAATGTAAATTTATTTGGGATTACCTCATTCTGAAAGCTGTTTCTATCTGCCTGTTTTTAATTTGCTGGATATTTCAGAAAAGAAGATGATTTATGGATGTATCCAACAATTCATGTTTGAAGTAACTTAAATACCAGCATTATTTGTCCTGCTGAGTATTTCAAGTATGGAAAAAAATATCTGTCTTTAGAGTCTTTGGATGCTTAAACTATATGGGAATATGTAATACCTGCCATAGCGCTCTGATTGCTCATGTGTTCTCATGAAATGAGCAATCATGGAAAAACAAATGACTTAGCTAGTTGGTCAAGACAGATGGAAAGATCAGATTAAGAAAGTCTAGATCAGGGAGGAGTCAAGATGGCGGAGAAGTAGCAGGCTGAGACTACTTCAGGTAGCGGGAGATCAGCTAAATAGCTTATCTAAAGATTGCAAACACCTACAAATCCAATGGGAGATTGAAGAGAAGAAGAACAGCAATTCTAGAAACAGAAAATCAACCACTATCTGAAAGGTAGGACTGGTGGAGAAGTGAATCCAAAGCGACTGGAAGATAGACCGCGGGGGGAGGGGCCGGCTCCCAGCGAGGGGCGGAGCAACGGAGCACAAAATCAGGACTTTTAAAAGTCTGTTCCGCTGAGGGACATCGCTCCAGAGGCTTAACTGGGGTGAAGCCCAGGCGGGGTCAGCACGGCCTCAGGTCCCGCAGGGTCACAGAAGGATCGGGGGTGTCTGAGTGTTGCAGAGCTTACCAGTATTAGAACGGGGAAGCCGGCTACAGAGACAGAGCCGAGGAGTAAGCTCTAAGCTCGGGGTTACCTTGAACCGGTCGCAGGCTTGGTCAGCTCGGAGCACGGCCAGAGGCCAGGGTGATGGGAGTAATTGGGCACTGTTCTCTGAGGGCGCACTGAGGAGTGGGGCCCCGGGCTCTTGGCCCCTCCGGGCCAGAGACCAGGAGGCCGCCATCTTCATTCCTGCCCTCCGGAACTCTACGGAAAGCACTCAGGGAACAAAAGCTCCCGAAAGCAAACCCAGCAAACCAGAGCGGATTACTCAGCCCGGCCCCGGGTAAGGGCGGTGCAACTCCACCTGGGGCAAAGACGCTTGAGAATCACTACAACAGGCCCCTCCCCCAGAAGATCAACAGGAAACCCAGCCAGGACCAAGTTCACCTACCAAGGAGTGCAGTTTCAATACCAAGGAGAGCGGCGGAATTCCAGAGGAGAAGAAAGCAAAGCACAGAACTCATGGCTTTCTCCCCATGATTCTTTAGCCTTGCAGTTAATTTAATTTTTTTTTCTTTTTCAATTTTTTTTCTCTTCTTCTGCTAATTTTTTTTAACTTTTATCGTTTTCTTTTTTAACATTTTTAAAATAGTTTATCTAATATATATATATATATATATATATATTTTTCCTTTTTATATTTTTTATCGGCTTTCTTTTTTTAATAGTTTCTTTTTTTTTTCTTTCTGAACCCCTTTTTATCCCCTTTCTCCCCCCTCACGATTTGGGATCTCTTCAGATTTGGCTAAAGCATATTTTCCTGGGGTTGTTGCCACCCTTTTAGTATTTTACTTGCTCCTTCATAAACTCTTATCTGGACAAAATGACAAGGCGGAAAAATTCACAACAAAAAAAAGAACAAGAAGCAGTACCAAAGGCTAGGAACCTAATCAATACAGACATTGGTAATATGTCAGATATAGAGTTCAGAATGACGATTCTCAAGGTTCTAGCCGGGCTTGAAAAAGGCATGGAAGATATAAAAGCAACGCTCTCGGGAGATATAAAAGCCCTTTCTGGAGAAATAAAAGAACTAAAATCTAACCAAGTTGAAATTAAAAAAGCTATTAATGAGGTGCAATCAAAAATGGAGGTTCTCACTGCTAGGATAAATGAGGCAGAAGAAAGAATTAGTGATATAGAAGACCCAATGACAGAGAATAAAGAAGCTGAGCAAAAGAGGGACAAACAGCTACGGGACCATGAGGGGAGAATTCGAGAGATAAGTGACACCATAAGACGAAACAACATTAGAATAATTGGGATTCCAGAAGAAGAGGAAACAGAGAGGGGAGCAGAAGGTATGTTGGAGAGAATTATTAGAGAGAATTTCCCCAATATGGCAAAGGGAACAAGCATCAAAATCCAGGAGGTTCAGAGAACCCCCCTCAAAATCAATAAGAATAGGTCCACACCCCAGCACCTAATAGTAAAATTTACAAGTCTTAGTGACAAAGAAAAGATCCTGAAAGCAGCCCGGGAAAAGAAGTCTATAACGTACAATGGTAAAAATATTAGATTGGCAGCAGACTTATCCACAGAGACCTGGCAGGCCAGAAAGAGCTGGCATGATATATTCAGAGTACTAAATGAGAAAAACATGCAGCCAAGAATACTATATCCAGCTAGGCTATCATTGAAAATAGAAGGAGAGATTAAAAGCTTCCAAGACAAACAAAAACTGAAAGAATTTGCAAATACCAAACCAGCTCTACAGGAAATATTGAAAGGGGTCCTCTAAGCAAAGAGAGACCCTAAAAGTAGTAGATCAGAAAGAAACAGAGACAATATACAATAACAGTCACCTTACAGGCAATACAATGGCACTAAATTCATATCTCTCAATACTTACCCTGAATGTTAATGGGCTAAATGCCCCAATCAAAAGACACAGGGTATCAGAATGGATCAAAAAACAAAACCCATCTATATGTTGCCTACAAGAAACTCATCTTAAACCCGAAGACACCTCCAGGTTTAAAGTGAGGGGGTGGAAAAGAATTTACCATGCTAATGGACATCAGAAGAAAGCAGGAGTGGCAATCCTTATAGCAGATCAATTAGATTTTAAGCCAAAGACTATAATAACAGATGAGGAAGGACACTATATCATACTCAAAGGAACTGTCCAACAAGAAGACCTAACAATTTTAAATATCTATGCCCCTAACATGGGAGCAGCCAACTATATAAACCAATTAATAAAATCAAAGAAACACATCGACAATAATACAATAATAGTAGGGGATTTTAACACTCCCCTCACTGAAATGGACAGATCATCCAAGCAAAAGATCAACAAGGAAATCAAGGCCTTAAATGACACACTGGACCAGATGGACATCACAGATATATTCAGAACTTTTCATCCCAAAGCAACAGAATACACATTCTTCTCTAGTGCACATGGAACATTCTCCAGAATAGATCACATTCTTGGTCCTAAATCAAGTCTCAACCAGTATCAAAAGATTGGGATCATTCCCTGCATATTTTCAGACCACAATGCTCTGAAGCTAGAACTCAATAACAAGAGGAAATTTGGAAAGAACCCAAATACATGGAGACTAAACAGCATCCTTCTAAAGAATGAATGGGTCAACCAGGAAATTAAAGAAGAATTGAAAAAATTCATGGAAACAAATGATAATGAAAACACAACGGTTCAGAATCTGTGGGACACAACAAAGGCAGTCCTGAGAGGAAAATATATAGCGGTACAAGCCTTTCTCAAGAAACAAGAAAGGTCTCAGGTACACAACCTAACCCTACAACTAAAGGAGCTGGAGAAAGAACAAGAAAGAAACCCTAAACCCAGCAGGAGAAGAGAAATCATAAAGATCAGAGCAGAAATCAATGAAATGGAAACAAAAAAAACAATAGAACAAATCAACGAAACTAGGAGCTGGTTCTTTGAAAGAATTAATAAGATCGATAAACCCCTGGCCAGACTTATCAAAAAGAAAAGAGAAAGGACCCAAATCAATAAAATCATGAATGAAAGAGGAGAGATCACAACGAACACCAAAGAAATACAGACTATTATAAGAACATACTATGAGCAACTCTACGCCAACAAATTTGACAATCTGGAAGAAATGGATGCATTCCTAGAGACATATAAACTACCACAACTGAACCAGGAAGAAATAGAAAGCCTGAACAGACCCATAAGCAGTAAGGAGATTGAAACAGTCATCAAAAATCTCCAAACAAACAAAAGCCCAGGGCCAGACGGCTTCCCGGGGGAATTCTACCAAAGATTTAAAGAAGAACTAATTCCTATTCTCCTGAAACTGTTCCAAAAAATAGCAATAGAAGGAAAACTTCCAAACTCATTTTATGAGGCCAGCATCACCTTGATCCCAAAACCAGACAAGGATCCCAACAAAAAAGAGAACTACAGACCAATATCCTTGATGAACACAGATGCAAAAATTCTCGCCAAAATACTAGGTAATAGGATTCAACAGTACATTAAAAGGATTATTCACCAAGACCAAGTGGGATTTATTCCAGGGCTGCAAGGTTGGTTCAACATCCGCAAATCAATCAATGTGATGCAACACATTAATAAAAGAAAAAACAAGAACCATATGATACTCTCCATAGATGCTGAAAAAGCATTTGACAAAGTACAGCATCCCTTCCTGATCAAAACTCTTCAAAGGGTAGGGATAGACGGCACATACCTCAATATTATCAAAGCCATCTACGAAAAACCCACCGCAAATATCATACTCAATGGAGAAAAACGAAAGCTTTTCTGCTAAGGTCAGGAACACGGCAGGGATGTCCGTTATCACCACTGCTATTCAACATAGTACTAGAAGTCCTAGCCTCAGCAATCAGCCAACAAAAGGAAATTAAAGGCATCCAAATCAGCAAAGAAGAAGTCAAACTATCACTCTTTGCAGATGATATGATACTATATGTGGAAAACCCAAAAGACTCCACTCCAAAACTGCTAGAACTTGTACAGGAATTCAGTAAAGTGTCAGGATATAAAATCAATGCACAGAAATCAGTTGCATTTCTCTACACCAACAACAAGACAGACAACAACATCCCATTTACAATTGCACCCAAAACTATAAGATACCTAGGAATAAACCTAACCAAAGAGGCTAAGAATCTATACTCAGAAAACTATAAAGTACTCTTGAAAGAAATTGAGGAAGACACAAAGAAATGGAAAAATGTTCCATGCTCCTGGATTGGAAGAATAAATATTGTGAAAATGTCTATGCTACCTAAAGCAATCTACCCATTTAATGCAATTCCTATCAAAGTACCATCCATTTTTTTCAAAGAAATGGAACAAATAATCCTAAAATTTATATGGAACCAGAAAAGACCTCGAGTAGCCAAAGGAATATTGAAAAAGAAAGCCAAAGTTGGTGGCATCACAATTCTGGACTTCAAGCTCTATTACAAAGCTGTCATCATCAAGACAGCATGGTACTGGCACAAAAACAGACACGTAGATCCATGGAACAGAATAGAGAGCCCAGAAATGGACCCTCAAATCTATGGTCAACTCATCTTCGACAAAGCAGGAAAGAATGTCCACTGGAAAAAAGACAGCCTCTTCAATAAATGGTGTTGGGAAAATTGGACAGCCACATGCAGAAAAATGAAACTGGATCATTTCCTTACACCACACACGAAAATAGACGCAAAATGGATGAAGGATCTCAATGTGAGAAAGGAATCTATCAAAATCCTCGAGGAGAACACGGGCAGCAACCTCTTCGACCTCAGCCGCAGCAACATCTTCCTAGGAACATCTCCAAAGGCAAGGCAAGCAAGGGCAAAAATGAACTCTTGTGACTTCATCAAGATCAAAAGCTTTTGCACAGCAAAGGAAACAGTGAACAAAACCAAAAGACAACTGACAGAATGGGAGAAGATATTTGCAAATGACATATCAGATAAAGGGCTAGTGTCCAAAATCTATAAAGAACTTAGCAAACTCAACACCCAAAGAACAAATAATCCAATCAAGAAATGGGCAGAGGACATGAACAGACATTTCTGCAAAGAAGACATCCAGATGGCCAACAGACACATGAAAAAGTGCTCCACATCACTCGGCATCAGGGAAATACAAATCAAAACCACCATGAGATATCACCTCACACCAGTCAGAATGGCTAAAATTAACAAGTCAGGAAATGACAGATGCTGGCGAGGATGCGGAGAAAGGGGAACCCTCCTACACTGTTGGTGGGAATGCAAGCTGGTGCAACCACTCTGGAAAACAGCATGGAGGTTCCTCAAAATGTTGAAAATAGAACTACCCTATGACCCAGCAATTGCACTGCTGGGTATTTACCCTAAAAATACAAACGTAGTGATCCGAAGGGGCACGTGCACCCGAATGTTTAAAGCAGCAATGTCTACAATAGCCAAACTATGGAAAGAACCTAGATGTCCATCAACAGACGAATGGATAAAGAAGATGTGGTATATATACACAATGGAATACTATGCAGCCATCAAAAGAAATGAAATCTTGCCATTTGCGACAACGTGGATGGAACTAGAGGGTATCATGATTAGCGAAATAAGTCAATCGGAGAAAGACAACTATCATATGATCTCCCTGATATGAGGGAGAGGAGATGCAACATGGGGGGTTAAGGTGGTAGGAGAAGAATAAATGTAACAAGATGGGATTGGGAGGGAGACAAACCATAAGTGACTCTTAATCTCACAAAACAATTTGAGGGTTGATGGGGGGAGGGGGTTTGGGGGGGGGGTTATGGATACTGGGGAGGGTATGTGCTATGGTGAGTGCTGTGAAGTGTGTAAACCTGGCGATTCACAGACCTGTACCCCTGGGGATAAAAATATATGTTTATAAAAAATAAAATTTAAAAAAATGGGTAAAATTAAAAAAAAAAAAAAGAAAGTCTGGATCAGAGAGCTATGTATAGACTTAATGGAAGTGAGAAGGAATTGCAAAGTTCTTTGTATTCCATGATAATGGTCACCTGAGAGCACCCACTACAGGAAAAAAAAAAAAATCCACCACTAAACCAACAAATAGACGGGACAGAACAACTTGACCAGTTGACGCTAGCCAGTCTCTATCATCAGATGTCAGTACTCAACAATATGTGAGTGGAATAGCTCTGGTAGCAGGAATGCACGGGTCCAACAACATGAGCTGCCATTCCCAGTGCTAATCTAGCCACTGGTACTGACAAATGTCTCACCTACCAGTAACAGAAAACAGAAAACAATGATGACATCCTCTCCCCTCACACACTTCTTCCCTGGTATGGCATTTTATTTTGAGATCAATCAGCCACTTGACAGAAAGTTGGCTAGCGTGGATATCATCTATGCTAAAAAGAGCAGTGATTCATTTTTATGGGAATTGATTCATATATCTGGTTTGAGTTTACTTTTCCTTCCTGTAGAGCCTCAGCTGACACCACTTTTTGAAAGCTGAAAGTGATTGATCCATTAACATGGCATCTCACATAACATTCCATCAAAACAAGTGAATCACTTTCCAAGAAAGTAGGTGCAAGAGTGGGCAAGTGATCATGGGCTCCCGGGTCTCATCACATACTGCACCACCCAGAAGATGCAAACTAATAATGGTGGAAAGTCTTGTTGATGGCATAGTTGATGTACCAACCTGGGGACATTACCTTTCAAGGATGGAGAACCATCCTCCCAGATGTAATATATACATGAAATAAACAGCTATTATATGGTGTTGTGTCCCCAACAGGTAAAATATATGTGTCTGGGAACCAAGAGATGGAAGAAGTAATAACTTCACTTCCCATCAATATAATCAGCCCTATTGGGGAATTTGTGCCTATGCTCTGTGGTTTTAGAGGTCCTGGTACCCAAAGGAGACATGTTTCCAGCAGGGAATATAACAAGCACGCAACTGAATATTAAGTAACCCCGCCATCAGGAAACATTAGGTTTCTCATGCCAAAAGACCTGCATTTAAGAAGAGGAACCTCTGCCATAATCAGGAGATGGAACTGATCTTCAGAAGGAGTTGGGACTGTTTTTCACACAATGGAAGTGGAGGGGAATTATGTATGGTACCTAAACAAATTAGCTGGGTGTCCATTATAGTCCTCTTTCCCAATTCCTAATTTTGATGATAAATGGACAACTGCAACAGCCATAACCTGACAAAGGCATGGTGATGAGCTGCTTGGCGTCCTCAGGAATGAAAATCTAGGTCACCCCACCAGCTAACTAGGGCAGCCAAAGTGCGAACAAAGACAGAGGGGAATCTAAAATGTAAAATAAAGGAGGAAGATGATACGTCACAGTGTAACCTTGAGACCAGATGAAACAAAGGTTTATTATCCACTAGCTTTCTTCTTCTAAGTCTCACCCAGGGAAAGAGGTCAACTGCTATCCTGGAGGAGTTTCTCCATAATATATAAAAATAGGTTGATCCAAGAGGAACAAAGAGAGGATTGTCATGGGTGCTGCACTGCCTTGCTCAAGTTTCTTGTTAGGTCTGCAGGACCTATTTCCTATGGGCTGAAGATAGTCACGTCACCCAGCTTCATGCTCCTTTGTTGGGGCCATCTGTACCCAGTAACTTCTCAACATAGGGGCATAAGGCCTTACCCCTCTGCCTCAACAAGGCAACTCTGAAGGTCCATCCCAGCTTCAGGACTCCCAGTTGCTTGAGGTTGGCCCAATCTTTTCCTGTGTCCTTTCTTGCTTCCTGTTCTTCCTTCTCATGGGTTTTGATCCTAATAGCACTTCCTAACAAAGTTCATGCCCACATATCTCTGTCTTGGAGTCTGCTTCCCAGGGGCCAGTCCCCGGACAGATCAATGTACAAAGATAGATGAAAGGTTTAGGGAAGCAAAAGGGCTGCTACTACCACTTCCAGGCCTAAAGGAACAAGAAAAGGAGCTTGGAATAAGAGCTGGATAGGAAAACCAACTGGATAGTTTGTAAAGATTCTATCAGAAGCACAAGGTCAACCCCTGTCAACCTTTCCCTCTCATCCCTCCCACTCTTTGAACTTCTGCTGGATCCTCCCATTGGTAGAACCAAATTGGAAGCTGGAGTTTCAGTGATTCCATACAGTTCATCCTCCTAGGGTAGTAAACAATGTGGAAAAGGTTAAAGACTGGGTTTGGAGGGACAAATGAAAGTTATACAGTAGCCTGTTTGGTTATGCTGAAGCTTTCTTTTTTCCCCCTTTTCCAGGAATAAAATTAAATTGTAGTTCTACCTTAGAGATAGGGTGTGACTTCTAATTCGAGTTATTGGTGTGAATTAACTAATATACAAACAAAATGAGATCAAAGGAAATGTTTATTTGAATATGAAGGGCAAAGACTTATGTCATATCAAAGCCAACTCTTTAAGTGAAATTTTATGCAACTGCATTTATAAGAAACAATATTATCAAAAACTGCTACAAAAACTGGGACAATGATGTTCCTGTTAAATTCTTGCCAGGGAGTTTATGTCAGCCCCCACCTCATTTCCAGGCTTTTACCGCTCAGATTCCAATGCCCTGCCATTCTGCAGACTCAATCTTTCTTCAGACAAGGAGCAATCCATATGTAAGACATTTAACTATCTCAAACTTCACATTTAATAAGTTTGAGGATTAAGTTATGTTCCTAAACCCAAAATGTTCAGATAACATGTTCATCAGATAGTAAGCAGAGTCAGAATTTGAGCTCACGTCTTCATTATTCATAGCCAATAATCTTTCCACCAACCACACATTATTAATTCTTCAATGTTGTACCATTGGTTAATATACATACACCAACAGAAGTCATTACTTCATGCAATGTTGCCTGTCACGCTCAAATGGGAGCTTTGGGCTCTAGATTCTGGTTTTCTATGGAGTGGCTACAATGTTATTAGGATATAATCATTTCTCTTTAGTATAGAAAACAATTGTGGGTTTCTCTATAGGGAAGGGCTTTTGCAACATGAAATTTTATTTCAGCCAGAAATGTAAAGAAAATCTCATCATTAGAACATATATTAGCTGTAAAGATGGGCAAATGTGGCTGTGAAAGCCAGGTTGTCGTCAGGGTATTCTATCCAATCTTCTAAAAGAATGGCATTTCTGGTTGGAAATCTGAAAATGGTCAGAAATTCTGCAACTCTTTTTATCAGATCAGAGATTATAAGTTAAAACATAGAGACTTTGCAGATGAGTCTTTCTTGGTCTTTAATGTGCTTTCTAAAGTATTTTTTACTTATCTGACAATTTTTAAAAATCATACTCCTAATATAAAAAATTGGGCTGTACACTTCACCATAGAACTCACCATTTCACATAGTTTACACTGGCCCTGCAGCCTTCATTTAAGATCTGTAGACATCTCAGCTTATGACTGCTAGTCTAGGTCTTTGATAATTTCTTATGATGTTCTGAGTTTCATGATTTGATGACTTTAGAGCTTAATGTCAAAATGATCCAAATGGAAAAGCCCTTGTTTCTTTTTTATTTTATTTTATTTTATTTTATTTTATTTTATTTTATTTTTTTAAAGATTTTATTTATTTATTTGACAGACAGAGATTACAAGTAGACAGAGAGGCAGGCAGAGAGAAAGAGAGGAGGAAGCAGGCTTCCCGCTGAGCAGAGAGCCCAATGCAGAACTCCATCCCAGGACCCTAGATCATGACCCGGCTGAAGGCAGAGGCTTTAACCCACTGAGCCACCCAAGAGCCCCTCTTTTTCTTTTAAAAAAACAAGGAGCACAGTCAAGACTTCATTCTATGTTATATTTACATGATACACAAACAGGTTAATGATATTGTAGTCTGAGGAGACATTTGGGAAGGGAAAATAGTTTCGTGATTTAACCAGAGTGCAAATTTTACCTGGTACATAGTTTTTGATATTTATCCTGAGAGAACACCTACTTCTCTGCCTGGGTGATGTATACACCATTCAGACTGAAGGATGTAGATGTGAGAGTAATATTTAATTCATTCCTCTTATTTCCTTGTCTTTGGGGCTTTGGTGCTGACAATGAACTGTGATGCAAACAGACACCAACTTTGAAGATTCCAAAGGTTTTCCTTTTTTCTTTTCTTTTTCCCTCTCTCATCAAAAACATCTTTTCCCTTTTGCACATTTAAAAAGTAAACCTGCAGCTAGCACTTCAAACTTCCTTTAGCAAGAGTTTCTTTAGTAAAAATGTGGCTTGCCTTAACTAAGCTCCGGAGCTTGCCAGCTATCTTCCCTCACTGGAATTGAGGTAGGATGCAGAGAGATGAAGAGCACTGATGATTGATGAGATCTTATGGGCAGAAAATATTTCCAATTTTAATTTATTAGGCTCATATTGACAAAGAAACCATAAGCCTTTAAAAGCTTACTTCATTCACATATTTTTTGGTGAACAAAAAATTTCACTGTTGCCAAGTAAAAATGCTTCCTTTATTTCTCTCACTTCTGCTGACATATAATTTTTTTTGGAAAGACTTAATTAGAATCAGAAAGCAGCTGATCCAGCCAGAACTGTTGATGGAGACAAGGTGTTTGGTAGCTGGATCCTGCTTTTTAAAATATATTTCCCTGGTTTTGCTATAGACAGGAGTGAAGAAGCACAACAGTCCTTTGGCAGCAGAGATTTCCTCTCACACCGGAGCACTTTCACGTGGGGAAAAAGGAAAACTAGGGCTGCATGTACTACTCCTACCAATATGGATGCTGCTGACCTTGGAGGTTTCAAAAGAATAAATGTTGTTTAATGATTCTTGGAATTGCTGCTGCAGTGAAAAAATAATTTAAGTTCCTGCTGAATTCCTTAGAAAAATGATTTTTGCAATCTCTTCAGCTCTGTATTGGTAGCTAGTAATGAAAGAGTTAAAGATGCTGAAAAATAAGTACCTTCTATAATCATGAGTTTGGGGGAAGAAGTGGGTGTATCCATTTGGTGCTTGCCAACTCTTGCTTTCTGTTTACTTCCCTCTTGTGTAATTGTTCTTCATGATGCCCTTGTTGATGTTAACATTTAATGAGGGCCAAAAATATGCTATGCCCTCCGTGGTTACACAGAAAAAAGCAAAGCCCTTTCTCTGATGTCTCACAAGATGAAATGAAGGTAGAAAATAAAAGATTATAACGGGAGACATAACTATAGAATTATACAATGAATTCCACCAGCCGTTCTCAAAACAACACAAAATACCACTCCTCCAAAAATAAAAACCAAAATCAAGCAAACTGATTGATGGCCAGACCATATATACTAGAATATGGGGGGAAATATGTTTTCAGTGAATATACATTCATGATCTTATAACTTTAACCCCTCACTCAAAAAAATGTTTACTGCATTATTGCAAAGTCCTGGAATAGGCTCTATGTGGAATAAAACATGTGTTTCTATTATATTCTTGACCTAAAGGAATTTCTGATCTGTTAAGAAAGATAAAGACAAAATATGTACAAGATATCTGCTGACTGGACAATACCACTTGTTTAATAAGAGGAAGTCAATGACTTTTCCCATGCAGGTGCCATCTAAGGTCTGAAACCTTAGGTTCAGACCACATCATGTCCTATCTGGTCTCCTGATATCAGTCTTGTTTCTCTTTTGTCCATTCTTTTTAATCAGTAGCTGGTGGACATTTCTCATCTGGAGAAAGCCTGAAGGTTATGCAGAATGTGGACACCAGAGGGGAACTAAGCATGTTCTCAGAAGAAATTAACATGTGAGATAAGCACGTGAATGATGTAATAGTACATTTGAGGAAATGGAAGACCCGTCTGTGCCTGTGCATTGGATTCTGAGAGGGAGGAGGTAGTGAGAGGTGAGGCAGGAAATGCAGGCAAGGTCTTGTAGGTGACGTGGATGAGCTTGTGCTCATGTGAATATTTGAAGGTGCGGAAGACTGGGGGGTGCATGGCATCCCTTCACACTTCCTACTTTCCACATTTCTCTACCTCTTTGTATCCATAGGGCATCTTAATCTCCCTTAATAGCACTCTATTGGGATTTCCTTTCTATGCCTGTAATTGAGACTCAGAATTCAGGGCCCAGAAATACAGCAGACAGATAGTTATCTTTCCTTTTAGATAAATTTGTTTGTATTGGATAAAATATTTAAAACAAAATTATGATAGTATAAAATTAATTTGTATGGAAAAAGGAACCCATCAAGTGCCAGGAATAAAATGGGATTTTAAAGTCAAAACAGTGAATGTCTAAGCTGATGTCAGGAGGTATCTAACCCAGGTAAAATCTCCAAAGGCTAAAAACAGGAAGTTTAATATCCTCCCAGGAAATTCCAAGCCAGGACCATACGATGGCACAAACTTGGTGGCTTAAAAATAACAGAAATTTCTTTTTGTCACAGTTCTGGAGGCCAGAAGTCCAAAACCAAAGTGCTGACAATGTTGGCTTTTTCTGGAGGCTCTGAGGGAGAATCTATACCAGGCTTCTCACCTGGCTCCTAGTGGTGGCTGGTAGTCCTTGGAAGTCCTTGGTTTGTGGCTGCATCACTACCATCCCAGTCTCCACTGTCACAAGGCCTTCTTTCCTGTGTCTCACTCTGGGTCTCTGTATCAAAATCTCCTTCTGCTTTCTCTTATAAAGGTACTAGTCATTGGACTTAGGGTCTGCCCTAACCCAACACACCTCATCTTAATTTGATTACATCTACCAAGACCTCTTTCCAAATCAGACACATCGATAGATCTAAGGGGCTATGATTTAAACATATCATTTTTGGGAGGAAACACACTTCAACCCACTAACAAAGACATTAATATGAAATTCAGTCCAGAATAGTAAAATACCTATGGTGCCACATGAAAGCAAATATAAAATATCTCCCTAGAACAATCTCCTCCATTGGCACATGGGACTCCCAACAAAAATATACACACAAACACACACCTGAATATTAGCTTAGAGAAAAAAATGACAGAGAACACAAGGAAATGATATTCCACAAGGAAGAAATAGTAAGCACAACAATAAGGGACAAGAATTAGAAATAATAAAACACATCCCAAGGGTTTAAAATTATGAAAAGCGTACATTATGAAATGGTATTGAAGTGCTTAAGACATAAAAAAAGAAGCAGGAAATAAAATGAAATGTGGGAGGAAGAATAATGTGGATTTAGAAAAGAGAAAACAAGTAACACTCCAGACATAAAAATATATAGTTATTAAGCTAACAAACTTAATAAATTGGTTTAACAATAGATTAAACATAACTGAAGGGGGAAAAATCAGTTTGTTGGAAGATGAATCTGGTACAAGTGCTCAGAAAGAAGCTCAAATAGATCAAAACATAAAAATATTTTGTTAAAGATTGAGAAAGGAGCATGAAGGACTAAAGAAGAAAATCCAATATATATTCAATTAATTCTGAAGAAGAAAAGAAAATTAATTTATGTGAGGCAATGTTTAAAAATATAATGACCTATAATTTCTAGAATTTGGAAAAGTTATGACCCTCAGATTCATCCCTGAGCATCATAGATGCTCAATAGACTTTGGACTTTCAGACAAAGAAAAAATCCTAAACAAGCAAACACACCAACTTAACAAAAAGAACAGATAACCTGTAAAGGAAGAACAATGGGGCTGGGTGATAAAATTTCTTACCAGTAAAAGTAAAGGCTGGAAGACCATTGAATAATACCTTTCAAGTGCCAGGGGAAAATAATAGTCAACTAGAATTCTACATTAGGCGTTTCAAGAAGAAAGGTGAGAGAAAGCTGAACTGAATAAATGAATGAATGAATGAATGAACGAACGAACGAAGCAGCAAATAAATAAATAACAGAATGAGTCACAAGCAATACAAGAGCCATAAGTAAATGAGAAAATGAGAAAGTGAAATGAAGCTCAGGGAGGAAAGAAAAGAATAGGACCATGGACCACAAAGCAATAGAAATTTTAGAAAGTAAAGTTACTAGTAACCTATCTAACGAATGTAGGTATAAAAACAATGAAAGACACATTAGCACACCAAATCTAGCAGCGTACGTAAAAAGTGAGAGTGAGGCAAGAAGTGAATAGCCAGAGGCTTTTCATGGCCATGAAACTATTGCCATTATACGTTTGTCCCACATTACAGAATACATAACACCAAGAGTGAACCCTAACGTAAACTAAGGATTTTGGATGATAACATTGCGTCAGTGTTATAAAACCTGTACCACTGTGATGGGAGATGTTGATAATGCGGGAGGTTAATGCATTTGTGGGGGCAGAGGTATGTAGAGAACCTCTGTACATTTCTCTCATTTTTGCTGTTAATCAAAAACTTCTCTAAAGAATTAACATCTTAAAAGAAATACATTTGACAAAGGAGAATTTATTTCAGAAAGATAAGGATGTACTGATATTAGCAAATGTAGTAAGATCGGAATATGTAGTAAACACATTTTAAAAGGGAAAAAATGGGGAAACAAAGTAATTGAATATCTCATTTGATGTAGAAGAAGTATCAGATGAAATTCAACATTCAAATGTTATAACTCATGTGCACATGCACACAGACACACACACATGCTTACTTAGCTAACTACGAATAAGAAGAAAACCCTTCAACAGGTAAAGAAAATCTAACAAACACATATAGCAAAAACATTATTTATTGAACATCAAAGGTATTTTGCAAAATCCCAAATAACACAAAGGTGCCAATTTACAGACTTAACGATTTTTTAACTTTTTATTTTCAATGAATTCTAAGCTTACAGAAAAGTTAAAGAAAAGAATTTTTTTATATCTCTCACCCAGTATCCCCAAATATTAACATTTTATATGACCCATAGTATAATTACGAAACCAGGAAATTACCACCAGTACAATGCTATCAACTAAAGACCTTATTGAAATTTTGCCATAATACACTTTCCTAAAGAGGTTTCTATGTTACATTTCCTTGTTTAGACACATAATTGTCCCCAGCTATTTGTAATAATTCCCTAGGGTTTCCTTGTCTTTCATTATCTAGACATGTTAAAAAATGTTTATCAGTTATTTTGTTGAATGTGTCTTAGTTTGGATTTGCTTGCTGTTTTTTTAGAACTGGGCTGAGATTATGCAATTTTGGTAAAACTAACACAGAAATAAGGCTGTGTTCTTCTCAGTATATCATACCATGAGGTTCAGTATGTCCATTTGTATATGTTTTTAATATTTGTGATGGTAGCAACAAGACAATGGTAAGGCAGAAAATAAAGTTTAAGAATTGGAATAAATATAGTAAGTTACCTTTTTCACATGTAATGCTTATCTATATAGAAAATCCAAGACAGTACACAAACCAACTATTAAAACCAATTAGATAATTAAGTTTTCTAGATAAAAGATAAAAATATAATATTTTTATTCAACTGCATTAATTGATTTGAAAATGCAATAATAAAGTAAAATGTCATTTATTAAAATGTAAAAAAAAAACAGAATATGCAAAAACTTTATTGTAGGACTTGGAAAAATAACTGAATGCATAAGCAGATGTACTACATTGATAGAGAAAAATAAATAAACTATGACAATTCTCCCAAAATTGCTCAATAAATTCAAAGTAATTCCCGTCAGTCTCAGCATGGTTTTTCATAGAATTAGACAAACTGATCCTAAAAGATTATAGGAAAATAAACCATCAAGATAAGATAACACAATTTGATAGGAGATTTAAAATTCTTAGTAAATAAAACTGTGATATTTGTGTGGGGATAAATAAATAGACCAACTGAAAAAAGTGGAGCAGAAACACTCTCATATTTTGGGTATTTTGGTATATGACCAAGATGGCATTAAAAATGAATGGGAAAAGGATGGATTACTGAAAATGTTTTTTGATAATTGGTTATTTCCATTAATCCCTATGTTACACTATGACAAAATATCAATCCCAAATGATTTAAAAGTCTACATTAAAAAAAATTATTTAGAAGTTTGGAAAAAGTTGGAGGAGATTATGAAAGCAAGTAGGAATACCTTAAAGCCTAATAAATAAATAAGCCACATAGAAAAATGTGTATATTTGTCTACTTTAAAATTTAAAACTTCCCTTTAAAAAGTTACATGTAAAGACAGTGAAAGGACAAGTAAATAAAATATTGGAAACTCATATAATGGACAAAGAATTAGCATTCAGATATCACACAACTTAGATTATAAAATGCACATTTTCCCATATTAATATCTCTAAATTGGATACCTATTGCTACTGAGAAGATAGTTTGACAATATCTAATAAAGTTGAGGACACTCATACCCTTTAACCAAGCATTTCTGCTCCCAGATATACACCTCAAGCCAGTGTTTTTTAAACCTTTGGTCCTGACTCATTGCTAGGTCATAGAGTCAATTCAGTATATCACCCTCAGAATTTAGAAAGGAATAGAATAAAATAGAATGGGATGGGAAGGGATGGGATGGGATAGGATAGAATAGAAAAGAAATAACGTCAGATTGTACTGCAATTTTTTTTAAAAAATATTTTATTTATTTATTTATTTGACACAGAGAGATCACAAGTAGGCAGAGAGGCAGGCAGAGAGAGAGGAGGAAGCAGGCTCCCCACCGAGCAGAGAACCCGATGCAGGACTTGATCCCAGGACCCTGAGATCATGACCCGAGCCGAAGGCAGAGACTTAACCCACTGAGCCACCCAGGCGCCCTGTACCGCAATTTTATTTCAGTTAGATGCAGGCATATGTTTATGTGTGTTTGCACTTGGGCTTGTGGATGATGATGTAAAAGGTAGTTATACTGTCAAAACAAGGGTGAAAAACACTGCCCTGGAGAAATTCTCACACATATGAGCAAGGAGGCATATACAAGGATGTTCATTGCAACACTATTATTTTTAAAGATTTTATTTATTTATTTGACAGACTGAGATCACAAGTAGGCAGAGAGGCAGGCAGGGGCGGGGGGAGGCAGGCTACCTGCTGAGCAGAGAGCCCAATGCGGGGCTCGATCCCAGGACCCTGAGATCATGACCTGAGCTGAAGGCAGAGGCTTTACCCACTTAGCCACCCAGACACCCCAGCACTATTCTTAATAGCAAAGTTTTAAATGTGTAAATATTCATCAAAAATAGAAAAAATGGATTATGGTAAACTCATATAACAGAATAACAGTAAATTAGCAGAATGTACTGAACTTAGTCTATGTTTGTCATATCAGACAAGTTTGAATGGAAGATGTAATGTCCTAGAGGGCTTATGAAGTGTGATACCATTTTGAAATATTTTTAAAAATCAAAATCGTGTATTTTGTAACCATGACCACCAGGTAAGCAGTCTAGTAGTTACCTTGGGGAAAAAATGGAGGAGAAAGGGAGAAAGGAAAATTAAACTGTTGGCAGAAAGCTCTTCAATTCTCTTGGTAACATTTTCTTTTTCATCAGTTTAAGTCTTTAGAAAATTTGGCAAAATGCTGTTGCTTGTATCTGCTTAGTATTATATTAGTATTATATTAATTGCTATATTTTTTGACTATCTGAATTATTTTACAATAAAAATTAATCTCTTGACAACAAAACAATAGTACTGCATAAATCATGTCTATTCCATATCCTTAGCATCTAGGGCATGCTTGAATATAGTAGTTGCTTAATTCATTGGCTAGTCAACCAGTGGACTTTAGGATATTGATGTCATTAGAGTGCTTGCTAAAACCGGATACCTTGCATGAGATAAACTGGTAGAGTGCTCAGGCTTGTAGGAAGAGGGTAGGCAGGGTTGGAAGGTGACAACCTTATGACTGATTGCTTTTTCATTCCTAAGCACTCTATAGGTAATCAGGAGGAGAGTTCGGACACCCCAGATAATGTATTTTTTTTTAATTATTGCAGAACTTCATTTTACTCCAGTAATGATACAAATACAGTTATACTACAACCAATGTCTCAATGTGGAGAGGACTGCCAGATAATATATTTTAAAAAATTTTTTAAAGATTTTATTTATTTATTTGACAGACAGAGATCACAAGTAGGCAGAGAGGCAGGCAGAGAGAGAGGGGGAAGCAGGTTCCCCGCTGAGCAAAGAGCCTGATGCAGGGCGATCCCAGGACCCTGGGATCATGACCCGAGGCGAAGGCAGAGGCTTTAATCCACTGAGCCACCCAGGTGCCCCCCAGATAATGTATTTTTGATGGAGATGACAGGATGAAGAAAAATATCACCATCCCTCCTTCTTAAAAAATGCAAAGTAAGAACCAAGAAGGGATGTTCGGTTGCTGGATGCTTTTCATCAGTGTCAGGAATTCCCAGGAGGATATCTTGATCCCAAGAAAATCCAAAAGGGGAAGAAGGAAAACCTTAGGGCATCACAAAACAATGCCAGGTGCCTCAGACTACCATGAAGCTGGAGATTCAGCAAAGGTGTGCCTGTGAAGAAAGAGACAAAGAGAATCTCAGCCTCAGGGGAATGGCTTGCCTTGACTGTGTGTGGCTTTGTAAATTCCTTTGCATTTCTCCTAGTGTGAGAATCCAAGGCAGCTCTACTCAGGATACAGCCCCATCCAGGCTACAGCTGTGATGGATGCTATTGCTCTCTGGGAGAGGATAGAAATAGGTTTGTGAAGGCATACAATTCCCTGGTTTAGAGAAAAAGAGAGAATTCACAGTGAGAGAAAGGTTGTCCACACCCATGCTTCTTTGTCTGAGATGCTGCCTCAGAAAACATGCAGTTCTAAGCCATTCAAGGTTGATTAAAAGTAAAATCCCCTTAGTAGCTGATCACAGACCTAAGGAATCCATTGGTCCCAAATTATGTCTCAGTGCTTATTGCATCAGCTTTGTTGTACCTGATTAGGGGAGGGAGGGGGCATAGGACAGTTTCCTAGGGATAATTTTATAATCTCCTTGAGTTTTCATCTTTTAAGAGAGGCATCTGATTTATTTTGACAAGGAAGAAGAGGAATTTTCTTCCCCCCCCCCTTTTTTTTTCCCTAGCAGTGGCTTTTTGAGGTGGGGGATGGAGGAAAGGGCTGTTCACATTTGGAGAATGAGTGCACTGGCAGACAGAACACTATGCAGACTGGACAGACCAAGTCCAGGCCTAAAAGGGAGGAACCAGGGAGGGGAAAGAATGAAGGAAAAAGAATAGAGAAACAAAATAATGCCTAAAAGTTATTTGGGGTTTACTATAGATCAGTTTATAGAATCTTGTAGACATTGCTTCATTTAACCCTCTAACAACCCTAAGAGATAAGCACAGTAGAATTATTAAGGATGAATACAGGAGGTATAAAAAATAAAGTAACTTGCCTGTGGGAGTCATTAGGTTTGCTCACCACTACTAAGAGATCCCCTCCTTCTAAGTGCATGGTAGAATAGTATCCTTCTGCTTCCTGAAGGTAAATGTCACCATTTGACTTGTTTTGTCTAATAAAATATTAGTGGAGGTGACATATGTCACTAATGGACAGTTTTAGGAAACAGTGTTTCCTATGTCCTTCCCTTCCCCTTGCCATGACAAACCAGAGCCACTCCAGTCTGGGTCCTGGAATGAAGAAAAATGAGCCAGTTCTGTACTGATTGGAAAGCACAACCAAAATCTACTGCTTCAGCCCTTCCCATGATTTTGTAAGTAGCTAATTCAGTGAATTCCATCCCTTCTTGCTTAAAATACCTGCCATGTTTTCTGTTACCTTTCTTGACTAATAAACTTAGGGAAAGACTCCTGTAGAATATGACACAGAGAACTACTACTCCTTCCTTGACGGTCTCCCTTTGGCCTTGGTGGCATTGTTTTTTCTAAGTTTTCTTACTTCTTCCCAGTGCCCTTCATAGGTTCCGCACCCTCTGTCCATCCCTAAAATGTTGCTTTGTTTCAAATTTGATCCTTGGTAGCCGTTTCTTGTTGCACAAGAATTCTATCCACACATGTTCATTTTCTACGGTAATCTATATGGATGCCTGCCAATATGTTGATGGCTATTCTCAGACCTCCCTTCTTAGCTCCATATCTGTGTTTGCAGCTACCAGCTAGACATCTCTATTCAAGCACTACACAATACGTAAAACTCAAATGGAACTATCCTCCTCAACTCCACTAAACTTGCTCTTCCTCTGTGGGGTCACTTCTCAGCTAATGACATCATTAACTGAGTGAAGTTGTTCACTCCATGGCCGCCTTCAACTCCTTCTTTCCACTAACCCTCACACTTTACCTCCCATCTGTCAACTCTACTTAAGCAAGTAGAGTTGTCCTCTTCTCCATCACTTTTTAGTTCAGAAAATATATATTAAAAACAGAAATATGTCAGAAACATCAGGTCAGACAATGGTGAATAAGATGTGGTCTCTGTCCTCAAAAATCTTAGTTTAGTTCATGCATCATTATGTCTCTCCCAGCCTATGGCAATAACCATCTAACAGGTGCATCACTCCAATGTACCTTGTTATTGCTAAAGTGATCTTTCTGTATTGAATTTGAGATTAGAGAGTCTTCTGTACTCAAGAGTGATCTGGTTTTGAATGATTTATTACTTCTTAGTTATGTACCCTAGTAACTCAAGTAAATTTTATGTGATGTTCTTCTGTGTGAAATAGGCATAGGGAGTTAAATAAAAGTTAACATAATTAAAATAAAAATCCGATCAAGTTACTAGCCAGCTTATTCTTCTTTTTGTGAATCTTTGTTATGAATAAGATAAAGTCAAATTCTCTTTATCATAGGGTATTAGAATCTTAATGAACAGGATAGAATAAATTTGACTTTGTTTCTCTGCACCACCACACACCTATCCTGTGTTCCCACTACACTGAATGACTTGTACTGAATGTATCTGTTATGTTCTTTCTGGCCTTTGTGTTCTTGCACATTCTGTTCTTTCTAGCTAAAATACTCTTCTCGTGGTTCACTGTGGACTACTGATCATTTTTCAAGACTCAATTCATTCAGCAATATTTATTGGTTATTTATAATTTCCCAGACAATACTATAGGCACTGGGGAATTAAAATTTTATAAGACATTGTATCTGTTCAGGAGGCCTTTACAGTTTAATAAGAGAAGTGTCTAGTAAGCAGGTCATTATAATACCAGATGGTAGGAACTGTGATGGCAGAAGAAGACAGAGGAAAACTATCTCAGATTCAGAGGGTGTGAGATTTGGGTTTTAAAAGAGGAGATGGAAGGTGCCTGGCTGGCTCAGTGGGTTAAAACCTCCGCCTTTGGCTCAAGTCATGATCTCAGGGTCCTGGGATAGAGGCCCATGTCGGGTTCTGTGCTCAGCGGGGAGCCTGTTTCCTCCTCTCTCTCTGCCTGCTTCTCTGCCTACTTGTGATCTCCATCTGTCAAATAAATAAATAAAATCTTTTTTAAAAATTAAAAAATAAAAAAAAAGATGGAAGAGAGGAATTAGAGTATAGTCAATGCTTTTGAGGAACTTGCTATAGAAGGGAGAAGAGAAATAGGGTACAAACTCTTGGGGAAATTGGGTCAAAAGAGGTGTGTGTGTTTGTGTGTGTGTGTGTGTGTGTGTGTGTGTGTGTGTGTATGTGTGCATGTTTAAGATAGGAAATATAAAAACATGTTTCTATACTGATGTAAATAACACAACTGACCCAATAAAGAAGCAGTAATGGATAGGGTAATGAGATGGGAAAGTTGCGAAATGGTGACTTTGAGAGAACAAAAGAAGACAGGATCCAGTGCACAAAGGAAGGACTTGACTAGAGGTTGGAGCATGGAGTGGTAGAAGGACTCATCTACAGTACACTCATGCCTGCCTTCTCCTCTGGTATACTCCTTTTCATCTCTCTAGAAGCTCTTATTACCATTTTCCCAGCAGAGATAGGATTTTAACCATACCTCTGTAAGTAGAAATCTCAAAAAAAAAAATCTGTAGAATGAATAATAAATTATGAATAGCCTAGAGACTGTACCAACATGTGCAAACCTAAAACACCAACATGTGCAAACCTAAAACACAAAACTTAAAACCTAAAATCTTGTCCAAAGGAAAGAATAATTGAATTACAAATTGCCTTTTGAAGGACACTTACCCATGAATTTAAAACTACCTTTAAATGAACTTTTGGGACTTCATTAAGGTTAAAAGCTTCTGCACAGCATAGGGAACAGTCAACAAAGTGAAGAGGCAACCCACAGAATGGGGCGAAGATATTTGCAAATGACACTACAGACAAAAAACTGATATCCAGGATCTATAAAAAGCTTCTCAAACTAAACACCCAAAAACCAAATAATCAAGTCAAAAAATGGCCAGAAGACATGTACAGACACTTCTCTGAAGACTACATACAAATGGCTAAAAGACACATGAAAAAATGTTCATCAACACTAACCGTCAGGGAATTCAAATCAAAACCACATTGAGATAACACCTTACTCTAGGTAGCATGGCAAAAATTGACAAGGCAAGAAACAACAAGTGTTGGAGAAGTTATGGAGAAAAGGAAACTCTTTCACACTGTTGGTGGGAATGCAAGTTGGTGCAGCCACTTTGGACAACAGTGTTGAGTTTCCTCAAAAAATTAGAAATAGAGCTACCCTATGACCAGCAATTGTACTACTGGGTATTTACCCCAAAGATACAGATGTAGTGAAAAGAAGGGCCATATGTACCCCAATGTTCATAGAAGCAATGGTCATAGTCAACAAACTGTGGAAAAGCCAAGACACCCTTCAACAGATAAATGGATAAAGAGGATGTGGTCCATATATACAATGGAATATTACTCAGCCATCAGAAAGGATGAATACCCAACTTTTGCATCAACATGGATGGGACTGGAGTAGATTATGTTGAATGAAATAAGTCAAGCAGAGAAAGTCAATTATCATATGGTTTCACTTATTTGTGGAACATAAGGAATAACATGGAGGACAATAGGAGAAAGAAGGGGAAAGTGAAGGGGGTGGGGAATAGGAGCGGGAGACAAACCATGAAAGATTATGGACTCCGGGAAACAAACTGAAGGTTTTAGAAGGGGGGGTGGGTGAATGGGTGAGTCTGGTGATGGGTATTAAGGAGGGCATGGATTGCCTGGAGTACTGGGTGTTATAAGCAAACAATGAATCATGGAACACTACAACAAAAACTAACGATGTACTGTATGGTGACTTACGTAACATAATAATAAAATAAAATACATTTCTTTATTGCAAACAATTTGATCTTTAAATGATTTTTAACAACTTTTCAACTTTTTTGAGAGGAGATTGTAAATGCTGTTTATAGAATTATCCATTTCAAAATAATAAATAACAATTTCATTTTATATAGAGAACCCCTTAGATTTTGGAATTTTGCATATTTGCTCTGAACAATTCCACTAAGAAAAAAATTTTTTTAAAGATTTTATTTACTTATTTGAGAGAGAGAGAGGAGAGGGCAGGAGTGGAGGAAGGGACAAAGGCAGAGGGAGAGGGAGAAGCAAACACTCTACTAAACATGGACCCCTACTCTAGGGTGCAATTCCAGGACGCCCCCAGATCATGACTGGAGCTGAATTCAGACACTTAACCAATTGAGCCACCCAGGTGCCCCTAAAGAAAAAATATTTTAGTAGAAAGATTAAATTATATAATTATTTATCACAGCATGGTTAATTTAAAAAACAGGAAACAAAATAATCTATAAGAGGAAATTAGATTTAGAATTTTATTAAATTTGATACAGCCACTGAAATGAACAAATAAAAGAATAGGTATATTTAATGATAAAAGCCTGTTTATTATATGTATATATATAATAAATAGATATAAATATATATTTATATATAAATAGAAATTGTATATATAAATATATATATTTAAGTGAAATAAACAGTATACAAATAGTATGTTCAATATTTGTTTTAGGAAAAATACAAATTTATGCATTGGAAAAATTACATTATAATTTTCTTTGCATATTGGAAAAATCATAGATTTTTTTCTTTTCTTTTCTCTCTCTTTTTGCTTATCTAAATTTTCTAGTTTTCTGCAATGAAAAGATATTACTTTTGATTTTTAAGTGTTATTTTTCATTAAGAAAAGTCTATTTGCTGCATATTCTATCAACTCCTACAGTAAACATTCTATCTATGTGGCCTATTCTAATTCTAATCCTAATTGTCATCCTAATTCTCCATCACTAACATCTTTAACAGAGCACATTTTCCTTCAGCTCTTAGAAGCAAAAAGTATTTTACCTCAGTGTTAAATCTCTCCTGAAGTAAAAGACTGTTCATACAGTGTTAGCATTCATCTGGGAGGAGTGTGATGGTGTGGCAATCATTTTATATTTTCCATTCCAGACCAGGAATTGTACATATGATCTGGGCATGTCAAAAATAAATGTTCATGGCCATTGGATATCTACCTAGCCTTAAGAATGCTTGGTAGCATTTTTCATGCTGTTTTTTCAGGTGGTAAATTACTATTCATTTGTCATCTTAGAATATTTCATTTTCTCCAATGCAAGTACGCTGTTTAAAAAGTAGTCTTCAGTCTTTTGAATGAGGAAAGGGAAGGTTTAAACTGGTGAGTGCTTTCGATCTCTAACACAGAACCTATAGCATCTCCAAAAGGACACGGAAGAAGTGTTATACAACTGGTGTTCGTGTTTCCTGGTTTGGCTTGTCATAGGTAAAAGTAACATTTTCAATTTTATGTGCTTAATGCCCTCCATCTTAGTTATCCTTAATTTCCACTGTAATCTTCTCCAAAATTAGCCACCAATAGAACACAAGCCTCCTCTCCAAATATAGCCTCCACCAGAACTAAAATAGCAAGCTTCTTTTTTTCTATTTCTTCTTGGTCACAATCACAGAAGAGAGAATTCAGTACAATTCTTCCCTGTGAGGAGCATCTTAAACATAATTTGAATCCTTTTGGAAAAATAATCTCTCTCTAGATGTATAGCTCGCGGAGGTTTGGACTATTAACATTTAATATGGCCAGTGTTCCTTTAGACCTAGAATGGATTTTAATTAAGCAACTCTGTGGACTTGTCTATAGGCTAGGTGATGGGAAGCAGGCTGTCAGTTCCCCTCATACTGTATGTATTCATTGGTACTGGTCCTGCGGAATGCCAATGTCTTGTCTTGTCTATAGGCTAGGTGATGGGAAGCAGGCTGTCAGTTCCCCTCATACTGTATGTATTCATTGGTACTGGTCCTGCGGAATGCCAATGTGTGTGGAATAAGGAAATGCAATAAGGGAAGACTCAGAAGAAAAATAATTTTTAAAAATAGCAAAAGGGAATGGGAAGGATCTGCACATTCATGGGGGGAGCTCAGAATTATAAATATATGGGGAATAAGTGCCAGAAAGGAAAAAAAAAAACAACCAGACTAGAACAAGACTACAAGATTAATCAGATGTTGGATGCCCAGCTAATTGAGAAAAGATCAGTCTTGGTCAAAGAGAAAGAAGTACAAACTAAAGATTTAGAGAGATTCTCCAAACTAGAAAATTAAGAAATGAGTACAGGAGAGTTATGATGCTTCATGCACAACAAGTGTCCAGGTTTGGCACTCTTTTCTACCCTTTGAAGGAAGGATTTTGGGGTGAAACAAGTCAGAAAGGCATCTAGAGGGAAATGTAGTTTAGTGGAGGGAAGAAGTCTTTGAAGGGGGAAAGATTTGAGAGTTGTTTCCCATTTGTGCCTCATGGAGCAAGATACCTTCCTCCCCACCCCACCCTCAACTTGAGCCTGCTTTCTCTTATTTAAAGTGGGCAGTTTAGCCACTATCTCTTTGGAGTTTTATTATCTCTGAAAATAGATAGTATGATGCCTAATATATGATTGATGCCTCCACAAAAAGTATCTATAATTACTTCAGAGAATGTTGAAACCTGTAAATATAGCTTCCCAGGAAATGTTGGTTACTCTGACTTTAGGGTGTAAGTAATACAGTGACACTATTCATGTTTGTCTAATGTAGCCAATGTCCTTCACTTTTTATGAACAAACCAATGTAATGCACAGGTTAATTGATAAATAATATTTTCTCACTGAGCATCATGATTTGGTGTTAAATATTATAAATACACAGTAAACACATTTTGCTTTCCCTGTATAAATTCCAGAAGTAGCAGAGACCAGTATGGAGAAATGGATAAGAATCAACAACAGAGGTCAGGTAGAATATGGTCATGGTACTAGTCTCTGGTATCAAACAGACCTGATTTGAAAGGCTGGCTATGTCTACTTAATGCTCTGTGGTCCTGAGCAAATTGTTTAATCTCTGTAAGTATCAGTTTCTTCAACTCTATAATATAATGAACATACTAAATATTAATTATTGTCATTGGTAAGTAAGAATGAACATAGTAAATATTAATTATTGTCATTAGGGAGTAAGACATAAATGGGTGTTCGAGAATGGAGGGTAGTGGACTCAAGTCCCTGCCTTGCCTAGTGTAGAGATGCAGGCTTATGGTAAGAACTTGAAGCATCCAAAATGGACCTAAAATTAGGCATTATGTTTGTAGGCATAAACTTTTCTCTGACCCTTGGTTAAGTGTTGAGAACTCATTTCATATTAAATAAATACTTCTGTGTTTTATTTTTATTTTTTTTAAAGATTTTATTTACTTATTTGACAGATGGAAATCACAGAGAAGCCGGCAGAGAGAGAGGAGAAAGTAGGCTCCCCGCTGAGCAGAGAGCCCGATGCGGGGCTCAATCCCACGACACTGGGATCATGACCTGAGCCGAAGGCAGAGGCTTTAACCCACTGAGCCACCCAGGCGCCCCCTGTGTTTTATTTTTAAGTTACTGTTAGCTATGGTGGGATTTGCAAAGATGAATAAACACCCAATCACAGTTTCTTTAAAATACGTCACTGAGATACATACAGAGACATATATAGAGAGAGACATACAAGTGAGAAAGTGACATGTGTCATAAGCCAAGTGTAGATAAAATGCTATGGGACTTTGGAAAATTATTACTTTCAGTTGGGGGTAATAGAGATGTGAGAACTTCTCATGGTTTTTTTAAACCCCCAAAAATCTGTATCTAAATATGGGGTTATTGAGACACAAACAAGCTCTACTTTCCAATTCAATCAGGGGACATTTGAGTACAAATTGGAATTATGTCATGAAGAGCATCATAAACCAATATTTGGGTTCCTTTCAATTCAAGGTAAAAGATCAGTTTGTAGTACTGAGTGGAATTCCCATGTGAAACAAAATATACTGACTGAACAAGCCAACCAGAAATTTTGGTTCTAATTCAGTTACTTCATAGATGATTAACCTTAGAGTTAGAGTGAGCTAATTGTACCAAGACTTCTCAAACATGACAATAACAATAAACCAACGATTAAGTCTTACTAATGATCATTATGGAGAAGTGTTCAATCAGACAACACTTTGTCTATACTCAACAATGTGGAAAGCAAGTAGCTCCAAAGACTTAAAACCACTTCCCTGCATAATAGAGCATTTTGTCTGCTGGGAAAAAAAGAAAGTATAACCTTAATTGCAAATGGGCTCTCAACTCTGAGAAAGTATTTCTTATTTGAATGAAGATCAGAACAGCAAGTTTGCCATTACTTGGCAAAACTAAAGGTGTATGTCATAAATGGCCCCAAGTCATTTCAATGCAAGGGGTCCATGGACTGTATGTGAGAAACCCTGCTATAGATTTACTAAGCTTGATGTAATGGCCTCCTTTAATCAAAGATCTAGTAAGTTATTTCTTCCTGCAGTTTCTAGAGTGCATCCTGTTCCCATGTTCATTCTTTCTTAAAAATGCCACTCACGGGGCGCCTGGGTGGCTCAGTGGGTTAAGCCTCTGCCTTTGGCTCAGGTCATGATCCCAGGGTCCTGGGATCGAGCCCCGCATCGGGCTCTCTGCTCAGTGGGGAGCCTGCTTCCTCCTCTCTCTCTGCCTGCCTCTCTGCCTACTTGTGATCTCTATCTGTCAAATAAATAAATAAAATCTAAAAAAAAAAAAATGCCACTCACTTCTGGGCCAAATCTTTGCCATGCTTTGAAAAAGAAAAGTATTCTTTCTGTGAAACTGTTTAAATTCTCAAAGTTAGTTGTCTTCCAAGTAGGTGTGTGCACCCTAAGATTTGCATAAGGAGAGCCACTGGAGAAGGAAAAAAAATAGAATTTCTATTTCTATGTGATTTTTATCTAAAAAGAAAAATTAAACTTTATTAATTTCATTAGATTGGGGCAATAGTAGAAGTGTGTGGTTTCTTTTTTTAAAGATTTGTTTATCTATTTGAAAGAGAGAGAGAGAAGGAGAGCTGGGGGGAGGGAGAAGGAAATAGAGAATCTCAAGTAGACTCTGTGCTGAGTGTGGAGCTTGACACAGGGCTCTATCCCAGAATCCAGGATCATGACCTGAGCTGAAACCAAGAGTCAGAAACTTTACTGACTGAGCCACTCAAGCACCCCAAGTGCATTATTTCTAAGTAAGTAAATATACAATAGAAGCATGAACCTCCTAACATTTTTACTGGTAAGAATGAGTTATGAAGACAATGAGAATCAGCTGCTTTGAGTAGTAAATTTCCCATTTTCCTAAAATTTTTAGCATTTATTAGAGCCTTGTATCATTACTTACATGTAATGTGCTTAGGTCTTCTTTTCCCATTTAGAATATAAACTGGTGGGAAGTTTAATTCCCTCTTCCCGCACCTAGCACTTAGCCCAGAGCTTTCAATTAGTGGACGTTAAATAACTATTAGGAGATTAACTGACATGTTTCAAGTCTTTCAGTCTATCCATTCTCTAATGTCAATAAGATTGGCAGTACCACTTACTGGCCTTTTTTATCCATATATTCATATGCTGTGTCAGCCAGAACGACTCTTTACTCCTATTTCCCTCTGGCGAACACATACATCGTTGCACCAGCTCCAATGCTGCCTCTGATGGGTTTCCTACTTCCCCAGCCTCCGTTAACTCTACTTGTTTTTCTGACTTTCCCTAGTAATCCATCCATAATTCTGTCATAGTCATTGCGATGCTGTGTGCAATCCTGGATTCTAAGTTTATAAGAGAAGGACTTAGGTCTTATGTCTATACATAGGAGACACTCAACGTGTGTTTTTAAATGCTTGGTTGAGTAATAAATGAAGGAACAAAAAAGCTGCCTTTATTCTTTGTCTGTGGAGATAAAGAATCTTAGAAATATGCATATAAATTTAAAAAGAAGAAAGCATAATTTTATCAACTTAAAGGGAGTTTTCACAGCATCTTTTCATTTCAGTGTGTGAATTGCTATGCTAGAACTAAGAAAATTAGACCAGTTTCCTTTCAAAGATAGCAATTTATAAACAATTACAAATAAGAAATGCCTTAAAGAATGCACAAGCACCCCAGTGCACCCCAGAGTGCTGATGAGTTTATATGGTGATTTTAGGAAATAAATGGATGAAGTTAAATATATATGAAAGGATAAGAAATAATCTTAATTAAAGTTCATCTCTTTAGATCAACAATACAAGAAACAATAGATGTCAGTGAGGATGTGGAGAAAGAGAAATCCTCTTGCACCCCTGGTATGGAAAACAATATGGAGGTTCTCAAAAGTTAAAAATAGAACCACCCTATGTTCCAGCAATTGACCTACTAAATATTTACCCAAAGAATACAAAAATACTAATTCAAAGTATTAACATTAATAAAAAAGTATTAACATTAATAAACATTGCACCCCAATGTTTACAGCAGCATTATCTACAATAGCCAAATTATGGAAATAGCCCAAATACCCATTGACTGATAAACAGATAAAGACAATGTGATGTGTGTATGTGTACATATGTGTGAGTATACACACACACACACACACACACACACACACACACACAATGGAATATTACTGAGCCATAAAAAGAATGGAAGCTTGCCATTTGCAATGACATGAATGGAGGTAAAGAGTACTATGCTGAAAAAAATAAGTCAGTCAAAGAAAGACAAATACCATGTGATTTCACTCATATGTAGAATTTAAGAAACAAAACAAAGGAACAGAGGGAAAAAGGGAGGCACACCAAGAAACAGACTCTTAACTATAGAGAACAAACTGATTGTCACTGGAGGGGAGGTGGGCAGGGAGGTGGGTTAAACAGATGATGTGAATCAAGGAGTGTACTTGTGATAAGCCCTGGGTGCTGTATGGAAGTGCCGAATCACTAAATTGTACACCTGAAACTATTACAATGTATTTTAACTAACTGGAATTTAAATAAAAACTTAATAAAACGAATCTCTGTCCAGGTTTACTTTCGTTTTTTTTTTTTTCCCAT
The DNA here is from genome assembly GCF_902655055.1 of Lutra lutra. Classification (NCBI taxonomy): domain Eukaryota; kingdom Metazoa; phylum Chordata; class Mammalia; order Carnivora; family Mustelidae; genus Lutra; species Lutra lutra. The sequence goes on along the minus strand of NC_062283.1, from coordinate 93,189,264 downwards.
TTTTTTAAATTTTTTTATTTTTTCAGCATAACAGTATTCATTATTTTTGCACCACACCCAGTGCTCCATGCAATCTGTGCCCTCTACAATACCCACCACCTGGTGCCCCCAACCTCCCACCCCCCACCCCTTCAAAATTCTCAGATGGTTTTTCAGAGTCCATAGTCTCTCATGGTTCACCTCCCCTTCCAATTTCCCTCAACTCCCTTCTCCTCTCCATCTCCCCTTGTCCTCCATGCTATTTGTTATGCTCCACAAATAAGTGAAACCATATGATAATTGACTCTCTCTGCTTGACTTATTTCACTCAGCATAATCTCTTCCAGTCCCGTCCATGTTGCTACAAAACTTGGGTATTCATCCTTTCTTTTTTTTTTTTTTTACAGCTTTATAAACATATATTTTTATCCCCAGGGGTACAGGTCTGCAAATCGCCAGGTTTACACACTTCACAGCACTCGCCATAGCACATACCCTCCCCAATATCCATAACCCCACCCCCCTCTCCCAACCCCCTCCACACATCAACCCTCAGTTTGTTTTGTGAGATTAAGAGTCACTTATGGTTTGTCTCCCTCCCAATCCCATCTTGTTTCATTTACTCTTCTCCTACCCCCTCGACCCCCCATGTTGCATCTCCTCTCCCTCATATCAGGGAGATCATATGATAGTTGTCTTTCTCCGATTGACTTATTTCGCTAATCATGATACCCTCTAGTTCCATCCACGTCGTGGCAAATGGCAAGATTTCATTTCTTTTGATGGCTGCATAGTATTCCATTGTGTATATATACCACATCTTCTTTATCCATTCGTCTGTAGATAGACATCTAGGTTCTTTCCATAGTTTGGCTATTGTAGACATTGCTGCTATAAACATTCGGGTGCACGTGCCCCTTCGGATCACTATGTTTGTATCTTTAGGGTAAATACCCAGCAGTGCAATTGCAGGGTCATAGGGTAGTTCTATTTTCAACATTTTGAGGAACCTCCATGCTGTTTTCCAGAGTGGTTGCACCAGCTTGCATTCCCACCAACAGTGTAGGAGGGTTCCCCTTTCTCCGCATCCTCACCAGCATCTGTCATTTCCTGACTTGTTAATTTTAGCCATTCTGACTGGTGTGAGAGATATCTCATGGTGGTTTTGATTTGTATTTCCCTGATGCCGAGTGATATGGAGCACTTTTTCATGTGTCTGTTGGCCATCTGGATGTCTTCTTTGCAGAAATGTCTGTTCATGTCCTCTGCCCATTTCTTGATTGGATTATTTGTTCTTTGGGTGTTGAGTTTGCTAAGTTCTTTATAGATTTTGGACACTAGCCCTTTATCTGATATGTCATTTGCAAATATCTTCTCCCATTCTGTCAGTTGTCTTTTGGTTTTGTTCACTGTTTCCTTTGCTGTGCAAAAGCTTTTGATCTTGATAAAATCCCAAAAGTTCATTTTTGCCCTTGCTTCCCTTGCCTTTGGTGATGTTCCTAGGAAGATGTTGCTGCGGCTGAGGTCGAAAGGGTTGCTGCCTGTGTTCTCCTCGAGGATTTTGATGGATTCCTTTCTCACATTGAGATCCTTCATCCATTTTGAGTCTATTTTCGTGTGTGGTGTAAGGAAATGATCCAATTTCATTTTTCTGCATGTGGCTGTCCAATTTTCCCAACACCATTTATTGAAGAGGCTGTCTTTGTTCCATTGGACATTCTTTCCTGCTTTGTCGAAGATGAGTTGACCATAGAGTTGAGGGTCCATTTCTGGGCTCTCTATTCTGTTCCATTGATCTATGTGTCTGTTTTTGTGCCAGTACCATGCTGTCTTGATGATGACAGCTTTGTAATAGAGCTTGAAGTCCGGAATTGTGATGCCACCAACTTTGGCTTTCTTTTTCAATATTCCTTTGGCTATTCGAGGTCTTTTCTGGTTCCATATAAATTTTAGGATTATTTGTTCCATTTCTTTGAAAAAAATGGATGGTACTTTGATAGGAATTGCATTAAATGTGTAGATTGCTTTAGGTAGCATAGACATTTTCACAATATTTATTCTTCCAATCCAGGAGCATGGAACATTTTTCCATTTCTTTGTGTCTTCCTCAATTTCTTTCATGAGTCCTTTATAGTTTTCTGAGTATAGATTCTTAGTCTCTTTGGTTAGGTTTATTCCTAGGTATCTTATAGTTTTGGGTGCAATTGTAAATGGGATGGACTCCTTAATTTCTCTTTCTTCTGTCTTGTTGTTGGTGTAGAGAAATGCAACTGATTTCTGTGCATTGATTTTATATCCTGACACTTTACTGAATTCCTGTACAAGTTCTAGCAGTTTTGGAGTGGAGTCTTTTGGGTTTTCCACATAGAGTATCATATCATCTGCGAAGAGTGATAGTTTGACTTCTTCTTTGCCGATTTGGATGCCTTTAATTTCCTTTTGTTGTCTGATTGCTGAGGCTAGGACTTCTAGTACTATGTTGAATAGCAGTGGTGATAACGGACATCCCTGCCGTGTTCCTGACCTTAGCGGAAAAGCTTTCAGTTTTTCTCCATTGAGAATGATATTTGCGGTGGGTTTTTCATAAATGGCTTTGATAATATTGAGGTATGTGCTGTCTATCCCTACACTTTGAAGAGTTTTGATCAGGAAGGGATGCTGTACTTTGTCAAATGCTTTTTCAGCATCTATGGAGAGTATAATATGGTTCTTGTTCTTTCTTTTATTAATGTGTTGTATCACATTGATTGATTTGCGGATGTTGAACCAACCTTGCAGCCCTGGAATAAATCCCACTTGGTCGTGGTGAATAATCCTTTTAATGTACTGTTGAATCTTATTGGCTAGTATTTTGGCGAGAATTTTTGCATCTGTGTTCATCAAGGATATTGGTCTGTAGTTCTCTTTTTTGTTGGGATCCTTGTCTGGTTTTGGGATCAAGGTGATGCTGGCCTCATAAAAGGAGTTTGGAAGTTTTCCTTCTATTGCTATTTTTTGGAACAGTTTCAGGAGAATAGGAATTAGTTCTTCTTTAAATGTTTGGTAGAATTCCCCCGGGAAGCCGTCTGGCCCTGGGCTTTTGTTTGTTTGGAGATTTTTGATGACTGTTTCAATCTCCTTACTGGTTATGGGTCTGTTCAGGCTTTCTATTTCTTCCTGGTTCAGTTGTGGTAGTTTATATGTCTCTAGGAATGCATCCATTTCTTCCAGATTGTCAAATTTGTTGGCGTAGAGTTGCTCATAGTATGTTCTTATAATTGTCTGTATTTCTTTGGTGTTCGTTGTGATCTCTCCTCTTTCATTCATGATTTTATTGATTTGGGTCCTTTCTCTTTTCTTTTTGATAAGTCTGGCCAGGGGTTTATCAATCTTATTAATTCTTTCAAAGAACCAGCTCCTAGTTTCGTTGATTTGTTCTATTGTTTTTTTGGTTTCTATTTCATTGATTTCTGCTCTGATCTTTATGATTTCTCTTCTCCTGCTGGGTTTAGGGTTTCTTTCTTGTTCTTTCTCCAGCTCCTTTAGTTGTAGGGTTAGGTTGTGTACCTGAGACCTTTCTTGTTTCTTGAGAAAGGCTTGTACCGCTATATATTTTCCTCTCAGGACTGCCTTTGTTGTGTCCCATAGATTCTGAACCGTTGTGTTTTCATTATCATTTGTTTCCATAAATTTTTTCAATTCTTCTTTGATTTCCTGGTTGACCCATTCATTCTTTAGAAGGATGCTGTTTAGTCTCCATGTATTTGGGTTCTTTCCAAATTTCCTCTTGTTATTGAGTTCTAGCTTCAGAGCATTGTGGTCGGAAAATATGCAGGGAATGATCCCAATCTTTTGATACCGGTTGAGACTTGATTTAGGACCAAGAATGTGATCTACTCTGGAGAATGTTCCATGTGCACTAGAGAAGAATGTGTATTCTGTTGCTTTGGGATGAAAAGTTCTGAATATATCTGTGATGTCCATCTGGTCCAGTGTGTCATTTAAGGCCTTGATTTCCTTGTTGATCTTTTGCTTGGATGATCTGTCCATTTCAGTGAGGGGAGTGTTAAAATCCCCTACTATTATTGTATTCTTGTCGATGTGTTTCTTTGATTTTGTTATTAATTGGTTTATATAGTTGGCTGCTCCCATGTTAGGGGCATAGATATTTAAAATTGTTAGATCTTCTTGTTGGACAGTTCCTTTGAGTATGATATAGTGTCCTTCCTCATCTGTTATTATAGTCTTTGGCTTAAAATCTAATTGATCTGCTATAAGGATTGCCACTCCTGCTTTCTTCTGATGTCCATTAGCATTGTAAATTCTTTTCCACCCCCTCACTTTAAACCTGGAGGTGTCTTCGGATTTAAGATGAGTTTCTTGTAGGCAACATATAGATGGGTTTTGTTTTTTATCCATTCTGATACCCTGTGTCTTTTGATTGGGGCATTTAGCCCATTAACATTCAGGGTACGTATTGAGAGATATGAATTTAGTGCCATTGTATTGCCTGTAAGGTGACTGTTATTGTGTATTGTCTCTGTTTCTTTCTGATCTACTACTTTTAGGGTCTCTCTTTGTTTAGAGGACCCCTTTCAATATTTCCTGTAGAGCTGGTTTGGTATTTGCAAATTCTTTCAGTTTTTGTTTGTCCTGGAAGTTTTAATCTCTCCTTCTATTTTCAATGATAGTCTAGCTGGATATAGTATTCTTGGCTGCATGTTTTTCTCGTTTAGTGTTCTGAATATATCATGCCAGCTCTTTCTGGCCTGCCAGGTCTCTGTGGATAAGTCTGCTGCCAATCTAATATTTTTACCATTGTACGTTATAGACTTCTTTTCCCGGGCTGCTTTCAGGATCTTTTCTTTGTCACTAAGACTTGTAAATTTTACTATTAGGTGCCGGGGTGTGGACCTATTCTTATTGATTTTGAGGGGGGTTCTCTGAACCTCTTGAATTTTGATGCTTGTTCCCTTTGCCATATTGGGGAAATTCTCTCCAATAATTCTCTCCAATATACCTTCTGCTCCCCTCTCTGTTTCCTCTTCTTCTGGAATCCCAATTATTCTAATGTTGTTTCGTCTTATGGTGTCACTTATCTCTCGAATTCTCCCCTCGTGGTCCAGTAGCTGTTTGTCCCTCTTTTGCTCAGCTTCTTTATTCTCTGTCATTTGGTCTTCTATATCGCTAATTCTTTCTTCTGCCTCATTTATCCTAGCAGTGAGAACCTCCATTTTTGATTGCACCTCATTAATAGCTTTTTTGATTTCAACTTGGTTAGATTTTAGTTCTTTTATTTCTCCAGAAAGGGCTTTTATATCTCCCGAGAGCGTTGCTTTAATATCTTCCATGCCTTTTTCAAGCCCGGCTAGAACCTTGAGAATCGTCATTCTGAACTCTATATCTGACATATTACCAATGTCTGTATTGATTAGGTCCCTAGCCTTTGGTACTACCTCTTGTTCTTTTTTTTGTTGTGAATTTTTCCGCCTTGTCATTTTGTCCAGATAAGAGTTTATGAAGGAGCAAGTAAAATACTAAAAGGGTGGCAACAACCCCAGGAAAATATGCTTTAGCCAAATCAGAAGAGATCCCAAATTGTGAGGGGGGAGAAAGGGGATAAAAAGGGGTTCAAAAAGAAAAAAAAAAAAAGAAACTATTTAAAAAAAAAAGCCGATAAAGAAAAAATATAAAAAGAGGAAAAAAAATATATATATATTAGATAAACTATTTAAAAAACGTTAAAAAAGAAAACAGTAAAAGTTAAAAAAAATTTAGCAGAAGAAGTGAAAAAGAAAAAAAAAATTGAAAAAGAAAAAAAAAAATTAAATTAACTGCAAGGCTAAAAAATCATGGGGAGAAAGCCATGAGTTCCGTGCTTTGCTTTCTTCTCCTTGGAATTCCGCCGCTCTCCTTGGTATTGAAACTGTACTCCTTGGTAGGTGAATTTGGTCCTGGCTGGGTTTCCCGTTGATCTTCTAGGGGAGGGGCCTGTTGTAGTGATTCTCAAGCGTCTTTGCCCCAGGCGGAGTTGCACCGCCCTTACCCGGGGCCGCGCTGAGTAATCTGCTCGGGTTTGCTTTCAGGAGCTTTTGTACCCTGAGCGCTTTCTGTAGAGTCCGGAGGACAGGAATGAAGATGGCGGCCTCCCGGTCTCCGGCCCAGAGGAGCCGAGAGCCCAGGGCCCCACTCCTCAGTGCGCCCTCAGAGAACAGCGCCCAATGACTCCTGTCACCCTGGCCTCCGGCCGCGCTCCGAGCTGACCGAGCCTGCGACCGGTTCAAGGCAACCCCGAGCTGAGAGTCACTCCTTGGCTCTGTCTCTGTAGCCGGCTTCCCTGCTCCAATACCGGTAAGCTCTGCGACACTCAGACACCCCCGATCCTTCTGCGACCCTGCGGGACCTGAGGCCGCGCTGACCCCGCCTGGGCTTCACCCCAGTTAAGCCTCTGGAGCAATGTCCCTCAGCAGAACAGACTTTTAAAAGTCCTGATTTTGCTCCGTTGCTCCATTGCTCTGCCGCTCGCTGGGAGCCGGCCCCTCCCCCCGCGGTCTATCTTCCCGTCGCTTTGGATTCACTTCTCCGCCAGTCCTACCTTTCAGATAGTGGTTGATTTTCTGTTTCTAGAATTGCTGTTCTTCTTCTCTTCAATCTCCCGTTGGATTTGTAGGTGTTTGCAATCTTTAGATAAGCTATTTAGCTGATCTCCGCTACCCGAAGTAGTCTCAGCCTGCTACTTCTCCGCCATCTTGACTCCTTTACTTTCATTTTTTAAACGAACCTTGAACACAGTACTTGGAAATTTTCTATAGTTACATTATTCCAATATATTTTTTAAACCTCATATTTCCTAGTAGCTGAGCATGACTCCATCATATTAAGTGTATATTGCCAGAATGATTCTGAGATGTTTTATAATATGTTCATGTTGGCATTCTATATTCTATGCCTAAAACCCTAAAGAGATTACCAAGAAACTTTTGAGCCAGGAAGTGATTGGAAGGCCTGATTTTATCCTGAAAAAGATGGACAAAATGTTCTGGTATTTAAAGTAAATGAATGTTTATACCTATCTTCGGGAAAGTCCCTTGCTTCCTTCCTTCCTTCTTTCCTTCTTTCCTTCCTCCTTTTCTCCTTTTCTCTTTTCTTCCCTTTCACCCTCCCTCTCTTCCTTCCTTCCTTCCTTCCCTTCTGGCAAATCCAGTGATAGAGGTAAATAATAAGGCTGTAGAAAGTAACTTTATTCAAGGGTAAAAAACTATTAAAAACTTTGAAGCCATCCACATGAAAGGTAGTAGTAGCTTCAGGTAGGAAGGTGGTAGCATCTTTATTTTATTTCTGATTTTAGGGAGAATATATTCAATTTTTCACAATTAACTGCAATATTATCTCTCTGTTTTTCATAGTTGTTCTTTATCAAACTGAAGATGTCCCCTTCTATTTCTAGATTATTAAGAGATTTTTCTCAGGAATAGATATTACACTTTGTCAAATGTTTTTTCTTCATCTTTTGAGATAATATACATTTTTTTTTAGTTTGTTGAAATGTTATTTACACTGACTGATTTTCAAAGTTAACCAACCTTGCATTCCTCAGAAAAACTATACTTGATTTCCACTCTCATCACTAGAACAAGAACTGAAATTTGCACAGTTGTAGAATATGAGTTCAATATACAAAGCCATTTTCACTTTTATGCACAATCAATGAACAATAAGAAATTGAAATTTTAAAGAATACTGTTCAAAATAATATAAAAATTATTAACTTAGTGACAAATCTGACAAAAGATCTGTATAACTTGTATACGGAAAACTACCAATGTTCCTGAGAGAATTTAACAAAATTAAAGGATATCTAAATAAATGTAGAGATATACCTTATCCATGGGTTAGAAAATCCAATATTAAGATGCTAATTTCTCAAAATTGGCCTACGCATTGCAAACAAACCCAACCTAAATTCTAGAAGCCTATTTTGTAAGGATTGACAATCTGATTCTAAAATTTATATGCAAGTGCAAAGAACAAGAATAGACAAAACAAATTTGAAAAGGAAGAGTAAATTTGGATCATATTTCAAGATTGTTTATAAAGTTTTGGTAATCAACACAGTGTGGTATTAACATAAAAATAGGACCGATAAAGGGACCTGAATAGAGAATCCAGAAATACACTGCACCTATGTGGACAACTGATACCTGACAAAGGTGCAAAGCAACTCAGTGGAGAAAGAATACTCTTTTCAACAAATGGAACTGGGATCATTGGACATCCACATGGCCTCTCCCCCAGAATGAACTTTGAGCTATACATCACACCATAGACAAAAATTAGATCAAAGGGAATCAGAGAAGGAAATGTCAAACCTGAAATGATAACATTTTCTGAAGAAAACATAGGTGAAGTTATCATGACCTTGGGTTAGGCAAAGATTTCTTAGATTCTACACTAGACACACCAAACATAAAAGAAAAAAATGATAATCAGACTTCATCAAAATTAAAACTTAGCTCTTCAAAAGATGCTGTTAAGAGACTACAAAGGCAAACTGAGAAAATATTTGGAAAACATCTATAAGGAACTCATACTCAGTATATAAAAAAAAAATCTCAAAACTCAGTAATAAGAAAAAAAAATTAAAAATGATCACGATGCCTGGCTAGTTCGGTCGTAGAGCATGTGACTCTTTTTTTTTTTTTTTTTTAGCATGTGACTCTTGATCTCAACATTGTGGGTTCAAGCCCCATGTTGGGCATAGAGCTGACTTTTTTTTTTTAAAGATTATTTATTTATTTATTTATTTGACAGACAGAGATCATAAGTAGGCAGAGAGGCAGACAGAGAGAGAGGAGGAAGCAGGCTCCCTGCTGAGCAGAGAGCCCAATGCGGGGCTCTATCCCAGGACGCTGGGATCATGACCTGAGCCCAAGGCAGAGGCTTTAACCCACTGAGCCACCCAGGCGAATTTAAAATGGAGCCGAATTTAAAAAAAATGATCAAAATAATTGGCTAGGCATTTCACTAAAGAAGACAAAGGGATGGCAAATAAATATATGGAAAGATGCTCAGCATCTTTAGTCATTAGGGAAACACAAATTAAAACCACAATCAGGTCCCTGTTAGAATGGCTAAAATGAAAAGATTAATCATGCCATGCACTGGCAAAAGTATGAAAGAAAGGGCACTCTCATTCACTGCTGGTGGGAGTATAAAATGGTCGTGACTTGTTGGAAAATTTCATCAGTTTCTTAAAAAGATAAACATCCACCTTCTATAGGATCCAGCCATTCCCCTCATATTATTTACCTATGAGAAAAGAAAGATTTGTCCACACAAGGAATTATACACAAATGTTCACAGCAGCCCCATTAAAGATAGTCCCAAGCTGGAAATAATTCATGTCATTTACAGATGAATAAATAAACAAAGTGTGGTTTATCCATATAATAGAACACTGCTCAGTAATAAAAAAGAGATGACCTACTGACATAACTCAATGACATCGGTGAATCAGAATAATCCTGCTGAGTGAAAGAAGCTAGACATAAAAGAATCCATACTGTATGACGTCATTTATATGAAATTTTTAAAAATGCAAATTAACCTATACTGACAGAAAGTAAGTTAGCAGTTGCCTGGGGATGAAAATGGAGGGTAGAGAGGAGGGACTATAAAGAATGACAGGAAGCTTTTGGAAGTGAGGGACCCGTTCATGGTCTTGTTTGTGGTAATGACTTCACAGTTGTATACATATGTCAAAACTTTTTAAATTGTACTTGTTTCTTTACAAAATTATACAAAAATTTAAATTATCCATTTTCAACATGTGCAGTTGATTGCATGCCAGTTACACCTCAAGCAAATCTGAGGTATGTGTACCTATTAAAAAAGATGAAAGACTGTAATAAAGCACTTTAGAATTTTAAAACCTAAAATGACTCTTAAAAAGCTTCTTTTATAATTGCATTTATTTTATTTTTTTAAATTGATAGGTAAAATAAAAGGAACTATTTCTCTCAAAAGAAAATTCTAGGAGGACCTGGTCATCCCACTAGGTCCTGGGTAAGCCTTTTTGCCTTCTAAGATAGTTGGATCCTGGCATACACCTCCACAGTTTATTCACAGTAAACTGTGTATAGGCTAATTTCTCATTTACCTCCACACATTGTTAAAGGCTTTATTGCTTCTTCACCTTTGATTCTTGCTAAAATGTTATTGCTTCCTACAATTAGGCTCAGAGTCAAGTACAGCTGAGTGGCTTGAAGTCATGCTATGTGTCAGCCACTGTTTCTATAAAAGTCTCACTTCATTGCTAATGAACCAAAGACTCCCTTTTAGATTTTACAATAACTTCTGTATGGTTGGATCATCTTTAATCATGCATGATGTAGAAACAAGGAAGGAAAGTCAGATTTCTTTAGCTTTGGTATTCTAATAGAATGAAAAATAGTGAGTAAAATGTACTTAGCCAATTGCCAAACATCTTGCAACCAATAGTCTTTATTATTGTTACCTCTTTATCATTGTGTTCCAATGAATGTCCATCTGTCTGTCTGGCTATGAGCCTCACTCTCTCCGTGTCTGTTTCCAGACAGAAAAAACTATCAAACTCCCCAAGGCAAAAACAAGCAGAAACTAGTAAGTGATGTAGCTTGGGTTTCAAGGCCTTTCTGCCTGACACTACTTGTCACCATTCTTGTGTGCTGCTTTCCACAACTGCCAACTGACGTGTTAAAATACCTAGTAGGCTCTCATAGTAGGTGCTCGGTATTTCAGGAATTGAATAGAACTGAAGCTTGTATCAGGAAGAAGGGATGGTTGCATGCTAATACTCATTTTGCATAACATGACCTTGTATGTGGCTTCCTTAACAGAAGGCAATGCAGTTTCATTTCTCTGCGGTTCCCGGAGTAATTTCCCACTGCATTTGCTATGTATCCCCCCCCCACTTGCCAAAACCCAGATGCTCTTTTTTGATCTGCATTTGTTCAGTAGCTGTATTGTGCATGCTATCAGTTGGTCAGTTGGCACTCATAATATTTATTCCTTCATGATTCAAGCAGTGCTAATTTTGTTGGGGGAAAGAGAGCAGTTGTTGATATATTTTGGCCTGAAGATCTTATTCTGTAAGACATCAACCTGTGCTTACATTTCCCTTTCACAAACATTAGAAGTAAAAAATCTTTTCTTCCTCTCAATTCTGTTATAAACCTAAGCTTGCTCTAAAAAATAATCTTGAAGGGACACCTGGGTGGCTCAGTTGGTTAAGCATCTGATTCTTGATTTTGGCTCAGGTCAGATCTAGGGTCCTGAGATGGAGCCCCATCTGGGACTCCTCACTCAAAAGGGAGTCTGTTTGGGACTCTCTCTCTCCCTCTGTACCTCCCCCTCCCAAATAAATAAACCTTTAAAAATAATCTTTAAAAAGTCCTTTTTTAAAAAGATTTTATTTATTCATCTGCGAGAGAGACAGAGAGAGCACAAGCAGAGGGAGAGGCAGAGTGAGTGGGAGAAGCAGACTCCCTGCTGAGCTGGGAGACCTATGTGAGTTGGGAGCCCTATGCGTGGCTGGATCCCAGGACCTGGAGATCAAGACCTGAGCCCAAGGCAGATACTTTACCGTCTGAGCCACCCAGGTGCCCCCCCACCCAATCCTTTTTTCTTCTTCTCATTTGCATCGCATTCCACATCCCATTCCCATCCTAGAGAAGCCATGAAAAAAATTCAGGGTGTAACTAAACTTTTAAATATTTTACATGATAATAGCTTGGTGAGTGGGGTGTGTGTGTGGCTGTGTGTGTGTGTGTGTGTGTATGATTTGTGCTTGTTATGAAAATAGTCTTTAGTTGATATTGGTATATTAATTTTTAAAAATCTAATTTCCCAAAAATATTGTGGGGGAAAGACCCAACATGTCATGAGTGCCTACTATGTACATGAGATTTTTGCATAGGATGAGAAATCTTCTAAGAAATCCTAGGAAAATGGAGGCTCTGAGAAATCAAGGAAACTGTCACATTGTAAGTGGCACAATCTGGATTATTTGATCCCAGCTATGCCTATTTTAATGTTCCTCATTGCAGTTACTGGAGGGAAAAGAGGATTCTCATCTTGGGAAAGTTGCTGCTGTTTACTGGTGTTAACACCCTTCCTACCTTGAGTCTGTTCTCCTCAATTCAGGAGGAATTAAAGCTAGTTTTAAAGAAATAAAGTTTAGTTCAGAGGTAATGAGGGAACAGGGTTGCCTCATTTCTCTACTTCTTGTTACCCACAGGGAAGCTCTGGTAAATACTGGAGGAGAGCTGAGTGAAAGACTTGTTAGGGCTACTCATGAGGTCCCTGGGGGCTGTTCACATCATGAAGGCCACTTTCAATCCTCTGTGGTTCTACTCTGGAAAGGCAGAGTGGAAAGGGTAGGAAGGCAGTCGGTGGAGAAGGGACTCATTAGAAACAGAACTGGGTATAGTAATTTGAAAAAAGAAAAAAAGGCAACAAGCAGAAAACATAAGGGTTGGAGGTCAACGATATGTTTCATTAGCTCCTCTGAGCTACTAATGGAATATGGATTGTTTGCCCTGTGATGGCTGGTTACAGCATAAGTCAGTGGTAATGTTCTTCTTGCAGAATACATTATCAAACTTTCTCCTGCCATAGCTGACATATCATCATTTTACAGTAAGGCAAGCATAAATGACATAGTAAATTTTCTCAAGAAAGAAAAACATGAGGGAAGAAATTTGACAAGTTTATAAATCTTCTCTTTTATAAATGTACTCTCAACACATCATATATTCACTAATTTGAATAATACTTTTGAGGTGTAAGACACAAGGGTACCATTCCCAGCTTTTGGTTGGGAAAATTTAGATGCTATAACCAAGTTATTTAGCCAAAGCCTTATATGGGTTTGTGGCAGAAGAACATAGGTCTCCCAACCCATGTGCTGTCAGTTACTAGTTGGACTTAGTATGTTTCCTTCCTGCCAGGAAAGACTATGCAGTTTACTGTGGTTTCTAGTGCTTAGCTGCCCTGGTGAAAAACATCACCATTGTTTTGAATTATCATCATCATTAAAAATTAGTAGCCCTCAAAAGTAATGGTCATATACCAAAAAGATAAGAGAAGAAAACTTAAAAATAGTCTTTATGGAGATCCACATCCATGAATGAGACTCAAGCAGTACCACTTCTGAGCTGGACAATGATTTTTCTTGTCAACTAAAGAGTTCTCTGAATATGAGTTAACAACGCTGAGGGAGGAACTAGGCATTCATCAATGTCTTTCTTACAAGGAAAGGATTTTTACATTGAGAGTTCATGCCTATTTTATCAGGGTCCCGTTGAAAAGAAGAAGAACATATAATTTTTTTAAACTGTTCAAGTCTGTTAAATTTTTTTAAACTGTTCAAGCCATTTAGATCAGAAATCGTCTTTTGGATTAACCTACCTGACCTATAATGCCTGCAATTGGCACTAAAAAAATGTGCTGATTAGAATTGCTAAGAATTTTGAATTGACAGAAATTGGTGTGCTCACACTGCCCTGTGTTCTGGCAAAGTCACATTGCCCAGGGAAATATTGAAAGAAGACCTGATACCTAGAGCAAGAGAAAAGCTTTTTTCTCTAAATTCCTTATTGTTTGAATTTTCAAACTACAAAGGAATGTCAATCATCCCAGTGTTTCCCTCCCTCTTGAAGAGAAGAGGAAATATTTGAATCATTATACAATATGATTCAACAAATCTCTCAGAGTCACATAACTTTACTTTTTTGCCTTTTGAAATTTATATGAAATGTTTCTATAGTGATTGATTTGTCGCCTGACCCAGTTTTCTGGGCTGAAGTAGAACACAGTGTGACTGATTCCCCAGAGATGTGATAGTGAAGTGGTTTGAATTCAGGTGCTGGAATTGGACAGATGTGGACTAAGGCCCCATCCCTTTCACGCACTGGTTTGTGCATACTGGACACTTATGTAATCACCCTGGGCCCATTTCTTAATCGGCAAAGTTGGTATTGCAATAAGTGGTATTTTTCTAAGATATTATCTGACGTGATGCCAGAAAGTATCTAGCAGATAGTATACCCACGATGAACATTAGCCATGATTATAGCCATTACTTGTGTTGGAAGAATTGACAATTTTTCTAAGACAGATCACTGAGGATGGAAGGACTCATCCAACTATAAAGGGTCATAGCATGTGTTGACTGGTGGTGTAATTGGAATTGAGGATGAGGTACGAGTGAGGCCAACTCCTCATGGAGCTGATAGAGATGAAGACTTGACAATCAACAGGGACCTGGAAAGCCCAGGTGGAGGCTCTGCCCAGAATCACTGCCCAGAACTCACCTGGTGATGTCACCAGACACAGCCTGGGCACTCCCTGCCTTTGCCAACCCTTCAAGGTGCCTGGTGTTGCAGCCACTCCTGGAAGGCATGGACTCTCACTTTGCCTCCTCGTTTAAATCACAGTCTTTAAACTCAGAGTTTTGAATAGATGATTCTGATCAGTGAAAGGGCCCAGAAGAGCAGGCACACCTTTTCACTTGCTAAACGACAGTCAGTTCTACCTACTGTGACTTATAGGATAGAAAAACCCAAGTTTGAGAAGAAAATGACATGCTGACCAGACGAAATGTTTTGTGCCTTGTAAGTGGATAGGATCAGTGTCAGATTTATTTCAGAACCAAAGGTACTTTTGTGAGTCATTCTGCAAAATGATTCATGCTTGGAGTGTAGGTTGGGAAGTTTAGCAGTTAAACTGACCGAGTTATCCATTGTCTAATGCCCCTTATTGCTCATTCTGTTCTGGAAGGCATCTGGCCTATCTCCATGACAGCCCCCAGTATCTCCGTGAGCTCTCTGAATGCTTATGGGAAACGTTAGGGGTTGAACTGTTTGTAACTTAAAGTGGTTTCCCTGCTCTTGATGCGAACAATTCCTCCAAGGCTGAAAGAGAGAAGATAGTATAGGGTTTTTGATTGGGAAGAAGGGGACACCTACTAAGTCTAGGCATTATTTCCCCACCCTACTACCTCCAGTCATAGCCCAGACTCTTGGGTTCCCATGTTTCAGGACAAGGAGGAGGAAGTCTTCAAATCTCTTCCTTAAATCAGTTAACACAGATTTACTCTAAATAGAGAACATAAAAATAATTTTTACCAATTTTGATGCTTTAAAAGCAAACATGGTTTTTACATAAAAGAATGTAATTTAATAAAACATAATTTTGAAAAAAAATAGAGAAAACAGATAAGGTTTTTATCCCACCATTCTAATAAAACCTCTTTGAGCCTTTTGGCCTATTTTTTGTCATGCGGCCTCTGCTGTTAAAAGGCATGTGGTTGGGGAAGTGCTTGTGTGGCTCAGTCCATTAAGCATCTGACTCTTGATTTTGGCTCAGGTCATGATCTCAGGGTTGTGACAATGAGTCCCGAGTTGGGCTCCACAGTGAGCATGGAGTCTGCTTAACATTCTCTTTCCCTCTCTTTCTCTGCCCCTCCTGTCTTTCTCTCTCTCTCCTTCCTTCTAAAAAAAAATAAATAAATAAAAGAAAAGAAAAGAAAAGAAAAGAAAAGAAAAGAAAAGAAAAAAGGAAAAGCATCTGATTATTCCCCAAAACATCCTTTAAAGTAGAATTTGAGGATCAACTCCAGGTATACGTGTGTATCTTTGGAGGTTAGGGCAAATGGAGAGGGAACAAGTCCTGAATATTGGCAACAGGATTGTGAATCCATCCTTGCTCTTTGTAAGTGTTGTGACCTGAGCCATCAGTTGACCTCTGTGACCCTTATCTGCCCATTGGTGACAATGCCAATCACAATGGTTGATATGCAAATTACTGGAGAGCAGTAAAGTCATGGATGCAGCAGTGGAGACACACATACCCATGGACACAGAAGGAAAAAGAAAAACAAAGATCCCTACTTACTTCCTTTATCCTCTATGGAATAGGCAACTCGTGAGGAACATCACACTCTAATTATGCTTATTAGACATAGTGGCTTTTATCTCACCATATTTAAATATAGCACTTTCTTTGTGTCAAGTCCAGTTCTTAGGGTTTTATAAATTAACTCATTTATCCTCTTAGCACCCTAGAGGGTGGTATTATTTCACAGCTTGGGCCACTGAGTACAGAAAGTATACATCACTTACAGACCTCAGGTCCCACAGCAGGTAAATAGCAGGGCTGGGGTTCAAATGCAGCAGCTAGACCCAAATCCATACTCTTATCCCCCATACCATACTGCCATTTGAGTTTGGGAATAACAGGAAACAAAATCCTGTTCCAGCCCAGTGTTCTCCTTGGAGTTGCCATAATCTTTATTCTTAGATGGTAAGAAGAAGTATGGGCTCTTCTTCTCCTGAGATCACCTGAAAAACAATTATAAACTTAACATCTTTCATTAGGGTCTTACCAAAGGTGGGCAACTCAGTGCTGCTCTGCAGGCTGGGTTAGGTCTGTGCACAGCAAACCAGAAAGAGGACACATCCATGTTGAAGCAAGGACCTTTCTCAGGATTATTCACTCTGTGTGGCCATTTCTTAGACCTCATTTAAAAACAGATAGGCAAAAAGCAATCGAAAAAGTTCCCAAATAGGAAGATGAGATAAAAGAGCATAATTTTGCTGGCCCAAACAAAAACCCATAGCACAAAACTACCACAGGTTCCTTTGAATAAAATTTTTTTAACTCAAAGAAAGAAGTAAGTGTTGACACAGTTTAAGTGCAAGGAGGGCTTCTTATCAAGCAGCTGTAGGTGAGGGCTTCTGAAGGGTAGAATTCTCAGCTGGAAATTTCCTGTGGAAGAAATCTCACCCTGAGAAATAAGTACTTCCAGGCAAGTTGCGCAGAGTTCCCACTGGGAATAGGGGAGAGGGCTGGCTGTTCGGCCCATGGGGACAACGTACTCTTTTCCTTAAGCAGACACCCAGGAACTGCTTCCTCACAGACTTCAGGTCTCCACAAGAGATGTCCTCATTTTGCAAATAGAAAATTGACAGCCTGACGAGCTATGTCTAAAATTCCATGGGGAATCACCTCTGGTTTCCAAAATATCCTAATAGACTCTTCCTTGAATCAATCTTCCTTCCTTCCTTCCTTCCTTTCTTTCCTTCCTTCCTTCCTTCCTTCCTTCCTTTTTCCCTCCCTCCTTCCCTCCCTCTTTCTCTAACATTTCTTCTCAACATTCTTCTAACATTTTCTTCTTTTTTTGCCAATTGGATTAGAGAATATTAAAAAATGAAAAGAAAAAACGAAAATCTCTTTTCCTGGGAATTGTCAGAGAGGAAGCCACATTCTCATGCAGTAATACAAGAGACGTTGTCCTCGTCAAGCACCTAATGTGGGCAAGATACTTTATAGGCACTGTTTCTGTTCCTAACACAAACACTGACAAGTGGTTGTGGTTAATCTCATTTTATAGATGAGGAGAGTAAAGCACTCAGAATAAGGAAATTGCTGATGGTCATACAGTGACCTTGGATTAGAGATGAGATTGGAATGAGGTGCACATGTTTCTTTCTCATGCAGTCCGTCCTGAAAACTCTGGACAGGCTTGGGGTAGATTTGGTGTTTAATACGGAGAGATCGCAGAAAGAACTATTTAACTCAAGACCAAATGGTTGATTTCCTGAAGTATTTGGTTTCACTGAGGGAGGTGTGGCATGCTGGCTTTTTTGTCTATCTGTGAGCCATGACAAGAAAAATAATTTTTATGATGTGTGTGTTCCTGACGCTTGGCGCCAACCGGCCAGTGAATGAATAAGTGAAATGTAGCTGGAAGGAAAGTGGAAACAGGAAGCAGCGTGGCCTCTCCGAAGTGATGTAATGCCTCCCTTCCACCCCACAGTCTATAAAACATCTTCGGAACAGGTGTCTTCTGGAACGACAAGACTCAGAGAGCTCAGTGCCTAATGAGTCCAGGCATTTCCTAACCGTACATCATGACGATCCTTTTAGACCAGAGCGCATGGAGTTTTTCCCCCTACCAAGTAATTAAACTGCGTGACATCCCTTCTCCCACACTTACTCCCACCATCGCACGTGGCTTTGTTAATGAGAACATGTGACATTGTAACGTGCTTAGCAGTGCCAGGTGTGGGGTGTAAATCTATCTAAGGAGTAGGAGACAGGCATGGAGGAAGAAACCTCTCTGTGCCTTTGAGTAACTCAGGAAGAGAGAACTCAAATAGCTAGTGGATTAAAGGCTTTATTTTAGCCTGTCATTGCTGCTCCTTAATAAAGGAATTGTCCGTAGAAAAGGAAATTGTGAATTTTGTGGTACTTGGTACACTTCCAAGGCTTTAAACACTGAACAGCAATATCTGAATCACTCCAGGAGTTTGAGCAAATTCTTTTGTCACTGTCCAGCATTGTGCCAACATTAATTCTTCATGTCTGCTTCTTTGGATCAGCTGGCAGTGGATCACTGCCTTTTTGTGTTGATCTTATTCATGTCTTTGGACGTGAGTTTCTTTCTTTAGGGTGGAATGAGGACAAGAGGAATAGAACTAGAGTTTAGCCACCAGACGGATGTCAGTGACCCCCAAATTGTCAAGCCTGGGGAGTTGAGCAGCTGCATTCCCTCCTAGGCAGCCGGATCATGATGGGGCTTCTGGTCCCAGTTTGGAAGCATTAGCCAACACTATGCAACCTCAGGACCATTCCCAACCAGGAGCATTCAATGGCTCCCAGGCAGCCAAAGAAGATACCAGGGTCTCTTTCTCTCTCTCTGTCTTCCTTCCCCCTCTCTTTCTCCCCTTGCCCCACTTTCCCTTTTTCTCCTTCTTTTCTCTGATTGTGGCAAGTATGTAGAAATTCAAGGATTCAATAATAAGAGTAGCAAGTACTCATTATAGAAACTTAGAAAGATGGAAAAGTTTAAAGAAGAAAACAAATGGCACCAGGAAATCGTAGTTTACAAATAAACACTATTACTATGTTTTTATCCAGCCTTCCGGCTCATTTGTACTATGTGTGGGAGGGGGAGAGAAGCATGAAATTATCAAACCTTTCTAAGAATTATTGTGCTTCATCTTGTAAAGGTAAATATAGTTGACCATGAAATGATGTTAAAGTGTGAAGACGGAATTATGATATTTCCTATTGGTCACCCTAAAACCCATATTCTTCATATTTTAGCATAATATTTTATAATAATTCTAGTTTTACAAACAAGAAAAAATAGTATGAAGTATTTCTGCTCACCCTGAACCCATATCCCCAACTGTTAATATCTTACCACATTTGCTTTATCATTCAGTCTGCCTTACGTTCTCTTCCATGGATGAAAGATGATAGATAGATAGGTAGGTAGGTAGATGGATAGATTTTTTCTAAACTATTTGAGAGAAGTTATAAGTTGCAGACCTTGTACCCATACACTGATGAATACCTCAGTGTGTATTTCTCCAAAATAAGAGCATTCTTTTATATAACCATACAATACTATCAAAATCAGGAAATTAACAATGGTACAGAAACATTATGTAATCTACAGACATTTTTCAAATATTTCCAGTTTCCCATGAATATCCTTTCAAAAGATACTCTGTGTGTGTGTGTGTGTGTGTGTGTGTGTGTGCATTTCATGTTTCCGGTCTGAAACCAGATCTAGGATTACACATCTAATTTAATTGCTATGCTTTAATATGGAAAACTTCTCAGCCTTACTTTTTTGGTTTTTGAAGAGCCATTTATTTTTAGGATGTGCTTCAATTTAAGTTAGTTTGGTGTTTCCTAATAGCTAGATTGAAGCTTTAAATTTTTGGCAAAAATACCATAAAATATTCCATCTTTCTCAGTATATCATATTAGGAGAGACATAATAACTATCTTACTACTGGTGATATTAACTACAATTACCAAATTAGGTAGTATCTTCCAGATTTCCTCACTAAAATTATTTTAATGTTTTCCATTAGTAAGTTTCTGTTGGAAGAAATAAGTATCCTATGAAAGATACTTATATATACTTATACATATAGGTATATATACTTATATATACTTATGAAAGATACATATTCTTATGAAAGATATATATATATATGATTTTTTTTCATGGTCCTTTGGATTGTATCCTGGATAAGATAAATTACGAAGATTCTGGATTCTATTATTTTTCTCCAACAAGTATTACTTTCTTCAAGCAATGTAATTGACAATATTAATAGATTTATAAATCGTGTTAGGCATGGTCCTGGACACCTAACTGAGAATAAGACAGAGAAGTTCTTCAGTCTCATGGAAAGAAAAGGAAGTGACTGACAATGAGCAAGTACACAAATAGGTAAAAACATCACCAATGTGATTGGTGTAATGAAGAGAATAAACATGATAGTCCACTACACTAGGGGGTTGGCAAACTTTTTTTTAAAGATTTTATTTATTTCTTTGACACACAGAGAGAGATCACAAGTAGGCAGAGAGGCAGGCAGAGAGAGGGGGAAGCAGACTTCCTGTTGAGCAGAGAGCCCGATGCGGGGCTCGATCCCAGGACCCTGAGACCATGACCTGAGCCAAAGGCAGAGGCTTTAACCCACTGAGTCACCCAGGTACCCCTGGGGTTGATAAACTTTTTATGTAAAGGGCCAGGTAGTAATATATTTTAGACTTTGCAACTATTAAATTTGGCCACTGGAGCACCAAAGTAGCCCTGGATGATACATAAATGAATAAGCACGGTTGTGTTCCAGTAAAACTTGATCCAAAAAATGGATGGTGGGCTAGTTTGGCCCATGGGTCAACATTTTCTAACCCCTGTGCTAGGGAGTGAAGCATGCTTTATTCTTGATACTTTAAACAGAATGGTCAGAGAAGATCTCTCTGAGGAGAAATATTTTAGCAGAGGCTTTAAGAAATGCCAGTGTGTTCTGGGAAAAGAAGTCGTAAGCGTAAGAGTTCTAAAAGGTGGGAGAGGTGTGGGCTGTTGCAGGAGCTGTTGGAAGGTTGGTTTGGCTGGAGTATGGTCAGCAAGTGAGAAGTTAAGGCTGAGGAGCCGTCAAGGAAGATTATACAGGGCTCATAGGTCAACGTGAGGAATTTAGGTTTTTCTCTCAAGTGCGAAGGACAGTCACTACAGGGTTTTAAAACTAGAGTAATATGACCCATATAATTTAAAGGTCATTCAGTCTGTCTTGTGGAGAACAGACTGAACAATGACAAGAGGAGTGGTGAGGACCCCAGCCTAGAGACATCTGCAAGAATCCTGAGAGACAGTTGAGTCTTCCACTTGGTATCCATATCCTACTATTATTTGACTATTATTAACTTGTCCTATAAAGTCTTAAAAATGTAGTTGACGGAGCTGGAATGTAAACCCAGGAAGACTAATTCTCAAGTCTGTATTAGCCAGTCTCCCAACATCCTTTGACCTTATGTCACCCTTCCCACTGCTGCCTATGGCTACGGTAGGGTGGTTTTCAGAACCCTTTGGCTCAGTCCACTATGGTTCAGCAGTAAGCCATATACCTCTGGCTTTCGGCACTTACTTCAGCTTGATGCCAAAATGCAGGGGAGCCAGTGTTCTCTGTAGGCAAACTTCTCCCCTCTGAGAACATGTGCCAGAAGGTGTTCAATTGAAATCTGGCTGAGTGTATTCGAGAACATGGTAAAGCATGAAGATAATGTGATTATTCAGAAGACATTGTATTGAAAATATAAAAACATACTCTAAATAAAAGTTTTCCTTTGTTCTAATGACACCAATTCATTATAATCAAGATTTAGGTTTTTGTTTTTGTCTTTATTTTTACAAAGCAGTAAACATTTTTTGAGATTATTACTATCTCACACTCATTTCAGTGAATTTGATGAGTAATGACTATTTAGAGCTGGAAGGAATTTTTGCAAGATCACTCAGACTGGTAGTATCCAGATTGTGCTCTGGGGAAGCTCAAGATTCAAGAAGATAAAGTTCAAAGAGAGAAAGATGGAAGCTCAAGAGAAAAAAAGTCTCCTTCAACTCAAGCACTTTCTCTTGTTTTATATATTGAAATTTTGGATGAATTTCTTTTTTTAAAGATTCCCCTGGTAAAAATATTTGAACTTAATTTCCTAACCCAATGCCTTAATTTTTAAAGAAAAAGAAATTAAGGCCCAGAGAGAGTAAATAACTCACTCAGGAACCCACAAAATCAGTGACAAGACAAGGACTAGAACTTTCTCTCCCTCTCTCTCTCTCTTTTAAAAGTAAACTCTCTTTCCACTGTGGGGTTTGAACTCACCACGGGGAGATCAAGAATCCCATGCTCTGGGGCGCCTGGGTGGCTCAGTGGGTTAAAGCCGCTGCCTTAGGCTCAGGTCGTGATCCCAGGTCCTGGGTTCGAGCCCCACATCGGGCTTTCTGCTCAGCAGGGAGCCTGCTTCCTCCTCTCTCTCTGCCTGCCTCTCTGCTTACTTGTGATTTCTCTCTGTCAAATAAATAAATAAAATCTTAAAAAAAAAAAAAAAAAGAATCCCATGCTCTATGACCACGCCAACCAAGATTCCCAAAGGCTAGAACTCTTTAACCCTGAGTATTTGTAACCCTGAGTATTTGTGACCCCGAGACTCAGTGTGGTGAAATGTTAGAGAAAATGTTGGATCAACTGATGTGTATCTAATTAACATTGGTTGAGGGACTAGAGAAATCATTTTCCCATTCTTAAATCTCCCTATATACAAGAGGATTTTAGCTGTCTTTGTTTTCCTTCTTTTCACCATTTTGTCTTGGAAATGTGGCTTTCAACAAGGTCAGGAAGAACAAGAGGAAATTTAAAGAGAAGCTCCGGACAATTCTCTCTTCCTGCTTGCACATACTACTTCACTAGGAGCACTCCTCATCACAGAAGTTTTTGACTGTTTATTGACCAGTGGCAACCAGACTCTGCATAAGAACGTTGCACACAGTAGGAGATCCATAAACATATAGGTATATTGATATACCAATCCCCAAAGATTTTCTTTAATTCTACAAAAATTAATTTTTGTGAATTTATTTTTATGTTTGATTAGCCAGCATACAGTACATCATTAGGTTTCGATGTAATGTGCAACGATTCATTAGTTGCGTATAACTCCGAGTGCACATCACCACACCCCCCTTCTTTAATACCAATCCCCAAAGATTGAACCCACCGCTTTCTAATTTTATGCTCAGTTATTATTAATGGTGCAATGCCATCTGCTGGCAGTATGAGTAATTACAGTTGCATCCGTGAAAAATCTTGAGGGACTTTTTCATTTCTTGCTTTATATTGCTTTAACAGAGAAAATTGTGTGGGAACATTTTATGTCTTTATAATAAAATAAAAAATATGATCTCTGTAGACCATAAAATCTCTTCATTTTCCCTGCAAAAATGACAAAACATGAACCCTCACCTATAGTGAGAATTCCAAGCAAGCCAGGGAAAGGCAGGAAGCGAATACACCTGAATCCTGAAGAAGGAACTGAACAATGGTGAGGCGCGCCCCCCTGTGGACATTCTGAGCCTTACCTAAAATGGTGAGGTAGGACCCTTTTTTAAAGAATTTTAAATTAACAATAAGATTTCTGACTCCCTAGAAAATTCAAGTTTCATTTGCTATGTGGTTTGGTCCTTTAGAAACAAAATCTTCCTTGGCATGTTTAAATTCTTTTAACATAAGCCCTTGTGAGAAAAATTTGTGTTTTCTAGAAACAAGAATAGGTTACTCTGATGTGGGATTTCTCTGGGCCTCGTGGTTGTCCTATAAAAGATGGATTGTTCTGGAGAAACTCTAAGGTAATTACAGCCTTGAAAACCATTAAGTCTGCTAAGCATTTCAGCTTTCCTCTTCAAAAGAGTCCTCACCATCTCTCCTCTCTCTAGGATACAGTGCCTGTGAATATGAGAACTTACATGGCAAGTGGGAGTTTGCAGATGTGATTAAATTAAGGATCATCCAATGGGGGGATGATCCTGAATTATACAGGTCAACTCAATGTAATCACAAGGAGCCTCGTAAGAGGGAAGGAAGACCAAAAATCAAAAAAGACAATGTGACAGCAGAAATAGATCGAAGTAATGTGGCCAGGAGTGTCAGCAACCTCCAGAAGCTGGAGCTTCCAGAAAGAATCCGCCATGTCAACACCTTGCTCCGGAAGACTCATTGCAGACTTCCGATCTCCAGAACATTAACAGAATAAATTTGTGTTGTATCAAGTCACTAAAATCATGGCAATCTGTTAAAATAGCAATAGGGAATGGGTTGCAGACATATTTTTAATAAATAATGATTTTAATATAATCATGGTGCTTTTATCAGATTCCGCAAAGTCAACCACTCCTTAATACCAAATGCCATGTTCAAACATCCTTAATTTTAAGGCTCCAATCACTGTGTATTACTGTCACCTGTTTAACATACCTGCTTCCCCCACTAGACCATGATGAGTTAATTAAGAAGGGTTGATTCTGTTCAGCAATGTATGCCCTACAGTGCTCAGGTTGTAGCATATAGTAGGTACCTAATAAAAACGGGTTGAATTGAAGTTAATCACAGCCACAAATAGCCTTGATGTGAAATTTCTGAAAATGCAACTTCACTCTCATGACTATACAGTGTACACCAAATCAGAAAGACATCTCACTCCAACGACAAAGTTACTGTTTATTGAGTGGCGAATCTGGCAGATCTTATTATGTGTAGTTTTAAATCTAATTGTTCTAACTGCTCTGTGAATTAGTTAGTTAGAATAGCTAGTGTTATCATATACAGCCATGCCTTGATTTATTATGCTTCACTTTATCGTGCTTTTCAGATAATGTGTTGTTTTGCAGATGAAAGGTTCGTGGCAATCCCTCATCAAGCAAGTCTATCGGTGCCGTTTTTCCAATGGCACTTGCTGCTCACTTTGTGTCTCTGTGTCACATTTTGGCAATTCTTGAAATAGAGCCTACCTTTTCATTATTATTATATTTGTTGTGGTGTTACAGTGATCAGCAATCCTTGATGTTACTGCTATAATTGTTGAGGGTACCATGAACCACAGCAACATGAGATGGCATCTATCACCCTGATCAGTCAGCAGCCATTAATATCAAGGCAAGACCCTCCACCAGCAGAGAGAGGACGACTCACTGGAAGCTCAGATGATGGTTAACATTTCTTAGCAATAATGTATTTTTTTAATTAAGGTAGGTGTGTTGTTTTTTAAAACATAATGCTATTGCACATTTAATAGACCACAGTATAATATAAACATAACTTTCATATGCACTAGAAAACCAAAAAATTCACTAGATTTGCTTAATTGAGATGGTCTAGAACCTAATCTGCATATCTCCGAGGTACGCTTGTGGTTGGTCCGACTGAAATTTAGAGGTCAGTAACTGGATAAACGTCATTCAACAGGTGATTAGCTCAGACGAGATTCAAATCGTGGAAACATCTACTGTGAGCCACCCTGCCTTCTTCATGAATAACTGCTACTTAGTGAGTTGAAGGGCACAAGAGCAAATAGGACAGGGGATGCGGGTACACCATGAAGCCCACAATACCGCTTGCTTGCTGTAATTCCCACAGCAGAACTGTAGGTGGAGACAGACTGGCAGAGAGAGTGCCTGGAACCTGGCAAATCGGAAGGTAATGATTCATGTTCAATATAAAATGCCATTTAGTTCCGGAGTTATGACTGAGTATGAATGAAAGTCATCACCCCCCCCCCACACACACACACACAAAATATCAGCTGCAGTAAAAACAAAATAACCCCCTTAAAAGGCTATGGTATGGTAAGATTCCTGGGTATCAATTAGATTTTGCACCCTCTCACTTGCTCACGGCGGTAGGCTAATTTATGCCTCCTGAATCGATCCAGGTCCTAATCCCTGGAACCTGTGACCGGTACCTTGTATGGCGATGCAGGCTTGCAGGTGTAACTCAGTTAAGGATCTTGAGATTAGCGAGAATGTCCTGGATTAATTTCGTGGGCCCTGAACATAATCACAAATGTCCTTATACGACGGAGAGGGAAGGAATGATGCACACAGAGAAGACGGCAATGTGACTGAAGCCGAGAAAGATTTGTCTCTAGAAATGAAGGAAGGGGTCCTGAGGTGAGAATGGAAGGAGTGGAAAAGAATCTGGGAAAGGCAAAGAAATGGATTCTCCCCTAGAGCCTCCAAGGGAGCGTAACCTGGCTGACACCTTGACTGTGTAGCCTACTGAATCTGACTTGGAATTCCTGGCCTCCAGAATCATAAGAGAGTAAACCTGTATCATTTTAAGCCACCGAGATTGTGGGCAACATGTTAGAGCAGCCACTGGGAACTAGTACACGCACATAAAGAGGTTATCTCTAATTGCAGGTGTATTTTAGTTTCTAGAAAAGGCATGCTTCAGAAAATACTCCTAAAAAGTATATAGGCTTCTCAAATAAAATTTTCATTGTCTTTTATTATGAAACAGCAAAAATTATATTGTAGAACTTTAAGGGAATTCCATATTCCAGGAAGAATTAAAACTGGCCCTCTAGCAACTATCACATGGTTTTATTTAAAACTACATACACAAAAGAAATTCATGAATTGTAAATGCAGCTTGATGAATTTTGAAACAGTGGGTGTTTCTGTGTTATTAGCATCATCAAGAAATAGAACATTCCCAGCATCCCAGACAGCTCCTGCCATGCTTCCTCATAGCCATTTCACAGGCGCTCTCAGCCTTCCCCCTAAATATCTTCTTGACTTGTACCTGGTTCCGAACTTTATTTAATTATTTAAAGATTTTATTTATTTATTTGACACAGATCAGGAGAGAGAGTGAGAGAAAGCAGAAGTGAGGGGGCAGCAGAGGGAGAGGGAGAAGCAGGCTCCCCACAGAACAGAAAAAGAGGGAAGAGAGCATCATAAGCTGACTCCTCAATGAGGGTAGAGCCCGGTATGGGGCTCAATCCTATGACCCTGAGATCACGACCTGTGTGGAAACCAAGAGTCAGATGCCTAACCGATGGCACCACCCAGGCAGGCATCCCACTATAGCTTTACAATAAGTCTTGATATATGACAACGTTAGTTCGGATCTTTAAAGTTTGCCTTAGTTGGGTGCCTGGGTGGCTCAGTGGGTTAAGCCGCTGCCTTCGGCTCAGGTCATGATCTCAGGGTCCTGGGATCGAGTCCCGCATCGGGCTCTCTGCTCAGCAGGGAGCCTGCTTCCCTTCCTCTCTCTCTGCCTGCCTCTCTGTCTACTTGTGATCTCTCTCTGTCAAATAAATAAATAAAATCTTTAAAAAAAAAAGTTTGCCTTAGTTATGATTGTTTCTGTTTTTCTACAAAAAATTGTAGTTTTAGCTTGTCAGTTTGTATACACAACAAAAGAAATCCCACTGGGATTTTTTAAATAGGATTGAATTGAGTGTACAGATCAATATGAGAAGAACTAATATTTTTATATTAATGACTTTCTCAACCTATGAATGTGGTATATACATTCCCGTTTTATCCATGCCATCTTCAACCCTCAGCCTTTGTCAATAAGGTTTTATATTTTTCAGTGTAAAGATCTTGCATATTTTTTCTATGTTTATGATTTTTATGCTATTTCAAGTGTCAATCTTTTATAATTTTGTTTTCGTGTGAGCTATTGTTTATATAAAGAAATACATAGCATGCAGGTATATAGAGAAATACATTTGATGTGTTATTTGACATTTTATCCAGTAGTCTTATTAAATTTATTTATTAATTCTAATAATTTAGATATTATTCCTTTGGATGTTCTATGTACAGAATCACAGTATCTGCACATAATTACATTTTTATTTTTTTAACATAATTACATTTTTATCTCTTCCTTTATAGTCCTCATAATTTCTATTTTTTCTTGTCTGATGGTCCCTCTAAGGTTTATTGAAAAGATGTGGTGTTGGCATGAGCCTTTGTCTTGTTCCCAAAAGCAAAATAAAGCTTTTCATATTTTGATATGAAATCCGATATTTATGGTAGTATTTATTTCGTAGGTAATCTAGATTGCTCGCTTGCCAACAGGTGTTCAAAAGAGAGTTTTTCTGTATCTATGAAGACGATTATATGCCTTTTCTACCTTATTCTGTTTACATCACAGTAAGTGATTATCTAAAATGAAACCCATCTTATCACTCCTATTCAACATTGAACTGATGGTTTCTGCCAGTGCAATAAAATAAGAAGAAATAAAAGTCATCCAGGTTGAAAAGAATCAAATTGTCTTTATTTCTGGATGACATGATTGTATATACAACAAATCCAATAGAATCTATAAAATAGTTGCTAGAACTCATAAGTGACTTTAGAAATGTTGCAGGATACAAAAACAATTGTGATTTTATATTCTGGCAATTAACAATAAAAAGTTGCAATTTAAAATATATAATTTATAATAGCATTAACAATATGAAACAATAAACCTGACAAAAGATACAATTGATATATAGATACACTAAAAATAAGACATGACTAACAGAAATTAAAGGATATATAAATAGATGGAAATGTGTCCACTGTTAGCAGGTTGGAAGTCAATATATTTAAGATATCAACTATCCCAACTTGAGTTGTAGATTCAAAGCACCTTCAATCAAAATCCCAAAAGACATATGTGTATGTTATGTATGTGTGTGTGCGTGTGGGTGTGTTTGTGTGTGTGTGTGTGTGTGTGTGTGTGTGCTGATACATAGATGTAGGTATAGACTTATTAAACTTAAACTCCACCTTATTAAAAAAACTTGGGGGTCAGCAAACTATATAGCCTGCCAGCAAAATCTCACTAGCCATCTGTTTTAGTAAATAAAATGTTATTAGACCACAGCCTTGCTCATTTATTTGTACACTGTCTAATACGGCTTTCATGCTACAATGGGAGAGCTGAGAAGTTGCAACAGAGATCATATCCTTATAGCCTACAAAGCCTAGAATATTTACTATCTAGCCCTTAGAAAATGATTGCCATTCTGTGCTAAAACTTATATGATAGGTGAAGGAATTAGCCTAGGTAAGACAATTTTGAAAAAGAAGAAAGATTTGGAGGACTAACACTATCAATAAAAAGAAAAACGCTACTGATACAAGAAATTGGATGGATGGATTTTCAAAAGCATGCTGAGGAAAATAAATACGTATGTAATGAATAAGTATATAATGAGTACTGGGTAATTACATCTGTGGTAACTTTTAGAATAGAACTAATTTATAGTGACAGGAATGTGATTTTCTGTGATTAAAGAGA
This sequence comes from Lutra lutra, assembly GCF_902655055.1. Lineage (NCBI taxonomy): Eukaryota > Metazoa > Chordata > Mammalia > Carnivora > Mustelidae > Lutra > Lutra lutra. Next base: position 93,160,090 of record NC_062283.1, on the reverse strand, counting down.
TTGCAAAGGACATGAGTGACCTTTCAGGAAGATGGCAATTCTGTATTTTGTGGTAGTGGTTACATGGCTTTACACTTTTGTCAAATCTTACTGAACTGTATGCTGAAAATGATTACAATCAATGAAGTTCATTCGGGGAAAAAGAAAAATGGATATAAGGAGCACAGGGACAGGTATATTCATCCAAAAATAGATGTGTCTCTTTGAGGAATGTGAAATTCCTCAAAGTCACAGGTTTCTCAAGATGACTCTGGCTTGCCATGAGGCCCTGTCACAGGTTTTTGTTCTGTTCCTGGGATTCAGAAATCACTAACTATATTATTTTCCATCAAGGCTGGTGTCATGGTTACTTTTATGTGTCATCTTGCAAGGGCCATGTGTGCCCAGATTACCCATTGTTTCTGGGTGTATCTGCAAAGATGTTTCTGGATGACACCAGCACTTGAATCCGTGGACTCTGTAAAGTAGGTCACCTCATGTGGGTAGCATGATTCAGTTTGTCCCAAGGGCCTGAACGGAACAAAAGGTGGAGGAAAGAATATGTCCCTTTTTACCTCCCTTGCTGAGTTGGGACACCTCATTCATCTGCTCAGCCCTTGGACTCGCTTTTGGACTTGGGCTGTATTACACAGCTGGCTTTCCTGGGTCTCCAGCTTGTAGACAACAGAGCGTGGAATTTCTTAGCCTCCGTAAGCATATAAGACAGTTCCCATAATAAATGTCCATATACATATATATCAATCATGGGCTCTGAGTATTATTATGAAAGCCTTGAACTCTAAGGAAAGGACTTTAGATCTGATTTAGTAAACAAGCCAGGGGAGAGAGTGGTGATACAGTCAGAACTTAGATTTTAGGAAAATTATTCAGTTTTCTGTGTGTATGATGTTTGGTGTACAGACCACACGATATACTCAATGAAAGTGGGTTGGATGAATTTTAGAAATACGGCTTTACAAATTTCAGAATTTAAGAACAAAGCAACAAAATGAATGCAAGAGTCCTCCATGCAAACTGATAAAAGTGTAACATTAAGGTTCACAAAATCTTAGTACTTGTTACACTGTATGGTATGTATATATATTAGCAATAGGAGCCAGCAGGATGTGGGTGATTTTACATATAATAGAAATTCACACGCAGGATAAATAGAGAACATACTATCTGCTATTACTATGATTATGCTAGTAATCTAATGGGCAGCTACTTTGAGAGATGGTAAGGATAGAGTTGGGTAGTGAATCTTACTAAGGGATGAAAAAGCCACGATAGATCATAGTAAAACAGAAACATCTCTCTTAGACCAAGAACAGGGAGAAGGAAGTCATCCTAAAATTTGGAGAACATGAGCCTAGCTAGAAACCTGGATTCTGACAGAAAAACATCATAAATTTTGGAGACATTATGGACTTTGGGTTTTTTTCCACTAACAAGTTGGCAACATCTGCAGAATGTGGCCAAGATCGTATGTTTCCATTGCTATTTGAGAGCCTGGACTCTGAAGGCACAAGGTTGTCACCAGCATCACAAACACTAGTTTTCCCAGGAGCAACAAACCTAATGATACTTCACAGTACTGGTTTTGGTTCCACTCAGCCAGGACAGGAGATATATCTAATAATTTTCTGAGAGCATTGCAGCCAATGCGGGAGGCCGCTGGCTGTGCTATAGGAGGAAAGCATTTCCCGAAGTTGAGGGACCCTCTAATAGGGAATTCCATATTCCAGGAAAAAGACTGTGTTTGGTAGGGCCACCAACTTACTAGGTAGAAGTGTCCCCAAGTCTAAGGTCAAATTTCTGAGTGACAAGTTAGTAACTCATGGAGACCTAAGAGATGCCCTCTTTAACAACCACAATTTCCAGTCATGGTCAGAGAGCTGAGACTCTAATAGGGTCTGGGATTCCACAATTCAGGGAATTTGGCTTAATAGAAAATTGACTGTATCAATCAAGGCCATAATCCTTGATCATTTACAAAATACTTCTACATACTTTATCTCCACTGATCTCCACAATCAGGTGTTATCATCATCAGAATCATCCCCCTGCCCCTTCAGAAGTGAAAAAAACCTGGCTTGGAAAGATAAAGATAAAAAAAAAAAAAAAAAAAAGAAGAAGAAGTTGGGACACCTGGGTGGCTCAGTCGTTAAGTGGCTGCCTTCAACTCAGGTCATGATCCCAGTGTCCTGGAATCGAGTCCCGCATCGGGCTCCTTGCTAAGCAGGGAGCCTGCTTCTCCCTCTGCCTCTGCCTGCCACTCTGTCTGCCTGTGCTCACTCTCTCTGACAAATAAATAAATAAAATCTTAAAAAAAAAAAAAAAAAAGAAGTTAGTTTCGCAGTCCTGACCATCACTTTCCAAGAATAGTCAGGACTGCAAAACTAACTTCTTTTTTTTTTTTTTTTTAAGATTTTATTTATTTACCCGACAGCACAAGTGGGCAGAGAGGAGGCAAAGACAGAGAGAGGGGAGCAGACCCCCCACCGAGCAGAGAGCCCCATTAGGGGCCTGATCCCAGGATCCTGGGACCATGACCTGAGCAGAAGGTAGAGGCCTCAACTCACTCTGCCACCCAGGCGCCTCCAAAACTAACTTCTTAATGAAAAGTCCTTTGTTGTTCTCACAACATCATGCTATCAACTTCTGATTTAAGGCAATCACACTTAAGGGACAGAAAGAACCATCAATTTTTTTTTTTAAGATTTTATTTATTTATTTGAGAGAGAGCATAAGCAGGAGGAGGGAAGGGGCAGAAGGAGAGGGAGAAGCAGGCTCCCCGCTGAGCAGGGAGTCCAAGGCGGGGCTTGATCCCAGGACCCTGGGATCCTGACCTGAGCTGAAGGCAGTTGCTTAACCCCCTGAGCCTCAGCCGGGTGCCCCAGAACCATCAATATTATTAACATTTTAATTAGAAATGAATGACACTTTTATATCATTTTCCTGGACTTTTGGAGAGAGATTATAAAGAAGAAATAAGGTCCGGAGAAACTGGAAGCTGGTGGCTGGGCCACATGACCTCTTTCAATTCCACGAGGTCAGCCTTTTCAGAGACAGTTTCCAAAGACATGAGCTAGCCCTGCCCCTTGTAAGCTCCAGGAAATGCTCAAGTGTTTGCCTTCCAGAAATGTCCTAATCCTATGTGGGGACAAGAATGAGAAGGGATCTATGAAGTGGTTAACAGCACTCTGTCCAGCAAAATGCACCTTGCACAGAGTCCCTCCCTGTTAACATACAGGTGATGGTGAATTTTACATGTCAGCTTGGCTGGGAAACAGTGTCCAATCCAAGGATTATGCTTGGTGTTTCTGTGAAGGTGTTTTTGCTTCTCTCAAGCAAGAATGAGCTTTGCTGGCAGATGGCTTTTGGACACAGACCACCACTCTCCTTTGCGTCTCCAGCCTGCCAGCCTCTCCCATCAGATTTTGGATTTGTCCACAATTGCATGAGCCAATTCCTTGAAATAAACCTCTCTGTATCTGGTGGTTTTATTTCTCTGGAGAACCCTAAATAATCAATAATACTACATATATTATAGAGTTTATAATATGTATTATACATACACGCATAGACACTCTCATAGGCACAAACAGATATATCTATGCTTCCTTGTCTCTCTCTGTCTGCCTCTATGTACAATCTATGCAGCCATTGAATGAATGAGCTCTACTGCCCCTCTATGAAATTAAATCTATCGTGCTGACCAAGTAAACAGATCATCCTTTTAAGATGATGACAACCACACCCCGATCGCCTCCAGGTTTGAGGTTCAGGGTTCAAGACAGAAGGCAATAATCTTAGTTGAATTCTAGTTGCCTCCTTCTTTGAGAAGGAAACAGAGAAGGACTCAAATTGCCTGAGACCATTTTCATTCGCCTGGATAATATGGAGCAATTTGTACCCGAAGGAATGTTTCATTAAAACCAACAGCTTGGGCACCTGGGTGGCTCAGTGGGTTAAGCTTCTGCCTTCAGCTCAGGTCATGATCTCAGGGTCCTGGGATGGAGCCCCGCATCGGGCTCTCTGTTAAGCAGGGAGCCTGCTTCCCCTCTCTGTTTCTGTCTGCCTCTCTGCCTGCTTGTGCCCTCTCTCTCTCTGTCAAATAAATAAATAAAATCTTTAAAAAAAATTAAAAACAAAACCAACAGGCCATGTTCATGAATTCGAGAACAGAACACTACTGTCATTTGGGAAACACTAGATTCTAGATCCCTGTCCACACCCACGCTGGACTCCACAGAGGTTTGTGTTGATGAGAATTTAGGAGGAGGGAGGGGTTGGGGTACGGTGGATTTGCCCTGCTATTTCCTTGTAACTGGAGAAGGCAAGGGGCTGAGTGTCATAAATCTTTCCAGAAGGGCTTAGAAGCCCTAGGAGTCACTCAGCCTGGGTAGATTGGTAGGTGTAAAGAGGCAGCAGCAAAATTGGAGAGGCTGTGTCATGTACCTGCTAGAGCCACCATGACTCAAGGTCGTTCATGGCCACTTGGATCCCATATACATTCTATGTGAGATATGGGGGAAAAAAATCAAGGGAAGGACTACGGAGAGTCTTCTCTGTGCAGTGGAGTAAACACTGACTGTGCAAAACAGCAGGACAAATGTTCGAGGAAAAGATCCTTTGAAAAAAAATGTCCAAATGAATCGAGAATTATTTGGAAGAATGAAAAGCCTCAACTATGTTAGCAATCCCTTATCGCTTTTGTGGATGAAAACAACAACAAAAACCCCCAAACCAAACCCAAGCAGAACAAAACAAAACGAAACAAAAAACAACCCAATGCTTTGTAGCTACCAACCGATTTTTCTGTAATTGTGTCAAAGGTCTAGTAAAACATTTTCTTCTTTTTTTTTTTTTTAAGAATTTACTTATTTAACAGAGAGTGAGAGAAGGAGACAGCACAAGTAGGGGGAGCAGCAGAGGGAGAGGGGGAAGCAGGCTCCCTGTTCAGCAGGGAGCCCGATGCAGGACTAGATCCCAGGACCCTGAGATCATGACCTGAGCTGAAAGCAGAGGCTTAACCCACTGAGCCACCCAGGTGCCCTCTAGTAAAACATTTTCTAACTCTTCTGTTGGGACTATTTGCTTGGGATTGTTCTGAGAAGAAAACATCCTTTTAACAATTCTGGGCACTTTATTTAGAAAGCAGTCTGTGTGTGCGTGTGTATACATTTTCACAAATATATAGTTATCTACCAAAAATGTTGAAGAAATGCAGTTTTGGGTTTTTTTTCTGTTTGTTTTTTGTTTTTTTGTTTTACCTTTGGGTTAAAATGTAACTGGAAGCCAACTCATCAGACTAGTGTATATTTTCAGAAATATGCCTGCATTAACGTTAAGATACTAATCTAATACCTGCCCAGACTGCCAAGTTATTCAAGAAACCCTCCTCCTCTGCCCTGCTATTTGCCTTGCCATAGACAGTTTCCTATTGTCGTGATGTCTGTAAACTCATTACAACTTAGGAGACTCTCAGGGCCCTTGAAAGGGAATCACATGAATATTACCTTTTCAAAATGTGTCTTCTGTTTTAGGCAATATTCTGTACTAAGAACTGCCTTCCATAACTTTTATACACAAAGCTTTCTTTAATTTGAATGCAGCCCTGGCCTCGGCATTCAGGGGCAAAGGTAAGATGTCCTCTGGGCTGTGGGGCACGTCCATGCGTATTTATTAAATGGCCCCTATTGGTTTTGCCTTCTCACTCACCCAGCAAGAGATCCTGTATTGCACGTCTGAGGACAATTCTTGGCAACAGGCAAGTCTGTTTTGCCTGCTGTCTTTGTATTTCCTACTGATCTGTTTTCTCCTTTTCCCCTGTGGCTATGCACATTGTTGTCACACAGCTGGGGAGGAGAAATGGGACTTTTTTGTACCCATGTTGGGAAGATCATTAATTCCACAGACTTGTTCAAAGAAAACTGGGGTTTTATCTCTGATTTTCACAATGAGTACTGACTTGCTAATGAACTATATTCTCCTTTGTATTTGAGAGTGAATCTTCCTACTAATTTAATCCCTAAAGATTTCATTAATGCCCTAAAAATATTAAAGTATGTGTACAGAAAAGGCACTTATTTTGAAAATAAAAGGACATAGAATTTACATATTCCCTTGAAAAATTCAGATGGAAGGAGATCAGATGTCTTGTTTGATAGTTTTTGGGTCTTTAGATCCTGTGTTTAAAAACTATGAGCATTTTTATATTTAAAGAAGATAAAAGGAATTATAAAATTCTAGTGCTAAAAATATTTGAGCTCTTAATCAGCCTCTTTTAATTAATTTTTTGATTTTTAAAGATTTTATTTATTTGAGAGAGAGAGAGAGAGATCACCAGCAGAGGAGAAGGGTAAAGGGAGAAAGAGACTCCCCGCTGGGTGGGGAGCCGGATGTGGGACTCGATCCCAGGACCCTGGGATCATGACCTGAGCCGAAGGCAGACACTTCACTGACTGAGCCAGCCAGGTGTCCTCAACCTCTTTTATTTACCAGATAAACTGAGGCCCACAGCAGATGGGTGACATACTAAAGTCACGCAGCATAGACCATTGCTAGAAGAATAAACATTTCCTAAAAATTAAACTTGTGACGTTCCTTCTACATTATATGACTCCTTTCAGAGGGCAGGAGCTATTGGCTTTAGCAAAATGTGATCAATACCTTTCTAAACCTTAAACAATATTAACTGCTTTCTCTAGTTCTTATCATTACTAGTTACGAGTATCATAGCTTACCATCCTTGCTGTAGGCTGTAACATAGGTTACTTGTAGAAACTGTCTGACAGATAGTAATAGATTCCAGGCTAATACGCTAGTTGGGATATCACACTTTTCATTAACAAGCTAACCAGAACAAAAGTATATTTGCCAGAAGTTCTTACAAAGCAACTCTAAAAGATGCTGGCTTTCTGTTAGCCAAATTATCACTGTTCTCTCAACAACTTGACAGACATCCAAGGGAACTGATGAATTTACAAAATGGGGATAAAAATTAATTCTCAAATGCTCAATTCAGCATGCTTCCTAAATGTCTCTTGATTTTACACATTGAACATAGAGAAAAATATGGTAGTCACATTTAATCTCTAAACCCCGCTTTGTATTATTAAAATATCTTCTCTCTGTAAATTGTAGCGGAAGATACTGCTTTCTGGTGTCCTGTGCTGGATGTTTGCTGAGCCTCTGCTCAGCAGCACTTGGAAGGGGTCTGGTAGCAATCCATCAGGGTGACTCTGCCTGGCTCCTGGCCACACAGACTTTGAGGCAGAGTGTCTAGCCATTTTGTATTTCTGTGAATTGGGAGGGGTGCCTGGCGGGGGGGGGGGGGCGCCACTTGGATCTTTCCCAAGAGAACTTACTGCAAGGAGCAAAGTCAGCTAATGGCCTCTAGATATTTGCCTCAGAGGTCTGCTCCTGTGTGCGGTGTCCCTGTAGACATGAAGACCGTCTTTTCCTAAACAATCCCAACCAGCATGGAGCACAGCAGAAGTTGCAGGGTATGGGGGAGGGGGGCAGTGCGTCCACCCAACATGGTGCCCAGGGATGAGAGATCTGTGGGCTGCACAGGCTGCCAGGACTTGTTCAGAGTTGGGCTGTGCTCCAAGGCTCTTCCTACACCATCCTTCTTCCTCCAACTCTCCTTACATGGGAGTGACACCTGCAGACGCTCCTTCCCTGCCTCCTGCTCCCTCTGGCTCTTTCATCTTTCACAGGTGTTATTCTCAGTAAATTGCTTGAGTTTCTAAATCCATACTGCTTCCTGGAAGACCCAAGCTGACACGATGAGCTAGTAATAAATCACTTTTTTCCATAATCCGCTTGTTCTAATTGAATATACTTTAAGAATCCTGTCTGAATTAGCAAGTTTGAATGACCACAGCTTCCGTTGATGGGGGTGCCCGTGCAGCCACAGTCATACCAAATATTGTTGAACAGCGTATAGACACTTCAATAAAGCTGGGTCAACCAGGGCTGTTTTTTTTTTTTTAATTTTTTTTCTGATTTGCAAGGTTCTGATCATTCTCTTAAGACCATTATTAATTGAGGTAAAGCTGACAATGTTGTATTAATTTCAGATAGGCAACATAGTGACTCAACAATCCTTTACATTATACTCTGCTCACCACAGTAAGTGTAGCTACCTTTTGTCACCATACAAGGTTATTACAATATTATAGGCTACGTTTCCTATGCTGTGCTCTTCATCCCTGTTATTTATTTGTAACTGGAAGTTGGTGCATCTTAATCCAACAAGGGGCTCTTTCTCAAGAATTTAAATTAAGAGATACTGAAAAAAGAGGTGGTCTGGTAATGAGAGGCAGAGATGTAATTTCACGTGTAGGGTGGAGGCCCAAATCGGCACGGTGGTGATTTCAGGCCTCACATATAGCACAGCTATGAGGGGAAGTGAGTCTAGAGTAGATGTGGAACGATGCATAAAGCTGAAACATCATAGCTTCACCACATTGTAGACTGTCTGGTGGTTTCTTACAGAACTAAACACACTCTCACTGCACAATCCCGCCATTGTGCTCCTTGGTATTTATCCAAAGGAGGACCCTCTGTGCTCTCACATTGAATTCCCTAGTACTAAAGCTAGTTTGCACCGTTAAACAGTTAGCAAGACAACTGCTCAAAAGCAGGTTTATATGTTTATCTCAGACCTGAGTTGAACCTAGTTCCTTATTCAATACCATTAAAATTATTTAGAGTTAATACCAAACTGATGTTTTTTTATTCTTACCCCACTTGCTGTATAAAGTGCAATGTAATGTTAATACTTTTCCTCCCTTTGCTTTGTTTTTCAAATTATGTTCTTGCAAACCCACCAAAATACAAGGTACTTTGGAGATCTACTTTTCCAAAACATAAAATGCAGACAGACCCAGCAAAGTCCATATGAATTTCAACTTAATTCAATAAACTTTAAAACCAAGCACCTGATATGTGGCCCCAATATGCTATCACCTATGAAAATGATGAGCATAAGCTTAACCCTTAATATTAACTTCATTCACTAGAAGACATATATGTATGGTTCTTTCAAAAGAAGCATAATACAGGGGTGCCTGGGTGGCTCAGTGCATTAAGCGTCTGCCTTTGGCTCAGGACGTGATCTCAGGGTCTTGGGATCAAGCCCCACATCAGGTTCCCCGCTCAGCGGGAAGTCTGCTTCTCCTTCACATTCTCCCTCTGTGCTCTCCTGCTCTATCAAATAAATTTTAAAAATCTTAAAAAAATATATACTGTGTCAAGTTTATGTGGACACTTTATATTTGTTGCCATTGTGTTACAGCAGACAATCCATGAACTCTAATATGGCAGTATTGATTACAGCTCAGATCTTTACAGATAAACATGATTTTTTGAGTTAAAATAGCTTCTTGTTGTATTCATTCACTCTACCCAGCAAATTCCTTGTAGGATGGTTACAGGGTTATAATCATTTAATATCCTTGATTGATGGAGCTTCAGGATGATGAAGGAGGAAATTAAGGAAAATACTGCAGTGCTCTAGAGATTGTTCTTTTGCTCCAAGAGTATTTAAGCTTTCTTTTGTATTGTTTTTTCATGCAGTGCAACTAGACACTCTAAATATTAATATTAATATGATTTTTTTTAATATTAATATGATTTAATGTGAATATCAAATCTTTTACTTTCACTGGCATCTTGAATTTATAAAAATCATTTAAATTGATTCAGAATGAAAATGAGTAAGGCCAACCAGAAGATGTCATTTGAAAGATTCAAAAGATTTTGGAGTATGTCTGAAATGATTCATCATCCAATTATTCATAAATGTTTAAAATAAATCCTTGATCAATAAGGTTTGAGATTTTAGAATATTAAGTGTTTGGTTACCTTGAATAAACAAGCTTTTCAAAACATACCAAATAAAAATATTTTAATGAGATGATTTAGGGAATATACTTGTAAAAGCTACTCTAAGGGCAAACACCACTTATTAATTTATTTAATGTAAATTAGCCAAGGATTTACATTCCCTGTAAGGTTGTTCCAAATCTTTTTAATTTTACTCAGATCCCCATCTGACACCACTTCTGTTATAATATCCAGCAGGTGAAGTGAGGCTCTACATTATTTTGACTGATAAAAATCAAGAAACTCAACAAGCTTTCCTCACTCTCTGTCTGGTTACCCCTCCTTGTCTCACATAGTAACTATCTTCCTCCCTCCGAAGGGCACAGTGCCTCTTCTCTTTGCCAAGACCAGCTCTCTCCCTACAGTTCCCACTCCCTCATCTCCAGGACCTTCCACGGAAAGCATAGCATCCACTCTGTTCTGCTGCCTTTCTTTTTTGCCTTCAAAAAGGCCTTTACATTCCATTCATAAACAAGAAACAAAACTCCGTAAGACATCTTTGCTTTCTGTTCAAGGTGTCTTGAGCAACACAGGCTTAGGGTTACCTACCTCCCTGCATCTGACAAGCCAGTATAAGCTGTGACTCCCCCAAATTGAACTGCTAATAGCCTCCTGTTAACCAGACCTTACAGATAACACAACTGGTGAATACATAGTGTGTATGTTCCTATGTATTCTTACAATAAAGTAAGTGGAAGGAAAGAGAACATTATTAAGAGAATTGTAAGGAAGGGAAATAATTTGCAGTACTTATTGTATTTATCAAAAACAGCACACATATATGTAGATCTGGGTAGTTCAAACTCAAATTGTTCAAGGGTCAACTCTACTCTTTAAACAAGACCACAATTTCTTCTCCCCCACCCCCTTTGCCACATTTGACATAAACAGCTTCTTTTTCTCTTGAAAGACTTACTTTGTTTCTTAGCACCTCTTACCACATGGTAACTGGAGCAAACAGGGTGCTCATCACTGTTTTAAGTACAATGACTTTGCACCTATCTACCTAGTAATGTGGGCTGGCGGCCCCTTGGGAAGCCTAGTGGCAGACAACATCACTCCCAAGACCTGTGAGCCCAGACCCTATTCTTTGGATCGCCTCGCTCTTCTGTCAACTTCTCAAAAGCCTTCCTCATTCCTCTAGTCCGAGACCTCTGCCTTCTAATTATCCTTCTGTGGTCACCATCTTAAAGTCTCCTTGCAGTGAGGATTCTGCTCCTTCCCTGCCTGTAACCTGTATGCCTCCCCTATGCCTGCCCCAGCCACATGCCCCCCTCGTAAGCTGTGACCTGGACTAGGCCTCCTTCTGCTTCCACACCCCACAGTCATGCCATCCTCACCTGTGTTCCACTTCCTGCTGTGGACTTCCCGAGCACCAGGCCTGGAACGACTCTCCTTACTCTCAGGACAGGCCTATCAGAATCTCAGAAATTCGAAGACCTCACAGTCACTAATCTGCTGTGGGCCCAGAGCTTCTGTCTGAAGTTTTGGAAGCTCTCATTGGTATCTTATGACGTGGATCCCATCCTTGGAATGCCTTCCTTCACGAGGATGCCGGTTCTTTGAGGAAGGCCTCGAGACCCTCCAATGTAGAAGAGTGAACAGAGACCTACGGATTTACGTTTGAACCCACTCTCACTTCCTCTGCGGCCACAACAGGTTACTTACCAACTTCAATCAACAATGCTCCCAGAAGGAAGATTAAAATAACCCCTCCTAGAATTCTGCCAGAAATAAGGAGAGAGAGCAAAGAAGTATCTTGTACCCAAGTATGTTTGTAGATTTGATTTTTTTTTCCCCCCTCTCAAGTCCAAATTACCCAGTTTGGTGTGAGGCTGCCTGTGGTAATAAAACAACGGTCGTCCCCCGCCCCCATTTTTGTGTTTCTGACAGGCTATAAAATATAAATGCAAACATTTGAATATTTCACATTTGTTCTCATTTTTCTCTAGGTTGGCAGGAAAAGAAAACAGTTACTTTACTCTTCCTTAAAATGAAGAGGGAGGTCAGGAAGAAGAAAGGGTGGGAGGAAGAGGAGGAGAGCAGAAGGGAGGAAAGGAGGGAGGGTGTGGGCAGGAGGCAGGGAGGGAGAGAGGCCTTAAATGCCTTTATATAAAGAAATTAGAATGTTATTCAACTGCAAACACAGAAATGCTTCCCAAACACTGCATGTGTAAAGCCCAATTCCTCTAGATTTCACAAGATTGCAAACACAGGTCCACCGGCGAATCAAATCAGTGTTTCCCATCCACTCGCCCCAGCCACTCCCCAGCCTTTCTGAAGTAACCTGCTTGTGTATGAGTGTAGATGAATCGGAGCAACCGCTTGCCTGTTTTCTTAACATGGCTTGGCTGGGAGTTGTGAACATTGGCTCGGAAGATCCGATTTCACAGTGACCAGCCAACACGCCTCACAGCTTAGCACTGAGTAGGGCTGGGAGCCAAATTGGCCTTGGCTTTCTGCAGAAGAGAGAGCCTCAATAACCACAGAAAAGGGATGTGGGGAGGTTCTGTTCTAATCATGCAAGTAAGCTGGCTAAATTCTGTCATTTTCTAAGCTTTCCACAATGAAAACAGCAGCTATAAATATGAGAAAACATCTCAAGACCTAACTCCATGATATACTACTGACTTGGTTCTCTTTTTGAGATGCTGAAGATAGCCTCAAAAAGGAACCTACATTACTTCTAAACTTCCATAGGGCTTGGCTTGGTCATCTTAAGAAAATCCAAGAACTTCAAAATGCATTAATCCCCGGTGAGCTGGATCTTCATAATATATTCATTCTTAGTGTTTGGGCAAAGTAATGCCATGTCACCAGCTTAATTGGTGGCAGGTTATTTTCCAGTTGTCCAGTGATCTTTTCCTATTTAGGAGTCAGAAATAAAAACACTCACTCATAAAGGAATTGAATAATTTGGAACACGAACAACATAAGTATTTATTTGAAAAACATTTTCCATTTAAGTAAAATGACAAATCAGTTACAGTAACTTCTTACTACTAATTCTAATGTGCACTCACAGTCACTTTTATTCATCATATTCAAAGATATTACTACAGAAAACTATTTCACAAAGTTTTAGGAAAAAATATATACAGTCTCTCCAATAGAAAGTTAATTAAAATAACAAATCCAGGCAATATAAAGCTAAGATATGAAACAGGCTGACACTTATAAACACAAATAAATAAATATGTACAAAAGAGTCTATGCCAACAATGGATAAAGAAAAGCTTCACAATGCAAGGAACAATGGTAAGAAGACACAGTGTCTCAGAACCCTAGACTAAGACTAACATAATGTAGTTTAAAAAGATGAAAAGGAAGAAAAAAAAGAAACACCAGGGCATATGAATTGGTATTACTCCCAAGGTTAGGCTAAACTAAATTTTGGCTCTACAGCTAAATTCCTGCAATTCTTCTCTGAGGGAACACAATGAAGGCGAGAAGCCCATGCTTGGAACTGAGGGTAGAATTTGGCTCAGTCTTTTAAATCCATCTGCAAATGTTTTTATTCAACTGTTTCTTCATTTCTCCTTACCTGATTGATGGAAATTTTGAAAGTGGAGTTGACACTGTTGTCAATGATGAAAAAAAGAAAATGTTTTCCCTGGTCTGAATGAACAGGAGTAGAAATGAAAGCCATTTTGGAAGTTATCTCTTAAATACTATCAACTAATTATGCACTTTTGGTAGAAATCTCACAGTAGAAAAATAATGAAATTCTCTTGTGAATCTCTAAGGCTTGGGGGAAAGTATATGAAGATTCAGTGATGATTTAAGACTAATTTTTATCTACATGTAACCTCTGCCAGAATAAGCAGTCTATTAACAATACACCTATAGCAAAGGATTTGGGTCTACTTCAGTGAATCTTAGTGACTTAGAGGCTTATTATCCTTTCCTACTATATATACTCCTCCCCTGTGAAAGTCAAGCTGGGTAATGCTCATGTCTCCCAGGCCTGGTCCAGGCTGCTGCAAAATGAAATGGTAACAAAATCCCACCACCATATTACCTTAACACCCATTTAAGTCTGGCAAATAGCTTTATGACTGAAGATCAGCAAAAGGTGAGAGATCCCCGGATGCTGCATAGCCTGAAACCTCTCCTGGGTCTCAGACTGAGAGCTCCCTGGTTTTTGGGTAGAAAGGCCCCCAGATGCTCAGTTCTAGCTTTTGTCTTCAAGCAGACTGGCACTACCAGAAGGTCTTGTCTCCTCATCACGCAGGCTAATGTCTCCCAGAACCTGATACTTCCCAGATAACCCAGAGCAAATATAAAAGTACATGTACTGAGACCAATTTCTAAAGACCTAGATACAACTCCATCATTTAAGAGTAATTTAAAAGTCCTCTCTAACACATTCACTAGGAAGCAGGTCACTTAGGGTAGTTTGAAATTTAGGTAAACTACTTAATATGCATGACTTGTACACAGAAACCTAATTTATTTATCTATCTTGCCAGACCTTCTCTGGCTCTTATAATCAGAGGGCTCATGTACAAATGGTTTTTAGACTAACAAATGCAGACCCACATGTTTATAAAGTATTTTGACTAAAACAAGTCACCCATATGTCTCAGTTTATATTCTTTGGAACAAAACACTTGAAAAGGAAGTAAAGAGGATTTCCAATTGTGCAAATGGAAATGTCTTAAAGTCTCTAGAGCAAGGACAGGACCACAGAGTCTCAAGGACTGTATTTTCTAAAAGGGAGAGACTATTATACACAGTATGTCTAAAGGAAATCCTCCTTCCTCTCATGAGTCTATAGGCTCAACAGATAGTAGAGGAGCAAAACCAGAGGTCTAATGGATTCATTCTCAGCAGGTAGTTGGAAGTCCACTTTAATATAATCTCAACATTATACTTCATTCAAATGTATGGGATTAAATTCTAATTTATGATGATGCTTAAACCTTATGTCTTGAGTATGGTAAGTGAAATAGTAGAAATTTACAAGGCCTCGTATTAACGGAGTCAAAATTTTGGAAATTCTTTCTCAAGCATATTAATGTTCTGAAGGTGAAACATTTGGTATAAAAAGAAGGAATTCCTTTCTAATCCTTGGGTCAGATACTAAGCACTCTTTTGTATCTGTGGTTGAAAATTTATGGAAAGTGAAGAAATGCTACCACATTCATAGACACTAGCACTGAGAAGGGACTTGCGGGCATCCAAATAGTTATGAATATTCCTATGCTTTTCATTGTTGAGAAAGATGATGTAGCAATGGCCATACCTAAACCCAATAGTGGGGCGTGAATGAGCTCTGAGCTATGCTTGCCCCTTGCTCTGCCCCTCCCTTGTCCACTGACTTTAATGTCCCCCACCTCCCTGAGTCCTAATTAGTCCAATCCAATTACAGATTTAAAAAAAATCATATCCCCTGCGGCCCTGGGTCATGTTGCTCTCAGTACTAAAGTTTTAGTGATGATCAAAGCGCTCCCTTGGAAGAAATGCACTGAAAAGACAGATATTTTAAATTTCATAAAAGCCTTCTTAACAAAGTACATTCCTCATACACGTATATCCAGTTACCAAGGTCACAGCACGTTCCTGTGTGCTCGTCACGGTTTTCACTGCTGCAGAGCTTCATGTCATGTAGATGGATTCTTCTCTGGCATACTAACCACATTAAAACTTTGTGCTGTGGCTGAAGTTGTCTGACATGATAATATTTTTATAGAAGTTATCTGAATGAGCATTGCAGTAACCCTTGACCTTATCAATGACCTGGTGGACAGGGATGATTGACGTTTGTTCTCCATCAGCACGGGGCAATTTTGACAAGGATTTGTCTGTGGAAGCGCTGTCTGCAAGAAATGATACCAGAAATTAGACTGTGAGATGAGGTGACGTGCCTAAGGGCCACCAAAATGGACATTATTTTGCACGTTCAAGTACACAAATGAAATGAAGGCCTGTTCTTTCTTAGGTTAGGTAATAGGCAGCACTAACATTTCATGCTTCTCATCTTCAATTTCTATGCATGATTAAATATTAATTTGCCTCCTAGTAATGTATGTTGGAATTTGTTTCAAGAAATGTTCCTGTAAAGTGGCATTTTTCAAAGGGTCAAGGAATAGAATAATCAGAAAATTGCCACAAAAATAAAATGTGGCAGGTAACTCAAAAGAAGCAGGTACAGATTATATAGCAAATAAATTAAAAGAGGCCAAAACATCTATGAAAGAAATGTCTGATGTCTAAGATAAGATTTCAGAATAATACAGGGTGGGGGAAATGGGTAGGTGACCATAAACTGATAGGTACATTACACTATCCTCTCTACTTTTAATATATGTTTACTATATTCCATAATAAAAACTTTTATGAAACATAATCTAAACTATGTTGAAGAATAAAGTGAATGAAAATGAACATAAAAGGGTATTTTAAACACATTTCTCCATAGTTTTTAACTTATAAAAATGATTGGAATAAAAAAGTAATCTTCTCTTAATTATTTCTGAACTGTAGAAATCAAAATTACCAGAAATATTTACGTATGTGTTTTTATTATCTATGCTACTTTCTCAGAATGATGTTATTGTTGATGGCAATAATATCAGAGCAATTGATGGTGACAGAGGACTGCTAAATACATTTCTGTTCCGAATTTCTCAATATTATTTATTTGTTTATTTACTTATTTATTAGTTTTAATTTCAATTCCAGTTAGTTAACACACAGTGTAATATTAGTTTCAGGTGTGAAATTTAGTGATTCAATGCTCAATACCAAATATTTAAGTATTATCTCCCTAGAGCCAAAACTTTTCTAAAATTGGTTCAGATAGTAGTCTAAAACTCACATAAGCCCTATTATCTACAAATTCATATGGCTGTCTTTATGTACCCTATGAATATTTTGTAAGTATCAGCTCTTTTCCCCTCCCCAACACACTTTGGAGAAAAATTCTAACTTAAAATTAACCACAGGGATCTCACACCAATGAAGGAGCAAATGTGACCTTTGATGAAGTATTCCATTCCCTACATTGTATATTCTCTATTAACTGTGGAAAAGGCAAAAACTCGATCATGAAAAATTCCTTCTAGGAATCATGGCTCCAAATTTGGAATGTTCATTGCGGCCATTTTTCTGCTTTGTGTAAGTTGCCCCAACATGTGACATAACATGAAAAATTCATCAGTAATTGGTAAAAGCCATCATCGCTCCATCTGTTGTCTTTGGATATGACTCAAATTGTTCAACTGCTGTCTTGTGTGGAAGGAGACACTAAATAAAATGAAGGCTAAAAGAGGAAATGGTGTGTCCACCCCATACTAAAGGAAGAAAAAGAGAACAGATGGCTCATGGGAAGAATGGCAGGTTGAAGCATGGCAGAATGATTATATCCCAGGACTGGTGAGGAAAGGCTTAGGAAGTCATTGTAGAAAGGCCCCTCCCCGTTTAGCTCTCAGCAAGCTGATTGATCCTGCACTTCCTTCAGTTCATATAGTCACTAGCCATTGGTTTTCTACTGTGGATTTTTCTATTAATTTAAACATCAGTAACAAATAATTTGTGCTTGATGTTTTTAGAAAAACCACACATCCTCAAAGAAGCTTCAAGGATACACTCATTCTGCTTCATTGACAACTTCCAGGAGCATGGGCCTTTGCGATATTTTTGACCAGCTCCTTTCCAAATACGTGATCCAATTTTCTGGGTCTTATAGTCAATAAAGTAGAATTGTGAGCAAGGGCTGTATTTCAACATGTATGCTATTCCCAGTCCTCTGGTTAGACATTACATCATTAACAATAGAGATTTTGGTTATAGCTGCAAGTTTGAAAACCAGGGGCTAGGGAAATGAACTATTATTTGACCTATGCTGAAATATCAAGCAGGTAAAAATGTTCAAAAAGCAGGCTTGGAGTTGACAATTTCTCCATTATGACTTCTATGAATGTACCATGACATAGCCAGTGATTCATAAGAGCAGTGGAAAAGTAAAGAATTTTACTCTCTTCTATAACAAACTTCTCAAGTATTACTTTCTCTTCATTATTTTACCTGCTACATGACCCATTAACTCTAGAGCATGGTACATTTCCTAGAAGGAGAAGCTTGCAGACACCCCCATGCAGAGAAGAACCAGCACAGCACACAACCATTCGAAATTCCAGAAATTCCAGCTCAATGAAGGAATGTCATTGTGCTAGCTGAGTATTGTAAAGAACAAGCAATTTTGCTGGTGTGGCAAGAATCTTAGTTTAATCCATGCAAATATTCTTTTATTACCTTGCAAAAAATTCATGCATTCAAAAAAGTAATAAATGTTTACCTGAATGATCCACTTTTGCTGAAGGAATGCTCTTAGAAGACATTATCTACACCATAAACATATGAATTTCTAGATCAATTTCAAGAAATAAACCAACTAGATATCCAAGATGATATACGCAGTGACTTTTTGCATACTCTAAGGGACCCAGTACACCAGCAGTCACACTGAGAACTGGCTAGATAGCTAAAGGCCATTGGTATATCAGTTGAAAGGAAACCTTAAGTTATTATGTCATAGAAGTAATGTCATATAGCTGACTTATGCTAGTTGACAAGAACTCATTTAACCCCAAGGTTTTTGTTATGGGAAACAGAAAAACAATAATGCATTCCTTTAAAAACAAAAACAAAAACATGCACAACACTTTGAAATCGCAAAGTTTTTCTTTGGCACCTCCATTTCTGTATTTCCTTTTATCTTTTGGTCGATCTTCCCCATAATTCTTAATATGCCTAAATATTTCATTAAGACTTCCAAAATGCCCCCTGTTCCAAATGATCTACCTTGTTATCTTTTCTCCCCTTTTAATAGTGGCATTTTTCTGGCTAGCTATTCTCAGCTGTATTAAGAGGAAAACAATTTAGTTGGTCTAATCCCCCTTCCTTCATAACTGATGTACAATGCACTATTTGCATTTTAGAAGGGCAGGCAAAATGAGTAATTTTTTTTCTTATAAATGGGATTGCTTTAATTTCTCTTTTTGCCACCTCATTATTTGTGTATAGAAATTCAACAGATTCTAGTATATTAGTGTTGTATCCTACAACATTACTGAAATTCCTTTATCATTTCTAATAGTCTTATGGTAGAATCTTTAGGGTTTTCTGAATATAATATCATGTCCTCTGCAAATAGTGAATATTTTACTTCTTCCTTACCAATGTGGATCCTTTTTCTTTTTCTTATCTGACTGCTATGGCTAGGTCTTCTAAAACTATGTTGAATAAAAGTGGTGAGAGTGGACATCCTTGTCTTGTTCCTGATCTTAGAGGAAAAGCTCTCAGTTTTCACCACTGAGTATGATGTTACCTGTGAGTTTTTCATATATGGCTTTATTATGCTGAAGTATGTTCCTTCTAAATCCTACTTTGTTTTTACCATGAATGAATGTTGTATTTTGTTGGATGCTTTTTTTGCATCTATGGAGATGATCATACAAACATCTAATTTTATAAATAATGTGAAAAATTCATTCATTATAAGTAAAAGATATTTTGTGCCAGGGAACTACCAACTAGGTAGGATAATCTATCTCAGACTATACACCTGTCATCAATTTTCTTACTCAGGTATTTAAAGAAGAGATGCACAGACCTCTTAATTTTAGGCAGAATTATTTGTGTAGAGGACTCAGAGGTTGCATCTTATACTGGAAGGGAGTGCACAGCTTTCATATGGTTCTTTTAAGTGTCCTCTACTACAAGAAATTTTTAGAACTGCTATCCTAAGCTGCTCTAAATTTTCAGGTCTTTAATTAATTTTGTAATTAACAAACTCTCCGAATGCTCAAACATTTTTCCATAGAGCTATCTTGAATCTGAGGCAGTGGCCATTCCAGTGGCAAATTACGGACTGTGGTGTAAGCAGGGACATGTAAAATGATTCAAATGCACATAAGGGTCATTTGAAATCTAAGTGTTTGCAATATGAACATTTACAGATACATTACACAACATGCTTCTTATTTGCAAAAAGTCAAATATGAATCTCTTCAGTGTCATTCACCTCTGCTTATGTTTAATAACTAAATAAATTCAAAATTAAGTTATTTCCATTATCCTTTTAGAAGATCTTTAATTAGGAAAGTGCTGGTGCTAAGTGTTGACAGCTGTTTGCCTGAAACATAATTAGTATTTCAAAATAGCAATTATGCTTTTTTCCTGTGAAATTATTAAAAGATTGCAACTTTCCACACCACTCACTGGCTATCAAGTACGGCAAAAGAATCTTTATTTCTACATTGTCTTCAGGATTATTCACACACATGCTTAGTGTCAGAACCTGTGGTCATGTAAATATCATGAGAGTCCAGAAGATGAACAAAGACATGATGTTTCTCACCATCCTGTATCACTTGCCAAATATGATGCTCTCTATTCTGTCATATTTAATCAGTGATTGGCAATAACACTTCCAATGGTTAAGGACTTAAGCCTTAAATGTAATATACCCTGTATAGTGTTTCCACCTGTTCCCATGTCAACTTGCCAATTAACTTTCATAATAAGTTATAAAACATGAAATATGCAGTATTATGAATAATTGCAACTCAGTTTCTGTGTTTTTAAAATAAAAACATAACTTTTTAAATACAGTATTTTTGAAAAGAAAACAGGTTTAAAGCAAATGAAATAATAATACTCAGAGCTAATAATATTATGGCTCGATTTTGGTTATAAGACTTAAAAAATTTAAAAAACTTAAAAAAAGACAAAAACGTCCACAAAAGTGTTGGATAAAGTCTTCAAAGAGATTGTGATTTTCATAAATCTAATATAAGCACCCTAAAGTGCGCTGTTTTCTATCACTCTTCATGATATGCCAATTGTAATATAAAGATGGTGAGAAATGGACCAGAGAACATCTTTACCGCTGTTAGAGTGACTCACCAGTGTGGCTATTCCTTTTGAAGTAAGTAGTAGAGCTGGATTTAGATTTGGATGTAAGGTAGGTTGAGTTGGACCCAATGGAGCTTGAGGACAAAGATTTTCCTAGGTTATCAGAACTTTTCTTAATGATATTGGTGGCTGTCTTGCTCCAGTCTGAAAGAAAGCACATCTCTCCATGAATGTGTTTTAGGGGGCATATGTTCTACTATGAAGAATCACCACTGCATTATTTAGGTAATTTAGCCAAAGCACTCAATTTTGTATATGCTAGCAAAGGGCTCAGCGAAAAGACTGGCATATGAACAACAATAAACTGAAGAAGTAAGCTTGAAACTTTGACCTGTAGCACGTATTGCTTAAAATCCTACTTCAATTTTGTAAGGGTGAGAGGTAATTACTGCCAAAAAAAAGTAATGCTATTCTTCAAGTATTTTTTCATACCAAGAAAAATGTCTTGGTATGACATAATAATGTGATCTAGGGCCTCAAAAACATGGAAAGGAGCAGGTGGTATGGTGGAACCTCTGGATACCTGAGTGGTCACATTGGATACAAAACCTTGAACAACGCAGTTCACCTGGCTGGAATTCATGCTTCTCTGTGGAATAGAAGGGTCAGGCCCAGACTCCTCAGATAGCTTGCTGTCCTCGTATTCTAAGATTCCAACTAAGCATCTTCACGGGCACCACCTTTACCATGTGCTACCACTGGGACTGCATTGCTCTAACAACAGAAGGCCAGATGACGAAGGTTTCTGACTACTCTCCTCTTAGATGTAAGAACCACTGACCAACGAGCCCCTTTACCTGAGTTATCTGCTAACCGAAGTCTCCCGCAGCAGAGATGCCGCCTCCACTGTTTCTGAACATTCTCCTTCATAGCGCAGTGGAAAATAAATATAAACAAGCCTGGAACAGAAGAAAATATAAACATTTAAGCCAACAGACACATTCTTAATGATAAATCTTATGAAACACATGGATTCATTTAAAATTTTTTTTTAAGTGTCCGAGTCACTAAGAAACAAGATCTTAAGGGATCTTGAAGTATGTAGATGTTTTAATCTTTTAGAACAGAATAGAAAGGCTCGAATAAAACTCGAGTAATTATACATATCTGATTCTCTCTTTGTCTGTTCTGTTCAGCAATTATTATAACTTGACCTACATGTTAAGCTGAAATGGGCAATTTTCAATTGAAGAGGAGTTTAATACGTCTCCTATGTTTGTTTTAAAATTCTGTAAAAGCATCTCAAAAATCATAGAAAAAAAGGAGAAAACTGAAAATATCTATAAGTTCAATTACAATTTGTGTATTCTAAGCTATTTTATGTATATGTATTTTTATAAGTTTGGGCCACAGAAAAATGGTATTTTTGTGGGTCAAAACTGGCCCAAAATCAGCAAATTCATGTGGCTTTACCTAGCCTGCTTTAGTTTTTCAACATTTTTTAAAGATTTTATTCATTTAATTTAGAGAGAGAGATTTTATTTGAGAGAGAGCACAACCACGAGGGGCAGAGGGAGAAGGGGAGAGAATTTCAAGGAGACTCTATGCTTAACCACATACATACCCAGTTACTCCCTGGCTTACTATATTTTCCATGGCTACACTGTCCCAGTACATACTCATCTTCTCCAGTCATGTGCTATGAGTGCCATATGCTGATTTTTACATTTGTCCCCATTTCCTTCTCTTCCTGTCACCGCCACCAAATACGGGACACCTTCTTTGGCTGTATCTCTCTACCTAGCAGCATCTCAGACACCTAATGTTCTAAACAGACATCCTCTTCATTACTACCCTCAAACCAACATCTCAAGTTCATTCCTGTCCAATACCATTTCAAAGTCTCCTCTTTCAAATCTTTCTGTAAGTGCTTCCTATCACTCAGGTGTTAGGTCAACTCTTCAAAGAGGCCATAACCAACTGTTTATTTCATTTTCATTTTACTTTAATGTTTTGGCTCTCATCATGCTCTTGCACATACTCTTGTCAGGGCACTAATACCCAATATTCCTGTATTCCTCATTTATTTGTTTGCTTGGTTGTCTTTTGCTAGGAGATAATGAGCTCCAAGAGCATAGGATATTTGTCACCCAATGCTGTACTGGCCATTCCCAGAAGGATACCAGGAACT
Organism: Lutra lutra; assembly: GCF_902655055.1. NCBI lineage: Eukaryota > Metazoa > Chordata > Mammalia > Carnivora > Mustelidae > Lutra > Lutra lutra. Next base: position 93,137,154 of record NC_062283.1, on the reverse strand, counting down.
AAGCAGAAACTCCATGAATGTTGAATGAATGAATAGAAAGCTTAATTAACTGCTCATCTATTTACATGAGCTAACTGAATACTTACACATACATTCTAATGTGTTAAATGTATTATGGGGGTAGGGGGTAAAATGTAAAATGTAAATGTAAATGTAAATGTAAAATGTAAATGTAAAATGGGGGTAGGGGATGAATGATAGGAGTAGAACACAAATAAAGGAGCCACAGAATGTAAAGAAAATATATTTAAGGCAAAAGTTTCTAAAAAGTATGCAACCTAGTTGCCCAAGTACTACCTTAGTAATATACCATGGTAACCAGAATATCCACATAAGGGAGGGTCTTTTAGAGGGCATACGGTTTGAACTGAACCTGAAGAAAGCTTTGGCTAGGGAGGCAAGGGAAGTTTCCAAAAAGGATAATTCATTCGGTGACTACTAAGCACTGTTAGGCAGGAGGAACGGTTGTTTTAAGCTGGATATTCAAAGGTAAACAAAGTAGATGATCATTGCACTCATGAGGCAATGGACCTAGCATGGAAAGATATAAAAGTAAAAAAAAAAAAATTACAGTATATTTAAGGGACATTAAGACTTTAAGACTTATCTGCTCTTTTCAAATATGGAGTATTCATCAAGAAAACTGTAAATTACATTGTAGCATATACAACTGGAAAAGTGGGGAAAAGTATTCAAAGGACTCTCTTTTGATATGTGCCATTAAACTCGGAAAATTTGTCTAAGGTTATGCTTGTATGTTTTTATGCTTCAATATCTTAACTCAAAATGGTCTATAATTTAATTCCAGAATAAATTACATTATGAACTATTAGAAAAGTAGCATGCTGGATTGCTATAGGATAGGCCCTGACCCCAGTGAAGGACCATGGCTGATTCTCCTCTTCTGGGATTGGCTTCTTGGATCATCAGTGAGTTTCTGACATTCAGGAGGGACTTTATAAATTCCTATTGCTATCTCTGATCACTGATTTCAATAGATAGCTAACTTACTAAAAAAAATTCCTGGGAAATGCAAATGTATTTATCTCTAAGAGGTATAAATAAAACATACAATGACCTAAGTGAAGTAATACTGGTCATCAGCAATATTACCAATTTATTATTTTTATGATTAAATCATCCTCTGTATGTTTATATAAGTAAAACTATTCTTTTACTTATTATATTATTTATTACTAATATTTTATTTTTAATAAAGTGGTTAGTAAAGGAAATATATCCTAGTGACCTAGTTATTTGTCCAAAATGATATCAGATAGGGTAAGGAAGTTCTAATTTTAAAAGAAAGCGCTAACAAATATGAATCAGATTTCAAACAATGAATCAGAAAACAAACACACATACACACACACACAGCTTGTTGACAGTGCCTGTGCTGTGGGTAAGAAGATGGCAGCTGGGTTGGGCAGGGAGAGCCAGAGAGAAGTGGCTGCTTGCAGACCTGTCTGGCTTAGGCATGACAAGTCTCAGAGTAGGCGTAAGATTTCCTTCCACACTCCAAACCCTGAAAGTCAGCACCAGGAGGCTGACCCACCTTCCCAGGGAGTAGGAGAAGACCTCACTGGGTTTGGACCTCACCCTCACACTGACTGACTAAATCTGACTGCTTGTCAAAACCTTCCCACACCTACAACCCCCGTTCCCTATGCAGTTTGCTTGATACAGACAATCCCTTTAATAGGTAAACATGCCTTTCGGTAGCACTGAACCAAGGTATATAAACAGTCTGAATCAGTTAACAGATTCTTTGAAGTTTCTTCTAGGTGGTGGCAGCAAGGAGCAAGGGGGCATGAAAGCCTGAGGACAGGTTAACACAAGTCACAGATGAAGGCGGCTGCCGGTGGAAGGGACAAAGCCCCTGCCGTGGGTTTACTCTATTTTTGTGAACTGGGGCAGAATTTGCAGGGTTTGCTCTTAAAGGTATTTTTGTCAGATCCTGAAAACCCAGGCAACCATGTGTTCTCAATGCACTGTTTCACAAAATCACATATCAGCGCTGGGAGAGATTACAAACTTCAATGAGAAACTTTCCTCCTCAGGCATCACTCACTATAGGGCCTCGCACTGAGCAAATGATTTTCTTTTAGTGGAGAGCAGGAGGTGAAGTTGCCAGATGTTGCTTCCTTTGTGTCACACTCAACAATTTTTATACATGTCACATCTATTCGAGGAAAAAAGAAAAAAACTTCAGGGGTTATGTCTGGTGTTTTGAGGACACTGGGAGGGAAACAGTTCTTGGATTCACTTTTTCATCCTTGCTGGGATGCTAAGATGGCATTACTTTGAGGGTCTGACGCTGACCACAGCCACAGAGGAGGAGGTTAAAGATAAAACTGACTCAATAAAACAATTTTTTAGATTGTGCAGTGCTGTTCTAAATTATAATTACACAGCGTTAGATGACAGGGCCTATTTTTAAGCAGCTGTATGTGCCAGTAAATCTAGAGGCATCCAGTAAGTTCAAGAGATGCTGGAATGTAAATTAGATTCAAAATCAGAACATCTCTTCCAAACTGCAATGATGGCAGTCATTGAAATGATCCCTCCCCCCAACTACGAACTGCGATGCTGTTAAGACTAAAATTAAATGACAGGCACGAGAAGTTAGAATTCTTAGGAATTAATATATTTTTAAACGCCAAGGTATTGGGCTGATTCTTTAACCATGAGATGCATTTCCATTTTAAAGCAGAATAGAGTTCTCATAATAGGTTTTTTTACTATTCATAGCAACAAGCCCTTTCTGTGTGAATTTAAATTAGTCTGGCAATAAATATTATACCAAAATTCTTACAGGACAAAACATCCCTTTTACAGTTCAGCTGTGGGAAATGTGGTAGGTATGCACATCTGGAAGAACACACTTACTCAGTATGGAGAGAAATTCTAAATACTTCGGGGAGGAAGTGGAGAAAATGCAGCAGGAGAGCCAAGGGAACTTGGAGGCCAAAGTGAGAAAACAGAGGGCTATTCCCTCCTCAGTTTCGAAGGTTTTTCCGCTCCCCCTTCATCTATTTATAGGTCTTGGTGCCAGAAGCAGAGCTAAAAATCACAAAACCTTAAAGTTCTACACTGACATCCAAGAGAATCTGTTTGATTTCTCATCCCCATCGATGCTCTCTTTCTAGCAAATGTTTTCCCTTTGAGAATCATCCTATCAACCACACGGCACCTCAAAGAGTATCTCCATACCACCTGGAAAAACATGCTCTTCTAACTTTCTGGAAAGAGCTTTCAGCAGGGACCAGGATAATTGAACTATACTCTTCATACTGACTTACAGCTTTATTTAACTGACCAGGGAGTAGAGAATATTGCTCATAAAAGTTGGAAGCTGAAATGGGTGAAAAGATTCAGTCAGAATTAAAACCTTTACTTCATCCTGACAGGCTAAATGCTAGTTCCATGAAACCTTTATAACTCACAAAACACAGCTCGCGATGGTCTTTCTTTGGTGAATTTTAGCCTGAAAACCAACCACTCTAATGAATCCAAGCCAAAGTTCCTTAGCAATCATTTCTTTGACTTGATAACTGCTTTGACTCTTTATTTTACCCGCATGAACCCAGATTCCATGTTGGAACAAGAATAAAAACAAAAACTTAAATATATTTTAAACTAATAGATTCCCAACACATCCTCTACCCACACATCCCCCATCTCCCTTGCTTTCCTTTTACCACACCATCTTTCACTAACAAGAGGGACCTGCCCCCTTAAAAAACAAAAATCTAGATCAATATGCGAATTCACTATGTTGTACTTCTCTGTCAATTTTGCCATTTTCTTATTTAAAATAAATGACCTTTTCAATTTCGATGGCAGATGGTGTTGCAAGTATGTGGGATGGTGAGTCTGCCCATGGGCACTGCCAGGGAAGAAAAGGTAATGAACTCCACCTCCCCAAATCCTCCCTGGGAAGCACATCAGAGGCCAAGGCTGGGTCAGCAAACATGGCGAAGGGACACCTACAAGAGTGACCTAAACTTGGAGCAAGATTTCTGAGAACTCTCATCAAGAACTGGATTTGGTTTTTGATACCTAGTCCTGTCACTGACCTGGGAACACCTTCAAGCAGCATGTCTGGGGTGGGGAGGAAGCTTCCTTCTAAATATTGGCACGATGTTTGCTGTAGATTTTATGAGCTGTGTTTAACTATGAATTTAGAAAAAAAAATTCTGAGCCTCAATATTTTGGCTAGGAATTTAGCTCCCACATGGGACTCATTCTCTTTGGTTGATTCTGGCAAAGATCTGGGGCTTTCTGGGGCAGATATAAAATGAGCAGCCAAAGGGATGTTCTCAGATCTTGAGCCTGATTATCAAAAGTTAAAAAAAAAAAAATTGCCAAGGAACAGTTCCCCTTGGATATAAAAATGAAAGCGGGGCAGTAAAATTCAGGGCAGCACATACTATCATTCTTTCTCGCTCCAAAAGGTCCCTTTCGAGAAGCCTCGGTGGAGGGGAAAACAACAAGAACAACAAAACCCAAATCAAAACCCAAACCTTGGGTCCTCAACTCTCAATGAGTGCTTTACTGACAAAAGGCCACTGACACTTCCAGCAAGATTGTCATCAACAAATTCCAACAAATGGCCTCCCTTAATTTTTTCTTACTCTGGATAATAAAAGATCCAGAAACATAGTTGGGGCAAAACTATAGATTAGCTATCGATAAATTCAGGGATACAGGGTGGAGTCCGAGTAGGTAGTGATGAGTGAATGACATCTTAATCAGGTCCACAAGCACAAGTTGTTCTGAAATTTTGATGGGTAAATCAATTAAAAATTAATCAAATCACATATGTGAGCAAAAAAGGATGCATGCTTTATATATATATATATATATATATATATATATTTTTTTTTTTTTAAAGTAGGCTCCACACCCAGGGTAGAGCCCAATGCGAGGTTGAACTCATGACCTCGAGATCAAGACCTGGACCGAGATCAAGGGTTGGCTGCTTAAATTACTGAGCCACCCAGGCACCCCAAGAGAAATGCTTCTTGACAAAAATGGTCTAGATTACCTCTCAGCTTCCTAGCAAGCCTGAGTCCAAGTCTCTGAATGGCTCATATATTCTGTTGTTACAGAGACATAGCCAGCCAGCCGCTGGGCTGGGTTTATAGCTCTCTTTGAGAACCTCTTGAATCCTCCTTTCATACTACCAAGATGCCCTTTAGAAAATTATTTCTCTATGGCACAAAATGCCCTGCCAATAGAGGAGTAATTTATTTCCTTGCAGTGCGTGACATCTCAGCCAACATGACATCATTTCGGATGTTAGGGTTTTAAAGGTGGTTCATGTCTTTACCTTGGCACCAATGCCCTATGTTGCGTATGTGATTACAACACAGCTTAGCTGTCAGGAGGCTCCTAACTCTTTTTTTTTTTTTTTTAAGATTTTATTTATTTATTTGACAGAGAGAAATCACAAGTAAGCAGAGAGGCAGGCAGAGAGAGAGGAGGAAGCAGGCTCCCTGCTGAGCAGAAAGCCCGATGTGGGGCTCGAACCCAGGACCTGGGATCATGACCTGAGCCGAAGGCAGCGGCTTAACCCACCGAGCCACCCAGGCGCCCCAGGAGGCTCCTAACTCTTAATTGGATTTAATTTTCTTACTTTACCAGTAAGATTAAAATAATAATAATAAACATATTCCCTTTAATTATTTTTTCTGAGTAGGGGTAAGAATAACATTTATTCATTAAGCATATAATTACTAATAGTTTTTTCAATGGATACAGATACTCACTTCCTAGAAACTTTGAAACAAAAAAATTGAAGGGCAGTAACTTATTTTCCTTATGCTTTAGTCAGTCATAATGTATTTTTCTATTTTCATATATGCTATATTATAAATATTACACTGTGAAATTCAGACTGAGCTTGGGGGAGTCATTAACTCTTCTGAGCCTGTTTATTCATCTATAAAATGCAGAAAATACCTTCTTTCTTGGGTACCTACTTTCTTTTTTTTTTTTTTAAAGATTTTATTTATTTATTTGTCAGAGAGAGAGAGGGAGAGAGAGCAAGCACAGGCAGACAGAATGGCAGGCAGAGGCAGAGGAAGAAGCAGGCTTCCTGATGAGCAAGGAGCCCGAAGTGGGACTCGATCCCAGGACGCTGGGATCATGACCTGAGCTGAAGGCAGCTTCTTAACCAACTGAGCCACCCAGGCATCCCGGGTACCTACTTTCTATTGTTGCTTTAAGAATTACATCAAATCACTGATGCTGTGTGTAAGTTTTTTATAAGCCATAAAGCATTATGCAAATATAAATTATTTCTGTTGCTCTGGGTATATCTTAATGTTATCAAATTAATTAATAGCAAGCATTATCTCTGAGTAGACTGACAACCCTCTGTGTTCACCATGGCAGCTTCTATTTCTAGAACCATACGTTGCATCTGATGCTTTCATAAATATGTACAGAAAATGGGCTGATTGTGCATGAGATGATTAGTCAATATTGTTTCACATGCCTAGAAAAGGAAAATTGAAGACTACCTTCTTGCTAAGGGAATAGACTTCAGATCTTGATAAACTTAGTAGGAGTGTTAAACTTTCCTATATGTTGAAAAAGCCTTATCTAATAGATAATGTCAAATGTCTTTGTACAGTTAATGAAAAATATACACAGCCTGAATTCTGTTCATGACTTTTCTAATGAGCAACTTTGTGTACATACTGCATCTCAGAGCAATAACTTATTCTACAAGCACATCGATATTGCCACGGGCAAGAGGAGCCCAAGAGGACTCTGGCCATGATCTTCTCAACAATCCGGGAATTGCCTTTTACTTCTTTAAAATGAGTTACACTGTATTTCCTGAAGTGTAGTCTAATGTTCTCAGGCATGTGAATTATGATACACTTTTGTCAAACATCTGTTCCCTTTTAAACAGCAATTTGTATACCATGCCATTTTCTCAAGTTGTAGTCTTTAGAAAAAATTAAAATATCTAGTACAGTGATCTGCCACTTTCATCCTAGGAAAGCAACAAAGATAGCAAAAGCAGGTAGATATGTAACAAACACTACCATGGCAAGAGAAGACATATTTATCTTTTCATCTTACAAGAAAAAAAAATCAGTGGATTGATTAAAATATAATTTGTTGAAGTGAAGAAGGTAAAATAATTTTAAAAAAGCAATGTACTGTGAAAAATTAGAAAATAAGCTTAGATTCGGGCTCAATTCAATTCATGATTTCATTTGCTCATTCGAATAGGTAGAATTTTGATTATAAGCCACACAGGTTATAATAATTTCCCAATATTCAATTAGCACTATTTTGGCAGTTAAGTTGTATGGTTATAAATGTCCATAAAAATTAAACAATACATATACTAATAACAAAAATATATATTAAACTGAACATTAAAATATTAAAGCATGTACAAAATTTTAAAATGTAGGCTCTGCAAATTTATGTAAGTATCCATATAATTATACATGTATATGTGTTTGAACACACTCATATCCATACATGCATTTATTTATAAGAACCCTGAAAGATAAAATGGATTTTTCACATGTTTGAATCAAAGTCTGGAAGACAGACACAAAAATGAAACGCAAGCTGCTAGCAGAAGCCACGCCTGTGATAGAGACATCTTGGCTTCCCTGCAGACACAGCTTGAACATCTGTCCTTGGAGGTCTCACCTCTGTAACACTAAAGGGTGACTTGTGGGATTCAAAATGAAGACCTGCTGATTTTCAGATGCTCAGCTCCAAGCTAAATCTGAGATTAAAATTTGTTTGGTATAGATTTAATTTTTAGAATATTATATCACATTCTAAACCTTTGGCTGTTGCTGAGTCTAATACTGGTAGGTTTCAGTTAGCTATGGTATGGCATAATCAAGAAGACCGCTCACCTTAACCACTCTAGAAAAAGAAGAGTTTACTTCAATGAAACTCAACACCAGTGTTGAGTGTTTTGTGGCAGCATCGTTCCAAACTTTCTCTTGACTCTTCTCACGTATCTCCAGCTCCCCCTGCCCCACCACAGTCTAAAATACGGCACTGCCTTATCTCACCCGGACCACAGAAGTAGTCTCCTCTCTGCTCTCCCTACAGACACTCTGGGAGCTCTAATCCCTTCTCCACATTATGTCCAGCTTCATCTTTCTAAAACGCACATCTGATCATGTCATTCCACAGGCCTAGAAAACTTCAAAGACTTTGCATGGCTCTTAGCAAAATCAAAACACAGGGCCTTCTGGTCACGCCCCAGCCTCCCATTTGTGCCATGCCCACCACTCTGTCACTCTGTGGCTCTTTCTTGGTTCTCCTGTTATTTGAGCATTCTTTTAATTCCTGGGGCATACTCATAATCACCAAAGATAGCAGGGGTTTTGCTCATGGAGGGCCCTCCACTAGAAATTTTCTCTTCTTGGTTCCTACCTGC